>NW_024100544.1:1313487-1970231 GCF_016545835.1 Crotalus tigris | reverse complement strand
ATCACTCTGAATTTGTTGGCGGTGTCCATTTTCCTCTCTGGGTTCATGGTGACTTTACCCTAACCCTAAATTCACTTTAATTCAAAGGAGATTTTCCCATGTATTTTGAAATATCAATAGGGCAGGCTGGAAAAGTCTGTGCCCTCCTAACCATACCCAAGAACTCTGAATTTGTTGGCGATGTCCATTCTACTCTATGAGTTCATGGTGACCTAACCCTAACCCTAAGTGGCATAATCTTCCAATGGGATTTTCCCATAGATTTTACCAGGAAACATAGGAAGGGTAGGCTAGAAATGTCCGTGCCCTCCTAAAGATACCCAAGCATTCCAAATTTGTTGGCGATGTCCATTCTACTCTATGAGTTCATGGTGACCTAACCCTAACCCTAACTGGAATTTTCCTCCAATTCATTTTCCCATGTATTTTGCCAGGAAACAAATAGGGCATTCTAGAAAAGTACATGCCCTCCTAACCATACCCAAGCACTCTCAATTTGTTGGCAATGTCCATTTTCCTTTCCAAGTTCATGGTAACCTAACCCTAACCCTAAGTGGAATTTTTCTCCAATGGGATTTTCCCATGTATTTTTTCAGGAAACATAAATACAGCAATCTAGAAAACTCAGTGCCCTCCTAACCATACGCAAGCACTCCGAATTAGTTGGCAATGTACATTTTCCTTTCTGGGTTTATGGTGGCCTAACCTTAACCCTAAGAGGAATTTTCCTCCAATGGGATTTTCACATGTATTTTACCAGGAAACAATGATAGGGCAGGCTAGAAAAGACCATGCCCCCGTAACCATACCCAAGCACCCTGAATTTTTTGGCAGTGTCGATTTTCCTCTCCGGGTTCATGGTGACCTAACCCTAACCCTAAGTGGAATTTTCTTCCAATGGGATTTTCCCATGTATTTTACCAGGAAACAGATAGGGCAGGCTAGAAAAGTCCGTGCCCTCCTAACCATACCCAAGCAACCTGAATTTTTTGGCAGTGTCGATTTTCCTCTCCGGGTTCATGGTGACCTAACCCTAACCCTAAGTGGAATTTTCTTCCAATGGGATTTTCGCATGTATTTTACCAGGAAACTGATAGGGCAAGCTAGAAAAGTCCGTGCCCTCCTAACCATACCCAAGCACCCTGAATTTGTTGGCAGTGTCCATTTTCCTCTCTGAGTTCATGGTGACCTAACCCTACCCCTAAGTGGAATTTTCCTCCAATGGGATTTTCCCATATATTTTACCAAGAAATATAGATAGGGCAGCCTAGAAATGCCAGTGTCCTCCTAACCATACTCAACCTTTCCGAATTTGTTGGCGATATCCATTTTACTCTATATGTTCAAGGTAACCTAACCCTAACTCTAAGAGAAATTTTCCTCCAATGGGATTTTGCCACGTATTTTACCATGAAACCTAGATAGGACAGTCTAGAAAAATCAGGGCCCTCCTAATCATACCCAAGCTTTCTGAATTTGTTGGTGATGCCCATTTTTCTCTCCGAGTTCATGGTGACCTAACCCTAACCCTAAGTGGAATTTTGCTCCAAAGGGATTTTTCCATGTATTTTTTCACGAACAATAGGTAGGGCAGGCTAGAAAAGTCAGTGTCCTCCTAAGCATACCCAAGCTCTCTGAATTTGTTGGCAATATTCCTAACACTAAAAGGAATTTTCCTCCAATGGGATTTTCCCATATATTTTACCAGGAAAAATAGATAAGGCAGGCTAGAAAAGTCAGTGCCCTCCTAACCATACCCAAGCACTCCTAATTTGTTGGCGATGTCCATTCTACTCTATGAGTTCATGGTGATGTAACCCTAACCCTAAGTGGAATTTGCCTCCAATGGGATTTTCCCTTGATTTTTCTAGCCTGCCCAATCTAATTTTCCTGGTAAAATACAAGGGAAAATTCCATTGGCGGAAAATTCCACTTAGGGTTAGGGTTAGGTTACCATGAACATGGAAAGGAAAATGGACATTGCCAACAAATTGAGAGTGCTTGAGTATGGTTAGGAGGGAATGTACTTTTCTAGCCTGCCCTATCTTTTTCCGGGCAAAATACATGGGAAAATCCATTGGAGGAAAATTCCAGTTAGGGTTAGGGATAGGTCCCCATGAACTCATAGTGTAGAATGGACATTGCCAACAAATTTCGAATGCTTGGGTATGGTTAGGAGGGTACTGACTTTTCTAGTATGCCCTATCTATGTTTCTTGGTAAAATACATGGCAAAATCCCATTGGAGGAAAATTCAACTTAGGGTTAGGGTTAGGTCAACATGAACTTGGAAAGGAAAATGGACATTGCCAACTAATTCGGAGCGCGTGCATATGGTTAGGAGGGCACTGAGTTTTCTTGCCTGCTGTATTTATGTTTCCTGATAAAATACATGGTAAAATCCCATTGGAGAAAAATTCCACTTAGGGTTAGGGTTAGGTTACCATGAACTTGGAAAGGAAAATGGACATTGCTAACAAATTGAGAGTGCTTGGTAATGGTTAGGAGAGCATTGACTTTTCTAGTATGCCCTATCTATGTTTCTTGGTAAAACACGTGGCAAAATCCCAAATTCGGACTGCTTTGGTATGGTTAGGAGGGCATGGTCTTTTCTAGCCCGCACTATCTATGTTCCCTGGTAAAATACAAGGGGAAATCCCATTGGAGGAAAATTCCACTTAGGGTTAGGGTTAAATCACTATCAACCTGGAGAGTTAAATGGACATCGCCAACAAATTCGGAGTGCTTCGGTATGGTTAGGAGGGCATGGTCTTTTCTAGCCCACACTATCTATGTTCCCTGGTAAAATACAAGGGAAAATCCCTTTGGAGGAAAATTCCACTTAGGCTTAGGGTTAGGTAACCATGAACCTGGGGAGGAAAATGGACACCACCAACAAATTTGTAGAGCTTGGATATTGTTAGGAGGACACTGGCATTTCTAGGCTGTTCTCTCTAGGTTTCATGGTAAAATACATGGGAAAATCTCTTTGTAGGAAAATTCCAGTTAGGGTTAGGGTTAGGTCACCATGAACTCATAGAGTAGAATGGACATCGTCAACAAATTTGGAGTGCTTGGGTATGGTTAGGAGGGCACTGACTTTTCTAGCCAGCTCTATCTATTTTTCCTGTTAAAATACATGGGAAAATCCAATTGGAGTAAAACTCCACTTAGGGTTAGGGTTAGGTCAACATGAACTCGGAGAGGAAAATGGACATTGCCAGCAAATTCAGAGAGCTTTCGTATGGTTAGGAGGGCACTGACTTTTCTAGGCTGACTTAAGTATATTTCCTGGTAAAATACATGGGAAAATCCCATTGGAGGAAAATTCCACTTAGGGTTAGGTTTAGGTCAACATGAACTTGGAAAGGAAAATGGACATTGCCAACAAATTCGGAGTGCTTCGGTATGGTTAGGAGGGCATGTACTTTTCTCGCCTGCCCTATGTTTTTCCTGGTAAAATACATGGGAAAATCCCATTGGACGAAAATTCCTCTTAGGATTAAGGTTAGGTCACCATAAACTCAGAAAGGAAAATGGACATTGTCAACTAATTCGGAGTGCTTGCGTATGGTTAGGAGGGCACTGAGTTTTCTAGCCTGCTGTTTTTATGTTTCCTGATAAAATACATGGGAAAATTCCATTGGAGAAAAATTCCACTTAGGGTTAGGGTTAGGTTACCATGAACTTGGAAAGGAAAATGGACATTGCCAACAAATTGAGAGTGCTTGGTTATGGTTAGGAGGGCACGGACTTTTCTAGCCTGCCCTATCTGTTTCCTGGCAAAATACATGGGAAAATCCATTGGAGGAAATTTCAAGTTAGGGTTAGGGTTAGGTCACCATGAACTCGTAGAGTAGAATGGACATCACCAACAAATCTGGAATGCTTGGGTATGGTTAGGAGGGCACTGACGTTTCTAGTATGCCTTATCTATGTTTCTTGGTAAAATACGTGGCAAAATCCAATTTGAGGAAAATTCCACTTACGGTTAGGGTCAAATCACTATCAACCTGGAGAGTTAAATGGACATTGCCAACAAATTCGGAGTGCTTCGGTATGGTTAGGAGGGCATGGTCTTTTCTAGCCCGCACTATCTATGTTCCCTGGTAAAATACAAGGGAAAATACCATTGGAGGAAAATTCCAGTTAGGGTTAGGGTTAGGTCACCATGAACTCATAGAGTAGAATCGACATCGCCAACAAATTTGGAGTGCTTGGGTATGGTTAGGAGGGCACTGACTTTTCTATGCTGCCTTAACTATATTCCTTGGTAAAATAAATGGGAAAATCCCATTGCAGGAAAATTCCACTTAGGGTTAGGTCAACATGAACTTGAAAAGGAAAATGGACATTGCCAACAAATTGAGAGTGCTTGGGTATGGTTAGCAGGGCATGTAATTTTCTCGCCTGCCCTATTTGTTTCCTGGCAAAATACATGGGAAAATCCATGGGAGGAAAATTCCAGTTAGGCTTAGGGTTAGGTCACCATGAACTCAAAGAGTAGAATGGACATCGCCAACAAATTTGGAATGCTTGGGTATGGTTAGGGTTAAGGTTAGGTCACCATAAACTCAGAAAGGAAAACGGACATTGGCAACTAATTCGGAGTGTCATTGACATTGCCAACTAATCCTCCAATGGGATTTTCCCATGTATTTTACCAGGAAATATATATAGGGGAGCCGAGAAACGCCAGTGCCCTCCTAACCATACCGAATCACTCTGAATTTGATGGCGGTGTCCATTTTCCTCTCTGGGTTCATGGTAACTTTACCCTAACCCTAAATTCAATTTAATTCAAATGTGATTTTCCCATGTATTTTGAAATATCAATAGGGCAGGAGGGAAAAGTCTGTGCCCTCCTAACCATACCCAAGAACTCTGAATTTGTTGGCAATGTCCATTCTACTCTATGAGTTCATGGTGACCTAACCCTAACCCTAACTGGAATTTTCCTCCAATGGATTTTCCCATGTATTTTGCCAGGAAACAGATAGGGCAGTCTAGAAAATGCGTGCCCTCCTAACCATACCCAAGCACTCTCAATTTGTTGGCAATGTCCATTTTCCTTTCCAAGTTCATGGTAACCTAACCCTAACCCTAAGTGGAATTTTTCTCCAATGGGATTTTCCCATGTATTTTTTCAGGAAACATAAATACAGCAGGCTAGAAAACTCAGTGCCCTCCTAACCGTACGCAAGCACTCCGACTTAGTTGCCAATGTACATTTTCCTTTCTGGGTTTATGGTGACCTAACCTTAACCCTAAGAGGAATTTTCCTCCAATGGGATTTTCCCATGTATTTTACCAGGAAACAATGATAGGGCAGGCTAGAAAAGACCATGCCCCCCTAACCATACCCAAGCACCCTGAATATTTTGGCAGAGTCGATTTTCCTCTCCGGGTTCATGGTGACCTAACCCTAACCCTAAGTGGAATTTTCTTCCAATGGAATTTTCCCATGTATTTTACCAGGAAACAGATAGGGCAGGCTAAAAAAGTCCGTGCCCTCCTAACCATACCAAAGCAACCTGAATTTTTTGGCAGTGTCGATTTTCCTCTCCGGGTTCATGGTGACCTCACCCTAACCCCAGGTGGAATTTTCTTCCAATGGGATTTTCGCATGTATTTTACCAGGAAACTGATAGGGCACTGAGTTTTCTTGCCTGCTGTATTTATGTTTCCTGATAAAATACATGGTAAAATCCCATTGGAGAAAAATTCCACTTAGGGTTAGGGTTAGGTTACCATGAACTTGGAAAGGAAAATGGACATTGCCAACAAATTGAGAGTGCTTGGTAATGGTTAGGAGAGCATTGACTTTTCTAGTATGCCCTATCTATGTTTCTTGGTAAAACACGTGGCAAAATCCCATTTGAGGAAGATTCCACTTACGGTTAGGGGTAAATCACTATCAACCTGGAGAGTTCAATGGACATCGCCAACAAATTTGGACTGCTTTGGTATAGTTAGGAGGGCATGGTCTTTTCTAGCCCGCACTATCTATGTTCCCTGGTAAAATACAAGGGGAAATCCCATTGGAGGAAAATTCCACTTAGGGTTAGGGTTAGGTCACCATGAACTCGGAGAGGAAAATCGAAACCGCCAACAAATTCAAAGTGCTTCAGTATGGTTAGGAGGGCATGGTATTTTCTAGCACGCACTATCTATGTTCCCTGATAAAATACAAGGGAAAATCCCATTGTGGGAGTATTCCACTTAGGCTTAGGGTTAGGTAACCATGAACGCAGAGAGGAAAATGGACACCACCAACAAATTCGGAGAGCTTGGATATGGTTAGGAGGGCCCTGACTTTTCTAGCCTGCCTTATCTATTCTTTGTGAAAAAATACATGGGAAAATCCCTTTGGAGGAAAATTCCAATCAGGGTTAGGGTTTGGTTACCATGAACTCGGAGAGTAAAATCGACACAGCCAACAAATTCAGAGTGATTGGGTATGGTTAGGAGGGCACTGACTTTTCTAGCCTGCCCTATCTATTTTTCCTGTTAAAATACATGGGAAATTCCCATTGAAAGAATATTCCACTTAGGGTTAGGGTTAGGTCACCCTGAACTCAGAGAGGAAAATCGACAGCGCCAAAAATTCAGAGTGATTGGCTATGGTTAGGAGGGCATGGTCTTTTCTAGTCCGCACTATCCATGTTCCCTGGTAAAATACAAGGGAAAATGCCATTGGAGGAAAATTCTACTGAACCTTAGAGTGAGGTAACCATGAACCCAGAGAGGAAAATGGACATCGCCAACAAATTCGGACTGCTTTGGTATGGTTAGGAGGGCATGGTCTTTTCTAACCCGCACTATCAATGTTCCCTGGTAAAATACAAGTGGAAATCCCATTGTAGGAAAATTCCACTTAAGGTTAGGGTTAGGTCACCATGAACTCGGAGAGGAAAATCGACACCGCCAACAAATTCGGAGTGCTTTGGTATGGCTAGGAGGGCATGGTCTTTTCTTCTTCGCACTATCTATGTTCCTGTTAAATACAAGGGAAAATCCCATTGGAGAAAAATTCCACTTAGGCTTAGAGTTAGGTAACCATGAACCCAGAGAGGAAAATGGACACCGCCAACAAATTCGGAGAGCTTAAATATGTTTAGGAGGACACTGGCATTTCTAGGCTGTTCTATCTAGGTTTCATGGTAAAATACATGGGAAAATCTCTTTGTAGGAAAATTCTAGTTAGGGTTAGGGTTAGGTCACCATGAACTCATAGAGTAGAATGGACATCGCCAACAAATTTGGAGTGCATGGGTATGGTTAGGAGGGCACTGAGTTTTCTAGCCTGCTCTATCTATTTTTTCCTGTTAAAATACATGGGAAAATCCAATTGGAGTAAAACTCCACTTAGGGTTAGGGTTAGGTCACCATGAACTCGGAGAGGGAAAATGGACATTGCCAGCAAATTCAGAGAGCTTTCGTATGGTTAGGAGGGCACTGACTTTTCTAGGCTGCCTTAACTATATTTCCTGGTAAAATACATGGGAAAATCCCATTGGAGGAAAATTCCACTTAGGGTTAGGTTAGGTCAACATGAACTTGGAAAGGAAAATGGACATTGCCAACAAATTCGGAGTGCTTCGGTATGGTTAGGAGGGCACTGAGTTTTCTAGCCTGCTCTATTTTTTCCTGTTAAAATACATGGCAAAATCCAATTTGAGTAAAACTCCACTTAGGGTTAGGGTTAGTTCAACATGAACTCGGAGAGGAAAATGGACATTGCCAGCAAATTCAGAGAGCTTTCGTATGGTTCGGAGGGCACTGAGTTTTCTAGCCTGCTGTATTTATGTTTCCTGATAAAATACATGGGAAAAATCCATTGGAGAAAAATTCCACTTAGGGTTAGGGTTAGGTTACCATGAACTTGGAAAGGAAAATGGACATTGCCAACAAATTGAGAGTGCTTTGTTATGGTTAGGAGGGCACAGACTTTTCTAGCCTGCCCTATCTGTTTCCTGGCAAAATACATGGGAAAATCCATTGGAGGAAAATTCCAGTTAGGGTTAGGTCACCATGAACTCACAGAGTACAATGGACATCGCCAACAAATCTGGAATGCTTGGGTATGGTTAGGAGGGCACTGACTTTTCTAGTATGCCTTATCTATGTTTCTTGGTAAAATACGTGGCAAAATCCCATTTGAGGAAAATTCCACTTACGGTTAGGGTCAAATCACTATCAACCTGGAGAGTTAAATGGACATTGCCAACAAATTCGGAGTGCTTCGGTATGGTTAGGAGGGCATGGTCTTTTCTAGCCCGCACTATCTACGTTCCCTGGTAAAATACAAGGGAAAATCCCATTGGAGGAAAATTCCAGTTAGGGTTAGGGTTAGGTCACCATGAACTCATAGAGTAGAATGGACATCGCCAACAAATTTGGAGTGCTTGGGTATGGTTAGGAGGGCACTGAGTTTTCTAGCCTGCTCTATCTATTTTTCCTGTTAAAATACATGGGAAAATCCAATTGGAGTAAAACTCCACTTAGGGTTACGGTTAGGTCACCATGAACTCGGAGAGGAAAATGGACATTTCCAGCAAATTCAGAGAGCTTTCGTATGGTTAGGAGGGCCCTGACTTTTCTAGGCTGCCTTAACTATATTTCCTGGTAAAATACATGGGAAAATCCCATTGCAGGAAAATTCCACTTAGGGTTAGGGTTAGGTCACCATGAACTTGGAAAGGAAAATGGACATTTCCAACAACTTGAGAGTGCTTGGGTATGGTGAGGAGGGCATGTACTTTTCTAGCCTGCCCTATCTGTTTCCTGGTAAAATACATGGGAAAATCCCACTGGAGGAAAATTCCTCTTAGGGTTAAATTTAGGTCACCATAAACTCAGACAGGAAAATGGACATTGCCAACTAATTCGGAGTGCTTGCATACGGTTAACAGGGCACTGAGTTTTATAGCCTGCTGTATTTATTTTTCCTGGTAAAATACATGGGAAAATCCCATTGGACGAAAACTCCTCTTAGGGTTAAGGTTAGGTCACCATAAACTCAGAAAGGAAAATGGACATTGGCAACTAATTCGGAGTGCTTGCATATGGTTAGGAGGGCACTGAGTTTTCTAGCCTGCTGTATTTATGTTTCCTGATAAAATACATGGGAAAATTCCATTGGAGAAAAATTCCACTTAGGGTTAGGGTTAGGTTACCATGAACCTGGAAAGGAAAATGGACATTGCCAACAAATTGAGAGTGCTTCGTTATGGTTAGGAGGGCACGGACTTTTCTAGCCTGCCCTATCTGTTTCCTGGCAAAATACATGGGAAAATCCATTGGAGGAAAATTCCAGTTAGGGTTAGGGTTAGGTCACCATGAACTCATAGAGTAGAATGGACATCGCCAACAAATCTGGAATGCTTGGGTGTGGTTAGGAGGGCACTGACGTTTCTAGTATGCCTTATCTATGTTTCTTGGTAAAATACGTGGCAAAATCCTATTTGAGGAAAATTCCACTTACGGTTAGGGTCAAATCACTATCAACCTGGAGAGTTAAATGGACATTGCCAACAAATTTGGAGTGCTTCGATATTGTTAGGAGGGCATGGTCTTTTCTAGCCCGCACTATCTACGTTCCCTGGTAAAATACAAGGGAAAATCCCATTGGAGGAAAATTCCAGTTAGGGTTAGGGTTAGGTCACCATGAACTCATAGAGTAGAATGGACATTGCCAACAAATTTGGAGTGCTTGGGTATGGTTAGGAGGGCACTGAGTTTTCTAGCCTGCTCTATCTATTTTTCCTGTTAAAATACATGGGAACATCCAATTGGAGTAAAACTCCACTTAGGGTTAGGGTTAGGTAACCATGAACTCATAGAGTAGAATGGACATCGCCAACAAATTTTGAGTGCTTGGGTATGGTTAGGAGGGCACTGAGTTTTCTAGCCTGCTCTATCTATTTTTCCTGTTAAAATACATGGGAAAATCCAATTGGAGTAAAACTCCACTTAGGGTTACGGTTAGGTCACCATGAACTCGGAGAGGAAAATGGACATTGCCAGCAAATTCAGAGAGCTTTCGTATGGTTAGGAGGGCCCTGACTTTTCTAGGCTGCCTTAAGTATATTTCCTGGTAAAATACATGGGAAAATCCCATTGGAGCAAAATTCCACTTAGGGTGAGGGTTAGGTTACCATGAACTTGGAAAGGAAAATGGACATTGCCAACAAATTGAGAGTGCTTCGTTATGGTTAGGAGGCCACGGACTTTTCTAGCCTGTCCTATCTGTTTCCTGGCAAAATACATGGGAAAATCCATTGGAGGAAAATTCCAGTTAGGGTTAGGGTTAGGTCACCATGAACTCATAGAGTAGAATGGACATCGCCAACAAATCTGGAATGCTTGGGTATGGTTAGGAGGGCAATGACTTTTCTAGTATGCCTTATCTATATTTCTTGGTAAAATACGTGGCAAAATCCCATTTGAGGAAAATTCCACTTACGGTTAAGGTCAAATCACTATCAACCTGGAGAGTTAAATGGACATTGCCAACAAATTCGGAGTGCTTCGGTATCGTTAGGAGGGCATGGTCTTTTCTAGCCCGCACTATCTACGTTCCCTGGTAAAATACAAGGGAAAATCCCATTGGAGGAAGATTCCAGTTAGGCTTAGGGTTAGGTAACCATGAACACAGAGAGGAAAATGGACACCACCAACAAATTCGGAGAGCTTGGATGTGGTTAGGAGGGCCCTGACTTTTCTAGCCTGCCTTATCTATTGTTTGTGAAAAAATACATGGGAAAATCCCTTTGGAGGAAAATTCCACTCAGGGTTAGGGTTTGGTTACCATGAACTCGGAGAGTAAAATCGACACAGCCAACAAATTCAGAGTGATTGGGTATGGTTAGGAGGGCACTGAATTTTCTAGCCTGCCCTATCTATTTTTCCTGTTAAAATACATGGGAAATTCCCATTGAAAGAATATTCCACTTAGGGTTAGGGTTAGGTCACCCTGAACTCAGAGAGGAAAATCGACAGCGCCAAAAATTCAGAGTGATTGGCTATGGTTAGGAGGGCATGGTCTTTTCTAGTCTGCACTATCCATGTTCCCTGGTAAAATACAAGGGAAAATGCCATTGGAGGAAAATTCTACTGAAGCTTAGAGTGAGGTAACCATGAACCCAGAGAGGAAAATGGACATCGCCAACAAATTCGGACTGCTTTGGTATGGTTAGGAGGGCATGGTCTTTTCTAGCCCGCACTATCTATGTTCCCTGGTAAAATACAAGGGGAAATCCCATTGGAGGAAAATTCCTCTTAGGGTTAAGGATAGGTCACTATAAACTCAGAAAGGAAAATGGACATTGCCAACTAATTCGGAGTGCTTCCGTATGGTTAGGAGGGCATGGTCTTTTCTAGCCCGCACTATCAATGTTCCCTGGTAAAATACAAGTGGAAATCCCATTGTAGGAAAATTCCACTTAAGGTTAGGGTTAGGTCACCATGAACTCGGAGAGGAAAATCGACACCGCCAACAAATTCGGAGTGCTTCGGTATGGCTAGGAGGGCATGGTCTTTTCTTCTTCGCACTATCTATGTTCCTGTTAAATACAAGGGAAAATCCCATTGGAGAAAAATTCCACTTAGGCTTAGAGTTAGGTAACCATGAACCCAGAGAGGAAAATGGACACCGCCAACAAATTCGGAGAGCTTAAATATGTTTAGGAGGACACTGGCATTTCTAGGCTGTTCTATCTAGGTTTCATGGTAAAATACATGGGAAAATCTCTTTGTAGGAAAATTCTAGTTAGGGTTAGGGTTAGGTCACCATGAACTCATAGAGTAGAATGGACATCGCCAACAAATTTGGAGTGCTTGGGTATGGTTAGGAGGGCACTGAGTTTTCTAGCCTGCTCTATCTATTTTTTCCTGTTAAAATACATGGGAAAATCCAATTGGAGTAAAACTCCACTTAGGGTTAGGGTTAGGTCACCATGAACTCGGAGAGGAAAATGGACATTGCCAGCAAATTCAGAGAGCTTTCGTATGGTTAGGAGGGCACTGACTTTTCTAGGCTGCCTTAAGTATATTTCCTGGTAAAATACATGGGAAAATCCCATTGGAGGAAAATTCCACTTAGGGTTAGGTTAGGTCAACATGAACTTGGAAAGGAAAATGGACATTGCCAACAAATTCGGAGTGCTTCGGTATGGTTAGGAGGGCACTGAGTTTTCTAGCCTGCTCTATCTATTTTTTCCTGTTAAAATACATGGCAAAATCCAATTTGAGTAAAACTCCACTTAGGGTTAGGGTTAGTTCAACATGAACTCGGAGAGGAAAATGGACATTGCCAGCAAATTCAGAGAGCTTTCGTATGGTTAGGAGGGCATGTACTTTTCTCGCCTGCCCTATGCGTTTCCTGGTAAAATACTTGGGAAAATCCCATTGGACGAAAATTCCTCTTAGTGTTAAGGTTAGGTCACCATAAACTCAGAAAGGAAAATGGACATTGGCAACTAATTCAGAGTGCTTGCTTATGGTTAGGAGGGCACTGAGTTTTCTAGCCTGCTGTATTTATGTTTCCTGATAAAATACATGAGAAAATTCCATTGGAGAAAAATTCCACTTAGGGTTCGGGTTAGGTTACCATGAACTTGGAAAGGAAAATGGACATTGCCAACAAATTGAGAGTGCTTGGTTATGGTTAGGAGTGCACGGACTTTTCTAGCCTGCCCTATCTATTTCCTGGCAAAATACATGGGAAAATCCATTGGAGGAAAATTCCAGTTAGGGTTAGGGTTAGGTCACCATGAACTCATAGAGTACAATGGACATCGCCAACAAATCTGGAATGCTTGGGTATGGTTAGGAGGGCACTGACGTTTCTAGTATGCCTTATCTATGTTTCTTGGTAAAATACGTGGCAAAATCCCATTTGAGGAAAATTCCACTTACGGTTAGGGTCAAATCACTATCAACATGGAGAGTTAAATGGACATTGCCAACAAATTCGGAGTGCTTCGGTATCGTTAGGAGGGCATGGTCTTTTCTAGCCCGCACTATCTACGTTCCCTGGTAAAATACAAGGGAAAATCCCATTGGAGGAAAATTCCAGTTAGGGTTAGGGTTAGGTCACCATGACCTCATAGAGTAGAATGGACATCGCCAACAAATTTGGAGTGCTTGGGTATGGTTAGGAGGGCACTGAGTTTTCTAGCCTGCTCTATCTATTTTTCCTGTAAAATACATGGGAAAATCCAATTGGAGTAAAACTCCACTTAGGGTTAGGGTTAGGTCACCATGAACTTGGAGAGGAAAATGGACATTGCCAGCAAATTCAGAGAGCTTTCGTATGGTTAGGAGGGCCCTGACTTTTCTAGGCTGCCTTAACTATATTTCCTGGTAAAATACATGGGAAAATCCCATTGCAGGAAAATTCCACTTAGGGTTAGGGTTAGGTCACCATGAACTTGGAAAGGAAAATGGACATTGCCAACAACTTGGAGTGCTTGGGTATGGTTAGGAGGGCATGTACTTTTCTAGCCTGCCCTATCTGTTTCCTGGTAAAATACATGGGAAAATCCCATTGGAGGAAAATTCCAGTTAGGGTTAGGGTTAGGTCACCATGAACTCATAGAGTAGAATGGACATCGCCAACAAATTTGGAGTGCTTGGGTATGGTTAGGAGGGCACTGAGTTTTCTAGCCTGCTCTATCTATTTTTCCTGTTAAAATACATGGGAAAATCCAATTGGAGTAAAACTCCACTTAGGGTTTGGGTTAGGTCACCATGAACTCGGAGAGGAAAATGGACATTGCCAGCAAATTCAGAGAGCTTTCGTATGGTTAGGAGGGCACTGAGTTTTCTAGGCTGCCTTAACTATATTTCCTGGTAAAATACATGGGAAAATCCCACTGCAGGAAAATTCCACTTAGGGTTAGGGTTAGGTCACCATGAACTTGGAAAGGAAAATGGACATTGCCAACACCTTGGAGTGCTTGGGTATGGTTAGGAGGGCATGTACTTTTCTAGCCTGCCCTATCTGTTTCCTGGTAAAATACATGGGAAAATCCCATTGGAGGAAAATTCCAGTTAGGGTTAGGGTTAGGTCACCATGAACTCATAGAGTAGAATGGAGATCGCCAACAAATTTGGAGTGCTTGGGTATGGTTAGGAGGGCACTGAGTTTTCTAGCCTGCTCTATCTATTTTTTCCTGTTAAAATACATGGGAAAATCCAATTGGAGTAAAACTCCACTTAGGGTTAGGGTTAGGTCACCATGAACTCGGAGAGGAAAATGGACATTGCCAGCAAATTCAGAGAGCTTGCGTATGGTTAGGAAAGCACTGACTTTTCTTGGCTGCCTTAACTATATTTCCTGGTAAAATACATGGGAAAATCCCATTGGAGGAAAATTCCACTTAGGGTTAGGGTTAGGTCACCATGAACTTGGAAAGGAAAATGGACATTTCCAACAACTTGAGAGTGCTTGGGTATGGTTAGGACGGCATGTACTTTTCTAGCCTGCCCTATCTGTTTCCTGGTAAAATACATGGGAAAATCCCACTGGAGGAAAATTCCTCTTAGGGTTAAATTTAGGTCACCATAAACTCAGACAGAAAAATGGACATTGCCAACTAATTCGGAGTGCTTGCATATGGTTAAGAGGGCACTGAGTTTTATAGCCTGCTGTATTTATTTTTCCTGGTAAAATACATGGGAAAATCCCATTGGACGAAAACTCCTCTTAGGGTTAAGGTTAGGTCACCATAAACTCAGAAAGGAAAATGGACATTGGCAACTAATTCGGAGTGCTTGCATATGGTTAGGAGGGCACTGAGTTTTCTAGCCTGCTGTATTTTGTTTCCTGA
Source organism: Crotalus tigris (assembly GCF_016545835.1). Taxonomy (NCBI): domain Eukaryota; kingdom Metazoa; phylum Chordata; class Lepidosauria; order Squamata; family Viperidae; genus Crotalus; species Crotalus tigris. The sequence continues at coordinate 1,955,395 of NW_024100544.1, read as the reverse complement.
TAAAATACATGGGAAAATTCCATTGGAGGGTTAAAAATTCCAGCAAATTAGGGTTAGGGTTAGGTTACCATGAACTTGGAAGGAAAATGGACATTGCCAACAAATTGGAGTGCTTGTGTATGGTTAGGAGGGCACGGACTTTTCTAGCCTGCCCTATCTATGTTTCCTGGCAAAATACATGGGAAAATCCATTGGAGGAAAATTCCAGTTAGGGTTAGGGTTAGGTCACCATGAACTCATAGAGCAAAATGGACATCGCCAACAAATCTGGAATGCTTGGGTATGGTTAGGAGGGCATGACTTTTCTAGTATGCCTTATCTATATTTCTTGGTAAAATACGTGGCAAATCCATTTGAGGAAAATTCCACTTACGGTTAGGGTCAAATCACTATCAACCTGGAGAGTTAAATGGACATTGCCAACAAATTCGGAGTGCTTCGGTATGTTAGGAGGGCATGGTCTTTTCTAGCCCGCACTATCTACGTTCCCTGGTAAAATACAAGGGAAAATCCATTGGAGGAAAATTCCAGTTAGGGTTAGGGTTAGGTCACCATGAACTCATAGAGTAGAATGGACATCGCCAACAAATTTGGAGTGCTTGGGTATGGTTAGGAGGGCACTGAGTTTTCTAGCCTGCTCTATCTATTTTTCCTGTTAAAATACATGGGAAAATCCAATTGTAGTAAAACTCCACTTAGGGTTACGGTTCGGTCACCATGAACTCGGATAGGAAAATGGACATTGCCAGCAAATTCAGAGAGCTTTCGTACGGTTAGGAGGGACCTGACTTTTCTAGGCTGCCTTAACTATATTTCCTGGTAAAATACATGGGAAAATCCCATTGCAGGAAAATTCCACTTAGGGTTAGGGTTAGGTCACCATGAACTTGGAAAGGAAAATGGACATTTCCAACAACTTGAGAGTGCTTGGGTATGGTTAGGAGGGCATGTACTTTTCTAGCCTGCCCTATCTGTTTCCTGGTAAAATACATGGGAAAATCCCACTGGAGGAAAATTCCTCTTAGGGTTAAATTTAGGTCACCATAAACTCAGACAGGAAAATGGACATTGCCAACTAATTCGGAGTGCTTGCATATGGTTAACAGGGCACTGAGTTTTATAGCCTGCTGTATTTATTTTTCCTGGTAAAATACATGGGAAAATCCCATTGGACGAAAACTCCTCTTAGGGTTAAGGTTAGGTCACCATAAACTCAGAAAGGAAAATGGACATTGGCAACTAATTCGGAGTGCTTGCATATGGTTAGGAGGGCACTGAGTTTTCTAGCCTGCTGTATTTATGTTTCCTGATAAAATACATGGGAAAATTCCATTGGAGAAAAATTCCACTTAGGGTGAGGGTTAGGTTACCATGAACTTGGAAAGGAAAATGGACATTGCCAGCAAATTGAGAGTGCTTCGTTATGGTTAGGAAGGCACGGACTTTTCTAGCCTGCCCTATCTGTTTCCTGGCAAAATACATGGGAAAATCCATTGGAGGAAAATTCCAGTTAGGGTTAGGGTTAGGTCACCATGAACTCATAGAGTAAAATGGACATCGCCAACAAATCTGGAATGCTTGGGTATGGTTAGGAGGGCAATGACTTTTCTAGTATGCCTTATCTATATTTCTTGGTAAAATACGTGGCAAAATCCCATTTGAGGAAAATTCCACTTACGGTTAGGGTCAAATCACTATCAACCTGGAGAGTTAAATGGACATTGCCAACAAATTCGGAGTGCTTCGGTATCGTTAGGAGGGCATGGTCTTTTCTAGCCCGCACTATCTACGTTCCCTGGTAAAATACAAGGGAAAATCCCATTGGAGGAAAATTCCAGTTAGGGTTAGGGTTAGGTCACCATGAACTCATAGAGTAGAATGGACATCGCCAACAAATTTGGAGTGCTTGGGTATGGTTAGGAGGGCACTGAGTTTTCTAGCCTGCTCTATCTATTTTTCCTGTTAAAATACATGGGAAAATCCAATTGTAGTAAAACTCCACTTAGGGTTACGGTTCGGTCACCATGAACTCGGATAGGAAAATGGACATTGCCAGCAAATTCAGAGAGCTTTCGTACGGTTAGGAGGGACCTGACTTTTCTAGGCTGCCTTAACTATATTTCCTGGTAAAATACATGGGAAAATCCCATTGCAGGAAAATTCCACTTAGGGTTAGGGTTAGGTCACCATGAACTTGGAAAGGAAAATGGACATTTCCAACAACTTGAGAGTGCTTGGGTATGGTTAGGAGGGCATGTACTTTTCTAGCCTGCCCTATCTGTTTCCTGGTAAAATACATGGGAAAATCCCACTGGAGGAAAATTCCTCTTAGGGTTAAATTTAGGTCACCATAAACTCAGCCAGGAAAATGGACATTGCCAACTAATTCGGAGTGCTTGCATATGGTTAAGAGGGCACTGAGTTTTATAGCCTGCTGTATTTATTTTTCCTGGTAAAATACATGGGAAAATCCCATTGGACGAAAACTCCTCTTAGGGTTAAGGTTAGGTCACCATAAACTCAGAAAGGAAAATGGACATTGGCAACTAATTCGGAGTGCTTGCATATGGTTAGGAGGGCACTGAGTTTTCTAGCCTGCTGTATTTATGTTTCCTGATAAAATACATGGGAAAATTCCATTGGAGAAAAATTCCACTTAGGGTTAGGGTTAGGTTACCATGAACTTGGAAAGGAAAATGGACATTGCCAACAAATTGAGAGTGCTTGGTTATGGTTAGGAGGCCACGGACTTTTCTAGCCTGCCCTATCTGTTTCCTGGCAAAATACATGGGAAAATCCATTGGAGGAAAATTCCAGTTAGGGTTAGGGTTAGGTCACCATGAACTCATAGAGTAGAATGGACATCACCAACAAATCTGGAATGCTTGGGTATGGTTAGGAGGGCAATGACTTTTCTAGTATGCCTTATCTATATTTCTTGGTAAAATACGTGGCAAAATCCCATTTGAGGAAAATTCCATTTACGGTTAGGGTCAAATCACTATCAACCTGGAGAGTTAAATGGACATTGCCAACAAATTCGGAGTGCTTCGGTATGGTTAGGAGGGCATGGTCTTTTCTAGCTTGCTCTATCTATTTTTCCTGTTAAAATACATGGGAAAATCCAATTGGAGTAAAACTCCACTTAGGGTTAGGGTTAGGTCACCATGAACTCGGAGAGGAAAATGGACATTGCCAGAAAATTCAGAGAGCTTTCATATGGTTAGGAGGGCACTGACTTTTCTACGCTGCCTTAACTATATTTCCTGGTAAAATACATGGGAAAATCCCATTGGAGGAAAATTCCACTTAGGGTTAGGGTTAGGTCAACATGAACTTGGAAAGGAAAATGGACATTGCCAACAAATTGAGAGTGCTTGGTTATGGTTAGGAGGAAATGTAATTTTCCCGCCTGCCCTATGTGTTTCCTGGTAAAATACATGGGAAAATCCCATTGGACGAAAATTCCTCTTAGGGTTAAGGTTAGGTCACCATAAACTCAGAAAGGAAAATGGACATTGGCAACTAATTCGGAGTGCTTGCGTATGGTTAGGAGGGCACTGAGTTTTCTAGCCTGCTGTATTTATGTTTCCTGATAAAATACATGGGAAAATTCCATTGGAGAAAAATTCCACTTAGGGTTAGGGTTAGGTTACCATGAACTTGGAAAGGAAAATGGACATTGCCAACAAATTGAGAGTGCTTGGTTATGGTTAGGAGGCCACGGACTTTTCTAGCCTGCCCTATCTATTTCCTGGCAAAATACATGGGAAAATCCATTGGAGGAAAATTTCCAAGTTAGGGTTAGGGTTAGGTCACCATGAACTCGTAGAGTAGAATGGACATCGCCAACAAATCTGGAATGCTTGGGTATGGTTAGGAGGGCACTGACGTTTCTAGTATGCCTTATCTATGTTTCTTGGTAAAATACGTGGCAAAATCCAATTTGAGGAAAATTCCACTTACGGTTAGGGTCAAATCACTATCAACCTGGAGAGTTAAATGGACATTGCCAACAAATTCGGAGTGCTTCGGTATGGTTAGGAGGGCATGGTCTTTTCTAGCCAGCACTATCTATGTTCCCTGGTAAAAATACAAGGGGAAATCCCATTGTAGGAAAATTCCACTTAGGGTTAGGGTTAGGTCACCATGAACTCGGAGAGGAAAATCGACACCGCCAACAAATTCGGAGTGCTTCGGTATGGCTAGGAGGGCATGGTCTTTTCTTTCCGCACTATCTATGTTCCGTGGTAAAATACAAGGGAAAATCCCATAGGAGGAAAATTCCACTTAGGCTTAGAGTTAGGTAACCATGAACCCAGAGAGAAAATGGACACCGCCAACAAATTCGGAGAGCTTGGATATGTTTAGGAGGACACTGGCATTTCTAGGCTGTTCTATCCAGGTTTCATGGTAAAATACATGGGAAAATCTCTTTGTAGGAAAATTCCAGTTAGGGTTAGGGTTAGGTCACCATGAACTCATAGAGTAGAATGGACATCGCCAACAAATTTGGAGTGCTTGGGTATGGTTAGGAGGGCACTGACTTTTCTAGCCTGCTCTATCTATTTTTCCTGTTAAAATAAATGGGAAAATTCCATTGCAGGAAAATTCCACTTAGGGTTAGGGTTAGGTCAACATGAACTTGAAAAGGAAAATGGACATTGCCAACAAATTGAGAGTGCTTTGGTATAGTTAGGAGGGCATGTACTTTTCTCGCCTGCCCTATGTGTTTCCTGGTAAAATACATGGGAAAATCCCATTGGAGGAAAATTCCTCTTAATGTTAAAGTTAGGTCACCATAAACTCAGAAAGGAAAATGGACATTACCAACTAATTCGGAGTGCTTGCGTATGGTTAAGAGGGCACTGAGTTTTCTAGCCTGCTGTATTTATGTTTCCTGATAAAATACATGGGAAAATCCCATTCGAGTAAAATTCCACTTTCCGTTAGGGTTAGGTTACGATGAACATGGAAAGGAAAATGGACATTGCCAACAAATTGAGAGTGCCTGAGTATGGTTAGGAGGGCACGTACTTTTCTAGCCTGCCCTATCTGTTTCCTGGCAAAAAACATGGGAAAATCCATTGGAGGAAAATTCCAGTTAGGGTTAGGGTTAGGTCACCATAGAGTAGAGTGGACATTGCCAACAAATTTGGAGTGCTTGGGTATGGTTAGGAGGGCACTGACTTTTCTAGCCTGCTCTATCTATTTTACCTGTTAAAATACATGGGAAAATCCAATTGGAGTAAAGCTCCACTTAGGTTTAAGTCACCATGAACTCGGGGAGGAAAATTTCCATTGCCAGCAAATTCAGAGAGCTTTCGTATGGTTAGGAGGGCCCTGAGTTATCTAGGCTGCCTTGACTATATTTTCTGGTAAAATACATGAGATAATCCCATTGGAGAAAAATTACAGTAAGGGTTAGGGTTAGGTCAAGATGAACTTGGAAAGGAAAATGGACATTGCCAAAAAATTGAGAGTTCTTGGGTATGGTTTAGGAGGGCACGTACTTTTCTAGCCTGCCCTATCTGTTTCCTGGCAAAATACATGGGAAAATCCATGGGAGGAAAATTCCAGTTAGGCTTAGGGTTAGGTCACCATGAACTCATAGAGTAGAATGGACATCGCCAACAAATTTGGAATGCTTGGGTATGGTTAGGGTTAAGGTTAGGTCACCATAAACTCAGAAAGGAAAATGGACATTGGCAACTAATTCGGAGTGTCATTGACATTGCCAACTAATCCTCCAATGGGATTTTCCCATGTATTTTACCAGGAAATATAGATACGGGAGCCGAGAAACGCCAGTGCCCTCCTAACTATACCGAATCACTCTGAATTTGTTGGCGGTGTCCATTTTCCTCTCTGGGTTCATGGTGACTTTACCCTAACCCTAAATTCACTTTAATTCAAATGAGATTTTCCCATGTATTTTGAAATATCAATAGGGCAGGCTGGAAAAGTCTGTGCCCTCCTAACCATACCCAAGAACTCTGAATTTGTTGGCGATGTCCATTCTACTCTATGAGTTCATGGTGACCTAACCCTAACCCTAAGTGGCATAATCTTCCAATGGGATTTTCCCATAGATTTTACCAGGAAACATAGGAAGGGTAGGCTAGAAATGTCCGTGCCCTCCTAAAGATACCCAAGCATTCCAAATTTGTTGGCGATGTCCATTCTACTCTATGAGTTCATGGTGACCTAACCCTAACCCTAACTGGAATTTTCCTCCAATTCATTTTCCCATGTATTTTGCCAGGAAACAAATAGGGCATTCTAGAAAAGTACATGCCCTCCTAACCATACCCAAGCACTCTCAATTTGTTGGCAATGTCCATTTTCCTTTCCAAGTTCATGGTAACCTAACCCTAACCCTAAGTGGAATTTTTCTCCAATGGGATTTTCCCATGTATTTTTTCAGGAAACATAAATACAGCAGGCTAGAAAACTCAGTGCCCTCCTAACCATACGCAAGCACTCCGAATTAGTTGGCAATGTACATTTTCCTTTCTGGGTTTATGGTGACCTAACCTTAACCCTAAGAGGAATTTTCCTCCAATGGGATTTTCACATGTATTTTACCAGGAAACAATGATAGGGCAGGCTAGAAAAGACCATGCCCCCATAACCATACCCAAGCACCCTGAATTTTTTGGCAGTGTCGATTTTCCTCTCCGGGTTCATGGTGACCTAACACTAACCCTAAGTGGAATTTTCTTCCAATGGGATTTTCCCATGTATTTTACCAGGAAACAGATAGGGCAGGCTAGAAAAGTCCGTGCCCTCCTAACCATACCCAAGCACCCTGAATTTGTTGGCAGTGTCCATTTTCCTCTCTGAGTTCATGGTGTCCTAACCCTACCCCTAAGTGGAATTTTCCTCCAATGGGATTTTCCCATATATTTTACCAAGAAATATAGATAGGGCAGCCTAGAAATGCCAGTGTTCTCCTAACCATACTCAACCTTTCCGAATTTGTTGGCGATATCCATTTTACTCTATATGTTCAAGGTAACCTAACCCTAACTCTAAGAGAAATTTTCCTCCAATGGGATTTTGCCACGTATTTTACCATGAAACCTAGATAGGACAGTCTAGAAAAATCAGGGCCCTCCTAATCATACCCAAGCTTTCTGAATTTGTTGGTGATGCCCATTTTTCTCTCCGAGTTCATGGTGACCTAACCCTAACCCTAAGTGGAATTTTCCTCCAAAGGGATTTTTCCATGTATTTTTTCACGAACAATAGGTAGGGCAGGCTAGAAAAGTCAGTGTCCTCCTAAGCATACCCAAGCTCTCTGAATTTGTTGGCAATATTCCTAACACTAAAAGGAATTTTCCTCCAATGGGATTTTCCCATATATTTTACCAGGAAAAATAGATAAGGCAGGCTAGAAAAGTCAGTGCCCTCCTAACCATACCCAAGCACTCCTAATTTGTTGGCGATGTCCATTCTACTCTATGAGTTCATGGTGATGTAACCCTAACCCTAAGTGGAATTTGCCTCCAATGGGATTTTCCCTTGATTTTTCTAGCCTGCCCAATCTAATTTTCCTGGTAAAATACAAGGGAAAATTCCATTGGCGGAAAATTCCACTTAGGGTTAGGGTTAGGTTACCATGAACATGGAAAGGAAAATGGACATTGCCAACAAATTGAGAGTGCTTGAGTATGGTTAGGAGGGAATGTACTTTTCTAGCCTGCCCTATCTTTTTCCGGCAAAATACATGGGAAAATCCATTGGAGGAAAATTCCAGTTAGGGTTAGGGATAGGTCCCCATGAACTCATAGTGTAGAATGGACATCGCCAACAAATTTCGAATGCTTGGGTATGGTTAGGAGGGTACTGACTTTTCTAGTATGCCCTATCTATGTTTCTTGGTAAAATACGTGGCAAAATCCCATTTGAGGAAAATTCCATGTACTGTTAGGGTTAAATCACTATCAACCTGGAGAGTTAAATGGACATCGCCAACAAATTCGGAGTGCTTCGGTATGGTTAGGAGGGCATGGTCTTTTCTAGCCCACACTATCTATGTTCCCTAGTAAAATACAAGGGAAAATCCCATTGGCGGAAAATTCCACTTAGGGTTAGGGTTAGGTCACCATGAACTTGGAGAGGAAAATGGACACCGCCAACAAATTCGGAGTGCTTCGGTATGGTTAGGAGGGCATGGTCTTTTCTAGCCCGCACTATCTATGTTCCCTGGTAAAATACAAGGGAAAATCCCATTGGAGGAAAATTCCACTTAGGCTTAGGGTTAGGTAACCATGAACCTGGGGAGGAAAATGGACACCACCAACAAATTTGTAGAGCTTGGATATTGTTAGGAGGACACTGGCATTTCTAGGCTGTTCTCTCTAGGTTTCATGGTAAAATACATGGGAAAATCTCTTTGTAGGAAAATTCCAGTTAGGGTTAGGGTTAGGTCACCATGAACTCATAGAGTAGAATGGACATCGCCAACAAATCTGGAATGCTTGGGTATGGTTAGGAGGGCAATGACTTTTCTAGTATGCCTTATCTATATTTCTTGGTAAAATACGTGGCAAAATCCCATTTGAGGAAAATTCCACTTACGGTTAGGGTCAAATCACTATCAACCTGGAGAGTTAAATGGACATTGCCAACAAATTCGGAGTGCTTCGGTATCGTTAGGAGGGCATGGTCTTTTCTAGCCCGCACTATCTACGTTCCCTGGTAAAATACAAGGGAAAATCCCATTGGAGGAAAATTCCAGTTAGGGTTAGGGTTAGGTCACCATGAACTCATAGAGTAGAATGGACATCGCCAACAAATTTGGAGTGCTTGGGTATGGTTAGGAGGGCACTGAGTTTTCTAGCCTGCTCTATCTATTTTTCCTGTTAAAATACATGGGAAAATCCAATTGTAGTAAAACTCCACTTAGGGTTACGGTTCGGTCACCATGAACTCGGATAGGAAAATGGACATTGCCAGCAAATTCAGAGAGCTTTCGTACGGTTAGGAGGGACCTGACTTTTCTAGGCTGCCTTAACTATATTTCCTGGTAAAATACATGGGAAAATCCCATTGCAGGAAAATTCCACTTAGGGTTAGGGTTAGGTCACCATGAACTTGGAAAGGAAAATGGACATTTCCAACAACTTGAGAGTGCTTGGGTATGGTTAGGACGGCATGTACTTTTCTAGCCTGCCCTATCTGTTTCCTGGTAAAATACATGGGAAAATCCCACTGGAGGAAAATTCCTCTTAGGGTTAAATTTAGGTCACCATAAACTCAGACAGGAAAATGGACATTGCCAACTAATTCGGAGTGCTTGCATATGGTTAAGAGGGCACTGAGTTTTATAGCCTGCTGTATTTATTTTTCCTGGTAAAATACATGGGAAAATCCTATTGGACGAAAACTCCTCTTAGGGTTAAGGTTAGGTCACCATAAACTCAGAAAGGAAAATGGACATTGGCAACTAATTCGGAGTGCTTGCATATGGTTAGGAGGGCACTGAGTTTTCTAGCCTGCTGTATTTATGTTTCCTGATAAAATACATGGGAAAATTCCATTGGAGAAAAATTCCACTTAGGGTTAGGGTTAGGTTACCATGAACTTGGAAAGGAAAATGGACATTGCCAACAAATTGAGAGTGCTTGTTATGGTTAGGAGGGCACGGACTTTTCTAGCCTGCCCTATCTGTTTCCTGGCAAAATACATGGGAAAATCCATTGGAGGAAAATTCCAGTTAGGGTTAGGGTTAGGTCACCATGAACTCATAGAGTAGAATGGACATCGCCAACAAATCTGGAATGCTTGGGTATGGTTAGGAGGGCAATGACTTTTCTAGTATGCCTTATCTATATTTCTTGGTAAAATACGTGGCAAAATCCCATTTGAGGAAAATTCCATTTACGGTTAGGGTCAAATCACTATCAACCTGGAGAGTTAAATGGACATTGCCAACAAATTCGGAGTGCTTCGGTATGGTTAGGAGGGCATGGTCTTTTCTAGCTTGCTCTATCTATTTTTCCTGTTAAAATACATGGGAAAATCCAATTGGAGTAAAACTCCACTTAGGGTTAGGGTTAGGTCACCATGAACTCGGAGAGGAAAATGGACATTGCCAGAAAATTCAGAGAGCTTTCATATGGTTAGGAGGGCACTGACTTTTCTACGCTGCCTTAACTATATTTCCTGGTAAAATACATGGGAAAATCCCATTGGAGGAAAATTCCACTTAGGGTTAGGGTTAGGTCAACATGAACTTGGAAAGGAAAATGGACATTGCCAACAAATTGAGAGTGCTTGGTATGGTTAGGAGGAAATGTAATTTTCTCGCCTGCCCTATGTGTTTCCTGGTAAAATACATGGGAAAATCCCATTGGACGAAAATTCCTCTTAGGGTTAAGGTTAGGTCACCATAAACTCAGAAAGGAAAATGGACATTGGCAACTAATTCGGAGTGCTTGCGTATGGTTAGGAGGGCACTGAGTTTTCTAGCCTGCTGTATTTATGTTTCCTGATAAAATACATGGGAAAATTCCATTGGAGAAAAATTCCATTTAGGGTTAGGGTTAGGTTACCATGAACTTGGAAAGGAAAATGGACATTGCCAACAAATTGAGAGTGCTTGGTTATGGTTAGGAGGCCACGGACTTTTCTAGCCTGCCCTATCTATTTCCTGGCAAAATACATGGGAAAATCCATTGGAGGAAAGTTCCAATTAGGGTTAGGGTTAGTTCACCATGAACTCGTAGAGTAGAATGGACATCGCCAACAAATCTGGAATGCTTGGGTATGGTTAGGAGGGCACTGACGTTTCTAGTATGCCTTATCTATGTTTCTTGGTAAAATACGTGGCAAAATCCAATTTGAGGAAAATTCCACTTACGGTTAGGGTCAAATCACTATCAACCTGGAGAGTTAAATGGACATTGCCAACAAATTCGGAGTGCTTCGGTATGGTTAGGAGGGCATGGTCTTTTCTAGCCAGCACTATCTATGTTCCCTGGTAAAAATACAAGGGAAAATCCCATTGGAGGAAAATTCTAGTTAGGGTTAGGGTTAGGTCACCATGAACTCATAGAGTAGAATGGACATCGCCAACAAATTTGGAGTGCTTGGGTATGGTTAGGAGGGCACTGAATTTTCTAGTATGCCCTATCTATGTTTCTTGGTAAAATACGTGGCAAAATCCCATTTGAGGAAAATTCAACTTATGGTTAGGGTAAAATCACTATCAACCTGGAGAGTTTAATGGACATCACCAACAAATTCGGAGTGCTTCGTTATGGTTTGGAGGGCATCGTCTTTTCTAGCCCGTAATATCTATGCTCCCTGGTAAAATACAAGGGGAAATCCCATTGTAGGAAAATTCCACTTAGGGTTAGGGTTAGGTCACCATGAACTCGGAGAGGAAAATCGACACCGCCAACAAATTCGGAGTGCTTCGGTATGGCTAGGAGGGCATGGTCTTTTCTTGTCCGCACTATCTATGTTCCGTGGTAAAATACAAGGGAAAATCCCATAGGAGGAAAATTCCACTTAGGCTTAGAGTTAGGTAACCATGAACCCAGAGAGGAAAATGGACACCGCCAACAAATTCGGAGAGCTTGGATATGTTTAGGAGGACACTGGCATTTCTAGGCTGTTCTATCCAGGTTTCATGGTAAAATACATGGGAAAATCTCTTTGTAGGAAAATTCCAGTTAGGGTTAGGGTTAGGTCACCATGAACTCATAGAGTAGAATGGACATCGCCAACAAATTTGGAGTGCTTGGGTATGGTTAGGAGGGCACTGACTTTTCTAGCCTGCTCTATCTATTTTTCCTGTTAAAATAAATGGGAAAATCCCATTGCAGGAAAATTCCACTTAGGGTTAGGGTTAGGTCAACATGAACTTGAAAAGGAAAATGGACATTGCCAACAAATTGAGAGTGCTTTGGTATAGTTAGGAGGGCATGTACTTTTCTCGCCTGCCCTATGTGTTTCCTGGTAAAATACATGGGAAAATCCCATTGGAGGAAAATTCCTCTTAATGTTAAAGTTAGGTCACCATAAACTCAGAAAGGAAAATGGACATTACCAACTAATTCGGAGTGCTTGCGTATGGTTAAGAGGGCACTGAGTTTTCTAGCCTGCTGTATTTATGTTTCCAGATAAAATACATGGGAAAATCCCATTCGAGTAAAATTCCACTTTCCGTTAGGGTTAGGTTACGATGAACATGGAAAGGAAAATGGACATTGCCAACAAATTGAGAGTGCCTGAGTATGGTTAGGAGGGCACGTACTTTTCTAGCCTGCCCTATCTGTTTCCTGGCAAAACACATGGGAAAATCCATTGGAGGAAAATTCCAGTTAGGGTTAGGGTTAGGTCACCATAGAGTAGAGTGGACATTGCCAACAAATTTGGAGTGCTTGGGTATGGTTAGGAGGGCACTGACTTTTCTAGCCTGCTCTATCTATTTTACCTGTTAAAATACATGGGAAAATCCAATTGGAGTAAAGCTCCACTTAGGGTTAAGTCACCATGAACTCGGGGAGGAAAATTTCCATTGCCAGCAAATTCAGAGAGCTTTCGTATGGTTAGGAGGGCCCTGAGTTATCTAGGCTGCCTTGACTATATTTTCTGGTAAAATACATGAGATAATCCCATTGGAGAAAAATTACAGTAAGGGTTAGGATTAGGTCAAGATGAACTTGGAAAAGAAAATGGACATTGCCAAAAAATTGAGAGTTCTTGGGTATGGTTTAGGAGGGCACGTACTTTTCTAGCCTGCCCTATCTGTTTCCTGGCAAAATACATGGGAAAATCCATGGGAGGAAAATTCCAGTTAGGCTTAGGATTAGGTCACCATGAACTCATAGAGTAGAATGGACATCACCAACAAATTTGGAATGCTTGGGTATGGTTAGGGTTAAGGTTAGGTCACCATAAACTCAGAAAGGAAAATGGACATTGGCAACTAATTCGGAGTGTCATTGACATTGCCAACTAATCCTCCAATGGGATTTTCCCATGTATTTTACCAGGAAATATAGATACGGGAGCCGAGAAACGCCAGTGCCCTCCTAACTATACCGAATCACTCTGAATTTGTTGGCGGTGTCCATTTTCCTCTCTGGGTTCATGGTGTCTTTACCCTAACCCTAAATTCACTTTAATTCAAATGAGATTTTCCCATGTATTTTGAAATATCAATAGGGCAGGCTGGAAAAGTCTGTGCCCTCCTAACCATACCCAAGAACTCTGAATTTGTTGGCGATGTCCATTCTACTCTATGAGTTCATGGTGACCTAACCCTAACCCTAAGTGGCATAATCTTCCAATGGGATTTTCCCATAGATTTTACCAGGAAACATAGGAAGGGTAGGCTAGAAATGTCCGTGCCCTCCTAAAGATACCCAAGCATTCCAAATTTGTTGGCGATGTCCATTCTACTCTATGAGTTCATGGTGACCTAACCCTAACCCTAACTGGAATTTTCCTCCAATTCATTTTCCCATGTATTTTGCCAGGAAACAAATAGGGCATTCTAGAAAAGTACATGCCCTCCTAACCATACCCAAGCACTCTCAATTTGTTGGCAATGTCCATTTTCCTTTCCAAGTTCATGGTAACCTAACCCTAACCCTAAGTGGAATTTTTCTCCAATGGGATTTTCCCATGTATTTTTTCAGGAAACATAAATACAGCAATCTAGAAAACTCAGTGCCCTCCTAACCATACGCAAGCACTCCGAATTAGTTGGCAATGTACATTTTCCTTTCTGGGTTTATGGTGGCCTAACCTTAACCCTAAGAGGAATTTTCCTCCAATGGGATTTTCACATGTATTTTACCAGGAAACAATGATAGGGCAGGCTAGAAAAGACCATGCCCCCGTAACCATACCCAAGCACCCTGAATTTTTTGGCAGTGTCGATTTTCCTCTCCGGGTTCATGGTGACCTAACCCTAACCCTAAGTGGAATTTTCTTCCAATGGGATTTTCCCATGTATTTTACCAGGAAACAGATAGGGCAGGCTAGAAAAGTCCGTGCCCTCCTAACCATACCCAAGCAACCTGAATTTTTTGGCAGTGTCGATTTTCCTCTCCGGGTTCATGGTGACCTAACCCTAACCCTAAGTGGAATTTTCTTCCAATGGGATTTTCGCATGTATTTTACCAGGAAACTGATAGGGCAAGCTAGAAAAGTCCGTGCCCTCCTAACCATACCCAAGCACCCTGAATTTGTTGGCAGTGTCCATTTTCCTCTCTGAGTTCATGGTGACCTAACCCTACCCCTAAGTGGAATTTTCCTCCAATGGGATTTTCCCATATATTTTACCAAGAAATATAGATAGGGCAGCCTAGAAATGCCAGTGTCCTCCTAACCATACTCAACCTTTCCGAATTTGTTGGCGATATCCATTTTACTCTATATGTTCAAGGTAACCTAACCCTAACTCTAAGAGAAATTTTCCTCCAATGGGATTTTGCCACGTATTTTACCATGAAACCTAGATAGGACAGTCTAGAAAAATCAGGGCCCTCCTAATCATACCCAAGCTTTCTGAATTTGTTGGTGATGCCCATTTTTCTCTCCGAGTTCATGGTGACCTAACCCTAACCCTAAGTGGAATTTTGCTCCAAAGGGATTTTTCCATGTATTTTTTCACGAACAATAGGTAGGGCAGGCTAGAAAAGTCAGTGTCCTCCTAAGCATACCCAAGCTCTCTGAATTTGTTGGCAATATTCCTAACACTAAAAGGAATTTTCCTACAATGGGATTTTCCCATATATTTTACCAGGAAAAATAGATAAGGCAGGCTAGAAAAGTCAGTGCCCTCCTAACCATACCCAAGCACTCCTAATTTGTTGGCGATGTCCATTCTACTCTTTGAGTTCATGGTGATGTAACACTAACCCTAAGTGGAATTTGCCTCCAATGGGATTTTCCCTTGATTTTTCTAGCCTGCCCAATCTAATTTTCCTGGTAAAATACAAGGGAAAATTCCATTGGCAGAAAATTCCACTTAGGGTTAGGGTTAGGTTACCATGAACATGGAAAGGAAAATGGACATTGCCAACAAATTGAGAGTGCTTGAGTATGGTTAGGAGGGAATGTACTTTTCTAGCCTGCCCTATCTTTTTCCGGGCAAAATACATGGGAAAATCCATTGGAGGAAAATTCCAGTTAGGGTTAGGGATAGGTCCCCATGAACTCATAGTGTAGAATGGACATCGCCAACAAATTTCGAATGCTTGGGTATGGTTAGGAGGGTACTGACTTTTCTAGTATGCCCTATCTATGTTTCTTGGTAAAATACGTGGCAAAATCCCATTTGAGGAAAATTCCATGTACTGTTAGGGTTAAATCACTATCAACCTGGAGAGTTAAATGGACATCGCCAACAAATTCGGAGTGCTTCGGTATGGTTAGGAGGGCATGGTCTTTTCTAGCCCACACTATCTATGTTCCCTAGTAAAATACAAGGGAAAATCCCATTGGCGGAAAATTCCACTTAGGGTTAGGGTTAGGTCACCATGAACTTGGAGAGGAAAATGGACACCGCCAACAAATTCGGAGTGCTTCGGTATGGTTAGGAGGGCATGGTCTTTTCTAGCCCGCACTATCTATGTTCCCT
This sequence comes from Crotalus tigris, assembly GCF_016545835.1. Classification (NCBI taxonomy): domain Eukaryota; kingdom Metazoa; phylum Chordata; class Lepidosauria; order Squamata; family Viperidae; genus Crotalus; species Crotalus tigris. Next base: position 1,939,785 of record NW_024100544.1, on the reverse strand, counting down.
GGTAAAATACAAGGGAAAATCTCATTGGAGGAAAATTCCACTTAGGCTTAGGGTTAGGTAACCATGAACCTGGGGAGGAAAATGGACACCACCAACAAATTTGTAGAGCTTTGATATTGTTAGGAGGACACTGGCATTTCTAGGCTGTTCTCTCTAGGTTTCATGGTAAAATACATGGGAAAATCTCTTTGTAGGAAAATTCCAGTTAGGGTTAGGGTTAGGTCACCATGAACTCATAGAGTAGAATGGACATCGTCAACAAATTTGGAGTGCTTGGGTATGGTTAGGAAGGCACTGACTTTTCTAGCCAGCTCTATCTATTTTTCCTGTTAAAATACATGGGAAAATCCAATTGGAGTAAAACTCCACTTAGGGTTAGGGTTAGGTCAACATGAACTCGGAGAGGAAAATGGACATTGCCAGCAAATTCAGAGAGCTTTCGTATGGTTAGGAGGGCCCTGACTTTTCTAGGCTGCCTTAACTATATTTCCTGGTAAAATACATGGGAAAATCCCATTGGAGGAAAATTCCACTTAGGGTTAGGGTTAGGTCAACATGAACTTGGAAAGGAAAATGGACATTGCCAACTAATTCGGAGCGCGTGCATATGGTTAGGAGGGCACTGAGTTTTCTTGCCTGCTGTATTTATGTTTCCTGATAAAATACATGGTAAAATCCCATTGGAGAAAAATTCCACTTAGGGTTAGGGTTAGGTTACCATGAACTTGGAAAGGAAAATGGAGATTGCCAACAAATTGAGAGTGCTTGGTAATGGTTAGGAGAGCATTGACTTTTCTAGTATGCCCTATCTATGTTTCTTGGTAAAACACGTGGCAAAATCCCATTTGAGGAAGATTCCACTTACGGTTAGGGGTAAATCACTATCAACCTGGAGAGTTCAATGGACATCGCCAACAAATTCGGACTGCTTTGGTATGGTTAGGAGGGCATGGTCTTTTCTAGCCCGCACTATCTATGTTCCCTGGTAAAATACAAGGGGAAATCCCATTGGAGGAAAATTCCACTTAGGGTTAGGGTTAGGTCACCATGAACTCGGAGAGGAAAATCGAAACCGCCAACAAATTCAAAGTGCTTCGGTATGGTTAGGAGGGCATGGTATTTTCTAGCACACACTATCTATGTTCCCTGATAAAATACAAGGGAAAATCCCATTGTGGGAATATTCCACTTAGGCTTAGGGTTAGGTAACCATGAATGCAGAGAGGAAAATGGACACCGCCAACAAATTCGGAGAGCTTGGATATGGTTAGGAGGGCCCTGACTTTTCTAGCCTGCCTTATCTATTGTTCGTGAAAAAATACATGGGAAAATCCCTTTGAAGGAAAATTCCACTCAGGGTTAGGGTTTGGTTACCATGAACTCGGAGAGTAAAATCGACACAGCCAACAAATTCAGAGTGATTGGGTATGGTTAGGAGTGCACTGACTTTTCTAGCCTGCCCTATCTATTTTTCCTGTTAAAATACATGGGAAATTCCCTTTGAAAGAATATTCCACTTAGGGTTAGGGTTAGGTCACCCTGAAGTCAGAGAGGAAAATCGACACCGCCAAAAATTCAGAGTGATTGGCTATGGTTAGGAGGGCATGGTCTTTACTAGTCCGCACTATCCATGTTCCCTGGTAAAATACAAGGGAAAATCCAATTGGAAGAAAATTCTACTTAAGCTTAGAGTGAGGTAACCATGAACCCAGAGAGGAAAATGGACACCGGCAACAAATTCAGAGAGCTTGGATATGTTTAGGAGGACACTGGCATTTCTAGGCTGTTCTATCCATGTTTCATAGTACAATACATGGGAAAATCTCTTTGTAGGAAAATTCCAGTTAGGGTTAGGTTTAGGTCACCATGAACTCATAGAGTAGAATGGACATCACCAACAAATTTGGAGTGATTAGGTATGGTTAGGAGGGCACTGACTTTTCTAGCCTGGCTATCTATTTTTCCTGTTAAAATACATGGGAAAATCCAATTGGAGTAAAACTACATTTAGGGTTAGGGTTACGTCAACATGAACTTGGAAAGGAAAATGTACATTGCCAACAAATTGAGAGTGCTTGGGTATGGTTAGGAGGGCATGTACTTTACTCGCCTGCCCTATGTGTTTCCTGGTAAAATACATGGGAAAATCCCATTGGAGGAAAATTCCTCTTAGGGTTAAGGATAGGTCACTATAAACTCAGAAAGGAAAATGGACATTGCCAACTAATTCGGAGTGCTTGCGTATGGTTAGGAGGGCACTGAGTTTTTTAGCCTGCTGTATTTATGTTTCCTGATAAAATACATGGGAAAATCCTATTGGAGAAACATTCCACTTAGGGTTAGGGTTAGGTTACCATGAACATGGAAAGGAAAATGGACATTGCCAACAAATTGAGAGTGCTTGAGTATGGTTAGGAGGGCACGTACTTTTCTAGCCTGCCCTATCTGTTTCCGGGCAAAATACATGGGAAAATCCATTGGAGGAAAATTCTAGTTAGGGTTAGGGATGGGTCCCCATGAACTCATAGTGTAGAATGGAAATCGCCAACAAATTTCGAATGCTTGGGTATGGTTACCAGGGTACTGACTTTCTAGTATGCCCTATCTATGTTTCTTGGTAAAATACGTGGCAAAATCCCATTTGAGGAAAATTCCACGTACGGTTAGGGTTAAATCACTATCAACCTGGAGAGTTAAATGGACATCGCCAACAAATTCGGAGTGCTTCCGTATGGTTAGGAGGGCATGGTCTTTTCTAGCATGCACTATCTATGTTCCCTGGTAAAATACAAGGGGAAATCCCATTGGAGGAAAATTCCACTTAGGGTTAGGGTTAGGTCACCATGAACTCGGAGAGGAAAATCGACATCGCCAACAAATTCGGAGTGCTTCGGTATGGCTAGGAGGGCATGGTCTTTTCTCGCCCGCACTTTCTATGTTCCTGTTAAATACAAGGGAAAATCCCATTGGAGGAAAATTCCACTTAGGCTTAGAGTTAGGTAACCATGAACCCAGAGAGGAAAATGGACACCACCAACAAATTCGGAGAGCTTAGATATGTTTAGGAGGACACTGGCATTTCTAGGCTGTTCTATCTAGGTTTCATGGTAAAATACATGAGAAAATTTTTTTGTAGGAAAATTCTAGTTAGGGTTAGGGTTAGGTCACCATGAACTCATAGAGTAGAATTGACATCGCCAACAAATTTGGAGTGCTTGGGTATGGTTAGGAGGGCACTGAGTTTTCTAGCCTGCTCTATCTATTTTTCCTGTTAAAATACATGGGAAAATCCAATTGTAGTAAAACTCCACTTAGGGTTACGGTTCGGTCACCATGAACTCGGATAGGAAAATGGACATTGCCAGCAAATTCAGAGAGCTTTCGTATGGTTAGGAGGGACCTGACTTTTCTAGGCTGCCTTAACTATATTTCCTGGTAAAATACATGGGAAAATCCCATTGGAGGAAAATTCCACTTAGGGTTAAGGTTAGGTCAACATGAACTTGGAAAGGAAAATGGACATTGCCAACAAATTCGGAGTGCTTCGGTATGGTTAGGAGGGCATGTACTTTTCTGGCCTGCCCTATGTTTTTCCTGGTAAAATACATGGGAAAATCCCATTGGAGGAAAATTCCAGTTAGGGTTAGGGTTAGGTCACCATGAACTCATAGAGTAGAATGGACATCGCCAACAAATCTGGAATGCTTGGGTATGGTTAGGAGGGCAATGACTTTTCTAGTATGCCTTATCTATATTTCTTGGTAAAATACGTGGCAAAATCCCATTTGAGGAAAATTCCATTTACGGTTAGGGTCAAATCACTATCAACCTGGAGAGTTAAATGGACATTGCCAACAAATTCGGAGTGCTTCGGTATGGTTAGGAGGGCATGGTCTTTTCTAGCTTGCTCTATCTATTTTTCCTGTTAAAATACATGGGAAAATCCAATTGGAGTAAAACTCCACTTAGGGTTAGGGTTAGGTCACCATGAACTCAGAGAGGAAAATGGACATTGCCAGAAAATTCAGAGAGCTTTCATATGGTTAGGAGGGCACTGACTTTTCTACGCTGCCTTAACTATATTTCCTGGTAAAATACATGGGAAAATCCCATTGGAGGAAAATTCCACTTAGGGTTAGGGTTAGGTCAACATGAACTTGGAAAGGAAAATGGACATTGCCAACAAATTGAGAGTGCTTGGTTATGGTTAGGAGGAAATGTAATTTTCCCGCCTGCCCTATGTGTTTCCTGGTAAAATACATGGGAAAATCCCATTGGACGAAAATTCCTCTTAGGGTTAAGGTTAGGTCACCATAAACTCAGAAAGGAAAATGGACATTGGAAACTAATTCGGAGTGCTTGCGTATGGTTAGGAGGGCACTGAGTTTTCTAGCCTGCCTTTATTTGTGTTTCCTGATAAAATACATGGGAAAATTCCATTGGAGAAAAATTCCACTTAGGGTTAGGGTTAGGTTACCATGAACTTGGAAAGGAAAATGGACATTGCCAACAAATTGAGAGTGCTTGGTTATGGTTAGGAGGCCACGGACTTTTCTAGCCTGCCCTATCTATTTCCTGGCAAAATACATGGGAAAATCCATTGGAGGAAAATTCCAATTAGGGTTAGGGTTAGTTCACCATGAACTCGTAGAGTAGAATGGACATCGCCAACAAATCTGGAATGCTTGGGTATGGTTAGGAGGGCACTGACGTTTCTAGTATGCCTTATCTATGTTTCTTGGTAAAATACGTGGCAAAATCCAATTTGAGGAAAATTCCACTTACGGTTAGGGTCAAATCACTATCAACCTGGAGAGTTAAATGGACATTGCCAACAAATTCGGAGTGCTTTGGTATGGTTAGGAGGGCATGGTCTTTTCTAGCCCGCACTAACTATGTTCCCTGGTAAAATACAAGGGAAAATCCCCTTGGAGGAAAATTCTAGTTAGGGTTAGGGTTAGGTCACCATGAACTCATAGAGTAGAATGGACATCGCCAACAAATTTGGAGTGCTTGGGTATGGTTAGGAGAGCACTGAATTTTCTAGTATGCCCTATCTATGTTTCTTGGTAAAATACGTGGCAAAATCCCATTTGAGGAAAATTCAACTTATGGTTAGGGTAAAATCACTATCAACCTGGAGAGTTTAATGGACATCACCAACAAATTCGGAGTGCTTTGTTATGGTTTGGAGGGCATCGTCTTTTCTAGCCCGCACTATCTATGCTCCCTGGTAAAATACAAGGGGAAATCCCATTGGAGGAAAATTCCTCTTAATGTTAAAGTTAGGTCACCATAAACTCAGAAAGGAAAATGGACATTACCAACTAATTCGGAGTGCTTGCGTATGGTTAAGAGAGCACTGAGTTTTCTAGCCTGCTGTATTTATGTTTCCTGATAAAATACATGGGAAAATCCCATTGGTGTAAAATTCCACTTTCCGTTAGGGTTAGGTTACGATGAACATGGAAAGGAAAATGGACATTGCCAACAAATTGAGAGTGCCTGAGTATGGTTAGGAGGGCACGTACTTTTCTAGCCTGCCCTATCTGTTTCCTGGCAAAACACATGGGAAAATCCATTGGAGGAAAATTCCAGTTAGGGTTAGGGTTAGGTCACCATAGAGTAGAGTGGACATTGCCAACAAATTTGGAGTGCTTGGGTCTGGTTAGGAGGGCACTGACTTTTCTAGCCTGCTCTATCTATTTTACCTGTTAAAATACATGGGAAAATCCAATTGGAGTAAAGCTCCACTTAGGTTTAAGTCACCATGAACTCGGGGAGGAAAATTTCCATTGCCAGCAAATTCAGAGAGCTTTCGTATGGTTAGGAGAGCCCTGAGTTATCTAGGCTGCCTTGACTATATTTCCTGGTAAAATACATGAGATAATCCCATTGGAGAAAAATTACAGTAAGGGTTAGGGTTAGGTCAAGATGAACTTGGAAAGGAAAATGGACATTGCCAAAAAATTGAGAGTTCTCGGGTATGGTTTAGGAGGGCACGTACTTTTCTAGCCTGCCCTATCTGTTTCCTGGCAAAATACATGGGAAAATCCATGGGAGGAAAATTCCAGTTAGGCTTAGGGTTAGGTCACCATGAACTCATAGAGTAGAATGGACATCGCCAACAAATTTGGAATGCTTGGGTATGGTTAGGGTTAAGGTTAGGTCACCATAAACTCAGAAAGGAAAATGGACATTGGCAACTAATTCGGAGTGTCATTGACATTGCCAACTAATCCTCCAATGGGATTTTCCCATGTATTTTACCAGGAAATATAGATACGGGAGCCGAGAAACGCCAGTGCCCTCCTAACTATACCGAATCACTCTGAATTTGTTGGCGGTGTCCATTTTCCTCTCTGGGTTCATGGTGACTTTACCCTAACCCTAAATTCACTTTAATTCAAATGAGATTTTCCCATGTATTTTGAAATATCAATAGGGCAGGCTGGAAAAGTCTGTGCCCTCCTAACCATACCCAAGAACTCTGAATTTGTTGGCGATGTCCATTCTACTCTATGAGTTCATGGTGACCTAACCCTAACCCTAAGTGGCATAATCTTCCAATGGGATTTTCCCATAGATTTTACCAGGAAACATAGGAAGGGTAGGCTAGAAATGTCCGTGCCCTCCTAAAGATACCCAAGCATTCCAAATTTGTTGGCGATGTCCATTCTACTCTATGAGTTCATGGTGACCTAACCCTAACCCTAACTGGAATTTTCCTCCAATTCATTTTCCCATGTATTTTGCCAGGAAACAAATAGGGCATTCTAGAAAAGTACATGCCCTCCTAACCATACCCAAGCACTCTCAATTTGTTGGCAATGTCCATTTTCCTTTCCAAGTTCATGGTAACCTAACCCTAACCCTAAGTGGAATTTTTCTCCAATGGGATTTTCCCATGTATTTTTTCAGGAAACATAAATACAGCAGGCTAGAAAACTCAGTGCCCTCCTAACCATACGCAAGCACTCCGAATTAGTTGGCAATGTACATTTTCCTTTCTGGGTTTATGGTGACCTAACCTTAACCCTAAGAGGAATTTTCCTCCAATGGGATTTTCACATGTATTTTACCAGGAAACAATGATAGGGCAGGCTAGAAAAGACCATGCCCCCGTAACCATACCCAAGCACCCTGAATTTTTTGGCAGTGTCGATTTTCCTCTCCGGGTTCATGGTGACCTAACCCTAACCCTAAGTGGAATTTTCTTCCAATGGGATTTTCCCATGTATTTTACCAGGAAACAGATAGGGCAGGCTAGAAAAGTCCGTGCCCTCCTAACCATACCCAAGCAACCTGAATTTTTTGGCAGTGTCGATTTTCCTCTCCGGGTTCATGGTGACCTAACCCTAACCCTAAGTGGAATTTTCTTCCAATGGGATTTTCGCATGTATTTTACCAGGAAACTGATAGGGCAAGCTAGAAAAGTCCGTGCCCTCCTAACCATACCCAAGCACCCTGAATTTGTTGGCAGTGTCCATTTTCCTCTCTGAGTTCATGGTGACCTAACCCTACCCCTAAGTGGAATTTTCCTCCAATGGGATTTTCCCATATATTTTACCAAGAAATATAGATAGGGCAGCCTAGAAATGCCAGTGTCCTCCTAACCATACTCAACCTTTCCGAATTTGTTGGCGATATCCATTTTACTCTATATGTTCAAGGTAACCTAACCCTAACTCTAAGAGAAATTTTCCTCCAATGGGATTTTGCCACGTATTTTACCATGAAACCTAGATAGGACAGTCTAGAAAAATCAGGGCCCTCCTAATCATACCCAAGCTTTCTGAATTTGTTGGTGATGCCCATTTTTCTCTCCGAGTTCATGGTGACCTAACCCTAACCCTAAGTGGAATTTTGCTCCAAAGGGATTTTTCCATGTATTTTTTCACGAACAATAGGTAGGGCAGGCTAGAAAAGTCAGTGTCCTCCTAAGCATACCCAAGCTCTCTGAATTTGTTGGCAATATTCCTAACACTAAAAGGAATTTTCCTCCAATGGGATTTTCCCATATATTTTACCAGGAAAAATAGATAAGGCAGGCTAGAAAAGTCAGTGCCCTCCTAACCATACCCAAGCACTCCTAATTTGTTGGCGATGTCCATTCTACTCTATGAGTTCATGGTGATGTAACCCTAACCCTAAGTGGAATTTGCCTCCAATGGGATTTTCCCTTGATTTTTCTAGCCTGCCCAATCTAATTTTCCTGGTAAAATACAAGGGAAAATTCCATTGGCGGAAAATTCCACTTAGGGTTAGGGTTAGGTTACCATGAACATGGAAAGGAAAATGGACATTGCCAACAAATTGAGAGTGCTTGAGTATGGTTAGGAGGGAATGTACTTTTCTAGCCTGCCCTATCTTTTTCCGGGCAAAATACATGGGAAAATCCATTGGAGGAAAATTCCAGTTAGGGTTAGGGTTAGGTCACCATGAACTCATAGAGTAGAATGGACATCGCCAACAAATCTGGAATGCTTGGGTATGGTTAGGAGGGCAATGACTTTTCTAGTATGCCTTATCTATATTTCTTGGTAAAATACGTGGCAAAATCCCATTTGAGGAAAATTCCATTTACGGTTAGGGTCAAATCACTATCAACCTGGAGAGTTAAATGGACATTGCCAACAAATTCGGAGTGCTTCGGTATGGTTAGGAGGGCATGGTCTTTTCTAGCTTGCTCTATCTATTTTTCCTGTTAAAATACATGGGAAAATCCAATTGGAGTAAAACTCCACTTAGGGTTAGGGTTAGGTCACCATGAACTCGGAGAGGAAAATGGACATTGCCAGAAAATTCAGAGAGCTTTCATATGGTTAGGAGGGCACTGACTTTTCTACGCTGCCTTAACTATATTTCCTGGTAAAATACATGGGAAAATCCCATTGGAGGAAAATTCCACTTAGGGTTAGGGTTAGGTCAACATGAACTTGGAAAGGAAAATGGACATTGCCAACAAATTCGGAGTGCTTCGGTATGGTTAGGAGGGCATGTACTTTTCTCGCCTGCCCTATGTTTTTCCTGGTAAAATACATGGGAAAATCCCATTGGACGAAAATTCCTCTTAGGGTTAAGGTTAGGTCACCATAAACTCAGAAAGGAAAATGGACATTGGCAACTAATTCGGAGTGCTTGCGTATGGTTAGGAGGGCACTGAGTTTTCTAGCCTGCCTTTATTTATGTTTCCTGATAAAATACATGGGAAAATTCCATTGGAGAAAAATTCCACTTAGGGTTAGGGTTAGGTTACCATGAACTTGGAAAGGAAAATGGACATTGCCAACAAATTGAGAGTGCTTGGTTATGGTTAGGAGGCCACGGACTTTTCTAGCCTGCCCTATCTATTTCCTGGCAAAATACATGGGAAAATCCATTGGAGGAAAATTCCAATTAGGGTTAGGGTTAGTTCACCATGAATTCGTAGAGTAGAATGGACATCGCCAACAAATCTGGAATGCTTGGGTATGGTTAGGAGGGCACTGACGTTTCTAGTATGCCTTATCTATGTTTCTTGGTAAAATACGTGGCAAAATCCAATTTGAGGAAAATTCCACTTACGGTTAGGGTCAAATCACTATCAACCTGGAGAGTTAAATGGACATTGCCAACAAATTCGGAGTGCTTTGGTATGGTTAGGAGGGCATGGTCTTTTCTAGCCCGCACTATCTATGTTCCCTGGTAAAATACAAGGGAAAATCCCATTGGAGGAAAATTCTAGTTAGGGTTAGGGTTAGGTCACCATGAACTCATAGAGTAGAATGGACATCGCCAACAAATTTGGAGTGCTTGGGTATGGTTAGGAGAGCACTGAATTTTCTAGTATGCCCTATCTATGTTTCTTGGTAAAATACGTGGCAAAATCCCATTTGAGGAAAATTCAACTTATGGTTAGGGTAAAATCACGATCAACCTGGAGAGTTTAATGGACATCACCAACAAATTCGGAGTGCTTCGTTATGGTTTGGAGGGCATCGTCTTTTCTAGCCCGCACTATCTATGCTCCCTGGTAAAATACAAGGGGAAATCCCATTGGAGGAAAATTCCTCTTAATGTTAAAGTTAGGTCACCATAAACTCAGAAAGGAAAATGGACATTACCAACTAATTCGGAGTGCTTGCGTATGGTTAAGAGGGCACTGAGTTTTCTAGCCTGCTGTATTTATGTTTCCTGATAAAATACATGGGAAAATCCCATTCGAGTAAAATTCCACTTTCCGTTAGGGTTAGGTTACGATGAACATGGAAAGGAAAATGGACATTGCCAACAAATTGAGAGTGCCTGAGTATGGTTAGGAGGGCACGTACTTTTCTAGCCTGCCCTATCTGTTTCCTGGCAAAAAACATGGGAAAATCCATTGGAGGAAAATTCCAGTTAGGGTTAGGGTTAGGTCACCATAGAGTAGAGTGGACATTGCCAACAAATTTGGAGTGCTTGGGTATGGTTAGGAGGGCACTGACTTTTCTAGCCTGCTCTATCTATTTTACCTGTTAAAATACATGGGAAAATCCAATTGGAGTAAAGCTCCACTTAGGTTTAAGTCACCATGAACTCGGGGAGGAAAATTTCCATTGCCAGCAAATTCAGAGAGCTTTCGTATGGTTAGGAGGGCCCTGAGTTATCTAGGCTGCCTTGACTATATTTTCTGGTAAAATACATGAGATAATCCCATTGGAGAAAAATTACAGTAAGGGTTAGGGTTAGGTCAAGATGAACTTGGAAAGGAAAATGGACATTGCCAAAAAATTGAGAGTTCTTGGGTATGGTTTAGGAGGGCACGTACTTTTCTAGCCTGCCCTATCTGTTTCCTGGCAAAATACATGGGAAAATCCATGGGAGGAAAATTCCAGTTAGGCTTAGGGTTAGGTCACCATGAACTCATAGAGTAGAATGGACATCGCCAACAAATTTGGAATGCTTGGGTATGGTTAGGGTTAAGGTTAGGTCACCATAAACTCAGAAAGGAAAATGGACATTGGCAACTAATTCGGAGTGTCATTGACATTGCCAACTAATCCTCCAATGGGATTTTCCCATGTATTTTACCAGGAAATATAGATACGGGAGCCGAGAAACGCCAGTGCCCTCCTAACTATACCGAATCACTCTGAATTTGTTGGCGGTGTCCATTTTCCTCTCTGGGTTCATGGTGACTTAAACCTAACCCTAAATGCAATTTTCTTCAAATGAGATTTTCCCATGTATTTTGAAATATCAATAGGGCAGGCTAGAAAAGTCAGTGCCCTCCTAACCATACCCAAGAACTCCGAATTTGTTGACGATGTCCATTCTACTCTATGAGTTCATGGTAACCTAACCCTAACCCTAAGTGGCATAATCTTCCAATGGGATTTTCCCATATATTTTACCAGGAAACATAAGTAGGGTAGGCTAGAAATGTCCGTGCCATCCTAACCATACCCAAGCATTCCAAATTTGTTGGTGATGTCCATTCTACTCTATGAGGTCATGGTGACCTAACCCTAACACTAACTGGTATTTTCCTCCAATGGATTTTGCCAGGAAACAGATAGGGCAGTCTAGAAAAGTACGTGCCCTCCTAACCATACCCAAGCACTATCAATTTGTTGGCAATGTCCATTTTCCTTTCCAAGTTCATGGTAACCTAACCCTAACCCTAAGTGGAATTTTTCTCCAATGGGATTTTCCCATGTATTTTTTCAGGAAACATAAATACAGCAGGCTAGAAAACTCAGTGCCCTCCTAACCATACGCAAGCACTCCGAATTAGTTGGCAATGTACATTTTCCTTTCTGGGTTTATGGTGACCTAACCTTAACCCTAAGAGGAATTTTCCTCCAATGGGATTTTCACATGTATTTTACCAGGAAACAATGATAGGGCAGGCTAGAAAAGACCATGCCCCCATAACCATACCCAAGCACCCTGAATTTTTTGGCAGTGTCGATTTTCCTCTCCGGATTCATGGTGACCTAACACTAACCCTAAGTGGAATTTTCTTCCAATGGGATTTTCCCATGTATTTTACCAGGAAACAGATAGGGCAGGCTAGAAAAGTCCGTGCCCTCCTAACCATACCCAAGCACCCTGAATTTTTTGGCAGTGTCGATTTTCCTCTCCGGGTTCATGGTGACCTAACCCTAACCCTAAGTGGAATTTTCTTCCAATGGGATTTTCGCATGTATTTTACCAGGAAACAGATAGGGCAGGCTAGAAAAGTCCGTGCCCTCCTAACCATACCCAAGCACCCTGAATTTGTTGGCAGTGTCCATTTTCCTCTCTGAGTTCATGGTGACCTAACCCTACCCCTAAGTGGAATTTTCCTCCAATGGGATTTTCCCATATATTTTACCAAGAAATATAGATAGGGCAGCCTAGAAATGCCAGTGTCCTCCTAACCATACTCAACCTTTCCGAATTTGTTGGCGATATCCATTTTACTCTATATGTTCAAGGTAACCTAACCCTAACTCTAAGAGAAATTTTCCTCCAATGGGATTTTGCCACGTATTTTACCATGAAACCTAGATAGGACAGTCTAGAAAAATCAGGTCCCTCCTAATCATACCCAAGCTTTCTGAATTTGTTGGTGATGCCCATTTTTCTCTCCGAGTTCATGGTGACCTAACCCTAACCCTAAGTGGAATTTTCCTCCAAAGGGATTTTTCCATGTATTTTTTCATGAACAATAGGTAGGGCAGGCTAGAAAAGTCAGTGTCCTCCTAAGCATACCCAAGCTCTCTGAATTTGTTGGCAATATTCCTAACACTAAAAGGAATTTTCCTACAATGGGATTTTCCCATATATTTTACCAGGAAAAATAGATAAGGCAGGCTAGAAAAGTCAGTGCCCTCCTAACCATACCCAAGCACTCCTAATTTGTTGGCGATGTCCATTCTACTCTATGAGTTCATGGTGATGTAACCCTAACCCTAAGTGGAATTTGCCTCCAATGGGATTTTCCCTTGATTTTTCTAGCCTGCCCAATCTAATTTTCCTGGTAAAATACAAGGGAAAATTCCATTGGCGAAAATTCCACTTAGGGTTAGGGTTAGGTTACCATGAACATGGAAAGGAAAATGGACATTGCCAACAAATTGAGAGTGCTTGAGTATGGTTAGGAGGGAATGTACTTTTCTAGCCTGCCCTATCTTTTTCCAGGCAAAATACATGGGAAAATCCATTGGAGGAAAATTCCAGTTAGGGTTAGGGATAGGTCCCCATGAACTCATAGTGTAGAATGGACATCGCCAACAAATTTCGAATGCTTGGGTATGGTTAGGAGGGTACTGACTTTTCTAGTATGCCCTATCTATGTTTCTTGGTAAAATACGTGGCAAAATCCCATTTGAGGAAAATTCCACGTACGGTTAGGGTTAAATCACTATCAACCTGGAGAGTTAAATGGACATCGCCAACAAATTCGGAGTGCTTCGGTATGGTTAGGAGGGCATGGTCTTTTCTAGCCCACACTATCTATGTTCCCTAGTAAAATACAAGGGAAAATCCCATTGGCGGAAAATTCCACTTAGGGTTAGGGTTAGGTCACCATGAACTTGGAGAGGAAAATGGACACCGCCAACATATTCGGAGTGCTTCGGTATGGTTAGGAGGGCATGGTCTTTTCTAGCCCGCACTATCTATGTTCCCTGGTAAAATACAAGGGAAAATCCCATTGGAGGAAAATTCCACTTAGGCTTAGGGTTAGGTCACCATGAACCTGGGGAGGAAAATGGACACCACCAACAAATTTGTACAGCTTGGATATTGTTAGGAGGACACTGGCATTTCTAGGCTGTTCTCTCTAGGTTTCATGGTAAAATACATGGGAAAATCTCTTTGTAGGAAAATTCCAGTTAGGGTTAGGGTTAGGTCAACATGAACTCGGAGAGGAAAATGGACATTGCCAGCAAATTCAGAGAGCTTTCGTATGGTTAGGAGGGCCCTGACTTTTCTAGGCTGCCTTAACTATATTTCCTGGTAAAATACATGGGAAAATCCCATTGGAGGAAAATTCCACTTAGGGTTAGGGTTAGGTCAACATGAACTTGGAAAGGAAAATGGACATTGCCAACTAATTCGGAGCGCGTGCATATGGTTAGGAGGGCACTGAGTTTTCTTGCCTGCTGTATTTATGTTTCCTGATAAAATACATGGTAAAATCCCATTGGAGAAAAATTCCACTTAGGGTTAGGGTTAGGTTACCATGAACTTGGAAAGGAAAATGGACATTGCCAACAAATTGAGAGTGCTTGGTAATGGTTAGGAGAGCATTGACTTTTCTAGTATGCCCTATCTATGTTTCTTGGTAAAACACGTGGCAAAATCCCATTTGAGGAAGATTCCACTTACGGTTAGGGGTAAATCACTATCAACCTGGAGAGTTCAATGGACATCGCCAACAAATTCGGACTGCTTTGGTATGGTTAGGAGGGCATGGTCTTTTCTAGCCCGCACTATCTATGTTCCCTGGTAAAATACAAGGGGAAATCCCATTGGAGGAAAATTCCACTTAGGGTTAGGGTTAGGTCACCATGAACTCGGAGAGGAAAATCGAAACCGCCAACAAATTCAAAGTGCTTCGGTATGGTTAGGAGGGCATGGTATTTTCTAGCACACACTATCTATGTTCCCTGATAAAATACAAGGGAAAATCCCATTGTGGGAATATTCCACTTAGGCTTAGGGTTAGGTAACCATGAATGCAGAGAGGAAAATGGACACCGCCAACAAATTCGGAGAGCTTGGATATGGTTAGGAGGGCCCTGACTTTTCTAGCCTGCCTTATCTATTGTTCGTGAAAAAATACATGGGAAAATCCCTTTGAAGGAAAATTCCACTCAGGGTTAGGGTTTGGTTACCATGAACTCGGAGAGTAAAATCGACACAGCCAACAAATTCAGAGTGATTGGGTATGGTTAGGAGGGCACTGACTTTTCTAGCCTGCCCTATCTATTTTTCCTGTTAAAATACATGGGAAATTCCCTTTGAAAGAATATTCCACTTAGGGTTAGGGTTAGGTCACCCTGAAGTCAGAGAGGAAAATCGACACCGCCAAAAATTCAGAGTGATTGGCTATGGTTAGGAGGGCATGGTCTTTACTAGTCCGCACTATCCATGTTCCCTGGTAAAATACAAGGGAAAATCCAATTGGAAGAAAATTCTACTTAAGCTTAGAGTGAGGTAACCATGAACCCAGAGAGGAAAATGGACACCGGCAACAAATTCGGAGAGCTTGGATATGTTTAGGAGGACACTGGCATTTCTAGGCTGTTCTATCCATGTTTCATAGTAAAATACATGGGAAAATCTCTTTGTAGGAAAATTCCAGTTAGGGTTAGGTTTAGGTCACCATGAACTCATAGAGTAGAATGGACATCACCAACAAATTTGGAGTGATTAGGTATGGTTAGGAGGGCACTGACTTTTCTAGCCTGGCTATCTATTTTTCCTGTTAAAATACATGGGAAAATCCAATTGGAGTAAAACTACACTTAGGGTTAGGGTTACGTCAACATGAACTTGGAAAGGAAAATGTACATTGCCAACAAATTGATAGTGCTTGGGTATGGTTAGGAGGGCATGTACTTTACTCGCCTGCCCTATGTGTTTCCTGGTAAAATACATGGGAAAATCCCATTGGAGGAAAATTCCTCTTAGGGTTAAGGATAGGTCACTATAAACTCAGAAAGGAAAATGGACATTGCCAACTAATTCGGAGTGCTTGCGTATGGTTAGGAGGGCACTGAGTTTTTTAGCCTGCTGTATTTATGTTTCCTGATAAAATACATGGGAAAATCCTATTGGAGAAACATTCCACTTAGGGTTAGGGTTAGGTTACCATGAACATGGAAAGGAAAATGGACATTGCCAACAAATTGAGAGTGCTTGAGTATGGTTAGGAGGGCACGTACTTTTCTAGCCTGCCCTATCTGTTTCCGGGCAAAATACATGGGAAAATCCATTGGAGGAAAATTCCAGTTAGGGTTAGGGATGGGTCCCCATGAACTCATAGTGTAGAATGGAAATCGCCAACAAATTTCGAATGCTTGGGTATGGTTACCAGGGTACTGACTTTCTAGTATGCCCTATCTATGTTTCTTGGTAAAATACGTGGCAAAATCCCATTTGAGGAAAATTCCACGTACGGTTAGGGTTAAATCACTATCAACCTGGAGAGTTAAATGGACATCGCCAACAAATTCGGAGTGCTTCCGTATGGTTAGGAGGGCATGGTCTTTTCTAGCATGCACTATCTATGTTCCCTGGTAAAATACAAGGGGAAATCCCATTGGAGGAAAATTCCACTTAGGGTTAGGGTTAGGTCACCATGAACTCGGAGAGGAAAATCGACATCGCCAACAAATTCGGAGTGCTTCGGTATGGCTAGGAGGGCATGGTCTTTTCTCGCCCGCACTTTCTATGTTCCTGTTAAATACAAGGGAAAATCCCATTGGAGGAAAATTCCACTTAGGCTTAGAGTTAGGTAACCATGAACCCAGAGAGGAAAATGGACACCACCAACAAACTCGGAGAGCTTAGATATGTTTAGGAGGACACTGGCATTTCTAGGCTGTTCTATCTAGGTTTCATGGTAAAATACATGAGAAAATTTTTTTGTAGGAAAATTCTAGTTAGGGTTAGGGTTAGGTCACCATGAACTCATAGAGTAGAATGGACATCGCCAACAAATTTGGAGTGCTTGGGTATGGTTAGGAGGGCACTGAGTTTTCTAGCCTGCTCTATCTATTTTTTCCTGTTAAAATACATGGGAAAATCCAATTGGAGTAAAACTCCACTTAGGGTTAGGGTTAGGTCACCATGAACTCGGATAGGAAAATGGACATTGCCAGCAAATTCAGAGAGCTTTCGTATGGTTAGGAGGGCACTGACTTTTCTAGGCTGCCTTAACTATATTTCCTGGTAAAATACATGGGAAAATCCCATTGGAGGAAAATTCCACTTAGGGTTAAGGTTAGGTCAACATGAACTTGGAAAGGAAAATGGACATTGCCAACAAATTCGGAGTGCTTCGGTATGGTTAGGAGGGCATGTACTTTTCTGGCCTGCCCTATGTTTTTCCTGGTAAAATACATGGGAAAATCCCATTGGACGAAAATTCCTCTTAGGGTTAAGGTTAGGTCACCATAAACTCAGAAAGGAAAATGGACATTGCCAACTAATTCAGAGGTCTTGCGTATGGTTAGGAGGGCACTGAGTTTTCTAGCCTGCTGTATTTATGTTTCCTGATAAAATACATGGGAAAATTCCATTGGAGAAAAATTCCACTTAGGGTTAGGGTTACGTTACCATGAACTTGGAAAGGAAAATGGGCATTGCCAACTAATTCTGAGTGCTTGCATATGGTTAAGAGGACACTGAGTTTTCTAGCCTGCTGTATTTATTTTTCCTGGTAAAATACATGGGAAAATCCCATTGGACGAAAATTCCTCTTAGGGTTAAGGTTAGGTCACCATGAACTCGAAGAGGAAAATGGACATTGCCAGCAAATTCAGAGAGCTTTCGTATGGTTAGGAGGGCACTGACTTTTCTAGGCTGACTTAAGTATATTTCCTGATAAAATACATTGGAAAATCCCATTGGAGGAAAATTCCACTTAGGGTTAGGGTTAGGTCAACATGAACTTGGAAAGGAAAATGGACATTGCCAACAAATTCGGAGTGCTTCGGTATGGTTAGGAGGGCATGTACTTTTCTCGCCTGCCCTATGTGTTTTCCTGGTGAAAATACATGGGAAAATCCCTTTGGACGAAAATTCCTCTTAGGGTTAAGGTTAGGTCACCATAAACTCAGAAAGGAAAATGGACATTGCCACCTAATTCGGAGTGCTTGCGTATGGTTAGGAGGGCACTGAGTTTTCTAGCCTGCTGTATTTATGTTTCCTGATAAAATACATGGGAAAATTCCATTGGAGAAAAATTCCACTTCGGGTTAGGGTTAGGTTACCATGAACTTGGAAAGGAAAATGGACATTGCCAACAAATTGAGAGTGCTTTGTTATGGTTAGGAGGGCACAGACTTTTCTAGCCTGCCCTATCTGTTTCCTGGCAAAATACATGGGAAAATCCATTGGAGGAAAATTCCAGTTAGGGTTAGGGTTAGGTCACCATGAACTCGTAGAGTAGAATGGACATGACCAACAAATCTGGAATGCTTGGGTATGGTTAGGAGGGCACTGACGTTTCTAGTATGCCTTATCTATGTTTCTTGGTAAAATACGTGGCAAAATCCAATTTGAGGAAAATTCCACTTACGGTTAGGGTCAAATCACTATCAACCTGGAGAGTTAAATGGACATTGCCAACAAATTCGGAGTGCTTCGGTATGGTTAGGAGGGCATGGTCTTTTCTAGCCCGCACTATCTATGTTCCCTGGTAAAATACATGGGAAAATTCCATTGGAGAATAATTCCAGTTAGGGTTAGGGTTAGGTTACCATGAACATGGAAAGGAAAATGGACATTGCCAACTAATTCTGAGAGCTTGCATATGGTTAAGAGGACACTGAGTTTTCTAGCCTGCTGTATTTATTTTTCCTGGTAAAATACATGGGAAAATCCCATTGGACGAAAATTCCTCATAGGGTTAAGGTTAGGTCACCATGAACTCGGAGAGGAAAATGGACATTGCCAGCAAATTCAGAGAGTTTTCGTATGGTTAGGAGGGCACTGACTTTTGTAGGTTGCCTTAACTATATTTCCTGGTAAAATACATGGGAAAATCCCTTTGGAGGAAAATTCCACTTAGGGTTAGGGTTAGGTCAACATGAACTTGGAAAGGAAAATGGACATTGCCAACAAATTCGGAGTGCTTCGGTATGGTTAGGAGGGCATGTACTTTTCTCGCCTGCCCTATGTGTTTCCTGGTAACATACATGGGAAAATCCCATTGGACAAAAATTTCACTTAGGGTTAGGGTTAGGTCAACATGAACTTGGAAAGGAAAATGGACATTGCCAACAAATTGAGAGTGCTTGGGTATGGTTAGGACGGCATGTCCTTTTCTCGCCTGCCCTATGTGTTTCCTGGTAAAATACATGGGAAAATCCCATTGGAGGAAAATTCGTCTTAGGGTTAAGGTTAGGTCACCATAAACTCAGAAAGGAAAATGGACATTGCCAACTAATTCGGAGTGCTTGCGGATAGTTAGGAGGGCACTGAGTTTTCTAGCCTGCTGTATTTTTGTTTCCTGATAAAATACATGGGAAAATTCCATTGGAGAAAAATTCCACTTAGGGTTAGGGTTAGGTTACCATGAACCTGGAAAGGAAAATGGACATTGGCAACAAATTGAGACTGCTTTGTTATGGTTAGGAGGGCACGGACTTTTCCAGCCTGCCCTATCTGTTTCCTGGCAAAATACATGGGAAAATTCCATTGGAGAATAATTCCAGTTAGGGTTAGGGTTAGGTCACCATGAACTCGTAGAGTAGAATGGACATCACCAACAAATCTGGAATGCTTGGGTATGGTTAGGAGGGCACTGACGTTTCTAGTATGCCTTATCCATGTTTCTTGGTAAAATACGTGGCAAAATACAATTTGAGGAAAATTCCACTTACGGTTAGGGTCAAATCACTATCAACCTGGAGAGTTAAATGGACATCGCCAACAAATTCGGAGTGCTTCGGTATGGTTAGTAGGGCATGGTCTTTTCTAGCCCGCACTATCTATGTTCCCTGGTAAAATACAAGGGAAAATCCCATAGGAGGAAAATTCCACTTAGGCTTAGGGTTAGGTAACCATGAACCCGGAGAGGAAAATGGACACCGCCAGCAAATTCAGAGAGCTTGGATATGGTTAGGAGGACACTGGCATTTCTAGGCTGTTCTATCCAGGTTTCATGGTAAAATACATGGGAAAATCTCTTTGTAAGAAAATTCCAGTTAGGGTTAGGGTTAGGTCACCATGAACTCATAGAGTAGAATGGACATCGCCAAGAAATTTGGAGTGCTTGGGTATGGTTAGGAGGGCACTGACTTTTCTAGCCTGCTCTATCTATTTTTCCTGTTAAAATACATGGGAAAATCCAATTGGAGTAAAACTCCATTTAGGATTAGGGTTAGGTCACCATGAACTCATAGAGTAGAATGGACATCGCCAACAAATTTGGAATGCTTGGGTATGGTTAGGGTTAAGGTTAGGTCACCATAAACTCAGAAAGGAAAATGGACATTGGCAACTAATTCGGAGTGTCATTGACATTGCCAACTAATCCTCCAATGGGATTTTCCCATGTATTTTACCAGGAAATATATATAGGGGAGCCGAGAAACGCCAGTGCCCTCCTAACCATACCGAATCACTCTGAATTTGATGGCGGTGTCCATTTTCCTCTCTGGGTTCATGGTAACTTTACCCTAACCCTAAATTCAATTTAATTCAAATGTGATTTTCCCATGTATTTTGAAATATCAATAGGGCAGGAGGGAAAAGTCTGTGCCCTCCTAACCATACCCAAGAACTCTGAATTTGTTGGCAATGTCCATTCTACTCTATGAGTTCATGGTGACCTAACCCTAACCGTAACTGGAATTTTCCTCCAATGGATTTTCCCATGTATTTTGCAGGAAACAGATAGGGCAGGCTAGA
Source organism: Crotalus tigris (assembly GCF_016545835.1). Lineage (NCBI taxonomy): Eukaryota > Metazoa > Chordata > Lepidosauria > Squamata > Viperidae > Crotalus > Crotalus tigris. The sequence goes on along the minus strand of NW_024100544.1, from coordinate 1,919,187 downwards.
AAATACGTGCCCTCCTAACCATACCCAAGCACTCTCAATATGTTGGCAATGTCCATTTTCCTTTCCAAGTTCATGGTAACCTAACCCTAACCCGAAGTGGAATTTTTCTCCAATGGGATTTTCCCATGTATTTTTTCAGGAAACATAAATACAGCAGGCTAGAAAACTCAGTGCCCTCCTAACCATACGCAAGCACTCCGACTTAGTTGCCAATGTACATTTTCCTTTCTGGGTTTATGGTGACCTAACCTTAACCCTAAGAGGAATTTTCCTCCAATGGGATTTTCCCATGTATTTTACCAGGAAACAATGATAGGGCAGGCTAGAAAAGACCATGCCCCCCTAACCATACCCAAGCACCCTGAATATTTTGGCAGAGTCGATTTTCCTCTCCGGGTTCATGGTGACCTAACCCTAACCCTAAGTGGAATTTTCTTCCAATGGAATTTTCCCATGTATTTTACCAGGAAACAGATAGGGCAGGCTAAAAAAGTCCGTGCCCTCCTAACCATACCAAAGCAACCTGAATTTTTTGGCAGTGTCGATTTTCCTCTCCGGGTTCATGGTGACCTAACCCTAACCCCAGGTGGAATTTTCTTCCAATGGGATTTTCGCATGTATTTTACCAGGAAACTGATAGGGCAGGCTAGAAAAGTCCGTGCCCTCCTAACCATACCCAAGCACCCTGAATATTTTGGCAGTGTCGATTTTCCTCTCCGGGTTCATGGTGACCTAACCCTAACCCTAAGTGGAATTTTCTTCCAATGGGATTTTCCCATGTATTTTACCAGGAAACAATGATAGGGCAGGCTAGAAAAGACCAGGCCCCCCTAACCATACCCAAGCACCCTGAATATTTTGGCAGTGTCGATTTTCCTCTCCGGGTTCATGGTGACCTAACTCTACCCCTAAGTGGAATTTTCCTCCAATAGGATTTTCCCATATATTTTACCAAGAAATATAGATAGGGCAGCCTAGAAATGCCAGTGTCTTCCTAACCATACCCAACCTCTCCGAATTTGTTGGCGATATCCATTTTGCTCTATATGTTCAAGGTAACCTAACCCTAACTCTAAGAGAAATTTTCCTCCAATGGGATTTTGCCACGTATTTTACCATGAAAGCTAGATAGGACAGTCTAGAAAAATCAGCTCTCTGAATTTATTGGTGATGCCCATTTTTCTCTCCGAGTTCATGGTGACCTAACCCTAACCCTAAGTGGAATTTTCCTCCAAAGGGATTTTTCCATGTATTTTTTCACGAACAATAGGTAGGGCAGGCTAGAAAAGTCAGTGTCCTCCTAAGCATACCCAAGTTCTCTGAATTTGTTGGCAATATCCCTACCACTAAAAGGAATTTTCCTCCAATGGGATTGTCCCATGTATTTTACCAGGAAATATAGTGAAGGCAACCTAAAAAATTAAGGGCCCTCCTAACCATACAAAAGCTCTCTGAATTTTCAGGCAATGTCGATTTTCCTCTCTGAGTTCATAGTGACCTAACCCTAACCCTAAGTGGAGTTTTACTCCAATTGGATTTTCCCATGTATTTTAACAAGAAATATAGATAGAGCAGGCTAGAAAAATCAGTGCCTTCCTAACCATACCTAAGGACTCTGAATTTGTTGGCGATGTACATTCTACTCTAAGAGTTCATGGTGACGTAACACTAACCTTAAGTGGAATTTAGAAATTAGATTGGGCATGGTCTTTTCTATGGTCTTAACTATATTTCCTGGTAAAATACATGGGAAAATCCCATTGGAGGAAAATTCCACTTAGGGTTAGGGTTAGGTCAATATGAACTTGGAAAGGAAAATGGACATTGCCAACTAATTCGGAGTGCGTGCGTATGGTTAGGAGGGCACTGAATTTTCTTGCCTGCTGTATTTATGTTTCCTGATAAAATACATGGGAAAATCCCATTGGAGAAAAATTCCACTTAGGGTTAGGGTTAGGTTACCATGAACTTGGAAAGGAAAATGGACATTGCCAACAAATTGAGAGTGCTTGGTAATGGTTAGGAGAGCATTGACTTTTCTAGTATGCCCTATCTATGTTTCTTGGTAAAACACATGGCAAAATCCCATTTGAGAAAGATTCCACTTACGGTTAGGGTTAAATCACTATCAACCTGGAGAGTTCAATGGACATCGCCAACAAATTCGGACTGCTTTGGTATGGTTAGGAGGGCATGGTCTTTTCTAGCCCGCACTATCTATGTTCCCTGGTAAAATACAAGGGGAAATCCCATTGGAGGAAAATTCCACTTAGGGTTAGGGTTAGGTCACCATGAACTCGGAGAGGAAAATCGAAACCGCCAACAAATTCAAAGTGCTTCGGTATGGTTAGGAGGGCATGGTCTTTTCTAGCACGCACTATCTATGTTCCCTGGTAAAATACAAGGGAAAATCCCATTGGGGGAATATTCCACTTAGGCTTAGGGTTAGGTAACCATGAACGCAGAGAGGAAAATGGACACCACCAACAAATTCGGAGAGCTTGGATATGGTTAGGAGGGCCCTGACTTTTCTAGCCTGCCTTATCTATTGTTTGTGAAAAAATACATGGGAAAATCCCTTTGGAGGAAAATTCCACTCAGGGTTAGGGTTTGGTTACCATGAACTCGGAGAGTAAAATCGACACAGCCAACAAATTCAGAGTGATTGGGTATGGTTAGGAGGGCACTGACTTTTCTAGCCTGCCCTATCTATTTTTCCTGTTAAAATACATGGGAAATTCCCATTGAAAGAATATTCCACTTAGGGTTAGGGTTAGGTCACCCTGAACTCAGAGAGGAAAATCGACAGCGCCAAAAATTCAGAGTGATTGGCTATGGTTAGGAGGGCATGGTCTTTTCTAGTCCGCACTATCCATGTTCCCTGGTAAAATACAAGGGAAAATGCCATTGGAGGAAAATTCTACTGAACCTTAGAGTGAGGTAACCATGAACCCAGAGAGGAAAATGGACATCGCCAACAAATTCGGACTGCTTTGATATGGTTAGGAGGGCATGGTCTTTTCTAGCCCGCACTATCTATGTTCCCTGGTAAAATACAAGGGGAAATCCCATTGGAGGAAAATTCCTCTTAGGGTTAAGGATAGGTCACTATAAACTCAGAAAGGAAAATGGACATCGCCAACAAATTCGGACTGCTTTGGTATGGCTAGGAGGGCATGGTCTTTTCTTCTTCGCACTATCTATGTTCCTGTTAAATACAAGGGAAAATCCCATTGGAGAAAAATTCCACTTAGGCTTAGAGTTAGGTAACCATGAACCCAGAGAGGAAAATGGACACCGCCAACAAATTCGGAGAGCTTAAATATGTTTAGGAGGACACTGGCATTTCTAGGCTGTTCTATCTAGGTTTCATGGTAAAATACATGGGAAAATCTCTTTGTAGGAAAATTCTAGTTAGGGTTAGGGTTAGGTCACCATGAACTCAAAGAGTAGAATGGACATCGCCAACAAATTTGGAGTGCTTGGGTATGGTTAGGAGGGCACTGAGTTTTCTAGCCTGCTCTATCTATTTTTTCCTGTTAAAATACAAGGGAAAATCCAATTGGAGTAAAACTCCACTTAGGGTTAGGGTTAGGTCACCATGAACTCGGAGAGGAAAATGGACATTGCCAGCAAATTCAGAGAGCTTTCGTATTGTTAGGAGGGCACTGACTTTTCTAGGCTGCCTTAAGTATATTTCCTGGTAAAATACATGGGAAAATCCCATTGGAGGAAAATTCCACTTAGGGTTAGGTCAACATGAACTTGGAAAGGAAAATGGACATTGCCAACAAATTCGGAGTGCTTCGGTATGGTTAGGAGGGCACTGAGTTTTCTAGCCTGCTCTATCTATTTTTTCCTGTTAAAATACATGGCAAAATCCAATTGGAGTAAAACTCCACTTAGGGTTAGGGTTAGTTCAACATGAACTCGGAGAGGAAAATGGACATTGCCAGCAAATTCAGAGAGCTTTCGTATGGTTAGGAGGGCATGTACTTTTCTCGCCTGCCCTATGCGTTTCCTGGTAAAATACTTGGGAAAATCCCATTGGACGAAAATTCCTCTTAGTGTTAAGGTTAGGTCACCATAAACTCAGAAAGGAAAATGGACATTGGCAACTAATTCAGAGTGCTTGCGTATGGTTAGGAGGGCACTGAGTTTTCTAGCCTGCTGTATTTATGTTTCCTGATAAAATACATGAGAAAATTCCATTGGAGAAAAATTCCACTTAGGGTTCGGGTTAGGTTACCATGAACTTGGAAAGGAAAATGGACATTGCCAACAAATTGAGAGTGCTTGGTTATGGTTAGGAGTGCACGGACTTTTCTAGCCTGCCCTATCTATTTCCTGGCAAAATACATGGGAAAATCCATTGGAGGAAAATTCCAGTTAGGGTTAGGGTTAGGTCACCATGAACTCATAGAGTACAATGGACATCGCCAACAAATCTGGAATGCTTGGGTATGGTTAGGAGGGCACTGACGTTTCTAGTATGCCTTATCTATGTTTCTTGGTAAAGTACATGGCAAAATCCAATTTGAGGAAAATTCCACTTACGGTTAGGGTCAAATCACTATCAACCTGGAGTTTTAAATGGACATTGCCAACAAATTCGGAGTGCTTCGGTATGGTTAGGAGGGCATGTACTTTTCTCGCTTGCCCTATGTTTTTCCTGGTAAAATACAAGGGAAAATCCCATTGGAGGAAAATTCCTCTTAGGGTTAAGGATAGGTCACCATAAACTCAGAAAGGAAAATGGACATTGGCAACTAATTCGGAGTGCTTGCGTATGGTTAGGAGGGCACTGAGTTTTCTAGCCTGCTGTATTTATGTTTCCTGATAAAATACATGGGAAAATTCCATTGGAGAAAAATTCCACTTAGGGTTAGGGTTAGGTTACCATGAACTTGGAAAGGAAAATGGACATTGCCAACAAATTGAGAGTGCTTTGTTATGGTTAGGAGGGCACTGAGTTTTCTAGCCTGCTGTATTTATGTTTCCTGGCAAAATACATGGGAAAATCCATTGGAGGAAAATTCCAGTTAGGGTTAGGGTTAGGTCACCATGAACTCATAGAGTAGAATGGACATCGCCAACAAATCTGGAATGCTTGGGTATGGTTAGGAGGGCACTGACGTTTCTAGTATGCCTTATCTATGTTTCTTGGTAAAATACGTGGCAAAATCCAATTTGAGGAAAATTCCACTTACTGTTAGGGTCAAATCACTATCAACCTGGAGAGTTAAATGGACATTGCCAACAAATCTGGAATGCTTGGGTATGGTTAGGAGGGCACTGACGTTTCTAGTATGCCTTATCTATGTTCCCTGGTAAAATACAAGGGAAAATCCCATTGGAGGAAAATTCTAGTTAGGGTTAGGGTTAGGTCACCATGAACTCATAGAGTAGAATGGACATCGCCAACAAATTTGGAGTGCTTGGGTATGGTTAGGAGGGCACTGAGTTTTCTAGCCTGCTCTATCTATTTTTTCCTGTTAAAATACATGGGAAAATCCAATTGGAGTAAAACAACACTTAGGGTTAGGGTTAGGTCACCATGAACTCGGAGACGAAAATGGACATTGCCAGCAAATTCAGAGAGCTTTCGTATGGTTAGGAGGGCACTGACTTTTCTAGGCTTCCTTAACTATATTTCCTGGTAAAATACATGGGAAAATCCCATTGGAGGAAAATTCCACTTAGGGTTAGGGTTAGGTCAACATGAACTTGGAAAGGAAAATGGACATTGCCAACAAATTCGGAGTGCTTCGGTATGGTTAGGAGGGCACTGAGTTTTCTAGCCTGCTCTATCTATTTTTTCCTGTTAAAATACATGGCAAAATCCAATTGGAGTAAAACTCCACTTAGGGTTAGGGTTAGGTCACCATGAACTCGGAGAGGAAAATGGACATTGCCAGCAAATTCAAAGAGCTTTCGTATGGTTAGGAGGGCACTGACTTTTCTAGGCTGCCTTAAGTATATTTCCTGGTAAAATACATGGGAAAATACCATTGGAGGAAAATTCCACTTAGGGTTAGGGTTAGGTCAACATGAACGTTGAAAGGAAAATGGACATTGCCAACAAATTCGGAGTGCTTCAGTATGGTTAGGAGGACATGTACTTTTCTCGCTTTCCCTATGTGTTTCCTGGTAAAATACATGGGAAAATCCCATTGGAGGAAAATTCCTCTTAGGGTTAAGGTCACCATAAACTCAGAAAGGAAAATGGACATTGGCAACTAATTCGGAGTGCTTGCGTATGGTTAGGAGGGCACTGAGTTTTCTATCCTGCTGTATTTATGTTTCCTGATAAACTACATGGGAAAATCCAATTGGAGTAAAACAACACTTAGGGTTAGGGTTAGGTCACCATGAACTCGGAGACGAAAATGGACATTGCCAGCAAATTCAGAGAGCTTTCGTATGGTTAGGAGGGCACTGACTTTTCTAGGCTGCCTTAACTATATTTCCTGGTAAAATAAATGGGAAAATCCTATTGGAGGAAAATTCCACTTAGGGTTAGGGTTAGGTCAACATGAACTTGGAAAGGAAAATGGACATTGCCAACAAATTCGGAGTGCTTCGGTATGGTTAGGAGGGCACTGAGTTTTCTAGCCTGCTCTATCTATTTTTTCCTGTTAAAATACATGGCAAAATCCAATTGGAGTAAAACTCCACTTAGGGTTAGGGTTAGGTCACCATGAACTCGGAGAGGAAAATGGACATTGCCAGCAAATTCAGAGAGCTTTCGTATGGTTAGGAGGGCACTGATTTTTCTAGGCTGCCTTAAGTATATTTCCTGGTAAAATACATGGGAAAATCCCATTGGAGGAAAATTCCACTTAGGGTTAGGGTTAGGTCAACATGAACTTTGAAAGGAAAATGGACATTGCCAACAAATTCGGAGTGCTTCGGTATGGTTAGGAGGACATGTACTTTTCTTGCCTTCCCTAGGTGTTTCCTGGTAAAATACATGGGAAAATCCCATTGGACGAAAATTCCTCTTAGGGTTAAGGTCACCATAAACTCAGAAAGGAAAATGGACATTGGCAACTAATTCGGAGTGCTTGCGTATGGTTAGGAGGGCACTGAGTTTTCTAGCCTGCTGTATTTATGTTTCCTGATAAACTACATGGGAAAATTCCATTGGAGAAAAATTCCCTTTAAGGGTTAGGGTTAGGTCAACATGAACTTGGAAAGGAAAATGGACATTGCCAACAAATTCGGAGTGCTTCGGTATGGTTAGGAGGGCACTGAGTTTTCTAGCCTGCTCTATCTATTTTTTCCTGTTAAAATACATGGCAAAATCCAATTGGAGTAAAACTCCACTTAGGGTTAGGGTTAGGTCTCCATGAACTCGGAGAGGAAAATGGACATTGCCAGCAAATTCAAAGAGCTTTCGTATGGTTAGGAGGGCACTGACTTTTCTAGGCTGCCTTAAGTATATTTCCTGGTAAAATACATGGGAAAATACCATTGGAGGAAAATTCCACTTAGGGTTAGGGTTAGGTCAACATGAACGTTGAAAGGAAAATGGACATTGCCAACAAATTCGGAGTGCTTCCGTATGGTTAGGAGGACATGTACTTTTCTCGCCTTCCCTATGTGTTTCCTGGTAAAATACATGGGAAAATCCCATTGGAGGAAAATTCCTCTTAGGGTTAAGGTCACCATAAACTCAGAAAGGAAAATGGACATTGGCAACTAATTCGGAGTGCTTGCGTATGGTTAGGAGGGCACTGAGTTTTCTATCCTGCTGTATTTATGTTTCCTGATAAACTACATGGGAAAATCCAATTGGAGTAAAACAACACTTAGGGTTAGGGTTAGGTCACCATGAACTCGGAGATGAAAATGGACATTGCCAGCAAATTCAGAGAGCTTTCGTATGGTTAGGAGGGCACTGACTTTTCTAGGCTGCCTTAACTATATTTCCTGGTAAAATACATGGGAAAATCCTATTGGAGGAAAATTCCACTTAGGGTTAGGGTTAGGTCAACATGAACTTGGAAAGGAAAATGGACATTGCCAACAAATTCGGAGTGCTTCGGTATGGTTAGGAGGGCACTGAGTTTTCTAGCCTGCTCTATCTATTTTTTCCTGTTAAAATACAAGGCAAAATCCAATTGGAGTAAAACTCCACTTAGGGTTAGGGTTAGGTCACCATGAACTCGGAGAGGAAAATGGACATTGCCAACAAATTCAGAGAGCTTTCGTATGGTTAGGAGGGCACTGACTTTTCTAGGCTGCCTTAAGTATATTTCCTGGTAAAATACATGGGAAAATCCCATTGGAGGAAAATTCCACTTAGGGTTAGGGTTAGGTCAACATGAACTTTGAAAGGAAAATGGACATTGCCAACAAATTCGGAGTGCTTCGGTATGGTTAGGAGGACATGTACTTTTCTCGCCTTCCCTAGGTGTTTCCTGGTAAAATACATGGGAAAATCCCATTGGAGGAAAATTCCTCTTAGGGTTAAGGTCACCATAAACTCAGAAAGGAAAATGGACATTGGCAACTAATTCGGAGTGCTTGCGTATAGTTAGGAGGGCACTGAGTTTTCTAGCCTGCTGTATTTATGTTTCCTGATAAACTACATGGGAAAATTCCATTGGAGAAAAATTCCACTTAGGGTTAGGGTTAGGTTACCATTAACTTGGACAGGAAAATGGACATTGCCAACAAATTGAGAGTGCTTGGTTATGGTTAGGAGGCCACGGACATTTCTAGCCTGCCCTATCTATTTCGTGGCAAAATACATGGGAAAATCCATTGGAGGAAAATTCCAGTTAGGGTTAGGGTTAGGTCACCATGAACTCATAGAGTAGAATGGACATCGCCAACAAATCTGGAATGCTTGGTTATGGTTAGGAGGGCACTGACGTTTCTAGTATGCCTTATCTATGTTTCTTGGTAAAATACGTGGCAAAATCCAATTTGAGGAAAATTCCACTTACGGTTAGGGTCAAATCACTATCAACCTGGAGAGTTGAATGGACATTGCCAACAAATTCGGAGTGCTTCGGTATGGTTAGGAGGGCATGGTCTTTTCTAGCCCGCACTATCTACGTTCCCTGGTAAAATACAAGGGAAAATCCCATTGGAGGAAAATTCCAGTTAGGGTTACGGTTAGGTCACCATGACCTCATAGAGTAGAATGGACATCGCCAACAAATTTGGAGTGCTTGGGTATGGTTAGGAGGGCACTGAGTTTTCTAGCCTGCTCTATCTATTTTTCCTGTTAAAATACATGGGAAAATCCAATTGGAGTAAAACTCCACTTAGGGTTACGGTTAGGTCACCATGAACTCGGAGAGGAAAATGGACATTGCCAGCAAATTCAAAGAGCTTTCGTATGGTTAGGAGGGCACTGACTTTTCTAGGCTGCCTTAAGTATATTTCCTGGTAAAATACATGGGAACATCCCATTGGAGGAAAATTCCACTTAGGGTTAGGGTTAGGTCAACATGAACTTGGAAAGGAAAATGGACATTGCCAACAAATTCGGAGTGCTTCGGTATGGTTAGGAGGGCATGTACTTTTCTCGCCTGCCCTAGGTGTTTCCTGGTGAAATACATGGGAAAATCCCTTTGGAGGAAAATTCCTCTTAGGGTTAAGGTTAGGTCACCATAAACTCAGAAAGGAAAATGGACATTGCCACCTAATTCGGAGTGCTTGCGTATGGTTAGGAGGGCACTGAGTTTTCTAGCCTGCTGTATTTATGTTTCCTGATAAAATACATGGGAAAATTCCATTGGAGAAAAATTCCACTTCGGGTTAGGGTTAGGTTACCATGAACTTGGAAAGGAAAATGGACATTGCCAACAAATTGAGAGTGCTTTGTTATGGTTAGGAGGGCACAGACTTTTCTAGCCTGCCCTATCTGTTTCCTGGCAAAATACATGGGAAAATCCATTGGAGGAAAATTCCAGTTAGGGTTAGGGTTAGGTCACCATGAACTCATAGAGTAGAATGGACATCGCCAACAAATCTGGAATGCTTGGTTATGGTTAGGAGGGCACTGACGTTTCTAGTATGCCTTATCTATGTTTCTTGGTAAAATACGTGGCAAAATCCAATTTGAGGAAAATTCCACTTACGGTTAGGGTCAAATCACTATAAACCTGGAGAGTTAAATGGACATTGCCAACAAATTCGGAGTGCTTCGGTATGGTTAGGAGGGCATGGTCTTTTCTAGCCCGCACTATCTATGTTCCCTGGTAAAATACAAGGGAAAATCCCATTGGAGGAAAATTCCCAGTTAGGGTTAGGGTTAGGTCACCATGAACTCATAAAGTAGAATGGACATCGCCAACAAATTTGGGTATGGTTAGGAGGGCACTGAGTTTTCTAGCCTGCTCTATCTATTTTTTCCTGTTAAAATACATGGCAAAATCCAATTGGAGTAAAACTCCACTTAGGGTTAGGGTTAGGTCTCCATGAACTCGGAGAGGAAAATGGACATTGCCAGCAAATTCAAAGAGCTTTCGTATGGTTAGGAGGGCACTGACTTTTCTAGGCTGCCTTAAGTATATTTCCTGGTAAAATACATGGGAAAATACCATTGGAGGAAAATTCCACTTAGGGTTAGGGTTAGGTCAACATGAACGTTGAAAGGAAAATGGACATTGCCAACAAATTCGGAGTGCTTCAGTATGGTTAGGAGGACATGTACTTTTCTCGCCTTCCCTATGTGTTTCCTGGTAAAATACATGGGAAAATCCCATTGGAGGAAAATTCCTCTTAGGGTTAAGGTCACCATAAACTCAGAAAGGAAAATGGACATTGGCAACTAATTCGGAGTGCTTGCGTATGGTTAGGAGGGCACTGAGTTTTCTATCCTGCTGTATTTATGTTTCCTGATAAACTACATGGGAAAATCCAATTGGAGTAAAACAACACTTAGGGTTAGGGTTAGGTCACCATGAACTCGGAGATGAAAATGGACATTGCCAGCAAATTCAGAGAGCTTTCGTATGGTTAGGAGGGCACTGACTTTTCTAGGCTGCCTTAACTATATTTCCTGGTAAAATACATGGGAAAATCCTATTGGAGGAAAATTCCACTTAGGGTTAGGGTTAGGTCAACATGAACTTGGAAAGGAAAATGGACATTGCCAACAAATTCGGAGTGCTTCGGTATGGTTAGGAGGGCACTGAGTTTTCTAGCCTGCTCTATCTATTTTTTCCTGTTAAAATACAAGGCAAAATCCAATTGGAGTAAAACTCCACTTAGGGTTAGGGTTAGGTCACCATGAACTCGGAGAGGAAAATGGACATTGCCAACAAATTCAGAGAGCTTTCGTATGGTTAGGAGGGCACTGACTTTTCTAGGCTGCCTTAAGTATATTTCCTGGTAAAATACATGGGAAAATCCCATTGGAGGAAAATTCCACTTAGGGTTAGGGTTAGGTCAACATGAACTTTGAAAGGAAAATGGACATTGCCAACAAATTCGGAGTGCTTCGGTATGGTTAGGAGGACATGTACTTTTCTCGCCTTCCCTAGGTGTTTCCTGGTAAAATACATGGGAAAATCCCATTGGACGAAAATTCCTCTTAGGGTTAAGGTCACCATAAACTCAGAAAGGAAAATGGACATTGGCAACTAATTCGGAGTGCTTGCGTATAGTTAGGAGGGCACTGAGTTTTCTAGCCTGCTGTATTTATGTTTCCTGATAAACTACATGGGAAAATTCCATTGGAGAAAAATTCCACTTAGGGTTAGGGTTAGGTTACCATGAACTTGGAAAGGAAAATGGACATTGCCAACAAATTGAGAGTGCTTGGTTATGGTTAGGAGGCCACGGACATTTCTAGCCTGCCCTATCTATTTCGTGGCAAAATACATGGGAAAATCCATTGGAGGAAAATTCCAGTTAGGGTTAGGGTTAGGTCACCATGAACTCATAGAGTAGAATGGACATCGCCAACAAATCTGGAATGCTTGGTTATGGTTAGGAGGGCACTGACGTTTCTAGTATGCCTTATCTATGTTTCTTGGTAAAATACGTGGCAAAATCCAATTTGAGGAAAATTCCACTTACGGTTAGGGTCAAATCACTATCAACCTGGAGAGTTAAATGGACATTGCCAACAAATTCGGAGTGCTTCGGTATGGTTAGGAGGGCATGGTCTTTTCTAGCCCGCACTATCTACGTTCCCTGGTAAAATACAAGGGAAAATCCCATTGGAGGAAAATTCCAGTTAGGGTTAGGGTTAGGTCACCATGACCTCATAGAGTAGAATGGACATCGCCAACAAATTTGGAGTGCTTGGGTATGGTTAGGAGGGCACTGAGTTTTCTAGCCTGCTCTATCTATTTTTCCTGTTAAAATACATGGGAAAATCCAATTGGAGTAAAACTCCACTTAGGGTTAGGGTTAGGTCACCATGAACTTGGAGAGGAAAATGGACATTGCCAACAACATGGAGTGCTTGGGTATGGTTAGGAGGGCATGTACTTTTCTAGCCTGCCCTATCTGTTTCCTGGTAAAATACATGGGAAAATCCCATTGGAGGAAAATTCCAGTTAGGGTTAGGGTTAGGTCACCATGAACTCATAGAGTAGAATGGACATCGCCAACAAATTTGGAGTGCTTGGGTATGGTTAGGAGGGCACTGAGTTTTCTAGCCTGCTCTATCTATTTTTCCTGTTAAAATACATGGGAAAATCCAATTGGAGTAAAACTCCACTTAGGGTTTGGGTTAGGTCACCATGAACTCGGAGAGGAAAATGGACATTGCCAGCAAATTCAGAGAGCTTTCGTATGGTTAGGAGGGCACTGACTTTTCTAGGCTGCCTTAACTATATTTCCTGGTAAAATACATGGGAAAATCCCATTGGAGGAAAATTCCACTTAGGGTTAGGGTTAGGTCACCATGAACTTGGAAAGGAAAATGGACATTACCAACAACTTGAGAGTGCTTGGGTATGGTTAGGAGGGCATGTACTTTTCTAGCCTGCCCTATCTGTTTCCTGGTAAAATACATGGGAAAATCCCATTGGAGGAAAATTCCTCTTAGGGTTAAAGTTAGGTCACCATAAACTCAGACAGGAAAATGGACATTGCCAACTAATTCGGAGTGCTTGCATATGGTTAAGAGGGCACTGAGTTTTCTAGCCTGCTGTATTTATTTTTCCTGGTAAAATACTTGGGAAAATCCCATTGGAGAAAAATTCCACTTATGGTTAGGGTTAGGTTACCATGAACTTGGAAAGGAAAATGGACATTGCCAACAAATTGAGAGTGCTTGGTTACGGTTAGGAGGGCACGGACTTTTCTAGCCTGCCCTATCTGTTTCCTGGCAAAATACATGGGGAAATCCATTGGAGGAAAATTCCAGTTAGGGTTAGGGTTAGGTCACCATGAACTCATAGAGTAGAATGGACATCGCCAACAAATCTGGAATGCTTGGGTATGGTTAGGAGGGCAATGACTTTTCTAGTATGCCTTATCTATGTTTCTTGGTAAAATACGTGGCAACATCCAATTTAAGGAAAATTCCACTTACGGTTAGGGTCAAATCACTATCAACCTGGAGAGTTAAATGGACATTGCCAACAAATTCGGAGTGCTTCGGTATGGTTAGGACGGCATGGTCTTTTCTAGCCCGCACTATCTATGTTCCCTGGTAAAATACAAGGGAAAATCCCATTGGAGGAAAATTCCACTTACGCTTAGGGTTAGGTAACCATGAATGCAGAGAGGAAAATGGACACCGCCAACAAATTCGGAGAGCTTGGATATGGTTAGGAGGGCCCTGACTTTTCTAGCCTGCCCTATCTATTTTTCCTGTTAAAATACATGGGAAATTCCCATTGAAAGAAAATTCCACTTAGGGTTAGGGTTAGGTCACCATGAACTCAGAGAGGAAAATCGACACCACCAAAAATTCAGAGTGATTGGGTATGGTTAGGAGGGCATGGTCTTTTCTAGCCCGCACTATCCATGTTCCCTGGTAAAATACAAGGGGAAATCCCATTGTAGGATAATTCCACTTAGGGTTAGGGTTAGGTCACCATGAACTCGGAGAGGAAAATCGACACCGCCAACAAATTCGGAGTGCTTCGGTATGGCTAGGAGGGCATGGTCTTTTCTAGCCCGCACTATCTATGTTCCTTGTTAAATACAAGGGAAAATCCCATTGGACGAAAATTCCACTTAGGGTTAGGGTTAGGACAACATGAACTTGGAAAGGAAAATGGACATTGCCAACAAATTGAGAGTGCTTGGGTATGGTTAGTAGGGCACTGAGTTTTCTAGGCTGCCTTAACTATATTTCCTGGTAAAATACATGGGAAAATCCAATTGGAGGAAAATTCCACTTAGGGTTAGGATTAGGTCAACATGAACTTGGAAAGGAAAATGGACATTGCCAACAAATTCGGAGTGCTTCGGTATGGTTAGGAGGGCACGGACTATTCTAGCCAGCCCTATTTGTTTCCTGGTAAAATACATGGGGAAATCCCATTGGAGGAAAATTCCACTTAGGGTTAGATCACCATGAACTCGGAGAGGAAAATCGACACCGCCAACAAATTCGGAGGGCTTCGGTATGGTTAGGAGGGCATGTACTTTTCTCGCCTGCCCTATGTGTTTCCTGGTAAAATACATGGGAAAATCCCTTTGGAGGAAAATTCCTCTTATGGTTAAGGTTATGTCACTATAAACTCAGAAAGGAAAATGGACATTGCCAACAACTTGGAGTGCTTGGGTATGGTTAGGAGGGCATGTACTTTTCTAGCCTGCCCTATCTGTTTCCTGGTAAAATACATGGGAAAATCCCATTGGAGGAAAATTCCAGTTAGGGTTAGGGTTAGGTCACCATGAACTCATAGAGTAGAATGGACATCGCCAACAAATTTGGAGTGCTTGGGTATGGTTAGGAGGGCACTGAGTTTTCTAGCCTGCTCTATCTATTTTTCCTGTTAAAATACATGGGAAAATCCAATTGGAGTAAAACTCCACTTAGGGTTTGGGTTAGGTCACCATGAACTCGGAGAGGAAAATGGACATTGCCAGCAAATTCAGAGAGCTTTCGTATGGTTAGGAGGGCATGGTCTTTTCTAGCCCGCACTATCTATGTTCCCTGGTAAAATACAAGGGAAAATCCCATTGGAGGAAAATTCCACTTACGCTTAGGGTTAGGTAACCATGAATGCAGAGAGGAAAATGGACAACGCCAACAAATTCGGAGAGCTTGGATATGGTTAGGAGGGCCCTGACTTTTCTAGCCTGCCCTATCTATTTTTCCTGTTAAAATACATGGGAAATTCCCATTGAAAGAAAATTCCACTTAGGGTTAGGGTTAGGTCACCATGAACTCAGAGAGGAAAATCGACACCGCCAAAAATTCAGAGTGATTGGGTATGGTTAGGAGGGCATGGTCTTTCCTAGCCCGCACTATCCATGTTCCCTGGTAAAATACATGGGGAAATCCCATTGTAGGAAAATTCCACTTAGGGTTAGGGTTAGGTCACCATGAACTCGGAGAGGAAAATCGACATTGCCAACAAATTGAGAGTGCTTGGGTATGGTTAGGAGGGCACTGAGTTTTCTAGGCTGCCTTAACTATATTTCCTAGTAAAATACATGGGAAAATCCAATTGGAGGAAAATTCCACTTAGGGTTAGGATTAGGTCAACATGAACTTGGAAAGGAAAATGGACATTGCCAACAAATTCGGAGTGCTTCGGTATGGTTAGGAGGGCACGGACTATTCTAGCCTGCCCTATTTGTTTCCTGGCAAAATACATGGGGAAATCCCATTGGAGGAAAATTCCACTTAGGGTTAGGTCACCATGAACTCGGAGAGGAAAATCGACACCGCCAACAAATTCGGAGGGCTTCGGTATGGCTAGGCGGGCATGGTCTTTTCTAGCCCGCACTATCTATGTTCCCTGTTAAATACAAGGGAAAATCCCATTGGAGGAAAATTCCACTTAGGGTTAGGGTTAGGTCAACATGAATTTGGAAAGGAAAATGGACATTGCCAACAAATTGAGAGTGCTTGGTTATGGTTAGGAGGGCATGTACTTTTCTCGCCTGCACTATGTGTTTCCTGGTAAAATACATGGGAAAATCCCTTTGGAGGAAAATTCCTCTTATGGTTAAGGTTATGTCACTATAAACTCAGAAAGGAAAATGGACATTGCCAACTAATTCGGAGTGCTTGCGTATGGTTAGGAGGGCACTGAGTTTTGTAGCCTGCTGTATTTATGTTTCCTGATAAAATACATGGGAAAATCCCATTGGAGAAACATTCCACTTAGCGTTAGGGTTAGGTTACCATCAACATGGAAAGGAAAATGGACATTGCCAACAAATTGAGAGTGCTTGAGTATGGTTAGGACGGCACGCACTTTTCTAGCCTGCCCTATCTGTTTCCTGGCAAAATACATGGGAAAATCCATTGGAGGAAAATTCCAGTTAGGGTTAGGGATAGGTCACCATGAACTCATAAAGTAGAATGGACATCGCCAACAAATTTGGAGTGCTTGGGTATGGTTAGGAGGGCACTGAGTTTTCTAGCCTGCTCTATCTATTTTTCCTGTTAAAATACATGGGAAAATCCAATTGGAGTAAAACTCCACTTAGGGTTAGTGTTAGGTCACCATGAACTCGGAGAGGAAAATGGACATTGCCAGCAAATTCAGAGAGCTTTCGTATGGTTAGGAGGGCACTGACTTTTCTAGGCTGCCTTAACTATATTTCCTGGTAAAATACATGGGAAAATCCCATTGGAGGAAAATTCCAGTTAGGGTTAGGTCAACATGAACTTGGAAAGGAAAATGGACATTGCCAACAAATACGGAGTGCTTCGGTATGCTTAGGTGGGCATGTACTTTTCTCGCCTGCCCTATGTGTTTCCTGGTAAAATACATGGGAAAATCCCATTGGAGGAAAATTCCACTTAGGGTTAGGGTTAGGTCAACATGAACTTGGAAAGGAAAATGGACATTGCCAACTAATTCGGAGTGCTTGCGTATGGTTAGGAGGGCACTGAGTTTTCTAGCCTGCTGTATTTATGTTTCCTGATAAAATACATGGGAAAATTCCATTGGAGAAAAATTCCACTTAGGGTTAGGGTTAGGTTACCATGAACTTGGAAAGGAAAATGGACATTGCCAACAAATTGAGAGTGCTTTGTTATGGTTAGGAGGGCACGGAGTTTTCTAGCCTGCCCTATCTGTTTCCTGGCAAAATACATGGGAAAATCCATTGGAGGAAAATTCCAGTTAGGGTTAGGGTTAGGTCACCATGAACTCATAGAGTAGAATGGACATCGCCAACAAATCTGGAATGCTTGGGTATGGTTAGGAGGGCACTGACGTTTCTAGTATGCCTTATCTATGTTTCTTGGTAAAATACGTGGCAAAATCCAATTTGAGGAAAATTCCACTTACGGTTAGGGTCAAATCACTATCAACCTGGAGAGTTAAATGGACATTGCCAACAAATTCGGAGTGCTTCGGTATGGTTAGGAGGGCATGGTCTTTTCTAGCCTGCACTATCTATGTTCCCTGGTAAAATACAAGGGAAAATCCCATTGGAGGAAAATTCCAGTTAGGGTTAGGGTTAGGTCACCATGAACTCATAGAGTAGAATGGACATCGCCAACAAATTTGGAGTGCTTGGGTATGGTTAGGAGGGCACTGAGTTTTCTAGCCTGCTCTATCTATTTTTTCCTGTTAAAATACATGGGAAAATCCAATTGGAGTAAAACTCCACTTAGGGTTAGGGTTAGGTCACCATGAACTCGGAGAGGAAAATGGACATTGCCAGCAAATTCAAAGAGCTTTCGTATGGTTAGGAGGGCACTGACTTTTCTAGGCTGCCTTAACTATATTTCCTGGTAAAATACATGGGAAAATCCCATTGGAGGAAAATTCCATTTACGGTTAGGGTCAAATCACTATCAACCTGGAGAGTTAAATGGACATTGCCAACAAATTCGGAGTGCTTCGGTATGGTTAGGAGGGCATGGTCTTTTCTAGCTTGCTCTATCTATTTTTCCTGTTAAAATACATGGGAAAATCCAATTGGAGTAAAACTCCACTTAGGGTTAGGGTTAGGTCACCATGAACTCAGAGAGGAAAATGGACATTGCCAGAAAATTCAGAGAGCTTTCATATGGTTAGGAGGGCACTGACTTTTCTACGCTGCCTTAACTATATTTCCTGGTAAAATACATGGGAAAATCCCATTGGAGGAAAATTCCACTTAGGGTTAGGGTTAGGTCAACATGAACTTGGAAAGGAAAATGGACATTGCCAACAAATTGAGAGTGCTTGGTTATGGTTAGGAGGAAATGTAATTTTCCCGCCTGCCCTATGTGTTTCCTGGTAAAATACATGGGAAAATCCCATTGGACGAAAATTCCTCTTAGGGTTAAGGTTAGGTCACCATAAACTCAGAAAGGAAAATGGACATTGGCAACTAATTCGGAGTGCTTGCGTATGGTTAGGAGGCACTGAGTTTTCTAGCCTGCTGTATTTATATTTCCTGATAAAATACATGGGAAAATTCCATTGGAGAAAAATTCCACTTAGGGTTAGGGTTAGGTTACCATGAACTTGGAAAGGAAAATGGACATTGCCAACAAATTGAGAGTGCTTGGTTATGGTTAGGAGGAAATGTAATTTTCCCGCCTGCCCTATGTGTTTCCTGGTAAAATACATGGGAAAATCCCATTGGACGAAAATTCCTCTTAGGGTTAAGGTTAGGTCACCATAAACTCAGAAAGGAAAATGGACATTGGCAACTAATTCGGAGTGCTTGCGTATGGTTAGGAGGCACTGAGTTTTCTAGCCTGCTGTATTTATGTTTCCTGATAAAATACATGGGAAAATTCCATTGGAGAAAAATTCCACTTAGGGTTAGGGTTAGGTTACCATGAACTTGGAAAGGAAAATGGACATTGCCAACCAATTGAGAGTGCTTGGGTATGGTTAGGAGGCCACGGACTTTTCTAGCCTGCCCTATCTATTTCCTGGCAAAATACATGGGAAAATCCATTGGAGGAAAATTCCAATTAGGGTTAGGGTTAGTTCACCATGAATTCGTAGAGTAGAATGGACATCGCCAACAAATCTGGAATGCTTGGGTATGGTTAGGAGGGCACTGACGTTTCTAGTATGCCTTATCTATGTTTCTTGGTAAAATACGTGGCAAAATCCAATTTGAGGAAAATTCCACTTACGGTTAGGGTCAAATCACTATCAACCTGGAGAGTTAAATGGACATTGCCAACAAATTCGGAGTGCTTTGGTATGGTTAGGAGGGCATGGTCTTTTCTAGCCCGCACTAACTATGTTCCCTGGTAAAATACAAGGGAAAATCCCCTTGGAGGAAAATTCTAGTTAGGGTTAGGGTTAGGTCACCATGAACTCATAGAGTAGAATGGACATCGCCAACAAATTTGGAGTGCTTGGGTATGGTTAGGAGAGCACTGAATTTTCTAGTATGCCCTATCTATGTTTCTTGGTAAAATACGTGGCAAAATCCCATTTGAGGAAAATTCAACTTATGGTTAGGGTAAAATCACGATCAACCTGGAGAGTTTAATGGACATCACCAACAAATTCGGAGTGCTTCGTTATGGTTTGGAGGGCATCGTCTTTTCTAGCCCGCACTATCTATGCTCCCTGGTAAAATACAAGGGGAAATCCCATTGGAGGAAAATTCCTCTTAATGTTAAAGTTAGGTCACCATAAACTCAGAAAGGAAAATGGACATTACCAACTAATTCGGAGTGCTTGCGTATGGTTAAGAGAGCACTGAGTTTTCTAGCCTGCTGTATTTATGTTTCCTGATAAAATACATGGGAAAATCCCATTGGTGTAAAATTCCACTTTCCGTTAGGGTTAGGTTACGATGAACATGGAAAGGAAAATGGACATTGCCAACAAATTGAGAGTGCCTGAGTATGGTTAGGAGGGCACGTACTTTTCTAGCCTGCCCTATCTGTTTCCTGGCAAAACACATGGGAAAATCCATTGGAGGAAAATTCCAGTTAGGGTTAGGGTTAGGTCACCATAGAGTAGAGTGGACATTGCCAACAAATTTGGAGTGCTTGGGTATGGTTAGGAGGGCACTGACTTTTCTAGCCTGCTCTATCTATTTTACCTGTTAAAATACATGGGAAAATCCAATTGGAGTAAAGCTCCACTTAGGTTTAAGTCACCATGAACTCGGGGAGGAAAATTTCCAGTGCCAGCAAATTCAGAGAGCTTTCGTATGGTTAGGAGGGCCCTGAGTTATCTAGGCTGCCTTGACTATATTTTCTGGTAAAATACATGAGATAATCCCATTGGAGAAAAATTACAGTAAGGGTTAGGGTTAGGTCAAGATGAACTTGGAAAGGAAAATGGACATTGCCAAAAAATTGAGAGTTCTCGGGTATGGTTTAGGAGGGCACGTACTTTTCTAGCCTGCCCTATCTGTTTCCTGGCAAAATACATGCGAAAATCCATGGGAGGAAAATTCCAGTTAGGCTTAGGGTTAGGTCACCATGAACTCATAGAGTAGAATGGACATCGCCAACAAATTTGGAATGCTTGGGTATGGTTAGGGTTAAGGTTAGGTCACCATAAACTCAGAAAGGAAAATGGACATTGGCAACTAATTCGGAGTGTCATTGACATTGCCAACTAATCCTCCAATGGGATTTTCCCATGTATTTTACCAGGAAATATAGATACGGGAGCCGAGAAACGCCAGTGCCCTCCTAACTATACCGAATCACTCTGAATTTGTTGGCGGTGTCCATTTTCCTCTCTGGGTTCATGGTGACTTTACCCTAACCCTAAATTCACTTTAATTCAAATGAGATTTTCCCATGTATTTTGAAATATCAATAGGGCAGGCTGGAAAAGTCTGTGCCCTCCTAACCATACCCAAGAACTCTGAATTTGTTGGCGATGTCCATTCTACTCTATGAGTTCATGGTGACCTAACCCTAACCCTAAGTGGCATAATCTTCCAATGGGATTTTCCCATAGATTTTACCAGGAAACATAGGAAGGGTAGGCTAGAAATGTCCGTGCCCTCCTAAAGATACCCAAGCATTCCAAATTTGTTGGCGATGTCCATTCTACTCTATGAGTTCATGGTGACCTAACCCTAACCCTAACTGGAATTTTCCTCCAATTCATTTTCCCATGTATTTTGCCAGGAAACAAATAGGGCATTCTAGAAAAGTACATGCCCTCCTAACCATACCCAAGCACTCTCAATTTGTTGGCAATGTCCATTTTCCTTTCCAAGTTCATGGTAACCTAACCCTAACCCTAAGTGGAATTTTTCTCCAATGGGATTTTCCCATGTATTTTTTCAGGAAACATAAATACAGCAGGCTAGAAAACTCAGTGCCCTCCTAACCATACGCAAGCACTCCGAATTAGTTGGCAATGTACATTTTCCTTTCTGGGTTTATGGTGGCCTAACCTTAACCCTAAGAGGAATTTTCCTCCAATGGGATTTTCACATGTATTTTACCAGGAAACAATGATAGGGCAGGCTAGAAAAGACCATGCCCCCATAACCATACCCAAGCACCCTGAATTTTTTGGCAGTGTCGATTTTCCTCTCCGGATTCATGGTGACCTAACACTAACCCTAAGTGGAATTTTCTTCCAATGGGATTTTCCCATGTATTTTACCAGGAAACAGATAGGGCAGGCTAGAAAAGTCCGTGCCCTCCTAACCATACCCAAGCACCCTGAATTTTTTGGCAGTGTCGATTTTCCTCTCCGGGTTCATGGTGACCTAACCCTAACCCTAAGTGGAATTTTCTTCCAATGGGATTTTCGCATGTATTTTACCAGGAAACTGATAGGGCAAGCTAGAAAAGTCCGTGCCCTCCTAACCATACCCAAGCACCCTGAATTTGTTGGCAGTGTCCATTTTCCTCTCTGAGTTCATGGTGACCTAACCCTACCCCTAAGTGGAATTTTCCTCCAATGGGATTTTCCCATATATTTTACCAAGAAATATAGATAGGGTAGCCTAGAAATGCCAGTGTCCTCCTAACCATACTCAACCTTTCCGAATTTGTTGGTGATATCCATTTTACTCTATATGTTCAAGGTAACCTAACCCTAACTCTAAGAGAAATTTTCCTCCAATGGGATTTTGCCACGTATTTTACCATGAAACCTAGATAGGACAGTCTAGAAAAATCAGGGCCCTCCTAATCATACCCAAGCTTTCTGAATTTGTTGGTGATGCCCATTTTTCTCTCCGAGTTCATGGTGACCTAACCCTAACCCTAAGTGGAATTTTGCTCCAAAGGGATTTTTCCATGTATTTTTTCACGAACAATAGGAAGGGCAGGCTAGAAAAGTCAGTGTCCTCCTAAGCATACCCAAGCTCTCTGAATTTGTTGGCAATATTCCTAACACTAAAAGGAATTTTCCTACAATGGGATTTTCCCATATATTTTACCAGGAAAAATAGATAAGGCAGGCTAGAAAAGTCAGTGCCCTCCTAACCATACCCAAGCACTCCTAATTTGTTGGCGATGTCCATTCTACTCTATGAGTTCATGGTGATGTAACCCTAACCCTAAGTGGAATTTGCCTCCAATGGGATTTTCCCTTGATTTTTCTAGCCTGCCCAATCTAATTTTCCTGGTAAAATACAAGGGAAAATTCCATTGGCAGAAAATTCCACTTAGGGTTAGGGTTAGGTTACCATGAACATGGAAAGGAAAATGGACATTGCCAACAAATTGAGAGTGCTTGAGTATGGTTAGGAGGGAATGTACTTTTCTAGCCTGCCCTATCTTTTTCCGGGCAAAATACATGGGAAAATCCATTGGAGAAAAATTCCAGTTAGGGTTAGGGATAGGTCCCCATGAACTCATAGTGTAGAATGGACATCGCCAACAAATTTCGAATGCTTGGGTATGGTTAGGAGGGTACTGACTTTTCTAGTATGCCCTATCTATGTTTCTTGGTAAAATACGTGGCAAAATCCCATTTGAGGAAAATTCCATGTACTGTTAGGGTTAAATCACTATCAACCTGGAGAGTTAAATGGACATCGCCAACAAATTCGGAGTGCTTCGGTATGGTTAGGAGGGCATGGTCTTTTCTAGCCCACACTATCTATGTTCCCTAGTAAAATACAAGGGAAAATCCCATTGGCGGAAAATTCCACTTAGGGTTAGGGTTAGGTCACCATGAACTTGGAGAGGAAAATGGACACCGCCAACAAATTCGGAGTGCTTCGGTATGGTTAGGAGGGCATGGTCTTTTCTAGCCCGCACTATATATGTTCCCTGGTAAAATACAAGGGAAAATCTCATTGGAGGAAAATTCCACTTAGGCTTAGGGTTAGGTAACCATGAACCTGGGGAGGAAAATGGACACCACCAACAAATTTGTAGAGCTTTGATATTGTTAGGAGGACACTGGCATTTCTAGGCTGTTCTCTCTAGGTTTCATGGTAAAATACATGGGAAAATCTCTTTGTAGGAAAATTCCAGTTAGGGTTAGGGTTAGGTCACCATGAACTCGTAGAGTAGAATGGACATCGTCAACAAATTTGGAGTGCTTGGGTATGGTTAGGAAGGCACTGACTTTTCTAGCCAGCTCTATCTATTTTTCCTGTTAAAATACATGGGAAAATCCAATTGGAGTAAAACTCCACTTAGGGTTAGGGTTAGGTCAACATGAACTCGGAGAGGAAAATGGACATTGCCAGCAAATTCAGAGAGCTTTCGTATGGTTAGGAGGACCCTGACTTTTCTAGGCTGCCTTAACTATATTTCCTGGTAAAATACATGGGAAAATCCCATTGGAGGAAAATTCCACTTAGGGTTAGGGTTAGGTCAACATGAACTTGGAAAGGAAAATGGACATTGCCAACTAATTCGGAGCGCGTGCATATGGTTAGGAGGGCACTGAGTTTTCTTGCCTGCTGTATTTATGTTTCCTGATAAAATACATGGTAAAATCCCATTGGAGAAAAATTCCACTTAGGGTTAAGGTTAGGTTACCATGAACTTGGAAAGGAAAATGGACATTGCCAACAAATTGAGAGTTCTTGGTAATGGTTAGGAGAGCATTGACTTTTCTAGTATGCCCTATCTATGTTTCTTGGTAAAACACGTGGCAAAATCCCATTTGAGGAAGATTCCACTTACGGTTAGGGGTAAATCACTATCAACCTGGAGAGTTCAATGGACATCGCCAACAAATTCGGACTGCTTGGGTATGGTTAGGAGGGCATGGTCTTTTCTAGCCCGCACTATCTATGTTCCCTGGTAAAATACAAGGGGAAATCCCATTGGAGGAAAATTCCACTTAGGGTTAGGGTTAGGTCACCATGAACTCGGAGAGGAAAATGGACACCGCCAACAAATTCGGAGAGCTTGGATATGGTTAGGAGGGCCCTGACTTTTCTAGCCTGCCTTATCTATTGTTCGTGAAAAAATACATGGGAAAATCCCTTTGAAGGAAAATTCCACTCAGGGTTAGGGTTTGGTTACCATGAACTCGGAGAGTAAAATCGACACAGCCAACAAATTCAGAGTGATTGGGTATGGTTAGGAGGGCACTGACTTTTCTAGCCTGCCCTATCTATTTTTCCTGTTAAAATACATGGGAAATTCCCTTTGAAAGAATATTCCACTTATGGTTAGGGTTAGGTCACCCTGAAGTCAGAGAGGAAAATCGACACCGCCAAAAATTCAGAGTGATTGGCTATGGTTAGGAGGGCATGGTCTTTACTAGTCCGCACTATCCATGTTCCCTGGTAAAATACAAGGGAAAATCCAATTGGAAGAAAATTCTACTTAAGCTTAGAGTGAGGTAACCATGAACCCAGAGAGGAAAATGGACACCGGCAACAAATTCGGAGAGCTTGGATATGTTTAGGAGGACACTGGCATTTCTAGGCTGTTCTATCCATGTTTCATAGTAAAATACATGGGAAAATCTCTTTGTAGGAAAATTCCAGTTAGGGTTAGGTTTAGGTCACCATGAACTCATAGAGTAGAATGGACATCACCAACAAATTTGGAGTGATTAGGTATGGTTAGGAGGGCACTGACTTTTCTAGCCTGGCTATCTATTTTTCCTGTTAAAATACATGGGAAAATCCAATTGGAGTAAAACTACACTTAGGGTTAGGGTTACGTCAACATGAACTTGGAAAGGAAAATGGACATTGCCAACAAATTGAGAGTGCTTGGGTATGGTTAGGAGGGCATGTACTTTACTCGCCTGCCCTATGTGTTTCCTGGTAAAATACATGGGAAAATCCCATTGGAGGAAAATTCCTCTTAGGGTTAAGGATAGGTCACTATAAACTCAGAAAGGAAAATGGACATTGCCAACTAATTCGGAGTGCTTGCGTATGGTTAGGAGGGCACTGAGTTTTTTAGCCTGCTGTATTTATGTTTCCTGATAAAATACATGGGAAAATCCTATTGGAGAAACATTCCACTTAGGGTTAGGGTTAGGTTACCATGAACATGGAAAGGAAAATGGACATTGCCAACAAATTGAGAGTGCTTGAGTATGGTTAGCAGGGCACGTACTTTTCTAGCCTGCCCTATCTGTTTCCGGGCAAAATACATGGGAAAATCCATTGGAGGAAAATTCCAGTTAGGGTTAGGGATGGGTCCCCATGAACTCATAGTGTAGAATGGAAATCGCCAACAAATTTCGAATGCTTGGGTATGGTTACCAGGGTACTGACTTTCTAGTATGCCCTATCTATGTTTCTTGGTAAAATACGTGACAAAATCCCATTTGAGGAAAATTCCACGTACGGTTAGGGTTAAATCACTATCAACCTGGAGAGTTAAATGGACATCGCCAACAAATTCGGAGTGCTTCCGTATGGTTAGGAGGGCATGGTCTTTTCTAGCATGCACTATCTATGTTCCCTGGTAAAATACGTGGGAAAATCCCATTGGAGGAAAATTCCTCTTAGGGTTAAAGTTAGGTCACCATAAACTCAGACAGGAAAATGGACATTGCCAACTACTTCGGAGTGCTTGCATATGGTTAAGAGGCCACTGAGTTTTCTAGCCTGCTGTATTAATTTTTCCTGGTAAAATACATGGGAAAATCCCATTGGACGAAAATTCCTCTTGGGGTTAAGGTTAGGTCACCATAAACTCAGAAAGGAAAATGGACATTGCCAACTAATTCGGAGTGCTTGCGTATGGTTAGGAGGGCACTGAGTTTTCTAGCCTGCTGTATTTATGTTTCCTGATAAAATACATGGGAAAATCCCATTGGAGAAAAATTCCACTTTGGGTTAGGGTTAGGTTACGATGAACTTGGAAAGGAAAATGGACATTGCCAACAAATTGAGAATGCTTAAGTATGGTTAGGAGGGCACGTACTTTTCTAGCCTGCCCTATCTGTTTCCTGGCAATATACATGGGAAAATCCATTGGAGGAAAATTCCAGTTAGGGTTAGGGATAGGTCACCCTGAACTCATAGAGTAGAATGGACATCGCCAACAAATTTGGAATGCTTGGGTATGGTTAGGAGGGCACTGACTTTTCTAGCCCGCAGTATCTATGTTTCCTGGTAAAATACATGGCAAAATCCAATTGGAGTAAAACTCCACTTAGGGTTAGGGTTAGGTCACCATGAACTCGGAGAGGAAAATGGACATTGCCAGCAAATTCAGAGAGCGTTCATATGGTTAGGAGGGCCCTGAGTTTTCTAGGCTGCCTTAACTATATTTCCTGGTAAAATACATGAGAAAATCCCATTGGAGGAAAATTCCACTTAGGGTTAAGGTTAGGTCACCATGAACTTGGAAAGGAAAATGGACATTGCCAACAAATTGAGAGTGCTTGGGTATGGTTAGGAGGGCATGTACTTTTCTCGCCTGCCCTATGTGTTTCCTGGTAAAATACATGGGAAAATCCCATTGGAGGAAAATTCCAGTTAGGGTTAGGGTTAGGTCACCATAAACTCAGAATGGAAAATGGACATTGGCAACTAATTCGGAGTGACATTGACATTGCCAAGTATTCCCCCAATGGGATTTTCCCATGTATTTTACCAGGAAATATAGATAGGGCAGCCGAGAAATGCCAGTGTCCTCCTAATCATACCCAAGCTCTCCGAATTTGTTGGCGATATCCATTTGGCTCTATATGTTCAAGGTAACCTAACCCTAATCCTAAGTGGAATTTTCCTCCAATGGGAGTTTCCCATGTATTTTACCAAGAAATATAGATAAGGCAGCCTAAAAATGCCAGTGTCGTCCTAACCATACCCAAGATCTCCAAATTTGTTGGCGATATCCATTTTGCTCTATATGTTCAATGTAACCTAACCCTAACCCTAAGAGGAATTTTCCTCCAATGGGATTTTGCCATGTATTTTACCAGGAAACATAGATAGGGCAGGCTAGACAAGACCAAGCCCTCCTAACCATACCCAAGCACCCTGGTTTTTTTGGCAGTGTCGATTTTCCTCTCCGGGTTCATGGTGACCGAACCCTAACCCTAACTTGAATTTTCTTCCAATGGGATTTTCCCATGTATTTTACCAGGAAACAAATAGGGCAGGCTAGAAAATCCGTGCCCTCCTAACCATACCCAAGCACCCTGAATTTGTTGGCAGTTTCCATTTTCCTCTCTGTGTTCATGGTGACCTAACTCTACTCCTAAGTGGAATTTTCCTCCAAAGGGATTTTCCCATGAATTTTTTAATGCACAAAAGGTAGGGCAGGCTAGAAAAGTCAGGTAGGGCAGCCGACAAATACAAGTGTCCTCCTAACCATATCGAAGCTCTCCGAATTTGTTGGCGATATCCATTTTGCTCTATATGTTCAAGGTAACCTAACACTAACCCTAAGTGGAATTTTCCTCCAATGGGATTTTGCCAAGTATTTTACCAGGAAACCTAGAGAGGACAGTCTAGAAAAATCATGTATTTTCACAGGAAAAATAGATAGAGCAGGCTAGAAAAGTTAGTACCTCCTAACCATACCCAAGCACTCCAAATTTTTGGCGATGTCCATTCTACTCTATGAGTTCATGGTGACCTAACACTAACCCTAACTGGAATTTTCCTCCAATGGATTTTCCCATGTATTTTGCTAGGAAACAGATAGGAGAGGCTAGAAAACTCCGTGCCCTCCTAACCATAACCAAGCATTCTCAATTTGTTGGCAATGTCCATTTTCCTTTCCAAGTTCATGGTAATCGAACCCTAACCCTAAGTGTAATTTTTCTCCAATGGGATTTTCCCATGTATTTTATCAGGAAATATAAATATAGCAGGCTAGAAAACTCAGTGCCCTCCTAACCATACGCAAGCACTCCGAATTAGTTTGCAATGTCCATTTTCCTTTCTGAGTTTATGGTGACCTAACCTTAACCCTAAGAGGAATTTTCCTCCAATGGGTTTTTCTCAGTTATTTTACCAGGAAACAATGATAGGGCAGGCTAGAAAAGACCATGCCCTCCTAACCATACCCATGCACCCTGAATTTGTTGGCAGTGTCGATTTTCCTCTCCGGGTTCATGGTTACCTAACCCTAACCCTAAGTGGCATTTTCTTCCAATGGGATTTTCCCATGTATTTTACCAGGAAACAGATAGGGCAAGCTAGAAAAATCCGTGCCCTCCTAACCATACCCAAGCACCCTGAATTTGTTGGCAGTGTCCATTTTCCTCTCTGGGTTCTAGGTGACCTAACCCTAATCCTTAGTGGAATATTCCTCCAATGGGATTTTGTCATGTATTTTACCAGGAAATATAGTTAAGGCAGCCTTGAAAACTCAGGCCCCTCCTAACCATACGAAAGCTCTCTGAATTTGCTGGCAATGTAAATTTTCCTCTCCGAGTTCATGGTGACCTAACCCTAACCCTAAGTGGAGTTTTACTCCAAATGGATTTTCCCATGTATTTTAACAGGAAAAATAGATAGAACAGGCTAGAAAACTCAGTGCCCTCGTAACCATACCGAAGCACTCCAAATTTGTTGGCGATGTCGATTCTACTCTATCAGTTCATGGTGATGTAACCCTAACCTCAATGGGATATTCCCATGTATTTTACCAGGAAAATTAGATTGGGGAGGCTAGAAAAAACAAGGGAAAATCCACTTAGGGTTAGGGTTACATCACCATGAACTGATAGAGTAGAATGGACATCGCCAACAAATTAGGAGTGCATGGGTTTGGTTAGGAGGGCACTGACTTTTCTTGCCTGCCTTATCTATTTTTCCTGGGAAAATATATGGGAAAATCCCATTGGAGGAAAATTCAACTTAGGGTTAGGGTTAGCTCACCATCAACCCACAGAAGAAAATGGTCACCGCCAACAAATTTGGAGTGCTTGGGAATGGTTAGGAGGGCACTGACTTTTCTAACCTGCTCTATCTATTTTTCCTGTTAAAATACATGGGAAAATCCAATTGGAGTAAAACTCCACTTAGGGTTAGGTTTAGGTCACCATGAACTCGGAGAGGAAAATGGACATTGCCAGCAAATTCGGAGAGCTTTCGTAGGGTTAGGAGTGTCCTGACTTTTCTTTGCTGCCTTAACTATATTTCCTGGTAAAATACATGGGAAAATCCCATTGGAGGAAAATTCCACTTAGGGTTAGGGTTAGGTCAACATGAACTTGGAAAGAAAAATGGACATTGGCAACTAATTCGGAGTGACATTGACATTTCCAACTAATCCCCCAATGGAATTTTCCCATGTATTTTACCAGGAAATATAGATAGGGCAGCCGAGAAATATAAGTGTACTCCTAACCATACCCAAGCTCTCCGAATTTGTTGGCGATATCCATTTTCCTCCGATGGGATTTTGCCACGTATTTTACCAGGAAACCTAGATAGGGGAGCCTAGAAATATCAGTGCCCTCCTAACCATACCCAAGCACTCCTCATTTGTTAGCGATGTCCATTCTACTCTATGAGTTGATCGTGATGTAACCCTAACCCTAAGTGCAATTTGCCTCCAATGGGATTTTCCCTTGTTTTTTCTAGCCTTCCCAATCTAATTTTCCTGGTAAAATACATGGGAAAATCCAATTGAGGAAAATTCCTTTTAGGGTTGGTTAAGGTTACCGTGAAACCAGAGAGGAAAATGGACACTGCCAACAAATTCAGGGTGCTTGGGTATGGTTAGGAGGGCACGGACATTTCTAACTTGCCCTATCTGTTTCCTGGTAAAATACATGGGAAAATCCCATTGGAAGAAAATGCCACTTAGGGTTAGGGTTAGGTCACCATGAACCCAGAGAGGAAAACTGACACTGCCAAAAAATTCAGGGTGCTTAGGTATGGTTAGGAGAGCATGGTCTTTTCTAGCCTGCTTTATCTATCTTTCCTGGTAAAATACATGGGAAAATCCCATTGGACGAAAATTCCTTTTAGGGTTAAGGTTAGGTCACCATAAACTCAGAAAGGAAAATGGACATTGAGAACTAATTCGGAGTGCTTGCGTATGGTTAGGAGGGCACTGAGTTTTCTAGCCTGCTGTATTGAGGTTTCCTGATAAAATACATGGGAAAATCCCATTGGAGAAAAATTTCACTTAGGGTTAGGGTTAGGTTACCATGAACTTGGAAAGGAAAATGGACATTGCCAACAAATTGACAGTGCTTGGTTATGGTTAGGAGGGCACGGAATTTTCTAGCCTGCCCTACCCAAGCACTCCTCATTTGTTGGCGATGTCCATTCTACTCTATGAGTTCATCGTGATGTAACCCTAACCCTAAGTGCAATTTGCCTCCAATGGGATTTTCCCTTGTTTTTTCTAGCCTTCCCAATCTAATTTTCCTGGCAAAATACATGGGAAAATCTATTGGGGGAAAATTCCAGTTGGGGTTAGGGTTAGGTCACCATGAACTCATAGAGTAGAATGGACATCGCCAACAAATTTGGAATGCTTGGGTATGGTTAGGAGGGCACTGACTTTTCTAGTATGCCCTATCTATGTTCCCTGCTAAAATACAAGGGAAAATCCCATTGGAGGAAAATTCCACTTACGGTTAGGGTTAAATCTCTATCAACCTGGAGAGTTAAATGGACATCGCCAACAAATTCGGAGTGCTTCGGTATAGTTAAAAGGGCATGGTCTTTTCTAACCCGCACTATCTATGTTCCCTTTTAAAATACCAGGGAAAATCCCATT
The DNA here is from genome assembly GCF_016545835.1 of Crotalus tigris. Lineage (NCBI taxonomy): Eukaryota > Metazoa > Chordata > Lepidosauria > Squamata > Viperidae > Crotalus > Crotalus tigris. The sequence continues at coordinate 1,888,046 of NW_024100544.1, read as the reverse complement.
GGAGGAAAATTCCACTTAGGCTTAGGGTTAGGTAACCATGAACCCAGAGAGGAAAATGGACACCGCCAACAAATTCGCAGAACTTGGATATGGTTAGGAGGACACTGGCATTTCTAGGCTGTTCTATCTAGGTTTCATGGTAAAATACATGGGAAAATCTCTTTGTAGGAAAATTCCAGTTAGGGTTACGGTTAGGTCACCATGAACTCATAGAGTAGAATGGACATCGCCAACAAATTTGGAGTGCTTGGATATAGTTACGAGGGCACTAACTTTTCTAGCCTGCTCTCCCTATTTTTCCTGTTAAAATACATGGGAAAATCCCTTTGGAGGAAAAGGGGGTGACCATGAACTCGGAGAGGAAAATGGACATTGCCAGCAAATTCAGAGAGCTTTCGTATGGTTAGGAGGGCCCTGAGTTTTCTAGGCTGCCTTAACTATATTTCCTGGTAAAATACATGAGAAAATCCCATTGGAGGAAAATTCCACTTACGGTTAGATTTAGGTAACCATTAACTTGGAAAGGAAAATGGACATTGCCAAAAAATTGAGAGTGCTTGAGTATGGTTAGCAGGGTATGCACTTTTCTAGCCTGCCTTATCTGTTTCCTGGTAAAATACATGGGAAAATCCGATTGGAGGAAAATTCCTCTTAGGGTTAAGGTTAGGTCACCATAAACTCAGAAAGGAAAATGGACATTGGCAACTAATTCGGAGTGACATTGACATTGCCAACTAATCCCATGTATTTTACCAGGAAATATAGATAGGGCAGCCGAGAAATACCAGTTTCCTCCTAACCATACCCAAGCTCTCCGAATTTGTTGGCGATATCCATTTTGCTCTATATGTTGAAGGTAACCTAAGCCTAACCGTAAGTGGAATTTTCCTCCAATGGGATTTTCCCATGTATTTTACCAAGAAATATAGATAGGGCAGCCTAGAAATACCAGTTTCCTCCTAACCATACCCAAGCTCTCCGAATTTGTTGGCGATATCCATTTTGTTCTATATGTTCAATGTAACCTAACCCTAACCCTAAGAGGAATATTCCTCCAATGGGATTTTGCCATGTATTTTACCAGGAAACCTAGATAGGACAGTCTAGAAAAACCAGAGCGCTCCTAATCATACCCAAGCTCTATGAATTTGTTGGCGATGCCCATTTTTCTGTCCGAGTTCATGATGCCCTAACCCTAACCCTAAGTGGAATATTCCTCCAATGGGATTTTCCCATGTATTTTACCAAGAAATATAGATAGAGCAGCCTAGAAATGCCAGTGTCCTCCTAACCATACACATGCTCTCTGAATTTGTTGGCAGTGTCCATTTTCCTGTCTGGGTTCATGGTTACCTAAATCTAAGCCTAAGTGGAATTTTCCTCCAATGGGATTTTCCCATGTATTTTACCAGGAAACATAGATAGGGCAGGCTAGAAAAGACCATGCCCTCCTAACCATACCCAAGAACCCTGAATTTTTTGGCAGTGTCGATTTTCCTCTCCGGATTCATGGTGACCTAACCATAACCCTAAGTGGAATTTTCTTCCAATGGGATTTTCCCATGTATTTTACCACGAAATATAGATAGGGCAGCCTAGAAATGCCAGTGTCCTCCTAACCATACCCAAGCTCTCCGAATTTGTTGGCGATGTCCACTTTTCTCTCTGAGTTCATGATGACCTAACTCTAACCCTAAGTGGAATTTTCCTCCAATGGGATTTCCCCATCTATTTTACCAGGAAATATAGATAGGGCAGCCTAGAAATGCCAGTGTCCTCCTAACCATACCCAAGCTCTCCGAATTTGTTGGCGATGCCCATTTTTCTCTCCGAGTTCATGGTGACCTAACCCTAAGTGGAATTTTCCTCCAAAGGTATTTTCCCATGTATTTTTTCACGAATAATAGGTAGGGCAGGCTAGAAAAGTGAGTACCCTCCTAACCATACCCAAGCTATATGAATTTGTTGGCAATATCCATTTTGCTCTACATGTTCAAGGTAACCTAACCCTAACACTAAGAGGAATTTTCCTCCAATGGAATTTTGCCACGTATTTTACCAGGAAACCTAGATAGGACAGACTAGAAAAATCTGGGCCCTCCTAATCATACCCAAGCTCTCTGAATTTGTTGGCGATGCCCGTTTTTCTCTCTGAGTTCATGGTGACCTAACCCTAACCCTAAGTGGACTTTTCCTCCAAAGGGGTTTTCCCATGTATTTTTTCACGAATAATAGGTAGGGCAGGCTAGAAAAGTCAGTACCCTCCTAACCATACCCAAGCTCTCTGAATTTCTTGGCAATATCCATTTTGCTCTACATGTTCAAGGTAACCTAACCCTAACCCTAAGTGGAATTTTCCTCCAATGGGATTTTCCCATGTATTTTACCAGGAAATATAGTTAAGGCAGCCTAGAAAAGTCAGGGCCCTCCTAACCATACGAAAGCTCTCTGAATTTGCTGGCAATGTCCATTTTCCTCTCCGAGTTCAGAAAACATAGATAGGGCAGGCTAGAAACGTCCGTGCCGTCCTAACAATACCCAAGAACTCTGAATTTGTTGGCGGTGTCCATTTTCCTCTCTGGGTTCATGGTGACTTAAACCTAACCCTAAATGCAATTTTCTTCAAATGAGATTTTCCCATGTATTTTGAAATATCAATAGGGCAGGCTAGAAAAGTCAGTGCCCTCCTAACCATACCCAAGAACTCCGAATTTGTTGACGATGTCCATTCTACTCTATGAGTTCATGGTAACCTAACCCTAACCCTAAGTGGCATAATCTTCCAATGGGATTTTCCCATATATTTTACCAGGAAACATAAGTAGGGTAGGCTAGAAATGTCCGTGCCATCCTAACCATACCCAAGCATTCCAAATTTGTTGGTGATGTCCATTCTACTCTATGAGGTCATGGTGACCTAACCCTAACACTAACTGGTATTTTCCTCCAATGGATTTTGCCAGGAAACAGATAGGGCAGTCTAGAAAAGTACGTGCCCTCCTAACCATACCCAAGCACTATCAATTTGTTGGCAATGTCCATTTTCCTTTCCAAGTTCATGGTAACCTAACCCTAACCCTAAGTGGAATTTTTCTCCAATGGGATTTTCCCATGTATTTTATCAGGAAACATAAATACATCAGGCTAGAAAACTCAGTGCCCTCCTAACCATACGCAAGCACTCCGAATTAGTTGGCAATGTCCATTTTCCTTTCTGAGTTTATGGTGACCTAACCTTAACCCTAAGAGGAATTTTCCTCCAATGGGATTTTCCCATGTATTTTACCAGGAAACAAAGATAGGGCAGGCTAGAAAAGACCATGCCCTCCTAAACATATCCAAGCACCCTGAATTTTTTGGCAGTGTCGATTTTCCTCTCCGGGTTCATGGTGACCTAACCCTAACCCTAAGTGGAATTTTCTTCCAATGGGATTTTCCCATGTACTTTACCAGGAAACAGATAGGGCAGGCTAGAAAAGTCCGTGCCCTCCTATCCATACCCAAGCTCTCCGAATTTGTTGGCGATATCCATTTTGCTCTATATGTTGAAGGTAACCTAAGCCTAACCGTAAGTGGAATTTTCCTCCAATGGGATTTTCCCATGTATTTTACCAAGAAATATAGATAGGGCAGCCTAGAAATACCAGTTTCCTCCTAACCATACCCAAGCTCTCCGAATTTATTGGCGATTTCCATTTTGCTCTATATGTTCAAGGTAACGTAACCCTAACCCTAAAAGAAATTTTCCTCCAATGGGATTTTGCCACGTATTTTACCATGAAACCTAGATTGGACAGTCTAGAAAAATCAGGGCCCTCCTAATCATACCCAAGCTCTCTGAATTTGTTGGCGATGCCCATTTTTCTCTCTGAGTTCATGGTGACCTACCCCTATCCCTAAGTGGAATTTTCCTCCAAAGGGATTTTCTATGTATTTTTTCACGAACAATAGGTAGGGTAGGCTAGAAATTCACTGCCCTCCTAACCATACCCAAGCTCTCTGAATTTGTTGGTAATATCCATTTTGCTCTACATGTTCAAGGTAACCTAACCCTAACACTAAAAGGAATTTTCCTCCAATGGGATTTTCCCATGTATTTTACCAGGAAATATAGTTAAGGCAACCTGGAAAAGTAAGGGCCCTCCTAACCATACGAAAGCTCTCTGAATTTGCGGGGAATGTCCAGTTTCCTCTCCGAGTTCATGGTGACCTAACCCTAACCCTAAGTGGAGTTTCACTCCAATTGGATTTTCTCATGTATTTTAACAAGAAATATAGATAGGGCAGGCTAGAAAAGTCAGTGCCTTCCTAACCATACCTAAGAACTCTGAATATGTTGGCGATGTCCATTCTACTCTGAGAGTTCATGGTGACGTAACCCTAACCTTAAGTGGAATCTTACTACAAAGAGATTTTCCCATGTATTTTCCCATGAAACCTAGATAGAGCAGCCTAGAAATGCCAGTGTCCTCCTAACCATACAGAAGCTCTCTGAATTTTTTGGCAGTGTCTATTTTCCTGTCTGGGTTCATGGTTACCTAAGTCTAAGCCTAAGTGGAATTTTCCTCCAATGGGATTTTCCCTTGTATTTTACCAGGGAACATAGATAGTGCGGGCTAGAAAAGACCATGCCCTTCTAACCATACCTAATCACTCCGAATTTTTGGCGGTATCGATTTTCCTCTCTGAGTTCATGGTGACCTAACACTAACCCTAAGTTGAATTTTCTTTCAATCGGATTTTCCCATGTATTTTAACAGGAAAAATAGATAGGGCAGGCTAGAAAAGTCAGTGCCCTCCTAACCATACCCAATCACTCTGAATTTGTTGGCGGTGTCGATTTCACTCTCCGAGTTCATGATAACCTAACCCTAACCCTGAGTGGAATTTTCCTCCAATGGGATTTTGCCATGTATTTTACCAGGAAACCTAGATAGGACAGTCTAGAAAAATCAGGGCCCTCCTAATCATAACCAAGCTCCCTGAATTTGTTTGCGATGACCATATTTCTCTCCGAGTTCATGATAACCTAACCCTAACCCTGAGTGGAATTTTCCTTCAAAGGGATTTTCCCATGTATTTTTTCATGAAAAATAGGTAGCACAGTCTAGAAAAGTCAGGGCCCTCCTAACATACCCAATCTCTCAAATTTGTTGGCGATGTCCACTTTTCTCTCTGAGTTCATGGTGACCTAACTCTAACCCTAAGTGGAATTTTCCTCCAATAGGATTTTCCCTTTTATTTTACCAGGGAACCTAGATAGTGCGGGCTAGAAAAGACAATGCCCTCCTAACCATACCCAATCACTCCAAATTTGTTGGCGATGTCCACTTTTCTCTCTGAGTTCATGGTGACCTAACACTAACCCTAAGTTGAATTTTCCTCCAATGGGATTTTCCCATGTATTTTACCAGGAAATATAGATAGGGGAGCCTAGAAATGCCAGTGTCCTCCTAACCATACCCAAGCTCTCCGAATTTGTTGGCGATGCCCATTTTGCTCTATATGTTCAAGGTAACCTAACCCTAACCCTAAGAGGAATTTTCCTCCAATGGGATTTTGCCACATATTTTACCAGGAAATATAGATAGGGCAGCCTAGAAATGCCAGTGTCCTCCTAACCATAACCAAGCTCTCCGAATTTGTTGGCGATATCCATTTTGCTCTATATGTTCAAGGTAACCTAACCCTAACCCTAAGAGGAATTTTCCTCCAATGGGATTTTGCCACGTATTTTACCAGGAAACCTAGATAGGACAGTCTAGAAAAATCAGGGCCCAACTAATCATACCCAAGCCCTCTGAATTTGTTGGCGATGCCCATTTTTCTCTCCGAGTTCATCGTGACCTAACCCTAACCTTAAGTGGAATTTTCCTCCAAAGGGATTTTCCCATGTATTTTTTCCGAACAATAGGTAGGGCAGGCTAGAAAAGTCAGTACCCTCCTAACCATACCCAAGCTATCTGAATTTGTTGGCAATATCCATTTTGCTCTACATGTTCAAGGTAACGTAACCCTAACACTAAAAGGAATTTTCCTCCAGTGGGATTTTCCCATGTATTTTACAAGAAATATAGTTAAGGAAGCCTAGAAAAGTCAGGGCCCTCCTAACCATACGAAAGCTCTCTGAATTTGCTGACAATGTCCATTTTCCTCTCCGAGTTCAGAAAACATAGATAGGGCAGGCTAGAAACGTCCGTGCCCTCCTAACCATACCAAGAACTCTGAATTTGTTGGCGGTATCCATTTTCCTTTCTGGGTTCATGGTGACTTAACCCTAACCCTAAATGCAATTTTCTTCAAATGAGATTTTCCCATGTATTTTGAAATATCAATAGGGCAGGCTAGAAAAGTCAGTGCCCTCCTAACTATACCCAAGAACTCCGAATTTGTTGGCGATGTCCATTCTACTCTATGAGTTCATGGTGACGTAACCCTAACCCTAAGTGGCATAATCTTCCAATGGGATTTTCCCATGTATTTTACCAGGAAACGTAGGTAGGGTAGGCTAGAAATATCCGTGCCCTCCTATCCATACCAAATCAGTCTCAATTTGTTGGCGGTGTCCATTTTCTTCTGTGGGTTGTTGGTGAGCTAACCCTAACCCTAAGTGTAATTTTCTTCCAATGGGATATTCCCATGTATTTTAACAGGAAATATCGATAGGGCAGGCTAGAAAAGTCAGTGCCCTCCCAACCATACCCAAGCACTCTGAATTTGTTGGTGATATCCATTGTACTCTATGAGTTCATAGTGATGTAACCCTAACCCTAAGAGGAATTTTCTTCCAATGGGATTTCCCCATATCTTCTACCAGGAAAAATAAATAGGGCAGTCTAAAAAAGTCAGTGCCCTCCCAATGATACCCAAGCACTCCAAATTTCTTGGAGATGTCCGTTTTGTTCTCCAATTTCAGGGTGACCTAACCCTGACCCTAAGTGGAATATTGCTACAAGGGGATTTTTCCATGTATTTTGCCAGGAAACAGATAGGGCAGGCTAGAAAAGTCAGTGCCCTTCTAACCATACCCAAGCTCTCTGAATTTGTTGGTGATGTCCATTTTGCTCTTCAGGTTGATTGTGACCTAACCCGAACCCTAAGTGGAATTTTCCTCCATTGGGATTTTCCCATGTATTTTACCAGGAAACATAGATAGGGAAGGCTAGAAAGGTCAGTACCCTCCTAACCATACCCAAGCACTCCAAATTTGTTGGCGACTTCCATTCTACTCTTATGAATTCATGCTGATGTAACCCTAACCTTAAGTGGAATTTTCCTCCAATGGGATTTTCCGATGTATGTTTCCAGGAAACATAGATAGGGCAGGCTAGAAAAGTCAGTGCCTTCCTAACCAGGCCCAAGCACTCCAAAAGTGTTGACAATGTCCATTCTCCTCTATGAGTTCATGGTGACCTAACTCTAACCCTAAGTGGAATTTTCCTCCAATGGGATTTTCCCATGTATTTTTCCAGGAAACATAGATACAGCAGGCCAGAAAAGTCAGTGCCCTCCTAACCAGGACGAAGCACTCTGAATTTGTAGGCAATGTTCATTGTCCTCTCCGAGTTAATGGCGACCTAACCCTAACCTTAAGTAGAATTTTCCTCCAATGGGATTTTCCCATGTATTTTACCAGGAAACCTAGATAGGGCAGCCTAGAAATGAAAGTGTCCTCCTAACTATACCCAAACTCTCTGAATTTGTTGGCAATATCCATTTTGCTCTATACGTTCAAGGTAACCTAACCCCAACACTAAGAGGAATATTGCTCCAATGGGATTTTTCCATGTATTTTACCAGGAAATATAGTTAAGGCAGCCTAGAAAAGTTAGTGCCCTCCTAACCATACCCAAGCACACTGAATTTATTGCTGGTGTCCATTTTATTCTCTGGGTTGATGGTGACCTAACCCTAACCCTAAGTGGAATTTTCTTCCAATGGGATTTTCCCATGTATTTTACCAGGAAACAAAGGTAGGGTAGGCTAGAAATGTCCGTGACCTCCTAACCATACCAAAGCAGTCTGAATTTGTTGGCAGTGTCCATTTTCTTCTCTGGGTTGATGGTGAGCTTACCCTAACCCTAAGTGGAATTTTCTTCAATGGGATTTTCCCATGTATTTTAACAGGAAATATCGATAGGGCAGGCTAGAAAAGTCAGTGCCCTCCTAACCATACCCAAGCAGTCCGAATTTGTTGGTGATATCCATTCTACTCTATGAGTTCATGGTGACGTAAATCTAAGCGTAAGTGGAATTTTCTTCCAATGGGATTTTCCCATGTATTTTAGTAGGAAATATAGATAGGGCAGGCTAGAAAAGTCAGTGCCCTCCTAACCATACCCAAGCACTCTGAATTTATTGTTGGTGTCCATTTTCCTCTCTGGGTTGATGGTGACCTAATCCTAACACTAAGTGGAATTTTCCTCCAAGGGGATTTTCCCATATATTTTACCAGGAAAAATAGATAAGGCAGCCTAGAAAAGTCAGAGCCCTCCTAACCATACCCAAGCACTCCAAATTTGTTGGTGATGTCCATTCTACTCTATGAGTTCATGGTGATGTAACCCTAACCCTAAGTGGAATTTCCTCCAATGAGATTTTCCCTTGTTTTTTCTAGCCTGCCCAATCTAATTTTCCTGTTAAAATACATGGGAAAATCCCATTGGAAGAAAATGCCACTTAGGTTTAGGGTTAGGTCACCATGAACCCGGAGAGGAAAATCGACACTGCCAAAAAATTCAGGGTGCTTGGATATGTTTAGGAGGGCATGGTCTTTTCTAGCCTGCCCTATCTTTGTTTCCTGGGAAAATACATGGGAAAATCCCATTGGAGGAAAATTCCTCTTAGGGTTAAGGTTAGGTCACCATAAACTCAGAAAGGAAAATGGACATTGCCAACTAATTCGGCGTGCTTGCGTATGGTTCGGAGGGCACTGAGTTTTCTTGCCTGCTGTATTTATGTTTCCTGATAAAATACATGGGAAAATCCCATTGGAGAAAAATTCCACTTAGGGTTAGGGTTAGGTTACCATGAACTTGGAAAGGAAAATGGACACTGCCAACAAATTGAGAGTGCTTGGGTATGGTTAGGATTTTCCCATGTATTTTATCAGGAAACATAAATACAGCAGGCTAGAAAACTCAGTGCCCTCCGAACCATACGCAAGCACGCCGAATTAGTTGGCAATGTCCATTTTCCTTTCTGAGTTTATGGTGACCTAACCTTAACCCTAAGAGGAATTTTCCTCCAATGGGATTTTCCCATGTATTTTCCCAGGAAACAAAGATAGGGCAGGCTAGAAAAGACCATGCCCTCCTAAACATATCCAAGCACCCTGAATTTTTTGGCAGTGTCGATTTTCCTCTCCGGGTTCATGGTGACCTAACCCTAAACCTAAGTGGCATTTTCTTCCAATGGGATTTTCCCATGTATTTTAACAGGAAAATTAGATTGGGCAGGCTAGAAAAAACAAGGGAAAATCTCATTGGAGGAAATTCCACTTAGGGTTAGGGTTACATCACCATGAACTCATAGAGTAGAATGGACATCACCAACAAATTTGGAGTGCTTGGGTATGGTTAGGAGGGCTCTGACTTTTCTAGGCTGCCTTATCTATTTTTCCTGGTAAAATATATGGGAAAATCCCCTTGGAGGAAAATTCCACTTAGTGTTAGGATTAGGTCACCATCAACCCAGAGAGGAAAATGGACACCAACAATAAATTCAGAGTGCTTGGGTATGGTTAGGAGGGCAGTGAGTTTTCTAGCCTGCTGTATTTATGTTTCCTGATAAAATACATGGGAAAATCCTAACCATACCCAAGCACTCTCAATTTGTTGGCAGTGTCCATTTTCCTTTCCAAGTTCATGGTAACCTAACCCTAACCCTAAGTGGAATTTTTCTCCAATGGGATTTTCCCATGTATTTTATCAGGAAACATAAATACAGCAGGCAAGAAAACTCAGTGCCCTCCGAACCATACGCAAGCACGCCGAATTAGTTGGCAATGTCCATTTTCCTTTCTGAGTTTATGGTGACCTAACCTTAACCCTAAGAGGAATTTTCCTCCAATGGGATTTTCCCATGTATTTTCCCAGGAAACAAAGATAGGGCAGGCTAGAAAAGACCATGCCCTCCTAAACATATCCAAGCACCCTGAATTTTTTGGCAGTGTCGATTTTCCTCTCCGGGTTCATGGTGACCTAACCCTAAACCTAAGTGGCATTTTCTTCCAATGGGATTTTCCCATGTATTTTAACAGGAAAATTAGATTGGGCAGGCTAGAAAAAACAAGGGAAAATCTCATTGGAGGAAATTCCACTTAGGGTTAGGGTTACATCACCATGAACTCATAGAGTAGAATGGACATCACCAACAAATTTGGAGTGCTTGGGTATGGTTAGGAGGGCTCTGACTTTTCTAGGCTGCCTTATCTATTTTTCCTGGTAAAATATATGGGAAAATCCCCTTGGAGGAAAATTCCACTTAGTGTTAGGATTAGGTCACCATCAACCCAGAGAGGAAAATGGACACCAACAATAAATTCAGAGTGCTTGGGTATGGTTAGGAGGGCACTGACTTTTCTAGCCTGCCCTATCTATATTTCCTACTAAAATACATGGGAAAATCCCATTGGAAGAAAATTCCACTTACGCTTAGATTTACGTCACCATGAACTCATAGAGTAGAATGGATATCACCAACAAATTCGGACTGCTTGGGTATGGTTAGGAGGGCACTGACTTTTCTAGCCTGCCCTATCGATATTTCCTGTTAAAATACATGGGAAAATCCCATTGAAGAAAATTCCACTTAGGGTTAGGGTAAGCTCACCATCAACCCAGAGAAGAAAATGGACACTGCCAACAAATTCAGACTGCTTTGGTATGGTTAGGAGGTCACGGACATTTCTAGCCTACCCTACCTTTGTTTCCTGGTAAAATACATGGGAAAATCCCATTGGAAGAAAATTCCACTTAGGGTTAGGGTTAGGTCACCATCAACCCAGAGAATAAAATGGACACCAGCAATAAATTCAGTGTGCTTGGGTATGGTTAGGAGGGCACTAACTTTTCTAGGCTGCCTTAACTATATTTCCTGGTAAAATACATGGAAAAATCCCATTGGAGCAATATTCCTCTTAGTGTTGGGGTTAGGTTACCTTGAACGTATAGAGCAAAATGGATATTGCCAACAAATTCAGAGAGTTTGGGTATAGTTAGGAGGACACTTTCATTTCTAGGCTGCCCTATCTAGGTTTCCTGGTAAAATACATGGGAAAATCCCATTGGAGGAAAATTCTACTTAAGGTTAGGGTTAGGTCGCCATTAACTCGGAGAGGACAATGAACATTGCCTACAAATTCAGAGTGCTTCGTCCTGGTTAGGAGGGCACTGACTTTTCTGGCCTGCTGTATCTATGTTTCCTGGAAAAATACATGGGAAAATCCCATTGGAGGAAAATTCCACTTAGGGTTAGAGTTAGGTCACCATGAACTCATAGAGGAGAATGGACATTGTCAACACTTTTGGAGTGCTTGGGCCTGGTTAGGAAGGCACTGACTTTTCTAGCCTGCCCTATCTATGTTTCCTGGAAACATACATCGGAAAATCCCATTGGAGGAAAATTCCACTTAAGGTTAGGGTTACATCAGCATGAATTCATAAGAGTAGAATGGAAGTCGCCAACAAATTTGGAGTGCTTGGGTATGGTTAGGAGGGTACTGACCTTTCTAGCCTTCCCTATCTATGTTTCCTGGTAAAATACATGGGAAAATCCCAATGGAGGAAAATTCCACTTAGGGTTCGGGTTAGGTCACAATCAACCTGAAAAGCAAAATGGACATCACCAACAAATTCAGAGAGCTTGGGTATGGTTAGAAGGGCACTGACTTTTCTAGCCTGCCCTATCTGTTTCCTGGCAAAATACATGGAAAAATCCCCTTGTAGCAATATTCCACTTAGGGTCAGGGTTAGGTCACCCTGAAATTGGAGAACAAAACGGACATCTCCAAGAAATTTGGAGTGCTTGGGTATCATTGGGAGGGCACTGACTTTTTTAGACTGCCCTATTTATTTTTCCTGGTAGAAGATATGGTAAAATCCCACTGGAGGAAAATTCTACTTCTAGATGCAGAGAGATGGTAGAATGGAGAGCTAAAGGAAGAAAGAGATAAGAGATCTGAGAGACAAGGTGGAGCGGAACAACCTTTAGAAGTGCCAGTGTTCACTCTATAATTAATGTTTGTTATTTAGGGATTTGAAAGTTATTGAAAATATTTGAACAAGCTATTATCTTGGTTCTTCTTCATTTATTGTAGTAGGTATTAGATCAGTAACATGAATGGAATAGAATAAGAAGGAAGAGGTACTTTATGTCCTTTCCAAGTTTTTGCACCAGCAAGGAAATGCGAAATTCTTGTTTTAGCTCTCCACCTCGGATGACAAATGTTGTAGATTAGTCCTGCTCTTGGGGATAGTTAAAACTGGATTCCCACTGATTTTAAAGCAAGAAGGGCAACCACTTACCAAATTGATTGATAATATGTCATCAAATAGTTGTCAAACTTAGCAACCTCTCTAATTTTCTTTATGATGATCTATCCCTAACATGATCTTTCAGTCTTTCAGTGGTGCATCTATGATAACTATAACTGAATCTATCTGCCTTGTTGCTGGATATCCTTCTCTTTCTTTCTACCTGTTGCAGATCTCCATACATTTTCATATCTCTGGTTATCCTGTCCTGATCTCATGAATCCCAGACATTTCTGACTTAATGCCTATTTTATTTTAATTATGGATATATGTGCATTTGTTTGCATTGCAAGGCATTCTTTGTTTTGTCTTAATTATTCACACTTTTTTTTACTGGTTTGACTGTTACATTGGAAATTCATTTTACTGGGTGGAATTCCGTAATTGCTTTGTCTTGCTGATTTGTACCTTCTTTGATAAGGGCACAGAATAAATAAAAATTATCATTTTCTTCTTTTTTTGCCTCTTTTTCTTTTCAAATTCACACTTTCTACTAAGCCATATGGCTTTTTGTTGTTGTTAAGAGTGATCTTGTTCTCTAATCCTAATAAATTATTCAGGCAACAATATAGAAACTGAGATTTCAAGAATTAGATTTTTACTGATAGTGGTCAGTTCAATAGACAAAAGCCTTGCATCATAAGAAGGTTATACCTGACAATTTGATGACCAGTTGAGGCAAATTATCTGATTTAATTCGTTTAAAATTGAAGACAAAATAAATCATAGCTTTGCCATCCTTAAAAAAAACATTTTAGGTATTGTTTCCATCAGTCTCCTGTACCATAACTGGACACCACGTTTTTATGTATCAATGAGAACTTGTTATGCTTTCTACTTCTGGCCAAGGGGACACAGAGTGAGTAGAATTTACACAGGGTTAATAAACACAATTTAAACCCTTAAAAACAAGTGAAAATTCATTTGTCTGGTTTTATTTCACGCCAGACACTTAAGATTTAGGAACAAAATCTTCAGAGGAAAACAAATGAGGCAGGCAAGGTAACTTTTGAAAGGGTGAATACATCTTCAAAATAGGTTTCCAAGCAAAAGAGAGGAGATCAATAGAGGAGGATGAGGAAAACAATTAGTTGATTTAAACCTAGACACTTTGTGTTTGCGTGGCCCAGTTTCTGGCATGCCAAGAGCAGGTGCTGGTCCACAGACTGGGGTTGGGTACCTCTATTCTAGCAGCATGGCATCATAGCATACAAGAGCTGGAAGGGGCCTTTGAAATTATCGGCTCCAACACTTTGCTCATAAATCCATTACAGCATTGTCAAGAGATGTCCACCCATCCTTGCACATTGCCAGCAAAGGAGAGATTGCCACTTCCTGAGACAGGCCGCTGGGCAGTTGAACAGCTGTTGCTGTTAAGAATTTTTCTCTCTTGTCTAACAGAAATCTTCTGCTTTAAATCCATTGTTCCTGTCCTAGAATAACTCTGTTCTACCATCTAATGGCAGCCCTTCAGATACTTAAAGACAACTATCATAATTCTTCCTGATCATCTGTTCTCCAGACTAAAAATCCCCCACCCCAGATGCCTCCAACTAATGCCTCCTCAATTTTTTTCCATCTTGGTTGTTCTACCTCTGAGCATGCTCCAGTTTGTCAATATCCTTGCTTAAATGAAGTATACAGAATATGTTAATGTAGCTGACCAACGCAGAATAGAGAGACATGTTTATTTTTCTTGACTTTTACCAGGGCTGCATTTACCTTTTTCCAGTTAATCATATTTTTTGTCTCATGTTCTGCTTATGATCCACCAAGATACCCATATTTTGTCAAATATAGTCCTCCCCATCATGCCCATGCATTTGATTTTTTCCCCACTGTATTGCTGTCAATGTTATTCATCATTTCTGATTTTTAATAACCAGAACAATATAATTGGTTCCTGCTCAAATTCATCTTTCTATTTTTTTTCCAGGTGTTCAATTTTTCTAATTCTTAATATTATCCTCTTAGTGTTTGCTATCTCCCCACCCTTATCTTTAGGTAACCTGTGAATTGGACAATAATATTTTCTAACACCAGTCCATTCAATAAATATGTTGAAGACCATGAAACAATATCCTCTACTCCCTTCCAACTCAACCCATAGCCATTAACAGACACTCATTGAGTACAATGATCCATTTACCTCTACAACCATCTAATACAGCTAATGTAAACTTATGAGCACAATTAAGCCCAAAGCTTTTGTGGCTAAGCAAGATATTTGTTAAGTGTGTTTTGCCCATTTTATAGTCTTTCTTGTCACAGTTGTTAAATGAACTGTTGCGTCCTTCGCGAAATGGCAATGACACGAGAAACAGTTGCAGTTCTCAGGAACTTCTTTATTTCAGTTCAGCATACTGGTTACAAGACGCTGACGACGCCCAAAACTCCCGGCCTCTTTTATAGGCCATTCCCGGGTCAATCTGCAACTTTTGGCGCGCCAGCACTTGCGCATGCGCACAAGTGCTGATGACAGCCTGTCTGGTCCTGGGCAGCTTGCACCTGCCAGGGACCGTTTGCAATGCCCCAAGCCTGCTTGCACAGGCTCAGGACATAATACCCCTTCCCCCCCGGCTAAGACTATTGATCATGCCATAATAACACATAACCCATTGCGAATGTAGTGCCATACTACCTAATGCCAGGCATTTCTCTTGCTTCCATCAGACTCACTGTTCTATTTCCTTTGTGTACAGGAATGTTCTCTGTTAACTCTGTTTTGCCAATAGAGTTACAAAATCTTCTAAATACTTAGGAGATCTTCTGGCTCTCTGTGACCTCCTAACTTCTGGGTACCTACTAAGTACCCCTTGACTGAGGGGTGATGCATACCTGTCCCCCCTATTACACCCTGGTGGTTCCCAAGGACTGTGCTCCAATGCCTGGCCTGCTTGCTTGCCCACCGGGCTTGTCAGGCCAGGGCTTCTTTCTTTGTTTGACCTGGTTGTCCTGCCTAGCTGCAGGCTCTCTGGCCCCTCTAAGTGACTGTCACTGTTGGGCGATTCTGTAGAACCTCCTAGGTCCGTCCAAGACCTGTCAGGAGGTTGTCTGTCCCCTGGTTCCCGTTCTGTCCCCAGGCTTGTGGGGGTTTCAGTGCTGTCCCAAAACTCAGTTGTCCCCTGAGTGAAGTCAGAGGTGTTGTAGTTGGGATTTGGTTCCTCGACCACCTCCCTGTATGTTTGCCCTCTTCTAGGGACAGGGGTAGTGTCGGGCCAACTAGAAGGAGTGTGTGCCAGCTCTCTTGCGGGGAATGGTTTGTTGGGATGCTCCCGGATATCCTCCCTGACTGGAGTACTGAGTGATGCAGGTGAGTAGTGATTATGCCCCCGGGGTGACTCCCTGGCTGGAGTAGGCATTGATGCCTGATATCTAGTTGAGCTCCTTGAATTCCTGTTTGGAGCACTCGCGGAATTTTGAGATGAGCTGTCTGTAGCTTCCTCATTAATGATGGGCAGCAGCCCATACCCTTCCCTTTGCCCAAAGGGGTCCCCCTCCCTCCCTGGAAAAGACCCAAGAGTCTCAGCAGGAAGGTCCCGTCTAGGGCGAAGCTGGTCAATGTGTCGACGCAGGACACGACCGTTGTCCAGGGACACCTCGTAAGACAGAGGACCTGTGACCCTGGATATAGCAGCAGGGACCCATGAATGACCAGGCCCGTAATTACGGGTCCAAACCGGGGCACCCACAAGTAGTTGTCTAGGTGCCCTGGGGTGTGTGAGGGAAGAAGGCAGTCTGTCCGGATGCAACCGGTCAAGCTTGGTAGTCAGTTTGCGTCCCCAACGAAGTTCAGCTGGGCTCCTCCCCGTAGAAGTCGACGGTGTAGTGCGATAAGAAAGGAGGAAGTCAGCCAACCTATGATGCCAGTCTCCATAGGTAATTTTCTTCAAGTTGTCCTTGGTGATGCGAACCATGCGTTCAGCCATACCGTTGGTGGACGGGTGGAAAGGTGCAGAGGTGGCATGACGAATCATGTTAGCCTGTAAGAAAGCTTGGAATTCGGAAGAAGTGAATTGAGGGCTGTTGTCAGACACGAGGACGTCTGGAAGCCCATGTGCAGCAAAAATCCCCCTCAGTACTTGAATAGTCTTTGCAGTGGTGGTGGAAGAGACAGGTACAACCTCAAGCCATTTTGAATGGCTATTAACTAGGACCAAGAAGAATTGACCCTGAAAGGGCCCAGTGTAGTCAATGTGCACCCTAGACCATGGAGACTGTGTTTCCTCCCATCTATGTACAGGAGCTTGGGGCATTTCGGGGCGCAAGCGTTGACAAAGGTGGCATTTGTGCACCTTAGCTTCAATGTCTCTATCTAACCCAGGCCACCACAAATGGCTGCGTGCAAGCGCCTTCATGCGTACAATGCCAGGATGACCCTTGTGGAGGGAACCTAAGACCCTAGTCCTCATTGAGGCAGGAATGACAACTCTGCTTCCCCAAAGCAGACAACCCTGGAAGGTGGACAACTCGTTCCTTTTGGACCAGAAACTCTGAAACTCAGTACCAGGACAGCTCTCTGGCCATCCAGATAAAACCCAAGAAAGGACACGTGAAAGTGTGTGATCTGTGGCTGATTCAGCGGCTACATCCCTGGCATTTAAAGGAGACTCGGGCAAAGCCTGAATGGAGAGAAGATTGATAGCTGGTGCAGGGTCAGCTTCTATTACCGGCAGGGGTAACCTACTGAGGCCATCAGCATGGCCCATTTCCTTCCCAGGTTTGTGAAGTAAGGAGAAATCATAGGCAGACAGAAAGATAGACCATCTTAGCATTCTGGGGGAGATGATTTGGGGAGTTTGCTTACATGTGGTAAACAGTCCTAGCAAAGGCTTATGGTCAGTGAAGACCGTGAAATGCCTGCCATATAAAAAATCATGGAATTTTTTAATTCCAGCAACAACAGCTAAAGCCTCCCTGTCTATTTGAGCATAATTGCGCTCAGCAGAAGACAAAGTTCTGGAGTAATATGCAACAGGAACCTGAGTTCCATCTGATCTGAGGTGGCTTAGTACGGCTCCCACCCCATAAGGAGAAGCATCACAAGCGATGCACACAGGAAAGGATTCATTGAAATGTGCATGTACACTGTTAGAAGTGAGTAAGGCCTTGACCTCATTGAAACTTGCTTCGTGTTTTTGTGACCACTGCCACACTGCCTGTTTGTCCAATAGCCTGTGAAGAGGCTCAGCTACACTAGCCTTATGTGGGAGAAAGGAATTATAGAAATTCAGAAGGCCCAGAAAAGCCTGTAGTTCGGCCTTAGACTTCGGCCTAGGAACATGCATAATAGCTTTCAGTTTGGATTCAGCAGGGTGAATCCCAGTAGCATCGATTTTGAATCCCAGAAAATCAGTAGAAGGCACACCAATTTTACATTTGTCCTTCTTAAGTTTGAGGCCCGTTTTCCTGAACCTTAGCAGAACAGCCCTTAATCTCTCAGCTAAATTGTGTGTAGAGTCTCCTGCAATTAAGACATCATCAAAATAGGGGCAAACCCCTGGTATACCCCATAGTGTGTTTTCCATTACGCTTTGGAAAATTCCAGGAGCGACATTTACTCCAAATTGTAACCTCTTTATCTTGAATGCCCCCCTATAGGTCACAATGGTCTGAGCTACAGCAGCATCATCATCAACAGGCAGCTGTTGATATGCCTGAGCTAGGTCAAGCTTTGCAAAAACGCGCCCCTCCCCCTTGAGGGAGGCCAGAATATGACTGACCACAGGGACAGGATAGGCATGTTGCTGCAATGCCTTATTCAGAGTGCATTTGTAATCAGCACAGATGCGAATGTCCCCATTTGCCTTGAGAGGCGTGACAATGGGCGTTTCCCAGGGACTGGAGTCGACAGGTTCTAGAACTCCTTGCTGAATCAATTTGTCCAACTCCGTGTCAATTTTACCTTTTAACGCAAAAGGGACCCTTCTTGCTTTAATTCTAATGGGAGTGACAGTGGGGTCTAGCTTTAGTGACACGGGTGGTCCTTTGTATGTACCCAGATGGGGGCTGAAAACATCTGCAAATTCTTTGCAGACTTCTTGTAGGTCAAGTGTTTGCAGACTGTTGAGCCCTGTGACGTATATTCCCAAGGCCTCAAACCAATCGAGTCCTATGAGACTCGTTCATTCACCCCCTACTACTATTAGATCTAGTGGACCTTCAAAATCCTTATACTGTACGTTAAGGGTGGCCTCCCCCTTAACACACACTCTGGAGTTTTGAAAATCTGTTAACACAATGTCGGAAGGCCTCAACTTGGCCTGAGTTCTGTTGCCAGAACAAATCTTCCTAAACGTATGCATGGAAATGATCGAAAGTGCAGACCCCATATCCAGTTCCATAGCCAATGGAACCCCTTGTAGCTTCACCTTAAGTGACAGCTTTTTCTTAATGGGCTTGTGTGTGCCTGTCCTACAGATGCTTCTTCGCAAAGCGCAAAACCCCACCCTATTTTGGCTGGGAACCCTGGTACCTTTCAGGCGCAATTCTTCCTGAGGTTGTACCTTCTGACGGCCCAGGCACACAGCTGCAATGTGTCCTTGTTTTCCGCATGCCCGGCAGATAGCGGAGCGGAATCTACAGTCAGTTCTCTTGTGGCAACCTCCACAACTGAGGCACTTGAGGACAGCTGAAGAGCTTCCTTTCTGTTTCCCTTCCTTCGTGGGGTAGAGACGGTTTACTTCATCGTCAGGGTCCTCCTCTGAGTTCCTTTGGACTCCTTCCTGGTGCACGGACGCAGCATCTGGAGTGCTTCTGATCAGCCGCATGTTCTTGATGGCGCCACCCGCCATTAACCTCTCTCAAGGCATCTTGGAATGATAAGTCTTCTTTGGCAAAAAGTCTCTGCTGTAACTCCCTATGCCTTAGTCCGCATACAAATCTATCTCTCAGTCGTTCTTCGAGGTCCTTGAACTCGCAGTGTTTAGCGGCTTTTCTCAGCACGGCAATGTATTCCTTGGCCAATTCTCCGGGTCGTTGATCCCTCTGTTCGAAGGTATGGCGCCACGCGATGACGGATAACTTGGGTTGGAAGTGCTCCTTTAGTAGCTTTTTGAGATCTGTGTAGCTGACAGATTCTAAAGGTACAGGTGCTGCTATGTTCTCAGCGATTTCGAATGCGTCTTGACCGCAAATGCACAGCAGGGTGGCAGCCTTTAAACTATCTTCCCTTACTTGATTTACCTTGAGATAGTTTTCCACCCTGGCTACGTAGGACTCCCACCTCTCCGGATGTGAGACGCCTTCCAATTTTTGCCATTTTGTAGAAAGGAAGGGTCTATCAGCCAGCCTACCCCCGCTGCTCGCTGGATTGGCGGGTAGCTGCCGAATCAACGCCGTTCCTGCCGCTCAGGACTCACTCGGGTAAGCTTACACCTTTCTTCTGTCGATGTAAGGCAATCCCACCTTCGTCGCCAGTGTTGCGTCCTTCGCGAAATGGCAATGACACGAGAAGCAGTTGCAGTTCTCAGGAACTTCTTTATTTCAGTTCAGCATACTGGTTACAAGACGCCGACGACGCCCAAAACTCCCGGCCTCTTTTATAGGCCATTCCCGGGTCAATCTGCAACTTTTGGCGCGCCAGCACTTGCGCATGCGCACAAGTGCTGATGACAGCCTGTCTGGTCCCGGGCAGCTTGCACCTGCCCGGGACCGTTTGCAATGCCCAGAGCCTGCTTGCACAGGCTCAGGACATAACATGAACCACTATAGTTGTTAAGTTACTAACAACTAAGTGCATCTGGCTTCCCCATTGACTTTGCTTGTCAGAAGGTCACAAAAAGTGATCACATGATTCCAGGACACTGCAACTGTCATAAAAATGAGCCAGTTGCCAAGCATCCAAATTTTGATCATGTGATTATGGGGATGCTGCAAGGTAAGTGTGAAAAAAGCTCAAAAGTTACTTTTTTCAGTGTTGTCGTAACTTTGAATGGTCACTAAATAAATGTACGTCTAGGACTAGCTATAGAAGCAATAATTAAGTGCAAATGTTAATATTAATGATTTGAATAAAATTATTGGTGTCAGACAGTAGAAGGTTTCCATGCAAAATGACTAGCAGTAGTTCAAGCGAAAGTACACATTGGGTGAAACCAGGCTTAATAGCAGTAACTGTGAGTCGAATCTTGGAATCTTAGTGAACAATCAATTAAATATGAGCTACAAGTGTGCGGCGGCAGCTCAAAAAAGCCAATGCAATCCTAAATTGCATTAACAGAGGGATTCAATCAAGACCGTGTGAAGTACTAATACCACTCTATAAAGCCTTAGTAAGACCACACCTAGAATACTGCAATCAGTTTTGGTCTCCACATTATAAAAAAAGATGGTGAGACTCTAGAAAAAGTGCAGAGAAGAGCAACAAAGATGATTAGGGGACTGGAGGCTAAAACATATAATGGACAATTACAGGAACTGGACATAGCAAGTCTAGTGAAGAGAAGGACCATAGCTGTGTTCCAATATTTGAGGGGGTCTCACAGAGAGGAGGAGGTCAACCTATTTTCCAAAGCACCTGAAGGCCAGACAAGGAATAACAGATACAAACTGATCGAGGAGAGATTCAAGCTAGAAATAAGGAGAAATGTTCTGACAGTGAGAACAATCAACCAATGGAACAGATTGCCTTCAAATGTTGTGGGAGCTTCATCACTGGAAGCTTTCAAAAAGAGACTCGACTGCCATCTGTCAGAAATGATGTAGGGTCTCCTGCTTGGGTGGGGGGTTAGACTAGATGACCTATAAGGTTCCTTCCAACTCTATTATTCTGTTTTGTTCTAAATAAAACCCTTGTCTCTGAGGTATCAACAAGAATGCATTTGTTTTCTGAGTTTAGCACTTTTCTCCCATCAGTTCTTTGAATCACAGCCATTAACTTTCCATTTCTGCAATGTTTTGCAGGGTAAATGAATTTAAATGCAGCTCTTTACCAAATACACAAAGAATAAAAACATTAAACCAAAAGGGAAAATTAAACAATTGAAACTAATACCTTATTTAAGAATGGGCTGCTTTACTGTGAAGCAACTTCTTTGTGGTTTATATGAGAAACCAATGTAAGACAAAGCAGTTCAGCCCCAGATAGTAGAAGCTGGCATTTTTATAAAGTGTTTGTTGGCATTGTGTATCGGTGTGACTATATATTATTAGGCTCTAACCTTGGTTACCAAAAACTATAAGTTAGGAAAGAAAAAGAAAAGTCTTAAGGATTAAAACATTCTCCTAGCATTTATTTTATGATAAAATAATATTACTGACAGTCACCACTTAGAAAACCTTATATTTATTCTCATAAAGGAATCCAAAGTACTGAATAAAACACTGTCATTATCATTCGTGATACAGGTAGTCCTCAACGTACGACCGCAATTGAGCCCAACATTTCTGCTGTTAAGCAAGACAACTGTTAAGTGAATTTTGCCCCATTTTACAACCTTTCTTGCCACAGTTGTTAAGTGAATCACTGCAGCTGTTAAATTAGAGACATGGTTGTGAAATGACTCTGGCTCCCCCATTGACTTTGCTTTTTTTGTATCATAATTTTTATTAATTTATCAGAATATAAAATACAAAGCAAAATTTAAAAAATGGAATTGGGGAGGAGGAAAGGGGAAAAAAGAAAGTATGGGATAGAAAGGGAAAAAGGAAAAAAAGGTGCTGATTTCCAACTCTCTTTAGCACAGTAGAGAGTAGAATAACATTACCACCTCAACTTTTTACTTTTCTACCATAATATATACTGGCTATATATATATATATATATATATATATATATATATATATATTCTTTTCTTTGAATAAAGCAATCAATTTTACCATCTCTACTTTTTTATTCTTTGCTGTGGAAAATATATATTTGCACTAATTAATCTTTATAGACTATCATCATTTATATTAGCAAAATTCACTATACTCTTTCAGGTTCTTTTACCTTAAAGGAAAAAAAAACACTTTTAAAAAAATCCATTTTAAAACTCTATACTTTTCATTGACTTTGCTTGTCAATGAAAGTGCAAAAGGTGATCACATGACCCCAGGACACTGCAACTGTCATAAATACAGACCAGCTGCCAAGTGTCCAAATTTTGATCATGTAACTATAGGCATGGTACAATGGTTGTAAGTGTGAAAAACAGTCATACAGTCACATTTTTCAGTGAATAACTTTGGTTACTAAATAAATGATTATAAGTCAAGGACTACCTGTGCTTGTATACATCTATTTTCTATCTTTGGGCATATAGATAGAATATCTAAATTCTCAGAAAAAATTAGGTGGGAGTTGTAGTTGTTAGAAGGTGATATTGTCAACAGTCCCTAAACCTACAAGAAAGGTAGAGAGTCCCTTGAACTAAGCTTGTTTCCTGGACATTTTAAGGACGTGTCTATGCAGGTTCTTCAAAAGATTTCAGAAGGGCTTTGCCATTGCTGCTGTCCTGTCCCACTCACTCACACGCATACATAAAGGTGGGTCAGTGGGTTTATTAATATTCCCCAGCAATTCCATTTGCTAATCAGAAGTAAGTCCCAAGTAAGTCCAGCCCAAAGCAGACCAATGCTAGTCCACAGAGCAATGGCCAGTGAGTCCACAAGGCACTTCAAAGTTTCCCAAACCAGACAAATCCACCAGGCAAAATTAAATCCACAATACAAGAGGATGCATGAGGCCAGAAAAGCCCAGAGATCACAAGGCATAATGCATAGTCAAGGCACAGGGTCAATCCAAGGCAGTGCTGGAATCATAGCAACCAGGAAACATTGTTCCCAGCATCTGCTAAATAGCCAACTTCTGGTGCAGCCCATCAAGAGAGACAAGGCTGCCTCCTAGTGAGTAATCAGGCTGACCTTCACTGCTCCTGCCTTTTCTCTGCCCTACATGTTCTCAGATCTGGTGCAGAATGCAGTTCCTCCTCCTCGTCACTGACCTGCTGAAGCTGCATGTTTTCCCCATCTGAAGCCCCTGCTGTGCTTCAGCCAAATCCCTCTCAGCTGGCTGCTTAGACCCTTTAACCAAGTCCCCTCCTGAAGTGCCCAGACAGGTTCATTCTCCTCTGAATTGACATCTGGAGAGGCATCTGGGGAAGCATCTGAAGGAATCATCACAGCTGCCTTCACAGTTTGGCTTCAGTCTTCCTAGTTGTCTCCTATCCAAGTCCTTACCTGACTTGACCAGGCGTCTCTCACAGGCATATCTATGGAAAAATCAATAATGTCATAATGGTGGTTACAGCTGGATGATCAAAGCTCCACTTCTTTATGTGTTCTGCCCACCCGATCCTTCAGAATCCCTTTTCCCAAAGAGTTCATTTAGAGGTTGCCAGTAACCAAGAAGACTATAAATAATTGTGTGATATGAACACACACACACACAATTTTGTGTTTGTCTGGCCACACTTGATCTTTTTTTTTTAATAAAATTTTTTATTTTCCAATTATCCAACATAATTATCACTTTACAAAATAAAATAAATTCATAATCATAACCATAACCATAACCATAGGTGCTGCTTGCTCATTCCCCCCAAGCTGCATCCACTCTCTCTAATACCTTCCCTACTTCCCTCCTCTCTCTCTCCTCCCCTCACTACTCTCTTCCCCTCCCCTTCTCCTCTTATCATCCTACTTCCTCCTTTCACCATCCTCCCCTCTCATCCCTCTCAAATACAGGAATGCAGCATAGGGGAAATGCCCAAGCAGCACCTCTCTCATAAATTACCATATCTATATTATCCTATTCTACCTATTTACCCACCCACTTACCCACCCACTCACCCTCAACCCCCCTCCCTCACTTCCCAGAGCAGAGTACAGGGTTATTAATAACAAAATTAACAATATACAATAAAAAAAAGAAAAAAGAAAAGGAAAGAAAAAAAATCATACTTAGCCCTTAACTCCCCTTAAATTACATCATCATAAACAACTCTTATGCAACATTTACTATAAAATTTACTCATAAAATAAATGAAACTTTATAGTCCCATACTTCTTCTGAATATAATCTATCCATCTTCTCCATTACAATAATATATCTTTCTTGTGTATGATCCTTTAAATAAGCAGAATTTTTTGCCATTTCTGCAAAATTAGAAACTTTAAATATCCACTCTTCTAAAGTAGGCAACGAATCTTTCTTCCAATATGAACCTACTAGTAACCTTGCTACAGTTAATAAATTCAACATTAAAATAGTTTCTTTATCATCTAAATCCACAAAAATACCCAATAAGAATAACTGAGGAGTAAACTTTTAAAAATCTTTTGAATGTTCCACCAAATCATAATCCAAAAAGCCTTTACCTTTTTACAATTCCACCAAACATGAAAATAAGTTGCATCCGTGTTACCACATCTCCAACATTTGGGTTGTAAATTAGAGTACGTACAAGATAATTTTTTAGGATCTAGATGCCACCTATAAAACATTTTATAAAAATTTTCCCTCAAATTTTGAACTTGTGTAAATTTAACATTTCTGATCCAAATTATCTCCCATAAATCCAATGGGATCGGTTCCTGGATATTCTGAGCCCATTTAACCATACAGTCTTTAACCAATTCTGTTTCCGAATCTAATTCTATTAAAGCATTATAAATTCTTTTTATATGAGCCTGATTCTGATCTTTAATCTGAATTTTTATAATCCAACTGAGATATTTTCCCATGCAAAAGCTTGTAAAATTGCTTCTGTTGTTGATTAGGGGCATATAGTCCAACAATAAGAACTTTATTGCCTTGTAATAATAACTCCACAAAAACATATCTTCCTTCCGAATCGGCCTCTATTAATTTAGCCGATAAGTTTTTCTTCACATAAATTACAACATCCCCTTTTTTCCCTGGAACTGGAGCCATAAAATGTGATCCCAAATGAAAATTTATCAAATATTTTGAATCCTTTGAAGTTATATGAGTCTCTTGCAAACATATTAAATCATTATTATGTTGTTTCAAATAGTGGAAAATCTTTCTCCTTTTCTGTGGTGAGTTTAACATTAACATTCCACATCAGGAACTTTGCCATCTCCACCGGCCTGAAGTCTCTGAAGCATGGCCTGAAGATCAATTGTCGAAGATATTTTAGGTCTTGCCCCTCCCACAAGCTCTGTAGTAACAGTTCCTTCTATTTTGTCACCACTCTTCTGCTGCTGCTCTTTTTCTTTACGTTTATGGGCAGCTCGTGTCTTCCTTTATTCTTTTATCTCAAGATTCTGTGCAGCTAACACCGGTTGTTCCATAACCATTCGTGAAGAGGCTCCTGCCATTACAGGCTCTTCTTCCATTTTACTTATTTGTGAGGGTGAAGACGGTCCTACCTTTAAAATAGAATAATAAAAATCTCTTCCCTTTGAAACTGTAGTTAGTCTGTAGTGTGTTCCATCATAATTCACTACTATTCCATTTGGGATCTCCCATCTGAACTGGATTTGGCGACGTTTTAACTCATCAGACAAAAAGGTGAAATCTTTTCTGCTTCTTAAAATTTTTGGAGGTATTTCTTTTAAAATTATCACATCTTGGGCTGCAATTTGAAACCTCTGTTTATAAAAAGCCTGTATAATTTCATTACGAATAGATCTTCTGGAAAAATAGATGACCACATCTCTTGGCAAGTTTCTCTGTCTAGCAACCCGTGAATTGACTCTAAAAAAATTTTCAATCTCATTCCCAACTTCTTCTGGTCTTCATCCAAGGTTAAAGGCAATATCTTTAACATTAAGCATCTTTAAATCTTCCTGCAAGTTTTCTTTCAATCCCCTGATGCGCAATGCAAACTCCATTTCTCTGTATTGTGAGATAGTTAGTTCATCCTGTGTGGATTCTATCTTGTTCTCCACTTTCTATATTCTAGATTCCAGTCTTGCTGCATTTTCAGTGACCTCCTCCATTTTATCATCAATCCTTTCAATATGCAAAGCAAGACCTTGAAACGCAAATAATATATCCTCTCTAATCTCCTTATTTTTTTCTCCAATAATTCTTCCGTAATAGCCCTCTCTGCAATCATAAGATCTTTTACCTCCTCTTTAATATCCAAAGCATTCATTTTTAAAGCTTCTTGTAGGTCTTTAAGAGAAAGTGCAGGAGGACGGGAGGGAGGGGGTGACTTTGGTTTAGACTGAGAAACAGATTGAGTCATTGGAGAGGAAATAGAAGCTTTAGGGACTGGAAAACGTTTTGAAGCCATTCTTTTAAATTCAAAGGAGCAAAATTCTTGCCTCTATAATATCAACGTTCTTTAAATAACAATAAAAAAAGAAAAAAAGAAAAAAGGAACAAGATTCTTGCCTCTATATTTGAAACATAAACTATATCCAACTTTTAACTTTGTTGCAAAATCAAACAAGAAAGACAGTCGCCATTTTACCTTTCACTTTCACTTTTTTCAAAAGGGAAAGTAAACAATAAAAAAAGGGAGAAGATACTTGCAGGAGTTAAAGTCCCAATCAATCCTAAATCCACTTTCTCCTGGTCTGCTCCATCTGCATATAAATACTCACAAAGCCACTGAAAAAAGCAGATGTGGAAGCAGTGTCTTGCTTCGTCCCAGAGCTTCGGGACAAAGTCATCCTGGAGCGCGGAGTTGGCTCAGGCTCCGAGGGAGCTCTACCCTCCGATCCCCAAAATTATAGGGATCCAGGGAGCTCTTCCTCTACCTGAGCGGCTCTTCTCTTCCCTTTCTGCCAGGGAAGAGATTCAAGCCACGGGACAGCTGATTGTCAAAGTCCCACCAGCTTTTACACGATCTGGGAATGGGCGGCTTCTAAGAAAGCCGCCATCGTCGTGGCTTGATCCACCGGAAGTCCTCGCCACACTTGATCTTTTGATATTATTGCTTCCTTTGCCCCAGATTCAACATGGATGCTTCCGCTACTGAATCCTGAGCTCAACCTTTCTATGGACCTATTTGTCATTCCAGGATTTTGTTTCTTTATTTCAGAAATGTGGGTATTGCCAAATTTGTATGAAATCCACCATATGGGTAATAAATGCAGCAGAATTATAGGAAGAACTCCAATTGTTTGAGGAATGGGAAGTACTTTGAAGGGCCATTCCCTCTGGAACAGAGATGGGCAACTATGGTCCCTTTATGACCAGTCGACTTCAACTCCCAGAATTACTGAACCAGCGTTGAAATCCATCAGTCTTAAAGGGGCCATAGTTGCCTACCCCTGCTGTGGAGTGACTTGGCAATGCTTTGAAAAAATTTCCAGAATGCAACATATTTCAGAAGGGAAGGAGCAAATTTAATCACCAGTGTTTCCTCTCTTGTCATAATAAAACATGAGCCAGCATTTATTGCAACTATTCAGTTAATCCACTTTTCTTCAGAGCTGTTAGCTGTGTGTTGTGGCTTCTTTTAATAAGTAATAACATGCCCTTACGAGATATGAACACACACACACACAAACACACACACATTTATAAAAAGAAAGTAATTAATCTCCTCAGCAGTTAGTAAGCCCTGAAAGATTTGTCCAGGGCTGGGATAATTCAAAGAGAGAAAAAGAGAGACCTATTACTTTTTTAAAAAAAGACAAATCCATTGAAATGGTGTCAGAGGGCAAGGTGGAGCAGGGATCCATTGTATATGCCACACATTATTCAAGATGTTGCCTCATTTAAATGGGGAGCTGTTCCCTGGCCCCATCCTTCAGAATCCCTTTTCCCAAAGAGTTCATTCAGAGGTTGCCAGGTAACCAAGAAGACTATAAATAATTACTTGATATGAACACACACACAAAAAGCAAGGATCCTTTTTTAATCTCCCTGGGGACAGAAAGAACTATCTGAGAAAATGAAGTGTTTGCCAAATGCTGAAGGACTGCAGCATCAGTACAGTATATTTCCAAAACCAAAAGAGAAATATGACAAATCCTTTGGTGGCTCTATGAATCCAATTTTCACATTCATATAGCAGCTATTTTCCTCTCACTTTAATCTGCATATTCAAGGTCATAGTACAGCTCAATAAAGAGCTGCATCCTTTAACAGTTCAGTGGGGGGGGGGGGAGAGGAGGAAAGTACAGAAAGACATTAGAGTGTATCAGTTTAGTCTTTTTTTTCTTCCCCTCTCTTCCTTCCTTCCCCTCCTTCCTTCCCCTTCCTTCCTTCCTTCCTTTTCTTAGCTCAAAAAGCTTTATTGTTATTGCTAATCTATAATCCGTATCTACAAAAACATTGATCACTGGGGTTATAACTATAGAGACAGTAGAGAGATCTTCTTGTCTAAAGGACTTAATTCATGCGTCTCTATACCTCCTTCTGGTTAGACCAGGTTTTCTCAATTTTTTTTTTACTCTAAAGAAAATCTTGAAATAATTTTCAGGTCTCAGTGAAGCCTTGCATAAAAATTATTATATCTTCAGTTTATAATACATTAGCATGATCAGTAAATATATAATCCAGGAATGATTGATAGTGCTCTTGATATTTTTCTGTGTATCTATTTATTTAGCCAAGTTATTAGACTATTCATTTGTTTCCCCTACCTAACTAAAATATTAATTTTTCCTTCTTTAAACGTTTTCTTCCTTGATTTTTTTTAACCTTATCCAAATAGGCCTAAAAACCTAATCACAATTTTCTATTCTATAAGATGCTAATGAGGAATGATATATGCAAGAATAGTGGGGGTTTTCCTCCCTACTTAAAGGCAAAAATGACTTTTAAGCTTCTTGGAAAAAAAACAAACAAGTGGTTATTCTTAATTTAGTTTTCTTGAAATTTATCTCTTTTCCTTTTACAAATTTTAGAAGCTCATAAGGCAAACAGAATACATTCCTATTAAATAACTGGCTTAAGCCAAAATGAGATTTAATTTTTCTAAAAGCAGGACTGATAGATTTTTTTTAAAAAATGAAGGCTGTAAATTGATTTAATTAATTCTATTTACACCATGAAAATATATTGACAATATTGAATAATAAAGTTATTAAAAATCATAAGCCTAAGCAATATACATAAAATATTCAGAATCCACAATGCTTACAAAACAACAAACCTGCAGGCTGGCAGTTGAGTCACGGTGCATAAAACTTCCCACAGCACCCTTAGTGAGTGCTAGCATTGTATAGTGCACAAAGCTAAAAAAGAAAAATCAGTCACAGTTTCTCACAGAGCTCCTAGCAACCTCTTACATATTCCCAGTTATGAAAGACTGGGTTGGTCTCATCACTTCCTTCAGCAATTTTTCTGAGTTAGACAGCAGACAGAATTTTATTTCAGTCATTGACCAATAGAAATATAGTCATTAAAATGAACAAGACAAAACTATTTCTTAACAACAGGAAATAACGGCAACCATTGCGGGTGAAGCTTGCACATAATGCAGCAAAAGTTTGCTACTTTTAGAGAAATGCATTTTATTCGATGTTTTAAGAGATACAAACTCTCAGAGTGCCCCAGAAATTTAGATAAAAGAGGGGTAATCAGCTGGTGGCAAATTTCCCTGTAGAACTGGCAATACCAGTACAGAAGAACATGGTCTATGGTTTCTATGGCATCCATATCACGGGGACAGTATCAGGTTTTATATGGGTTTTTCCCATATTTTTCCTTCTGGGACAGCTATGGGGACAACATTAAAACAAAATATAAGACTGGCTTAGACACTAATATTTGGCTATTTGCAATTATATTGTGAAAAAGCAGCAGTTTCTGTTTGACCTTCTGTATCTGAGAGCCTTTACCTTTAATATTGATCTACCTTCTGATTTGGATGGTTTATTTTTCCTCCAATGGAGGAGTGCACACTTCAAGTGCTTAGCTGTAGTTAGGATGAAGCAACTCAAGATTTCCCATCGCTGTCTTATTTCCTACATAAAGTTTTTTTTTAACCAACTTCAAAAAAACCTCCTTATAAAAGTTATACTCCTATTTTCACTCTTTCTCTTTGCGTGCATTGTTGAGCCTGCTGATCGGCTTGTTCTATATATTGCGTTCTTGCCAAATGCAAGCATGTATATCCATTCATCTAGCAACTGTTCAGAGTTTTGGCAGCACTGAATAAATGGTACTTATGCTCGGTCCCTGAAGTTATGGCTGTGGCAGCAGCCCTTCAATCACATGTTCAAAATTTGGGCACTTGACAATCTGCCCATATTTATGATCTCAAAGATGCTTCAACTCCCCACCTGCCTATTTTTCCCATCTCCCCAGCCTTGTGGCTGCCTTGCACAGTGGCACTCCTTGGTAGTAATGGCAGCACTGGCAGCTATGAGCTGAAGAACAGGCCCAGGCCTTCAATAGTTTCAATCAACTGCTGCCACCTTCAGGCTTCCACTTCAGTCGCAGTGCCAGGGTTTACTGAGGACTACTTGTAACAATTTTTTAAATGCACCCCGTATTGTCTTTATCCTGACTGGTTTGTCTACCCATGGCCCTCCTGAGGTGAGGATGAACTGTGTGCAGCATTTTAAAGCATGTAGTTTGTCTTTTTTAGTTTGAAAATTGGCCTGCGAAATAGATTGCTTAATTAAGTTAAATTAAAAGAAGAAAATATAAATATGATCAAGGATGGATTATCTTCAGCATTTTTTCAGTGGGATCTTTCCTCCTAGGCTCCCGATTGAAACTATGTTTTCTAATTGGGTATATAGGAGATGAAAAAAACAGATGGAAATTGCTGACATCAATGATTTCCTTGGATAACTGAATAGGTTAGCCATCTTATAATGTGACCATATTTATGACTTACAGAATGCTTTCTTCTACAGGTTCATAATAAATTGGAAGCCATCTTCAAAATTCTTGACTTGAATCCAGAGATGTTCAAATAAAGTTCTCTTTTGCCATTTGGTTTTCCATCTCTACTGCTTCCCATAAAGCACCTTCTGAAAATCCAGAGACAGCTGGCAGCAAGAAAAATTTTATAGTAACGTTGAAAGAAAAATCTTCATCAGGGTCCAGTCCAAGCTGGGAATAAACAAAATGAAGGCTGCTTTAGAAAGAAGGTTGTAGTTTATTGAAGAGCAGAGCCAGACAGAAAGATGGCTCTGGGAAAAGCTGACCATGTGTAGCTGGGAGTGGTGGGTTTTTATACCTTCTGGAGCTTTTGAGATGGTTTCCTGTTCCTGTTTGAGGCTTTGTATTTCCTGTGTCATTTACTTCGACCTGCGTGAGTGTGCCCTTTTGGTATTGGTGGGTTAATCTTATTATGTCCGCAAAGGTCATGTCTTTTAGAGTTTGGGTGGGGCATGTAGTTTTTAGGGGTCTTTGTCTTCCTAATTTCATTAGCTTCTAGCTTCCTGGCTCTAACCTTCCTGAATGGATTATTACACCTGCATTTCTAAAAGCTGGCCTCTGCCTAGTTTTTGCTTGGGGGAGAGAGGCTGGGGCTGGTTTTTGGAGGCTGGTTTTTGTCTTTTTTTTTTTTTTAGATGCACTCCATTACTCCTTTGGGGAAATATATTCTGCATTTTTAATATTCCCCAAAATATTTCTTTCTCTGGATTCTTCCCACAGTAAGGTAAAGTTCTTTGTTTTTCTTAAGCACTATACAGATTGATCTCTCTTCACTCAGCCAGCAAAGTTGCATTTATTAACAGAGTTCAAAACGTTCAACATGATCAAGATTCAATGCATCTGTGTCTTTCTTTTTAAATTTAACAATAAGCCACAAATGAATTCTACCTAGCAGTTACCAATAAATGTCAAAGTATTACTCAGCTAGAGCTCATCTTCTGAGGGACTGTGGTTATATTTAGTATTTTAAGACCAAAACATTAAACTCTGTAAATCGTAATGTCTTTAATTTTGTTTTATAGGCTTATGTTCAGTGACCTCTGCTAAAGGTAGTTTGTTGCTAGTGGCTGCATCTAATGCTACATGAGAGCATTTTAAGGAAAATATTTTTATAACTGAAGCCAGTGCAATTAGAAGAATAATCACAGCAAAGACAATGACACAAATGTCAAATTCGGAGTACTATGAGCACTCAACTTTTTAAATTCTTCATATCCCTAAATTCACATATGAATATTAATGTTATGGTAATTACCACTTGGCAACTTATTTTAATGGATTCACAGAGGCACGTTTTCTAGTATCTTGTTCGTTGGCTCTGTAATGAAGTTGATAAGATTGGTCTAAACTTCAGAAAGAATGCAGATGGATAATGTGCTATCCTTTGTTGTTGTCAGAAACACGGAGTTCATTCTCAGCAGATTGTGTTGTCATTGGCAGCACTGTCTGAATGTAATACAGACAGGATTTTAGCCAGAACAGGATGTATCTATAGTCCTATATCAAGTAACATAATATGTGAATGAAGCCTATCAACCAGGTGTTATGTGGGATCCTAAGTGCTTTCTGACCCTGGTTGTTTTCTTGCAGATGTTTCATTACTCAACTAGGCAACATCATTGGTGCTAGAGAGCAACCTCCACTCTCTTCTAATACTGATGATGATACCTAATTGGGTAATGAAATGTCTGCAAGAAAACAACCAAGCTTAGGGAGCACCACATACCCCACAATCCAACCCCCTGAGCTACAAATATTCACTTCTGTTGGAAACATGTGTTATGAATGAAATCCAGTAAGCTCATAGTTCAGTTTTTAAAAAATAAAGAACACGCAAGGTAATGAAAAGACAGCCACTCATTTGTGGTAATAATTTTATAAATGGTACTTACACAAAACTGTGTAATAGCAAGCAAGCAAACAAGCAAGAAAACTAAACACCACTCGCTTTATTTTTCTTGGCAGTAGATTACAATTGTTTTCCCAGTGTAGAATAATGAAGAAAGAACTGGAACTAGACAGACTTTTAAATAAAAAATGGTGGCTGGTTTTGCTGTGTTTTAATTTGCTCCAGATCTTCTTGACTTATTTTTTTATTGATAGTTCAAAGATAGTTGGAATCTGGGCACCTTCATCATTTTTTACTAACACTGTTTTTCTAGCACTTTTATAACACAGAGGTCATACTCCTCTGTTCACGATCAATGAGTCATTAGGAAGAGACTATCATTTGAGTACTCATTGCTTATCATGAGGTTAATATTGGGGAATATCTGGCTAACTCAGTGCAGATTCATTAAAAACCAAATGAGCCAAAAAGGGCCATATGTCATACAGAAAGATTTAATCAACCGAAACCATAGTATGTTGCAATTTATAGGTTAGAAAACTATAAAGTACATGCCTATTGAAATGGAGAAATGTATTATTTTGTACCTTGAATCCTACGCATGCTATATATGAAAAATACCTTTTGCTTTAAAGCAAGGTCAGTGTGCACCATCCTTCTCTTACCTTTCTTTTTCTAAAGTATATATTATTAGTTAAACTGGTGGGCTAATTGTTATGGGACATGCAAGTTCAAGCACAGAAGGACAGCAAGATGTTGACTGGTAATAATTTATTCCCTTCCTGGAACAGATGTGCAGTATATCATGAAGCTAGCAATGATTGCACAGAGGAAAAAACATCAGAAGCACAGATCTTACTTGAAGTTCCAAAGAGTTAATTTAGTAAAATAATAATAACTGGCAAACATATCCCTGTCTAATGTGAATGAAACAGTGATGCTT
Source organism: Crotalus tigris (assembly GCF_016545835.1). NCBI lineage: Eukaryota > Metazoa > Chordata > Lepidosauria > Squamata > Viperidae > Crotalus > Crotalus tigris. The sequence goes on along the minus strand of NW_024100544.1, from coordinate 1,853,967 downwards.
TAAGAGCCCTCTGCATATTCATCTTCTATGGAATTGAACAGTTTAATCCGATAGGGTCATAATCAGAGTCTGCCAAGATCAAAGCACCCAAAATGATGGGGTTTTTTTTTTTAAGCTCGATTCTATTATGTCTTGTGGAGGTGATAAGCTAAAGCTGTTGAATTTACATTTGATGAAGTAAAATGCAAATTCCATCTCTATCCCCATTTATGAAATCAGTGAAAGTCTGCTGAAATCTTAATTGAGAATGCCATGGTACCATAGTTTTAACACTGATTTTCTGTGCTGAGGAAAAAAATGAAAGGGAAAAAAAAGAAGTAAATTAACATTATTGTTTGTTCTACAGAATCTAAAGTCTGCTTCCAAAATTCGAGTGACACTGAATTCTACCACACTTGCGATGTATTCCCCAAATGCTTATCTGAATCAGAAAATTTTAGTCATTGTTGTCACTGTCTATAGCTGAAGATTAAGTATTGTAGCAACAGCTATACTAACACGCCTGTTTAAAAGCAGAGACCCTATGATTTTATACTGATTATTTCAGATTATATTTTAGCTTTTTCTCAGCATCAGTTACTATTGTGTTTATGTTATGACAGAGCAGCCTTTGAGTTTTTCTCTTTTGTAGCTTTTTTTAAAAAAAGTTAGTGATATACTTTTATGTGCTGGCACCGTGTTGACAGAAAGAGGTGTTATTGCATTTGCCCTTCACACAGTTCACAAAGGGATTCGGGAAGCTAATAGACAAATTGTCAAGTAAGGCTTTTTTTTTTTTTTTTTTGGTACAGATTAAATGTAGATGAAGGAGTACATGATATGAAGAATGTTTACAAAGTGGTGGAGTTGAAATATAATAATAAACTAGGTTTCATGTTTTGTGAAGGATTGCAAGGAAGTTTGCACATTAACACATATGATAAGGAGAGTGAATGTTTTCGCTTCCATTTTGAGGAACTTGTCAGTCAGTGTTACATTTAAATCCAGACAGTTATAATCTTAAAGTTTCTTTGAGCCCTTGAATGGATAGGGCTTGCCCAGATTTAGCAAAGCAATTTTTTTATTTTCTATAAAATGATTGTTTTAAGAAATAAGTTTTTCCAATAACTTAGAGCTATTTTTTTCTCTTGGGCTTTTGATATTTGTCATAGGAGTGATTTCTACTTCAAAAAGAGAAAAAAATCAAGATGGAATTATCATCAGGGTCAATTTACTAGAGAAGATAGGCAAAGAAACCGATCAGAGTTGGGACAGTCACATAGGCAATTAGGGATCATTTGCATGGGCACAGAAGATTTATTGAGAAACAAATATGAAGACAATAGAAAATTAATCATCCCTGTGATTCAGAGTTAGCTCAAGGATTCCCAAGCTAAATAATAATTGCAAAATAAACCTATAGCACTTATGCAGATCTGGATATCAACAAGTAATAAACTAAGATTTAATAACATAAATGGAAGAAAAAAGAAACAACCTATGGAAATCAAAGATACCATTTGATTACACTTAGATCAGCGGTTCTCAACCTGTGGGTTGGGACCCCATTTGGGGTCGAACGACCATTTCACGGGGGTCGCCAAACAACACAGTCTGCCATTTCCCCCCCTTTTCCTTAGCTGTGCTACTCCCTTAGCTGTGCTACTCCCTGTGCTACTCTTGAATAGAGTCTAATTCTATTGGCTTTCAAAAGCCAATAGGAATTGTCCAGGCTGTCTCTGCCCTGCTGAGCCCGCCAAAAGTCCCATTCTGCAAACGGTGCTGCAAGTTGTCTGCAGCGAAGGTGAGCTGTCTGGAAGTTTCCACCCCTCCCTGCTGAGCAACTACTAAAAATGTAAGTAAAAGAGGGCCAGGGGTGGGAGGTGGGAGGCCGGTGGGTGCAGGGAGGGTTGCTGGCACACGTGGGGCCCGGCGGGTGCCTTACCTCCCTTGGGCTGGGAGGCCTGCTCCATCTCTGCCGCTTGCCAGAGGGCGGCACCACGCATGTGCAGCGCTCCCGGGCAGGGAAAGTCCTCTATTTACGACCGATTGGGTAGTCCTCAACTTACGACCAGTTGGGGGTCACGGCATTAAAAAGGTTGAGAACCACTGACTTAGATAATAGAACTAAATCTGTATCAATATATTTAAATAAGATGGCATCAGATCAATATATACTGGTATTCTCAATCCATTTCCTAAGGACAATTTTTAAATGCACAAATATATACTTTGCAAAGTTGGACCAGACTGAGAACAAGGAGTCCTCTAAGAGTTTAAGGAACTATGGGCAAATTGTCAGGACACACAGTTGTGTAAAAATACTGGAGAGGTGTTTTAAGAGCCTTAGGTTGAACATTGGAATGGAAGATTGTTGAGAATTTAACCTTTACCCTTAATATTTCTTTTCCTTTTTAAAAATTATCCTGATAGTTAAATGCTATTGGAAATCACAACCTCTCTCATATTTTAAATAAATTCTTTCCAATACATTTCCACACAGTGTATAATTTATCTTGCAAAGTTGCATGCTGCATTTTTATTAGCTGAAGACAGTTGTATCAATTGGTAGATTGAGATGTAAATGTGCAATAATTCATTAAATATCATATACAAATTATTTTTGTTTCAAAAAATATGTACTGATTTACTTTTTAGACTTATATATCCAATTTTTTAATGTTCCTGAAAGCATTTATAAAATATATTTTTAAAAATTAAAAATACTAGACAAATCTATGAAAAAAGAATTTGAAAAACAGAATTGAGATCACTGGATTTAAAGCAGCTATGACAAGAGATGCAAAAAAAAAATCTCATATAAAGAAAATACTATTCCTCAAACATCACAAACTAGTACTGCATCTGTCTGTCTGTCTTATCTATCACATTTGTACTGCTGAAAATCTAACAGTAAAGTGACTCTGGGTGGCATATTTTATTTTATTAAAATAAAACCAATAAATATATAAACAGTCACAATTAAAAATAAGTATTAAAAAGGCACACAGATGGGAGAAGATGATATTAACCATCACAAAATCTCCCCCATCCCTTGGGATCCCAGACTGATAATATAATCAGATCTTGAGGGATTTGTGGAATAGAAACTTGAAAGGGATGGATCTAATTTCACTTCTGGAGGTAGAAGTTTCCACAAGGTGGGCATGGTGGCAGAGAAGACCTGTCTCCTCGGACCCATCAAATATAATTGCCTGGCAAATGGAACCCCCAGCATATATTCTCTGCCAGACCTGATTGGGCAGGCAGATGTAATTGGGGAGAGACAATCTCTCAGATAATCCAGTCTTGTACCATGAAGGGCTTTAAAGGTTCAAATTAGCACTTTGAATTGGACCCGAAAGCAGAGTAGCAACCAATGCAGCTCGGAAAGCAGAGGTATAACATTTATCACTCTAGGGTTCATATAACTGCCCACACTGCTGCACTTTATAATAGCTGAAGTTTCTGGATTATCTTGCACACTCTCTAAAGCACATAACAGATTTCCAAACAGGAGGTGACTAGGATATGAGTGACAGTGAGCAGTTCCCATTGATGTAGGAATGGGCATAACTGGCATGCGACAGGAAGCCGTGCAAAGGCCCTCCTAGCCGTGACTGCCACATGTCCTTTCAGCAGGAGTCGTGAGTCAAGAATGACCCCCAGATTAGAAAGATGATAAAAAGGCTGCAACACCACTATAAAATGCAGTTAGATTGGCAACCACTGCTTCTCAGTCTGCTCCTCAAAGAGACAGCCTGAGCAATCCTCCAGGACAAATCCCGCTGGCAGCAGACTCCTCCACAGTAGCTAAGCCAATCGGAGAATACAGCTCTCACATTCAGAAAAGCTGCCAAGTTCACAAACATGGCAATTCCCGGCCGCAGCAGGAGCCTAGCCACCACTGCCAAGTTTTGCAAGCATGACAGACGCAGTCAAGGCAATGGATGTGGCATGTGGTGCAAGACATTAAGCACTGCTGTCTTGCAGTCTTCTCCAGCTGAAAATGTCCAGTCACATCCAAGCAGTCCAACTTCCATTTGGGTGAGTGCCAATCCAAGAGTCCAGGTAAGAATCCAAGAATATAGGATACATGAAGGAGAGAAACAGAGATAGAGATAATAAAGCCTGCCCATCTCCCTTTCCCACTTTTTTTGCACCAGGCATGATAGAGTATCCCACTTATCAACATCATAATTTAGTATAATTCTTTTATCAAATCCCAGATGGTTAGCTGTTACGATAACAGCCAATTCTAAAGTAATATGTATGGTAAAAGTTAAGCCAGAATAATCTGTCTTTATTCTGTCACATAAGAAAGAGAATAAACTTTCCAATTTCACATTGGCTATTGTATTGAAGTAAGCCTACAATGACCTGGAGGTTAAAAAAACCCTACCAAGTTGACTATTTATTTCTTTGTGCAGTTTATCCTCACCTCAATCCAGAGATGTTTTATTAAAAAAAAAAACTAACAAAGATTTTTAAAAACAACAAGAATAAACAAACAGAAATATAAAGGAAGTTGTCATATACATCGCAACAGGCACACCAAACATGTACTTTTTAGACCAACTTTATAAGGCAAATGTATCATTATAGAAGTTAACAATGACTTGGTTCTAGGCTGCAGGCACAATAAGATGCCAAAGTTAAAGCATCATTGTGTGCAAATAATCTCCATTTTTATGAGTTTTTTGCATTATCCTAATTCCCTGGTTTATGTATCACTTTTCTGTCTGATTAATGGCAGCCTGCCAGGATAGCTGAATCCTAATGAAAACAAAATCAGTGCTTTATCTTTAATCCTATCTAAGACAATCAACCTAGTCATATTTTTACATTAAGGACTGCAAGGCACTTTTCTACAGTTTTCAGATTCCTGTTGTTTGCTTAGAGTATAACCTATTTTACATCCAATTCTCCCGGTTTCAGAGAATAACTGAAGGAAGACCCTGTGATTATAGTACTTGTCAGCTAGCTTCTTCTTTTAATTTTCCAGTCAAAGCTTTCCCAAACTAAGGAGGAATGACAGTTTAGAGATTAATAGCCTAGGAAACCAAACATCAAAATCACATAGGTGTATATATCTCAGCTTATAAATTCATCTCAAGAATGAACATTGTTTAAAAGCATTAGAATGAGAACTGCTACTACCATTAACATGTAGTTCCCCCATTGTGAGAGTTTACTTTGAGATAAGGTTAAAAACAGATAAAAATACCAGCAACAAGAACAAATTATAGGCGCACATAACAATACATTGAAAAACTCTGTTGTTCAAATAATCTTATTATATTCTGGTTAAATCTGTAGAATAGCTAGAATACAATGGGTAAGAGGATGTTCACAATCTTATGGAAGGTTAGATGTGTATGTTACACAATAGGTGTCATAATCATCCTCTTTATGAACCGAATTGTGGGATCTAAGTTGTGAAATTTTATAAAGCACACAGTGACTTCTAAGAGCTTGTAACCCAAAATGACATTATGCTGAAAGACTCATCAGAAGTTAAGCTTTGTGCCCTAAACACTTGAAAATCACTATTTTTTCAGTGTTTACCATACCTGGCCATATTTAATACTATTGTGTGAAATGTGTAAAGTGAATGAAATCTGCTAATTTATAGTATGAAAATACAAAAACAAGTTAAGTACAATAAATTCCATTTATCAAGAAGTTAACAAAATGGTTTTAATCTTTGCTTTATCCTTCCTTGGTATATCTTTTTTATGTCCAAACAGTTACTATTTCTATATAGGATACTCAGTGATTTCCATAGCAATATTTATAAACAATGTCCCCCTTCACACTCTAAGTCACCGATTGCTTTAATTTACGGAACAAAGCACAACTTGCTGGTTTCACATAAGCTTTCCAGTCAAAAACATGTTTTAAAAACTACCCTGCATGCGTAAGTAGGTTGTATGCATTGGTCACCTTAAGGTACAAGTCACCTTGACTTAAGTTGTGTCTGAGCCTGAACTTTTAAATCCATTTATTACTGTGATTAACTTCTGAGATGGCTGATAAAAGATGGTATGTTGTATTATTTATCTAATATAATAACTCAGAAAAGGTAAAAATTAAAATTTTAATTTGGTAACATGAACTTGTTTTTTATCTGTTCAAAACAGGAAAACAAGAAAATATTATCAGTCATCATACTCACTGATAGCATCTTCCCCCCCCCCACACACAAAAATATAATGAGCAAAAGATGAGAAATAATCACCTGAAGCAGGTCCCTGATTATTTATGCAATTCTATTTCAGAAGAAAAATTATCTTCCTTCCAATCTCTATGCCGCTTCAAGCCCTGATGCCCCAGTCTTCTTCTCTGTGGTGTTTGAAAATTCAAATTTGTTCTGCTCAGACAAGCTTTATATTAGTGCCCAATTTCTTTCACTTAATTTTACTTTATAAAAGTGTGAACAAAGATTATATATGCATGGCTGGGTTGTAGAAATTAAAATTTGTGAGTTACTAGAGGCTGGGAAAAGAGAAAGGGAAAGAAAGAAAAGGCCTAAGACGATGGGTCTATTTCTATCCTTTTCCCCCTGAACGATTAAAAAAAACTCTCTAGTTGCATTCTATGATACTAATATTATAATAAATCCAGTTTTAATATTAAAGCATGTCTCTGGCTCTGAGAATGGGAATTTTAGAATATATGTTCCACAACCTCCAGGGCTCCAATATATAAAAGAGACGTGTTAGCCTATCAAAACGAAAAGTGTTTGTGTTTCAAGAGATACAATAATTTCAAAGTTAGACAGGGGAGAATTTTTATAAAATGTTTTATAGATGGCACCTTGATCCACAAAAAATGTCTTATATGTACCCTGACGTGCAACCTAAATGCTGGAGATGTGGTTATAAGGAGGCTTCCTATTATCATATTTGGTGGTCATGCAGAGAGATAAAAGCATTTTGGATCAAAATATGGTGGAATATCCAGAGAATTTTTAGAAGGAGGGTAAAATTTACTCCGCAATTATTTTTGTTAGGTATTGTTACAGATTGTGATACAAAGGAGGTTGTATTGATGTTAAATTTGATCACAGCCGCGAGGCTGTTAGTTGGACAATATTGGAAGAAGGAATCTTTGCCTACATTGCAGGAATGGTTTTTTAAAGTAGCTTATCTGGCGGAAATGGCAAAGATTTCGGCTTTCTTAAAGCAACAAACGCAAGAGAAGTTTTTTGCTATCTGGGACAAATGGATAAAATTTATACAATTTAGATTGGGTATACAAAAATATCATATAGCTTTTTCATAAGTTTTATTTTTATATATATTATAGATATCTTTTTTATATATATAAATATAAAGTTTTTAATTTAATTTTTATTTTTTTTTTATTTCTTAAGCCTATATTCTGCTCTGGGAAGCTCAGGGGGGGGGAAGGGAGGGTTTTTGGGAGGGGTGTGGGGTGGGGGTTTTTTTTTATATGTATTGTTTAATTTTTTTTTTCTTTGTATATGTTGTTTTTTGTTCTGTATTGTTTTTGTTTTTTTTGTAAAATTTATAAAACTTTTAATTAAAAAAAAAAAAAAAAAAGTTAGACAGGAGTTTTATAAAACATGTATCCTTTACTATATATAAAATTTCCACTGCTTTACCTCAAGGCTGTGTTCACACGACACCTTCAGCCTGGGCAAATGCATTCTAGTCTAACATTTTAGGCTTACGGTTCAGTATGGCCTGCAAACCCAGAAAATAAGCAGAGGTAAGCATCCCAGTGTCTTTCCAACTCTTATTTTCACTTCTAGCCTTAATGGCAGTATATCAGAAATCACAGACATTCAGGTTTACAGATTGTAATGCGGAAGGGTTACAGATCTGGGGAATGGGGCAGTTTCCCATTTGGTAGGAAATCTTCCTGCTCTCCTCCTTACTTTTCTCCTCTCTCTTTTTCAAAGAAGGCCACCGTAGTACCATGACATTTTAAATGGAGGCATCTTAAATTGAGCTTAGTGTGTGATGCTAACTCAGCTAAAGATTGACTTAGAGTCTGAAAGGAGCTAGAGGGGCAATAGTTACATTTGTGAAAGCCTGGAAAGAGCTCTAGACTCAGAAGTAAATTAGGTAATATGATAAAAAAAAAAGCTATTGCTTAATTCAGACAGAAATTGTACATCTAAAGCTGGGGTGGGGAACGACAGCCCCTTTATGACTTGTGGACTTCAACTCAACTTCAGCTCCCAGCTCAGGAAGTCTAGGATTTGAAGTCATAAAGGAGCCATGATCCCTACCTCTGATCTAAAGTTACTATTATTATGAGGGGCAGCTTTTTCCCCCAGGAACTTCATCCCAATTGCAAAAAGAAAACAAACAGCATAACAAAATCAAAATAGCTTTTTTTATAGATTTTCTTGCTGAACAACCTAGGACATGTCATTAGTCCTCCCTTAATCTCATTCCAAGTGATTTGGGGGAGCAAAGCACTTCTTGTTACTGCCAGCTAACCATTCTTGATTTTCCATTGCTAACTTCTACACCTTCCATCCTGAAGAAATGTTGTCCCCTCTCTACATATTTATAAGATTCTAGCTACTTAAAAGCATGAAAAAACAAACTCCAGGTTATAATAAACCAGCCTGTTTAATATAAACAGACCTGTGGTTAAAAAGAGTTACTAAGCTTTCGTCCAGCCAAAAAACTGCCAGCGTCATCAGAATAACAGGAGATTGGGAAGGTAGCTCATATAGCCTCCTGCCTCAGCACCCAGCTCCTTGAGCGTGTCATCGGCCCGTTGATTGTGTTAATCCTTATTGCACCGAGTTGTTCCGCATCAGGCAAACTCTCTTTGACTCCACTGGTTGTTTTACAATCCTCAAGTGCTCTTTTTGAGCATGTGCAAGCACTTAGAGGGCAGCTGTCAACCCGTATATGATGTCACAGTTGTGACTGCTGCCTGTGGATGGCTCTAGTTTGAGCTGATACAAGGCAAAAGATTTCTCCCATATTTGGGTAACAGGGTGTAACATACAGCATTATATATATATATATATATATATATATATATATATATATATATATATATATATATATATGAACGTTAGTGACCTAAATATAAAAGAGTAGCCTTCTACACCTTTAATAGTCGAGTACAAGCTGTGCCACGGGAAACTCCTTATATTATCCAGCTATTAAAAGAAGAAGACTCTTGCTTCTCTTGGCACCTACCACCCAATCAATATCAAGAAACACAGTGATACATCATTACAGCACTCTAGTTGCACAACACTATGTCTTAATTAAGTGAGCCAGATCCATTGGAGGGGAAAGGAGAACAACAGCAAGGTGTCATGTATGGGAATTTAGGAAGACATATAACACTGAAGTTTTTAATCCTGTTTTATTTTACATACTCTTATTGGAAGGTTTCAAATGATGGACTGAGTCAAATTTTTCTTACATTTTGTGTAAAAATGATTCTGTCTTGCTGTTCATTGTTTTGAATAGTCCCATTCAAAGGAACCCATGCACATCTACCAATTCAAAGTCTACCTGGCTGGGCTAGAAGGTAAATGGTTGATCGTTTGTTGTCTAAATACAGTTGTCTGCTGCCTATCCATAGCACTCTAATCCAGTGGTTCTCAACCTTTTTAATGCCGCGACCCCCAACCGGTTGTAAGTCGAGGACTAAACCAGTCGTAAGTCTAGGACTATCCAACTGGCCGTAAGTCGAGGACTTTTCCTGCCCGGGAGCGCTGCGCATGCATGATGCCACCCCCTGCGCTGGCTGAGGCGTAGCTGGCAAGTGGCAGAGATGGAGCAAGCCGATCACCGGCTGGGCCACCAGCTGGCCCAGCCCAAGGGAGCTAAGGCACCCACCGGAAAAGGGGAAAAAATGGCAGACAGCCTTGCTTGGCGACCCCCGTGAAATGGTCGATCAACCCCAAATGGGGTCACGACCCATAGGTTGAGAACCACTGCTCTAATCATTTTTTTCCCCTTTCTGTTCATTTGTATCCAATTCTCAGATACTACCTGGACAACTCCCTGCAGTTTTCTAGGCAAGGCTTTTTGGAAGTGGTTTGCCAATGCCTTCTTCCTTGGGCTCAGAGAAAGTGATAGGTTCAAGAGCACTCAGCTGACTTTCTACCTGGATGCCTTAATCACTGCACCAAACTGTCTCTCTCTAATCAGTTTAGAACGCATAATTTTTTTAAAAAAACCGTCAGCTTAATTAAAAACATTCACAACCAACTATGAAACCTTGTTAACAAAACCAGTTCCTTCTCAAAATAAGGCTTTTCCAAAAAGCTGGACCTGTCCCACCTTGGCACATTTCCCACACCTGCTATGTCTCCTTCAGAGTGCCATTTGCTTCACCCAGTTTACATGGGAACTGACTTTTCTTGCAAGAACCATATCTAGTAGATTAGGGGACTGGAGGCTAAAACATATAAGGAACGGTTGCTAGAATTGGGTATGTCTAGTTTAACGAAGAGAAGGACAAGGGGGGACATGATAGCAGTATTCCAATATCTCAGGGGCTGCCATAAAGAAGAGGGAATCAAGCTATTTCCAAAGCACCTGAAGGCAGGACAAGAAGCAATGGGTGGAAACTAATCAAGGAGAGAAGCAACCTAGAACTAAGGAGAAACTTCCTGACAGTGAGAACAATTAATCAGTGGAACAGCCTGCCTCCAGAAGCGGTGAATGCTCCAACACTGGAAGTTTCTTAAGAAGAGACTGGACAGCCATTTGTCCGAAATGGTGTAGGGTTTCCTGCCTGAGCAGGGGGTTGGACTAGATGACCTCCAAGGTCCCTTCCAACTTTACTACTACTATTATTATTATAGTCGTGTTTTGTTAAAAATTATCATTTCCCACCAGCCCAGGTAGACTGAAACGTCCCAGAATAAACCTCTCTGCCTTTGTGGCCTCTTTTGAGTGGGTTAAATGCATCCCATCATCTTTTATTCATGTCCAGTCACACAAATATATGATATAAAGCTGCAGATTATTACCATGCCATAGGATTATATAGTGATTGGCACTAATATGGTTATATTCTGTGGAATATGATTATGATTGTGGTGCATAGAATATGTTCATTTTCTCATAATGGTTGCCCCAGTAGCTAATTCCTGTATTTAAGCACAAATTTCATAGATATGGCTAGCTAAATCTGATCTTATTATTTCTCATAAATTCTTTCTGTCCCTTATCTGCATCAGTGTGCATAAATATTATATATATATATTTTTCTAAGTCACATGGTTCTGTATTCTTTTTTTACATATATTTTGCAGCCCATCTTCTCCACCAGAAAACATAACTATGTTTTTTTTTCCCATTTCCAGTATTCCTTCTTAAAATATACCTTTTATATTATTTTTTCTCAGTTTTGTTAGTAAAACTGTATTACAAAATCCTGAGGAGTGCAAATGTTGGCAGTTGGTTGGACCATTGGTTCATTGGTATAATTTTATGTTATACATTTTTTTTCTCTGCTCAGCCACAGATGACCAAGCTAGTCAGGAGAGGTTTCATCTCTTCTTCTTTCATGATCTACGATGGAACATCTCTCCTTCTTCGGCTGGTCTCCAGCAGCTCACAAAGTGGTGTCATCCATCAAGGCAAAGAAGGAAGACCACAGACAAAAGTTGAAATTGAAAATGGGAGTTAACGATACATTTGTTTGCTTTTTAGAGTGACCATCTTTTTAGTCATCCTTACTACTTCAATAGGAGGCTATAGAAGCATCTGAAAGGGAAGCTTTAGTTTAGATACCTACCCTGAACAGGAGGCTAAACTCAGTGGCCTTGAATCCTATGATTTTATGGAAACTGAACAGTTTTGAAATCACCATTGGGCCTTTCCCAATTCTCTCCAGCCATCCTAGAATCAGCATGAAAATTATGCAGGCATGAAATCTCTTCTGCCTCTATTGGCTCTGTTTCAAGTTCCTGCAAGCATTTGAACTCCTTCCAAGCTAATGTAGTGACAATGCCTAACTGATTTTCTACATCCTGAGGCTGCCCTTGGACAGGGTGGGGGAAAGGGCAAAAAAAACCACCTTAACAGAATCTTGTTGGATTGCAGCGCCAATATTAGCTCCATGAAATCAATAATAAAGAACAGACACAGCCAAGGAGGACTTAAACCTGTGTCATTTAGAGGCCAGGGATAAATAATTTCATTGGCACATGTCGGGGGAAAAAAGGTTGCCAGGACTTTTTGCCATTGGGCAAAAAGGAACAACTAACAGCTTTACCCTAACTATTAATGTGGAAAAGGTAACAATCACTAGAATAATGATGTGTCTGCATAATTACTGAAATAGTGCTGTGTTAGCAGTATGTTACTAACCTAATGTGCATTGCACTTGGATACAATGTATGTAGCAAACTCTAACCCGTGAGAAACTAACCTAATATATTACAATGTGTATTTCAATGTGTATTCCTGAGAAAAAGGAAAGTATAAAACTGAAGTCTGAACCCGCCCTCGGGGTTCAGAATTGCTTGTTGCTATAGCTTCTGAACTGCGCAATAAATCTCTCTGCTAAAAACCCTCTGAACTCGTAAGAGTCCTTTCGTTTTCCACAAGATTATGTTTCCTCCCCCCAGATATTATAATGATGCACAGAGTTTCACTGGCTTCAGAATCATTTGTACTAACACTGGCCCGCTTAGGAAGGTTTCCTCTGAGGATTCTGGATTTTCAGAAGCTCAATGAAGTATGTACAACTCTGTCCATAACCACCCATTGTCCATATAGTCAAGATGTCTAAAAAAATTTAAAAATCCCTGCTAGAAGATGAGGAAAATAATTTCCTTTTTTGAACTGGTAAGTCATTGCAGAGGACAGCTGCTAGTTTGCCTCTAAAGCAGAAAAGAGGTGAAATTAAAGAGAGGAGGACATTAAAGAAAATTGTGGGCGTGGTGGGATTGTAAACTACCATACACTACTTGCAATAGCAACCCTGCTTTGCTTCCCAGTTCTTAAAACAAGCAGGGAGGGATTTCAGGAAGGGGAACCGAGCCAGAGTATTTATCTCTTAGTCAGGTTGCCTCATTCCTTTTCAGCCCGCCTTATCGGCTTCATCAGTGACCACATCCCTTTCACTATTCAGCTCCAAGTTAATGTTTGATGGAAACGGCTGCCTTTCAGCCACAGAGAACAGATCTTGTGGGAAAGGGCAGAGACAACAACAGTATTGCTGGTCTGGTTAGCTGTCCTTTAGGGAGAATTGGGAGCTGTCTCCAGTGTTGAGCATTTCCTGTCTTCTGTCTCACTCAAAACAGGTGAACAAAAGCTTTCCTCAGCTTGTGTTTTTCTCTCTCTCTCTCATTGTTGCTAATGTGATTGAGGCACAGGACTAATTCAATAAGCATGGGGTGTGGAGTGTGACAGAGGAAAGTTTTTATTAAACTTCATTTCTGTTCGTCCTTTCTTAGAACCGGTCTAGCTTATGCTTCAAAGTAAGTATGTTGACTGTAAAATGTAGTAGAGAGTGACCTTTTTTCCTTCTTTCTGTTTCTGTACTTAGTTTTCCTCATGGATGCACCAAATGAGCAGGATTGTTGGCACCTCATTGATCACAGCCACGTGAAAGATTTTGAAGTAGACCGATGGGTCAAGATCACCCTTGCCCTCATCTACAGTTTTATCTTTGTGGCAGGGATCTTGGGCAACAGTGTCACCATCCAGACTTCCAAAATCCTGCAAAAGAAAGGCTACATGCAAAAAGCAGTGACCGACCACATGATAAGTCTAGCATGTTCGGATCTCTTGGTGATCTTACTGGGGATGCCTGTGGAATTCTACAGCATCATATGGAATCCTTTCTCTACCACCAAAGGAGATATAACCTGCAAGTTGTACAGCTTCCTTTTTGAGGCTTGCAGCTATGCCACTGTGTTACATGTGGCCACCCTAAGCTTTGAAAGGTACATTGCCATCTGCCATCCATTTAAGTTCAAAGCTACTTCTGGAACCTATAAAGTGAAGATCCTCATTGCCTTTGTTTGGATTACATCTGTGCTGGTCGCCCTACCCCTTCTCTTTGCAATGGGGGCAGAGCACCCATTGGTAGACATCCCAGACCATCAAGGGTTGACTCTCTGTGAAAAGTCCAAGGTTCAACGTCTGCCTGAATTCAGTTTAAATGTGACAATATGTACCAATTTATCATCCAAATGGAGAGTGTTCCAGTTCAGTATTTTCACTGCCTTCGTTGTGTATATCATAGTATTGGTATCTGTGACATTTATGTGCCGGAATATGATTAAAGTGTTGATGGTCTACAAGCAAGCAACAGTGGAGGTAAAAGGAAGGGGAAATCAGTCCCAATTTCTAAGGAAAGCTGAAAGTTCAGAGAGCAGAGGATCCAAAAAACAGACTCTTATCTTTCTAGGTAAGTTCATAATGGAATTACCATATATTGATGGGAGAGGGATAGTAAGCAGGAAGAAATGGGACCATATAGTTACAAAACAAGAATGAAATGGAGGAAGAAGGATTGCCTGAAATGGGAGATTAATGGCAGAAGTGAAGTAGGCTTTATTCTTTTTCATATTTACTACTTCTTATTCATTATGGAAACATTCCTGCTCAATAAGAAGCAAGTGACACAAAAATGATATGGAATCTCTGGGGTGTAAGCATCATGATTGTGTATTTAAGAAGAATGGTTTTATTTCAGTTGCATTCCCTTTCTCTTTATGTGCAGAATCCATTGTCTGAGTTTTTCATCGTCTCCTATATGTATTTTAGGACATTTTCCCATCATTATTTGAAGAAAACTCTCTATTTTTGATTTACAGCCATTGTAACCCCAGATACTCTCACTGTGTAAGGGTTGAAATTTTGCATCTCTTCAGTTAAGTATGTCCTAGGTGAGGGTGGAGTTCCTAGAATTCAATTTGCTTTTATAGTGATGTTGCTTGATAACACTTAATTCTTTCCTCTTAGGCCAGGGGTGGGGAACGTTGGCTCTTGTATGACTTATGGACTTCAACTCCCAGAATTCCTGAGCCAGCCAAGTCATAAAAGAGCCAATGTACCCCACCCCTGCCTTAGACAAATAAGAAGTTTGATGGCCACACAGCATTTCATAAGCAACAAGAAAGAAAGGATGGAATGGGGGTCTAAAATAGGAAGTATGATAAATATATTGATCCATGTTCATTTGAAATATGCTGGAAAAAAATCAGGCAATTATTTGAAATTCGTATCTTTCCAATACAGATCTTGTCAGAAATAAATTATTTCTAAATTTGTAGGATTTACTTCTAGAAAAGAAAGTGAAGGTTTACTGACATAGGCTACAAACCTGAGCACCAAACTTGGAAAAAGACTTCCTGATATTGTTGGCCTTCTACATGAATTTGTTCAGGGTCTCTTTTAACTTATTATGTATTTAATAATAATGCTGACAGTCTATTTATAATCTGCATAATCTTGGGTTTTGCAAAATCAATTTGTGACATATATCCCATCAAATTCTACCACATCCCATCAATTTCTGTCATATAGCAGTGGCTGTATACAGTAAATGCAATTAATCAATTAATTCAGACTTTCAGAAAACTGGCCCCAAAATGTATATTTAAGGTTGCCATTTTATTTCATTGGCCATGCTCCCTTGTCTTTAACATAGCCTCATCATGAAAACCTTTCCTGGTACATGCTGAATTTCTCTCATCTGAATATGCGTTGAGGGCCTAACACCAAGGCTACCATACCTGGACTGTAAAGACCTAGATAATCATTGAACAACAACTTTGTGGTCATCTGGTAGTCATCCATATGTTTCCAGTTATGGTAATCATAGCCTTGGGTTCATCTGAAGATGCCAGTTTTGCAGGCTCTGAAACCTCCTTGGGTTTCATCATTGCAGGATTTATATATGAATAGTTACTTTACTTTTGAACTGCTACACTTGTGCAGGTCTCTCTCTAAGTGTGACAGGATATATAGTTATGTGTTTGATAGAAGCCATGCATTTGCCCAAAACTCTTAAGTGGAGGTTATAAATATAATATGCAATTGAAGGTATTGGATTAGAGGTAGTTAAAAAGATAAGCATTCTTTCTTCACTTTCTTTCAAATTTACACTGATTTTAGTAAAGCCTTGATAATTCTTAAATGGCTTTCATATGTTGTTCTCTTCTGGAATTTTTTCTGCATTGTATTTATTAAATGGCCATTACATTATATTTTGCTTTTTCCTTGCCACATTCTCTTACTCTAAACCAGACATGTCAAACTCGCGACGTCGCGTGATGTCACACAATGTATTGGAGCTTTTTCACCGTTGTGGCAATGGGGTGGGCGCATCTCCGGTATGATGAAACTGGCCTGCAGGCCGGCAGTTTGACACCCCTGCTCTAAACCTTATTAAGTTGTCCTCTCCCCATCCTGAGAATCATGCCAGACTGTCATTCATTGGGCATTAGCACCTTATTTTGGTTTCTTGACTTTTCATCATGTTCTGTCTGAATGGTTGCCATTCCTTGTTTATGCTGGCTTGCCTGCTACAATTATCTTCTTCTATTAAATTATCGTACGAGTGTGCACATCACCAAGCCAGGTAATCTTTTGAATGCCAATGAGAGTCCACCAGATTTTGGGGGGGTGAAGTGTGGGGTAAACAAATGAAAATACATTAGCAACTATTGAGTATCTAAGTAGATTAGCAATTATATCTTATACTTTCCTAACAGTTTGTGCTGTTACTATGATCTGTAGCTAACAAAACCTTCACTATTTAATTGACTGCAAAATAAGTGCAGTGAATATTGCAAATTCCCTTCCCTTCATTTTGGGGAAAAAGAAACAAGAAAATGTGGATATTCTGTTATAATTCTGACCAGACACTAAAAATAAATAAAGCAAATAAGCTGGCATATTGTTTATTGCTTGTTTATTATTGCACTAAAAAGAATTGTCCATAAATGTAACTGTGAAAATTAATATCCCATTTTCAGCTGTGGAAGGTACTTTTCCTGTATTATTTTAGTAATCCCTACTAGGAGACCAAATGAACACTGAACAATGCTGAATTCAGGAAACTAACTTACATATTTGTACTTCATGGTGGGGCAATGTTGACTCACAAGTAACCACAGAGTTCATAGTTAATAAGAAATTCTGATTCAGGCTCTAGATATTTTGCTCAAAGTCTTTTTAATTCTTTACAGTGTCTTTCACCTGTATCTGTTTTAGTATCTCAGGAGATTTGTTTGAAGAACCCAGGATATAACACTGTTTTTGCTATTTTAACAAATAACTAACATGTTAACATATTTTTCTTATGGTTTTTCATTCCATGGCATACTTAATAGGCTTTCAGTATATAGTTCCATAAGCTGATGTCATTCATAGCACTCTATCCTGTTATATATTAAGCAATATGTTTTGCTTCATCATTTTGTGAGTTGGGTTTTTCTCTTTTGTTGATATGCTTCAGCTAATGTGATTAATCATTTTATAACCTGTGCTTCTGAAGTTCAAAAATGTATTTCCCTAGGATTTAAGTAGTATGTGAACCCAGTGATCAACCATTTGTAGGGTGGATGGGCATTATCTCTCTTTCTATTGGGACAGGCTTTTTCCTATCTGACTTCATCTATCTGTAGCTTAAGACAGTGGTGGCAAATCTATGGCAGGGGTGCCAGAGGTGGCACTCAGAGCCCTCTCTGTGGGCATGCGCGCTGTCGCCCCAGTCCTAGGAGGCCTTCAGCTGGGTTTTATAAAACCTTTTCACTTTAGGCCTCCGCTGCCATATGCAAAAAAAAAAAAAAAAGGTTCAATCAGTCAATTTCAACTTCTCGCAGGAAAAAAAAAGATCTTGCAAAGTTGGAATTGATTGATTGAACTTTTTAGTCCCACCCAGTCTGCCGTTACCACCGCAGCCATGCCCAGCCAATGGGCCATGCCCACCCGATGATGCATAAGTGGGTTTTGTGTTGCAGTTTGGGCACTCGGTCTCTAAAAGTTTCGCCATCACTGGCCTAAGACATCCATCTACTGTAGTATTCTGTTATATATTCAAGATGGACAGGGTTTAATACTCATATGTTATGTATATGTAAGGATGTAGGTCTATACATACATTGTATATAGTATGTTTATGTGTGTGTCATGTATGTGCTCACTTTGAGAGTGGGCAGCTAAATTTCATTTTTGATGTGTGTCGTTGTGCCCACAATAAAAAATGACAATAAAGGTTATCTTATCATCTTATCTTATCTTATCTTATCTTATCTTATCTTATCTTATCTCATCTCATCTCATCTCATTTCATCTCATCTCATCATCTCATCTCATCATCTCATCTCATTATCTCATCTCATCTCATCTCATCTTGCATAACAGCACATGGCACAGATAGTTTCACTTTTGTTCCTAAAAACAAATAGTCGCCACTATTGCAAACAATATAGTATGCTATATTCTGGAAAAAAATACATTTTGCTTATGTGCTATCAAGTTGACATCCACTCTTAATAACCACATTGGACACATTCTCCAGAATGATTTGTCTTCCAGCTGGCCCTTCAGGTCTTTCAACAGTATACCCACTGTATTTGAGTCCATCTATCTTGCTGTTGGTTGTCCACTTCTCTGTCCTTCTGTCTTTCCCAACAAAGGCAAGTTTCTCAAGAGAGTTGAGTCTTTACAGAATGTGTCCAAAATATGATAACTGTGTCAGGTCATTTGTGCCTTAAGTGAGGATTCTAGACTGAGTCTCCTATTTGTTTGTTTTCTTGGCTATCCATGTTATCTTCTGACTCCTGTTACCAAAATACTATTAGTATTTCAACTTATAATATTTTCAGTATTGGCTAATTATGATCACAGTGAAGTAAGTTTTCTCTGTTAGGAAAATACATTATTTTTTTGTAAAAAGCTGCCTTGTTGCCTGCAGTGGCTCACACGTTGTGCAATATATTTAGCATGAATAATGCTTCCTCAGACCTATGACTATAGTATACCATATCCACTATGTTGCATCACCTTTCTCTGGTTGATGACCAGCAATTGAACATTTTTAAAAAAGGAAATCATTACAGATATTGCTTTAATGGGTTCTTATCTGCAGGTAGTTTTGCATTCCTACCTAAAAATATATGTGTTTGTGTGTATGTGTATATACACAATGAAATGAAGCAGTAAAGAATTTAGAATATTTTCCTGGATGGCTTCTGAGATGCATTTCAGATGACTCTTTAATATGTCTCACTAATTAACTTTGATTAGAAAATAGATTAATGAACAGGATATAGAAATAATGGCTTGCATGCAGGAGAATAGCACATTTGAAGTTGTGGCTTTCATAGGAATTATGCTTTGGGCTGCTTTTAACCTAGACTAAATGAACTGATTGTTCAACAAATTGTTGAATTTAAATCTTTTGATAACAATATCTCTGTCTGAATTTCACTTAACAGATGGGTCAAATTAAAACAAATATTTGCTTGTTCCATATCTACTTCACGTTTAACATGAAATGTAAATGACAAATACAGGGCAAGATGTCTTGAGGAGTTTAACAGTAATAAAAACAATTTATAGAGTCTTCCTCCCAAGTTCTTAAAAGTGATAACTTCTATAAAGCAGAAATTAAATCCATAAATCTACTACTCAAGTGAAAGTGAATGAGGTTTTAGTGCTGCATTTTGATTTTGAAAAATAATGACAACAAGCTGAAAACATTTTAGAGAGGGAATGGCAATGAAATATTTTCTGTGTGCTATTTAGACCCTAGTATCGAATTTCAGGATGAAAACAGAAAAGTAAAATAAAATAATAAAGCCTATGAAACAATAGCTCAAAAAAAAAAAACCCAGTAGTGAAGAATGTAATATTTGTTTCTAAATATGAGCTGTAATATAGACATAAGGTTATTTTTTTGCAGAGAGTTGGTGGGAAATGTATTTTTCCGGTGGTGGTTATTGCACTAAGGGTGATACAATGTCTACTATGGATCTTCCAAGAGCAATTTTATAAAGTCACTATAAGTATTAGTAGGATGACCAAGTGATACAAGCCATTGTCTTAAGGGCAATTCTTTGCTCGGATCTTTTTTCCCCCTTTTCTTCAATTTCTCTATCCACCAAGATTCCCCTCTCCCCATTTTAATGTATATTGACCTAGTTATTAAGATTAATCTGGCCTCCAACATTTCATGTATCAATTTATTTACATTTACACACAAAATAATGTAAAATAATCCCCCTTCTTAAAAATACTGACAGTCCTTTGAAAACAGTGCTTTCAAACATGCATCTGTATATTTGGTGTGATATAAACCATTCATAACAATTCATCTTTATCTACAAAGGAAAAATGTAGAGACTATTTTGGATGAGAGTTCACTGTCACCCAGGCTGTTTTCTTGGCAACAAAATTACAATGGTTTGCCATTGCTTTTCCCAAGATGTTTTCAATCTTTCAAACTAGTCAACAGTGTTAGGATTTCTAGTAGAGTCTCCTACAACTAGTAATTTTTTCCAACTTTGCTTAGCTCTATATCGGTCAAGGCACCGTTATCCAAAGTAGTAAGCTTTGAAAAGGGATTTAAAGCTGACTTTTGGATTAGGGAAGATATGAACAAGCAATTAAGGGGGGACTTTCAGGAAATATTAGTCCTGAAAAAGAGGAAAGCTTAAGAAGGAAACTTAAGACAACTCTGCCATGATTTGATTCAGTACTAGAAGTGATAGAAAGAAATACTTTTCTGTATCTAAAACATGTATGTTTTCACTGGCATATAACTTTGAATAAAAATCTAAAAAACTCCTTTTAATCAAATTTTGTTGATAAACTTCTTTACCTTTATAATTTATTTTTTCTATAATCCTTGATTTTTGTTTCTTTCATAGTTGGTAAGCCAACCACCTACCAGGTTTGTTTGCATTGCAAAATATGTTATGTTTCATATACTTCAAATTAATTGCAATCTGATCAGCTATTAACATATTAAATTGCTCCTTAGAAACCTTTAAATTGTTATCCAATGGATTTAAGATAAGAGCCTTTTCCTTAGTTTTAATCTCTGATTCCAACTCTTTACGTTTCTGCATCTGTTTACGTCTATACACATTATTTATATGAATCAAGACCCCTCTCATATATGCTTTACTGGCATCCCATACCATTGGCATCGAAGTACCTTATGCATATTCCAAAAAAAATTCCTTTAAATAATCTCTGCATCTCTGTACATTCCCCTCAAATCTGAATAAATTTTCATTCAATCTCCAAGTCCTTCTATTCCCATCTTCAGTAGATAACTCCATCCATACAGGACTATGATCTGACAATATTCTTGGGAATATCTTAGCATTCTTCACCCTAGAAAAAAGATCATTAGTAATTTAAAAAAAGTCAATTCTGGAATACGACTGATGCCTGTCTGAAAAGAAGGTAAAGTCTCTTTCTTCCATACGCCAAATATCTCGAAATTCCAAATCATCCTTCAAGTCAAAAAAAGCTTTAGGTAATTTTGCATGATTAGGAGATTTAAAAGAACCCTTCTAGTCTTTACTTGAATCTAAAACGCCATCTAAAACCTATATCTAAGGCCTATATCTCTTTTGAATACAGATTATAAAATTTTCTCAAAAATATTGGCAAATCGATTAATCCGAGTTTTGAAGCAACTGGTTCATAGTGATCAATCTGGATTTATATCTGGAAGATATATGAAATATAATGTTAGACAAATTGTTAATCTAATTGAGTATTTGGACAAGAACAATCAAATCCCTGCGGCTTTGATTTTTTTAGATGCTGAAAAAGCCTTTGATCAATTAAATTGGCAATTTTTGCTCAGAGTAGTAGAGGAAATGAATTTTGGGGATAAATTTTTAAGGCAATATATCAACAGCAATCTGCACAAATTATAGTTAATGGGGGTTTAACAGAAGCATTTAAAATTGAAAAGGGTACAAGACAGGGATGTCCTTTATCCCCATTGTTATTTGTTTTAACCATGGATATTTTACTTATTAAAATTTGGGAGTCACCTAGAATAAAGGGAATAAAAATAAATAAGAATGATTATAGGTTGAGAGCTTTTGCCGATGACTTGGTTGTGACATTATCTCAACCAACAGATTCAGTTAGGGATTTGGTTGAAATTTTACGTCAGTATGGGAAGGTTTCTGGGTTTAAGGTAAATAATAATAAGACTAAAATATTATCGAAAAATATGTCTATGAAGGAAAAGGATATTATAGTTAAATTAACAGGTTTTGAAATAGTGAGAAAGGTCAAATGTTTAGGAATTTATTTAACATCCTCTAATGTTAAATTGTATAAAAATAATTATGAGATATTATGGGTAAAAGTGCAAAAGGATTTAAATGATTGGAAAAAATTACAATTATCTTTGTTGGGGAGAATTTCGGCAGTTAAAATGAATATACTTCCCAAAGTTTCTTTTTTTATTTCAGATGATACCTATTTTGAAAAAAGATGCCAATTTGGAAGAATGGCAGAAGGGGATTAATAAATTTATTTGGGCAGGGAAAAAGCCGAGAGTTAAATTTAAAATTATGCAGAATACACGGGAAAGAGGAGGATTAAAGGCACCGAATTTAAAATTGTATTATGATGCAGTGGCTTTAACCTTGATTAGTGATTGGCTCAACTTAACAAATAAGAATATCCTATCTCTTGAGGGATGGGATTTATTATATGGATGGCACGCATATTTAATTTATGATAAAAAAATGGATCAGGTTTTTAAAACCCATATTTTGAGAAGTGCCTTGCTGCGTGTCTGGAAAAAGTATTACTATAGGTTAAATTATAAAATCCCAATTTGGGGGGTTCCAGGACACGTGATAGAGGAAGTATCTAGGGGAGTAAATTTGGATAAGATTTCTTATAAGGAATTACTTAGTTTGGTTGGGCAGCATTGGCAATTAAAGCCTTTAACTGAGTTGAAGCAAGAAAATATTGTATATTTTTGGTTTCATTATAATCAATTGTTATTGAGGTGGAATATAGATAAAAAGGTTGGTCTTATTTTAGAGCAGTGGTTCTCAACCTGTGGGTCAGGACCCCATTTGGGGTCGAACAACCATTTCACGGGGGTCACCAAACAAGGCTGTCCACCATTTTTCCCCCTTTTCTTTGGCCATGCCCCTGGCACCCGGTGATGTATAAGTGGTTGGGGGTCACCACAACATGGGGAACTGTATTATGGGGTCACGGCATTAGAAAGGTTGAGAACCACTGTTTTAGAGGATGTGAATTTGGTAAAACAGATTAAAGATCAAAGTCAATTTCATATAAAAAGAATTTATAATGCTTTAATAGAATTGGACTCTGAAACGGAGTTAGTTAAAGATTGTATGATTAAATGGGCACAAAATATCCAAGAGCCAATTTTACTGGATACATGGGAGACAATTTGGGTTAGAAATGTAAAATTTACTCAAGCATAAAATTTAAGAGAAAATTTTTATAAAATGTTTTATAGATGGCATTTGGATCTCCAAAAGTTGTCCCGCATGTATCCAAAATTACAGCCCAAATGTTGGAGATGTGGAAATTTAGATGCAACTTATTTTCATATTTGGTGGACTTGTAAAGATATTAAAGTTTTTTGGATTAAGATTTGGTGGAATATTCAAAAGATTTTTAGGAAAAAGATAAAGTTTACTTTGCAATTATTTTTGTTGGGTATTATTGTAGATTTGGATGTTAAAGAAACTAATTTGATGTTGAACTTCATAACTGCTGCAAGATTATTGGTGGGGCAATATTGGAAGAAAAACTTATTGCCTACTTTGGAAGAATGGATACTTAAAGTGTCTAATTTAGCAGAAATGGCGAAAATCTCCACCTATTTGAAGGATCATTCACAAGAAAGATATATAATGGTTTGGAGAAGATGGATTGATTATATTCAGAAGAAGTATGAAACTGAAAAGTATTATCTTGCTTTTGAATAGATTTTAGATAATTATTAATAGTATTAATGGTATTATTATTTTTGTCTTAATTTGTTAATATTTGTTTTGAGAAGGAGTTAAAGTGTATTATAGTTTTGATTGATAGTTTAGTTGGTTTATGTTAGCTAGAGTATGTTTGTTTATTTGTTACCCTGTAATCAGCTCTGGGAAGTGGGGGAGGGGGAAGGTGATGGGTGGGTTTATATTGTAATTTGTAAAACTTTTAATAAAAAAAGAAAGAAAGAAATGTAGACAATTTTTCAAGATTCTGTGATTCTATCTTGGTGCAATAAGGAGCATTTTTGACCTCACCAACCTCCAACAGCTGACGGCTTTACTGTTTGCTACACTGAAAAATGATTTGATTTTTAAGCTTTCATTACCATGCTTGCACTAGTGAATTCTCTCTCTACTGTTTCTCTAGTAGCTGAAGGGCATTTAAAACCAAAAAGCCTTGTTTCTTACAGAGAGAATAAGCAAAGGGATGAATCCCCCAGGACATCAGTAGCAAACTGGTTCAAAATGGTCCATAGGTGCATGTTTATTTTGCCCCCTGCCTTTATTCAACTCTATGCTTCTGGAAAAAGAGTTATAGGGAGAAAATTGCTTGTAGGGAATAGATGTGCTGCCCTGACATTTGCTGTTTTTTTTTTTTTTTAAAAAAAAACAAACTCCTTTTTAGCTTTTAAAGCAGAAAGAAAATGTATAATTGACTGAGTGTCGGATTGCTGAAAATCAGCAGTCAAGTGTCAATACACAACATGAGCAGTAATAAAGATGACACAAGGGTGTTAATGTAAGTTGGTCTTAGATTAGGAGATCCAAATTCAAGTCTCATCCAGTTACCTGAGCTCTCTTGATGATTTTGAACAGCTTGCTTTTCTCAGACTAGACTATTTTATAGGTTGTTGTGGAAAGGAGAGTTAAGCCAACGGGTGCTAGGCAAAAGGGCTATGAAAGCAGTAAGTATGTACCAAGGGGCTTACATGTCCTTCTTAGAAATTCTAGCTCGGAAAGTGAAAACATCTACAAATAGCACCACAAAAGGTAGCGATCAATTTCTAATGTCAAATTACCATCCAGCTCGACTGATCTAGCCCTCTCCACTGTCCTCTCTTTCCCACCAAGATCTGTACGGGCTCACTAAAGAAATTTATTCATATTAATTATGATGTTTTAATTGGAAAGTGAAGCTTTTTATTTAATGGACTACAACATTTATTATGGAACTGTTGATAGGTTAAGAAATGGATTTGGCTTGGGAACATAAAACATTGAGAGGGTAATGCCTAAATTTTGACATTTGACCCTGAATTTTTTTTTAATGCAGGTCATCCTGTGATTTACAGTGAGCCCAACATTTTTGCTGATAAGTGAAACATTTGTTAAGTGGTTTTGCCCCATTTAGTGACCTTTCTTGCCACAGTTGTTAAGTGAGTCAATGGAGTTGATAAATTAGTCGAACAGTTATTAAGTGAGTCTGGCTTCCCCATTGACTTTGCTTGTCAGAAGGTCACAAAAAGGTCATGTGAAAATGTGACCCTGGAACATTGCAACCATCGTAAATATTGCCACACATCTGAATTTTGAATATATGGCCATGGGGATGCTACAATGGTCATAAGTGTGAAAACTCATCATAAGTCACTTTTTTCAGTGCCTGTACGTAAGATTAAAGAACCAAGACCTATTGCCTTGCAAAGTAAGATAGGTAGGAACATGAAGATGACCTTTGTTTCCAAAATGCTTTCCTTTTTATAAGAGGGAAGAAAAAAAGAGTCAATTTCTTCTTTTGTAAAGTGATTGACTTTCTGAGCAGTAAATTGATGGTTTTTTTTAAAAAAATGTTTATTTGGTAGGCTATAAAATATTTTTACTACATGAATTTTGCATTACGTTTGCATTCATAGGTTGGTTTCAGAATTAAAGGACAGGAATTCAGTATTTACATTTAAATAAAATATTTTTGATAGATAAATGGTGCACAAATCAGAAAGTATTTCCTGCATTTGGATAATTTCAAAAAGATGTTTTCTTTAAGGAAAATGAAAATCTGTCCAAGTTCTAGAAAATAGTTGTGCCCGACTTTGAAAACTATATTCGCTTTTAAAATATTGTTATAGCTTGGTTTAAAAATAGATTGTTTTTTTAAAAAAACAACAGTTTCTTATGTAACACTCTGTAGTGGAATCTCCAGCTAGAGTGGAGGGAGGTGTGAAGAAGGGGGTGAGTCCTTACACAGCAGGAATATGTACAGATCTTATCTCCCCCAGAATCCCTGAAACCTTTTTCTGGATTTTCCCAAGACTATACAATCAGTCTGGCAAGATTCTTGTTAATAGGCATGCAGCAATAAAGAAGTAACTTTGATCAGTTCATTGTGTCATTCTGGTTCCTTGTGTTTGACACAGTCTTTGAGCTGTTGAAAATAATTATACGTGAATGTTTCAAAAGTTGTGCGTAGAAAATATATACCATACTGCCAAAGTGACTTCTGTGTTTTTACAATAGTCAAGATAGACGAGATATGGAGAAAAAGAGAAAGTCTGCCCTATGTGACTAAGCAGTTTCCTCTTAGGCTAATTAATGTTACAGCTAACAGAGTCTAGAACTTACATGCTATCGATGAAGGTCAGACATTCATGTAGTTCAATATTTGTATTGATATGTTAAAGACCCAGGGAATCCTGTTTCGATCAACAAATGCTTTCATTTCAATTTTTTTTAGCTCAGTTTTTCATTTGTATCAATAATGCAGCTCTCAAACCTTGCTCAATCATTAAAGTAGAAAGGTATAGGGAAACGTAATTTTTCACCTCCTCTCCGGAAGCTTTATTTAGAATTAGCATAAAAACCCTGTCTGAGATCTTCACACTAATCTGACATACTTAGCAAAGGACGGAGGCTTCAAAAGAAAAAGTAAATGCTGAAACTGGCAGGCATTGTGATAGTTCCTATCCAACAACTTTCCCTTTGGGTGAAACTTCATTTTATGAGGAATATAGAACCAGAGGGCCAAGGCTACATTTGCAGGAGAAAATCAGTTCAAATGGAACAGGAGTATTTAACCTTTCCTACACTGATGGTCCCCTGGCCAATTTAAAAAAAAATTGCTTTCCCTCCCAGCTAGATGGGAGAATCTTCCATTTTCCCCAACTAGATGGAAAAAGCTAGTTTCAGGAGGCAAAAGACAAAAGCTTTTAAAGGTATCATTTATATACATATACATACATACATGCATATATATAGTATTTTTCTGAAAAGTTGAAAAAGTTCTGAGATCAGAAGTTTATATGTTATTTTAGCATTTTTTGGGGGGGGGGAATATTAGTATGTGTCCTGTTATGAACATAAGGTAAGGAACAGAACCAAACACGGAAAAACTTTGAAGACATGGACCTCAGCAGAGGGCTAGGCCATGTTCACAAAAAAGTAAATCATTATTTTTGGCAGGCTTTAAATACTCCTTAATAATCTGCTTTATAGGTTAATGAAAACATTAGCTGCAACAGATGTATGTGATAAATAGCCTGGTATTTGCAGTCACAATGAGTGAGAGAGTGAGGGAGAAGGGAAACCCTCATTTGTTGCTAAATAAAGCTTTGCACTTCTGAAGTATATATTAATCTTTGCAGTGAGCTGATTCAAAAACATTTTGCATGGCTGACCTATAGAGTCCATTGTTGTAAAATATGGATTAGCAGCTAATGTTGGGTCTTTTGTACTTCCTACCTCTTAGATAAAAAGAAGGAAAGCCCAGCATCGGAAGTTGAGCACCTAATTTTGTCACAATCAATTTAGTGTTGGCAGATTAATGTGTAGCTCAAAATAAGGGTGCCATGCACAGAAAGAAATAGCCTTTCAAAAGATCACAGAGGAAATATATTTTCTGAGGCACCTGGAAAATGGATTTGCAGTAGGACAGATTACTTCAAGTACTCTGCTAAAAATATGTGCTTGACATCTACGGATGACTCTGGTGCAGTAAAATTTGACAACAGTGTGACTTCTGCTACAGGAAAATTAGATGTTTCTTCATAGGCAGGAAATGGTCTGCATTTGGATTGTTGTTAGATGAGTTTTTCTTCTTTTACTGAAAAAGAGACAGCTTGGGGATACGATGAAATTGAAAGAACAACTTGATTGATTGATTTTAAAGGGAAAAAATAGCTACAGTTCAAGTGTTTTATTTAAGTTCTGTGGACTTGAATTGTATTTCTTCTTAGGC
Source organism: Crotalus tigris (assembly GCF_016545835.1). Taxonomy (NCBI): domain Eukaryota; kingdom Metazoa; phylum Chordata; class Lepidosauria; order Squamata; family Viperidae; genus Crotalus; species Crotalus tigris. The sequence continues at coordinate 1,825,816 of NW_024100544.1, read as the reverse complement.
TTTGCTGATAATACCTCCGATGTATAGATTAGTAGTTTGGAACTGCTTTCATTTGAATATCCTTTGGGTGTTACCATACAAAAGATTAATGGATAAGATATCCAAGGATATTCAATAGTCAATAATATCTCATTGTGCTTATCAAAATCATGCCATTGTAGATGAATGTTTGGCACTGAATGTTAGGTTCCACCGCCCTTTAAGTGTGATCTATTTGACTTTGAAATCATTTCTCACATTTGTCAGAAGTGGCATATTTTAAGCTAACTTAAAATGGATGATTTTTAGCAAAGAAGCATCAATTTAAATCCCAGATTGGATGGCTTTAGAGGTAAACTAAGCCTTCTTATGTAAAAGAAATGAGACTAACTAGGTTTCTAGTTGGACAGAAGAGGAAGGCCATTTTTGACAATTTTCCCTGCATTGACTCACATCTCTGAAAATCTCTTCCATGAAAAAGTTGATACAGAGAGGGAGAAACTACAGAAGGGGGCAAAATCAGTGAAAAAGACTTTCCTTCCTTCTTCCAATTAATCGTTCTGTTCATTGCTTATAAAAATAGAATTCAGCTAGTTGTTCTCAGTGCTCAGTGCTCCCAAAATGTCATGTTTCAACGATTAAGAAACATCTTTAGTTTTGAGGGAAATACTGGAGACCATTTATTCCTTGATAAATAACTTCTATAGTTATAACCCAACAGCCAATTAATCTGATCCACACTCTTCCCTTGTTAAATAGATTGCTATGCAGTATTTCCTGCTTCTAAAGAAACTGTTATAAGTTTGAGAATGTGATTGTAATTGAGAAAGTAAGTAGTTCTCCTCAAAATTTAGGGTGTTTGGATGGAAACCCATTGGGATATAAATTCAGAGCAATTCAAAGAGTGATTCTGTTTCCAGCAACACCTTCTGAAGATTCAAATGTTGAGCTTTGGGTCATGATGCAATTTATTAGCAAATGGGTCTCATGGTATGCTTCAAAATGGTAAGTTTTAGAAAGAACGTATGAAGCTTTTCAAATAGAGATGAAAATGCTTTGAAAATAGCTTTAGAGATTTGAAAAATTTATCAAGTTGAAGGAGCTATCTCTTGGAAAAAAGAGCTAAAATCTGCCAAGAGCAAATGATTCAAATTCAGAGACAAGCATGTTGTAAAATACAATTAATTCTGAACTTTCCCTAAGAAAAAGACAAATGATTTCTTGTAGTTGCCATGGAGATATGTTTGCAACAGTTGTTTCAGCAGGACCATAAAAAAATTGTTAGATGGTCATTGCTTAGTAGAAGCAAGAATTAGATCTTTTTGTAAGCCAAATCCTGTAATAGTGGAGGATATTTTTTTCAGAGTTTCGAATGATGTATAGATTATGGTTTAGAAACTATAGCAATCTATCAGATAGTAAGGTAATTATCCAAAACATCAAATAGGAGCATCTGTAGGGCTCTTCTTCCATTCTTCTGTTGTAGTTAGGAATTATTTTTACAGCTTGGGAGGGAAAATGCTAAGTCTGTGGTCTGGTCATGTTCCTACCTGGCTTCTCTATAAAAAGAGTTTTCTTTTTTCTTTTTAGCCACATCTTCTATTTTTCTTTTATTTTCTTTCACTTTTATACCTAAATTTTTTAGTCATTTTCTCTGAATCATGGTTGTAGGATTTGGATTTAATTTTCCTTTTTTTAAAGAAAAAAAATTAATGTAAAAAATGTTATTATTTTAAGTTGCATTTTAATGGGAAGGTACAATGAAGAATAGAATGCAGCTAGAAGGGATCTTGGAGGTCTCTAGTCCAGCCCCTGCTCAAGCAGGAGAACCTATAAGGTCTCAGACAGGTGAATGTTTTAATGAAATTCCAGAAGCTGTTGCAGGAAATTTTTTTTATCAAGATCTGAATTTAATAATTGAAATATCCATATTTCATATGGTACTTTGGTTGTAACAGCACGTTTAACTGCAAAATAAGTCGTATCTCCAGATCTAATGAATTTGCATGACTTCTGAGAATCCAGTTTGCAAGGTAGAAGATTCTAAATTTTCAGAAGAGTTAGTGTACAAGGTTTCTGTTGAGATCATGAAGGAAACTACTCATAATCTAACCGAATCTGATTACCCATGGTGATGCAATCAATATTACTAAATGGAAGAGTATTTCAGGTAGTCTCACCTTGGAGATATATTAATATTATGTTAAATATAATGCAGATTTTCAGATAAAAAGAATACATTATTGTAGCATTAAATAATGTAAACCACATCTTGAGCTTCTGAATTTTGTTTAGATTATCCTGGGAAAATCCAGAATGACGTATCGCTGATACTGCTATGAATCGTCCATAGCAGGCTGGCTTTAGTAGACCTCAAATTACAACCATTCATTTACTAACCATTAAAAGTTACAAGAATGCCGAAAAAGAGATTTACAGCCCATCCTTGCACTTACAATCTTTGCATTCCCGCAAACACATGATCAAAATTTAGGCATTTGGAAACTGGAATGCATTTATGACAACCGCAATATCCCAGAGTTAAATGATCACCATTAGCAACCTTCCCAGCCAACCTCCGACGAGCAGAGACAAGGGGGGAAGGCAGGTTTGCTTAATAACTGAATGATTCATTTAACAACTGCAGAGATTTGTTTAATTTGTTGTTGTTAGTTGCGAAGTCATGTCCGACCCATCATGACCCCATGGACTACATTCCTCCAGGCCTTCCTGTCCTCTACCATCTTCTGGAGTCCATTTAAGCTCATGCCTACTGCTTCAGTGACTCCATCCAGCCACCTCATTCTCTGTCGTCCCTTTCTTCTATTGCCCTCAATCTTTCCCAGCATTAGTCCCTTCTCCAGTGAGTCCTTCCTTCTCATTAGATGGCCAAAGTACTTGAGTTTCAACTTCAGGATCTGGCCTTCTAAAGAACAGTTGGGGTTGATCTCCTCTAGGACTGACTGGTTTGATCACCTTGCAGCCATGGAGAAAAATGGTTGGCAAATTAAGTGATTCACTTAACAACTGCCTTGCTTAATAACAGAAATCCTAGTTTCAATTGTTTTCATAAGTTGAGGATTAGTCTTTCAGCAGAACACAGTATTAAGTTCATAAACTTTCTTTAAGTCCAGGAGCTGAAATCGTTCAAATTACTGATTAACACTGCCTAATGAATGAGATAGAGGGAGATACTAGTGGTGGAACATGTTGCTCCTGTTTTCTCTCATGAACTTTGCCTGTAGGAAACCTGGGCCCAGGAGCAAAGTCAGGTGGCAGTTCCACCTTCCAAGCAATTCCCAGTTGTCCTATCTTCTTTCTGTTAGAAGTGGAAAGCAGTAATTATTATTTTTCTAAGCGACATCAAAGCTATTTTATTAATACAAAAGGTTTAATTTTGTGAGAAGTGGTTAATTGGAATGGGAAACAATGGGAGAACAGATAATAGCTTTAATATTCAAAGGTGAAAACCTTAATAAATCAACTGCAAAGTTGCCATAAAAACAGGTCTTATCTATTGAGAGTTAGGATGAGATAAGCAAGTCACTGGTTCTAAGAACAATAATGATGAAAGATTTCAGTTGTATTCCTTTTACACTAACTTCTGTTTTTGAAAGAGAATCAAAGGATTTTAGGGTATGTTCTAAACTCTGGGATACACAATGGTTTACGGAGCAACATTGTAGTTTACTTACAATTAAAAATAGCCTCTTTAGGTTTGGGTTTAATAATGCAGTGATAACCTACAAAATGTCAATAGCCTAGGACAATCAGATGCTTTGGTTAATTCGCTTTTATCAGTAACCTCAGTAAACAAGCAGTACATCATGATATAATTTAAGTAACCAGTGTCATTGTTGGTTTGTGCAGACCATAATGAAATGCAGAGCCTGATCATGCATACATATTACTCAGAAACTATAATTAGATCTGATTTTTAATTTAAAATCAGCCAATTTCTCTAGGGCAGGCTTGGCTCTCTGATGTGGGAATCAGCATTTCAGCCAATTTTATTCTCCTTTTAAATGGTTTGCTTAACCCTCAGTAGAGGTAGAAAATTCTTAAACATCTAATATCTGATGTCAGGACTTTCGATTTTTTAAATACTTTTTAATATCTAAAACCAGTCAAAGCTAAGACATCCTGGGTTACACTGCTTGTTTGTAGCCTAAGAATTCTCAGCAAGAATTCTTTTTTTTAATATCATTCCCTAATCTCCTTTTTTAACTGCAGATATTAGTGACTGTGAGAGTTTTTGTATTCAAAGCATGCTCTTTAGCATTCAGCTACAATCCCCGTCTTCTAATTTAGTAGCTCTTTTGCTGCTAAGGCATCCTGTCTTTCTTTCATCCTAGCATATACATGGCTATATACAATATATTAGATTTTTAACTAGGTCTCCAATCCAGACATGGACTAGATTTCAGTACAGCTACCTTCACCAAGCACCCCTAAATTCAAAGACTGCCTCAATACTTCATTTCACATTCATTCTCATACAAACAGACAGATAAGTCAAGAGGTATTTAAGCCACTTTCAGAATAAGAGTTGGAAGGCACCTTGGAAATCTTCTAGTCTAACCCCTTGTTCAAGCAGGAGACCCTACACCAGTGGTTCTCAATCTTTTTAGACCGGCGACCCCGGTCATGAGCAGACAGGGCGCATGCGCGGCGCCCCCCCCTGCGCAGCACGCATGCGCGGCGGCGCCCCCTGCACGGCACGCATGCGCAGCACCGCCCCCTGCGCCGGCTGAGAAAAAAATAGCGGATCGCGTTGTTTGGCGACCCCCGTGAAATGGTCGTTCGACCCCAAATGGGGTCGCGACCCACAGGTTGAGAACCGCTGCCCTACACCATTTAAGACAAATGAAATTGTAATGCGGAAGCAAGTGAGCCCTAAACGAGAGCCAGTTTCGTCTAGCGGTGAAGGTACCGAGATAGAAACTAAGAGTTCTAATCCCACTTTAGGCATGAAAGTCAGCTGGATGACTTTGGGCCAGTCACTCTCTCTCAGCCCAACTCACCTCTCAGGGTTGTTGTTTGTGGAGAAAATAAGAGGAGGAAGAAGTATTAGTTATGTTTACCACCTCGGAATATTTATCTATCTAAAATCTAAAAAAATAAATAATGTTCTTATGTCCTAACAGAAATATTGGACAGAACTTTTCTACTGAGAAATCATGGACACAGTGTTATTGGTTTACATCTTAAATCCTTTATAGAGACATACAAGCAATAATTGTTTAACACACACAAGGGAGAAACGCATAAAGCATTTCGTTATTTCTTTAACTGGAATGGAGATAAAGACCATTTTTGCCTATGTTCCAGCTGGGGATGCCTAATGGATAAATGAGGTTCTTAAGATCAGAGGCATAACATAAGAGACTGCACTGGAGCTCTGAGAGAAGGCTCTTTGATATACACAGGCTTGATCAACATATTAAAGATACTAATTACTTCTTTTGCCTCTAATTATTTCCTTCTTTCTTCAGTAGAGATGTTCACTCCATATTTCATAGAATGGCATGTGAAGAAGATAGGATAGTTGGAGCAATTTTGAAGCCCACCACCTGCCTTTTCCTTCTCTTTTCCTTATGTGGCTCAGCACTCATCTGAACTTTTAGAAGATCCTAGTTTAGGAGAATGTATGGAGGAAAGAGAAGACCTGGATAACCAGCAGAAAGTTGAATGGACTCCATCATAATGGTAATGGATGTACCAGTGCAAGGCCTAAGGGACCAATCTAGGGACATCTCAGACTGAAAAGGGCTACCTATATGGTTGCTTAGAGTCAATACTGACTTGATGGGACATAATCAATAATTAATACAGGAGAAAGTGATTTATAACAAATGTTGATCAGTTTAAGAAACCATATCTCATGAATATAATTGCTTCTTTTGAAACTGATTATAGCTTGTTACTAAACATAATATTTGGTTCATACCTACAATTCTTTGAAAATGAAAATGAATGCTTCTGGAAATCCATTATTTACACAGAAGCCAGAAAAAGAAATAAATAATATGTGAATTTTAGCTGTTAGTACCACTATATAGAAAGCCAGGTGCACTGCAAAATTTAGACTTGAGATTTTTAAAACAAGAAAAATGTCATTTATGTTTCTGTTAGAAAGCAGAAGAGTTTGATTTCCACATTCGAAAAATTCACCCGGGCGTCAGCTCTGAAATAATAGGAAACTAGACAAATGTTGTGGTATCTAAATATTAGTTAAGTAACACTAGGTCATCTTGTATCAATATCCATTGTGCAGGGAAAAGCCAGGCAGGTTGATGCAAAAAGCACATGTTTGCTTACCTGGAGAATAAGGAGTGGCCTTTGAATGCTCACTGAAGCTGAGGTCCCAAAATGACAGCTAAGAACATCCATGTACCTGCAGATACCTCCCAATATTACACTAATTTCCTTGCTCCACCCACAATTATGCATATTTTCCCAAAGTATATCAGTTGAGCCTGCTGCAAGACACAATGCCAGGAGCCCATCTTCATATCCAAAAAAGCTTGATAGACAGCCAGATAAATATAACTAATAGAAGAAATGCAACATAGGACTTGGTTTGAACTGTGCCCACTTGCCCAGATAGAAAAGCAAAAGATAAACAGAGGTAGCTATTTTATTTGCGGTGACTGGATGGATGGAGAAAAGAAAGAGAAAGAATGAAAACAATGATAAATGCAGTTTTACAATGTATTGTTGCAATAAATAATGAAATAATATCTTTGGCTTTATCTATGGCTTGGTACACTCAAATTGAACAAATGAGAATGTAAGCAAATGAGAAGTTGGACTCCCTAGCTGCACTTCCCTTGAATGGCCACGCTTTGCCTGGAACTCTTCAATAGTCTCTCTGTGATTTGTAATTATTTTCTGCATGCTTTAATGAAGAAGTAATCCTTTAAATGTTTAAGTAGCCTTTGACCTCCGAAAGTTTAGCTTGGTATTTGACTGCTTTGGGTACTACTTTGCTATCCCCAGTTGAGGCAAAAGAGTCTAATTATACTGTGAAGAAAAACTCTTTTCTATGCTCTGAGAAGCCAATTAAAAGTGACAGTATTTGCAACAGTTTGTAAACAGTTAGTTTTGTAGTAGGCAGAAAAATCACAATGCATTTCACTCTCTTTCTGCTCTAAGATTGCAAGTATCCTAAAGGGCCTACAGAACAGTTTTTATAAATGGTATCTACCCAATGTACTGCTGTACCTGATGGTTAATATGTTGTATTTGAACCTGAAAATCATTACGCTTGGTTCATTTTCAGTCCAGCTGATATTTGGGTGTTGGCTCTTTTTGCTGTAAGGATTCTAAAAATTCTGAGATTGCTAATTCTGAATACTCATGTTAGATCTCTTGATTGTATGGAAGACAGAAGTAAATCTTAAGCATGTCTTACTGCCCTTCAAAGAGTTGTAGTAAAGATTATTCCTATACTATAGGCAAAAAGAAAACTACATGAAGGAGGGTCTTTGAGGGTAGAGGAGACTACGTATAGGGGACTGTTGCCTTTAGGTGAATGTGAAGAAACACAACAGATACACATAATAAAAACAACAACAACAACACATGTTTAACTCCAGGAAGGGAGGGTGGATGAAGATCCATCTGTAGAAATGCAAGATTCTAGAGGTGATATTAATACAGGTAATTGTCGAGTTATAACCATAATGAAGCCTGTACATTACAGTTGCAAGTTGTAATGGTTGTAAAATGGTTGTAAAACAGTTTTATGATATTTTTTTACATTCAGCAAAAACAGTGGTCATCAAGTAACTGTGGCAGTCATATATGTAAACCCATTGTTCTTTATGGGCATAGTTTTGCCAAAGTGCTGATTTTCAGTAATACCATCATAAAATGCAATCACATGACCCCGGGATGCCGCAAATGGCCAAACAGTGTTATGACCCAGATAGGCAAAACTAGGCCTCCAGAGAGTTCTTTATTGCTCTTGGAAAGGGTTAACAAATGATATTCCACTGACCAGTAAAGCTCCACCCCCAGCCTCCCAAACAACAGCTCTTAATTACTTGGCAAGTCCACAAGGCAAAAGTCTGGATAGAAAGCCAGGGCAGTTCTCAGAGCCAGGCAAAGGTGCAAGGCAAGGAGCAGTTTTCCAAAAGGGATACAGTGAAACAAAAGGTAAACGCAGTTCACAAACCAAAAGGCAAAGAGCACTTCTCAGAACAAGACAGGGTCCAAGGCAAGGCAGGTCTGAAGGGAAAATCTTCAAGACCAGAGCAAGCCAAGAACACTCCTCACAGCAAGGCAAAAAACAGTCTTTGACTCACAGAGCAAAAATAGTTCTTAAAGCAAAGCAAAAAACAGTCTTTGACATAGACAAAAGCAGTTCTTAAAGCAAGGTGAAAGCAGGCAAAGCCGAGGGAGTGTAATCTGAAAACAAATACTTGTTCCTGGCAAAAGCTCCTCCTCTTAGCGTCTCCTTAAATGTTACTCTCTAGGTGAACCTCGTGAGGAGGGGAGGGGTGCCTTGAGTAGTCAGGTCGCCTTGCACTGTCTCTGCCTTCTTTCCATTCTTTGCACTTGGGGACCGGGCGGGGGAGAGATTTGATCTTCTCTGGAGCTCTGGAGCTCCTCTGCTCTTCCTTGATCAACCTGAGCCCTCTCATCCTCCCTGCCTACTCTTCTGAGGCCCAATGGGTCCAGGACTGCCTCTTCCTCATTCACAGGTTGTTCCTCCTGAGCCATAGAGACTGCACCATCCCCCCCCCCGTGCCAACCCCTGCTCCATCTCCTCCTCCTCCTCCTCCTCCTCCGACTTGGGCTCCGATGGGGCCATGACATACAGGCAACCACATTGCTGAGTACCCAAAATGTAGTGACATGATGCAGGGAGAACACCATCAGAACTTCGGATCTCAGTTGTAAGTCTCTTTTTCAGGCAAATCATAACTGGTCACAAACAGATGACTACCTGTAATGGGTTATCCCTTGAAATATTTAATGTAGTCATTGTGATTGAGGGATCATATAATAATTTGCATTAATTTTATAGGGACTTTTATTATGTATCCCAACTGCATCCTCCAGTTGGGGTACATCATCTTTATCTGGGAGGCTTTGAGGCTCCTTGGCCCTTGTATTGGCTGGGACCCCAGTAAACCCCAAATGTCTATGCATGGCAATAAAGCAGGTTGGTTGCATTCTATTTCCAGACTCTTTAGTCTTCTTGTTCAGTACAATCCAATTCAATCTAAGTATTAGTACTGGTTTTCACATTTGAATTTCTAATGGATTCTTTCTTTGTGCTAGTATGGATACCCAGACCAATATGGTCACAAGAATACTAAAGGAGCTGAGTTATATTTTCTGCACATCTGTAGTTGTGTAATATTCAGCTGTTTCCCACATTGTGCTGTAATATGGCTTATTATGATAACCCTGCTTAGGCTCCTACAAACCAAATAAATAGAGATTTACTAACCTAGTACATGGGTTCCCATAAGGTAATAAACTAAAACCAAACCAAACCAACCAAGTGAGCATGCTATGTTTTAAAAAAAGCATCCCCCAATAAGCGAAGATGAACTTTGAAGGCCACAAAGAATTCTGGAAGGTGGAAATTGGTATAAGAGACTTGGTGGCACGGTGGTTAGAATGCAGTACTGCAGGCTAGCTCTGCCCATAGCCAGGAATTCAATCCTGACTGGCTCAAAGTTGACTCAGCCTTCCATTCTTTTGAGGTGGGGAAAAATGAGGATCCAGGTAGTTGGGGGCAATATGCTGACTCTGCAAAGCACTCAGCACTGTAAAGCACTGTGAAATGATATCTAAGTCTAAGTGATATTGCTATAAGAGAGAAAAGCTGATGGTTGATGAAGAGTCATCTTGATGCATGAGCAAAAAAAAAAAAAAAAAAGGTAATGTCCCCCAGTTTTATGTGCGAATGGCTGCTAAAGGAAGTCCTTGTTTTCCAGAATGGTAAAATCTTGGTCTATTTTGGAGACCTATGTAGTTACCATCATAGGAGTGGGAATCCTCTGGCCTCAGCTATTCCAGCTTATACAGACGAGTCTATCTTAAAATTCGTGCCTCATCAATATTCAGAGTAGGATAGTCTCAATATCAGGTACAGCAAAAATATAAGCAATTAAGCGTTAATTACTTGGTAGTTGAGCATCCTGATATTAAATCAACATACTTAAATATAGGTAGTCCTTGTTGGGTGACTGCCTTGGACAGTAACCATTCTCAATGGTGATGAAAAAGAACCTTTGCAACCAATGCCCACATTTATGGCCTTCACGGCATGTCTCTTTCAGTCACACCTTTGCCATTGCAGTCAATTATTATGCGTTATCCTATGTCTGAGTCATTTTTCTTCTTTTTCTCCTCCTTACTACTGCTCTCCTTCATCTTCAAAGATTGGTCAGGCATCCCTGTCATGAATAATTGTCTGTTGGGCAAATAGATGATGGTTCAAAATTGGATCAACCTCTGCTCAGTATAGAACAATTCCCCCTGCCCAGCAGCTTGTAGCATTATGATTCAAAATAATGTCTACCACACCACCCCAGAAAGTTTTGGTCACTCTAGAGGAGGAGGTAAAGAGGAAACCTTCTTTCTATAACTTCCATTCATTTATTTATTTTCAGATCCAACCTCCTGCACTAGTTTATTTATTTATTTATGAGACTTATATACGCTTTAAGTGCAAGCACTCTCTAAGCGGTGTACACCAGTAAGCAATATATATATATTTACATTGCCCCCAACAGTCTGGGTCCTCATTTTACCTACCTCGGAAGGATGGAAGGCTGAGTCAACCTTGAGCCGGTGAGATTTGAACCGCTGACCTGCTGAACACAATCAGCTAAAGTGGCCTGCAGTACTGCACTCTAACTGCTGCGCCACCTCGGCTCTTTAACTAGTTTAAGTTCCCAAGTATAATCTTGTGGAAAAGGTATTGAAAGTTGATACTAAATTCTGTGTTTGAGGGAGGTGAACTAAAATGGGGCTTTAATAGATCTGTTTTTCGTTCCTAGTTTAAAAGCTAAAGCTCCAAAACAGTTAAACACACAGGGTCAAAGCTTGCCCAGTGAATGCTCTTTTGCTGTGATTGGGAAAATTAGTTTACCCTGCTCAAGCTGCTGTGAAGTGTAAAGGGGCTAGATCTTTGTTTACTGTTACCTTCCCAAGTGGCTCTCAGACTTTGAGTAAGGCCCAACAAAGTCAAATCATAACCTCTTGTTAGCCTTCAATCATACTGCATTATGGATTGGAAGAAGGGATGCTGCCTCAGCCAGTTTGGCTCCATGCATAGGATTTGCATTCTGAAACAGCAATGAAGGAAAGCGCATTTGGCCTCTGCATAATTCAGAGGCATGAAGTCCTTTAACAACATCACAAGTCTCCATTGCATTATCTTCCAAGATGACCATTTCCAATGAGGGTTGCCCGGGGCAATTTTATCTTAATGTAAGTATCCTTACTCATTAATGTATTTCTTTAATCAAGCAGGAGGGAGAGGGGGGGGAACTCCTCAAGGGAACCCTAAATTGATTTCCCTCACTGCCAAAATAACATTTTATCTTATGAAACATTTTCTGCCAGTCATGGAGGCTGGTAATGCAAAGTCCTTTACATTAATGCAAATCAAACCCAAAAAGCTCATCCTTTATGCTGAGGCAGTTTTAGAAGTTGCATGAATGAAGAAAAACACCAGCATTGAGAGCTAAAAATAGGGGAACGACAAACAAATCACATTCTGCTTAGCATTGTCTTTAATGTATTATGAATAACTGTGTTCAAACAACTTGTTAAATGATAAACCAGGAGTTTGAAATGTGGAGCCTAGGGCCACAGGTGCACAAGAGCATTTGTTTTACTATTTGGGGAGTTTTGTTCTGTGTTAGAAAGGGCATTAAGGGGTAAAATTGCCTCAAGCCTTGTAGATATTTGAGGCATTGTGTTAAACTCCTGAAAACGGGTCCTGCCTCTCCCACATCCAGTGTTGAGGTGCCATGCCAAGTGTAATGTAGCTCCTGAAACAAGAAAAGTTGCCTAAACCATTGTGACAGAAGCTAGAGCACAGCACCCTAAAGCAAACCAAACAAGCCATATTTTGATTTAGCAGAAGATGTGAGCTTGGCCATTATCTTATTTCAGTTTGCCTGGATGCAATAAAGTCAACCAACTAAGCGGAAGATACTTTTCTACAACATGATTCATCTTCGGTAAAACACAGCAAGACACCTTCTCCTTGTCAAGATGATATACCAGCAACAAGAACATCAGTAGAATGTGTTTTCATGCCCCTAGAGTTGTCTGTACTATATTTTAAAGAGACACATACCATTTCTCATTATTTGAACTAGAATCTCCTTTTTTTTAAGGAAAAGATAACAGTTTCAGTGCTGCTTTGTTAAATTACATTCAGTTTTCTATGAAAAGCAGTCATTGTCTTTTCATGCCAAGACGAGCAATGATTATATTGACTGGCCATTATGTGAGAGTTGAAGAAGAGCTGAAGAAATAGAAGAAGCATTCCATAAAGACTAAGCTCTTGGGCTATTAGAAGCTAAACTATTGTAAAGGCATAATTTATGGATTGTTTGAAAAAAAAACTGAGTGGGATTATAACATTTCAGAATAAATCAGAAGCCTAGTTTAGTTATTGTGCATAAGGTGCCTTATGGATATCTTACTTACTGTTGCAAAGTGAACTTTAAATTGAAGGTCCAAGATGAAAGAATTGGGTGAAGTCCATAGGAGAATAATTAATTAGTTGGCTGTGGACTATTGCTTATGGTTGAAAGCTGGGGAGACGATAAGTTTTCTAGTCTGGGAAAACTGGAAACATCTGCTCTGGTGTAAAGGTCTTTCATGTATGGTTACTAAGTGTACTTTAGCCAAGAACTGAAGCCAGGAATGAATCTTTTTTTTTTTTTTCTCCTTTCAACTTCTCTCTGTGATAATAAGGGAGAAGATGCATGACACTAGATTACAGTTCTCTGGGGAAGAACAGCCATTTTCTTTTTCCTCTTTCAACAGCCATCGTTCTGTTTTTAGATGTTAATTTTAAAATTTAAGAAATTAATATCCTTCTTTTATTTTCTGTATTTGAAATATATTAGCTGTTTGGAGTGCTTGTTTACAGAGAATGATGGGAGAGAAATAAAAAATATAGTGAATAAATAGCTACTGATTGGATGTAATTCATTAGTCCAATTCCATTTAGATTTGGTACTGAAAACCAGCTATGCTACATTTTGCAGATACCCTTCTCTCCACAACCTTTATCCTATAAATAAAGAATTTAGCTCATTAGACTGCTTCTAGCTGAGCATTGTTCAAAATAAAGTACTAGCTAATGATCTCACTCTGTTTTAAGGTTATTAGTCTGGAACAACAGTTGTAGGGCAGGAAATGACCATTGTGTTGTGCCAGTGGAACGTATTTTCCTTCTTCCAGGAAACATAAGATGGCATACAGTACAGGCAGTCCTCGCCTTACAACCACAAGTGAACCCAAAATTTCTGATGGTAAGTGAGTCAGATGTTAAGTAGACAGTTGTTAAGTAAATTTTGCTCCATTTTACAAACTTTCCTGTCACAGTTGTTAAGTGAATCACTGCAGCTGTTAAATTAGTAACACAGTTGCTAAGTTAATCTGCCTTCCCCATTTGACTTTGCTTGTCAGAAGGTCACAAAAGGGGATTACTTGACCCTGGGACACTGCCACTGTCACAAATATAAGTCAGTTGTCAAGTGTCTGAATTTTGATCACATGACCATGGGGATGCTGCAATGGTCATAAGTGTGAAAAATGGCCATAGGCCACTTTTTCACTATCTTTGTAACTTCAAATGGTCACTAAATGAACTGTTGTAAGTCAAGGACTACCTTTTGGCTAAGAGTGCCTTTTAGTACTGTATGCTAACTTCATGTTTCTGTATAGCTTTGAACTTTTCCGCTGAAACCCTTGACTACACTTCTGCTACTGTAGTCCAGATGTTTTCACGCCATACCATAAAAAGAGAACATCTGCAGCTAGGGAATCATCTGTTTTCATGTAATTAGAGACAATGTCATCATATTTTAGGGTGCATCTCCCTTTCTCTTTCTTGCTCTGAAATTTGACTTTCAGCCCTACTAAGATTGTTAAATGACTATCATGTTGTCATGATAATTGTCTTGTTGATTTAAAATATTTAGCTTTTATCAATGTAAATATAACCATACAGAATTATACATTTGAGAAGATTCTAATAAAAAAGAAATCTTCCCTCTCTCATGAAAACATTGAAACAATGGAAGATATTGCATTGTCTTCACTAACACATTGAGTTAGTTTTGCTATTTATTTAGTTAAATGTCAAGTCTGATTTATATTGACATAAACAAGAACAGCTGTTGTTGAAGTATTGTGGCTTTATTTAGAGAGCTAGGCCCTGAAGTGTAGCTAATACTTCTTTTAGCATTTGAAGTTTATATTTCAAATTTCAAACTGTCCAAAGTAGTGGAGATTGGGCAGCATATCAATTAAACATAGTATTATTATTATTACTATGGGTTGTCACATAGTCAGCTAGCTGTTCAGACTGGATTTGGCATGTTTATCCACCAATTGAGTCCCTTCCAAAGATAGGTGGATGTTGATATATTTGATGGGGTTAAAGCAGGGGTCTTCAAACTTGGCCCTTTTATGACTTGTGGACTTCAACTCCCAGAATTTCTCAGCCAGCGTGCCTGACTGAGGAATTCTGGGAGTTGAAGTCCACAAGTCATAAAAGGGCTAAGTTTGAAGATCCCTGTGTTAGAGGTATCACGCTGCCTTTTGCAATTGACTGATGGTGCATTTGTCAGTGCCGATGGTGTTCAAGTGGTGCTCCATTTGTTTTGGAATTGCACGCAACAGTTCATGCTTGCGGGAAAATGGTATTTCTTGAAGATCTTCCAATGTACCATTGTCTGTGTGATCTTCTTGCAACAACTAACTAGATGGTTCACTGTTTCTTTAGCTTCTTTGCAGAGGTAGTACTTGCTGTCTGTTGTGGTCTTCTCAATTCTGGCTTTGTATGATTTGTTCTTAAGGCTTGGTCTTGTGCAGCCAGAATTGGTCCTTCTGTCTACCTCTCCAACTTTCCTGCACTTAGCCATTGCCAGATCTTATTATCTGTTTTGCTTGCTTTTTTTTTTTTAAATGTACCAGCCATGTAATACTTTGTCTTCCCTTATGGCTGGTCACACAATCATCAGATGTTTAGACTGGATTTGGCATTTTTATCCACTAGTGAGTTCTCTCTAAGGACCTGGGATAGGCAGATGTAGTTGTTTGATAATATTCAACATATCACTTCAGGATGTAAGCTGTTCCAAGTAAAGCTACCTTTTGCAATTGATGGGAATTTTACCAATGCTGATGGTGTTCAAATGGTGGTCCAGGTATTTAGATATTATTATTGCTATTATTATTTGAGATATGTAAGTTGATTCTCCCTTCTAAATTAGAAAAAAAGCCTTTGTGCTATCTCAAGTTTTAAGCAATATTTCAGACCTCTGATCCTCTAGATCAGAGGTCTCCAACCTTTTGGGCACCAGGGACCAGTTGCATGGAGAGAGGTTTTTCTACAGACTGGAAGGGGCGCGGTTTTTAGTGCTGCCTGCATCCCGCAGATGGGGCTTTGCTTATTTGTGCGACCTGGTTGCTGGCCTACCACGGACCAGTATTGGTCCATGGACCAGGGGTTGGCGACTCCTGCTCTAGATGACACAGACTAGTTCCCATAAATCATAATCAGTATACCCCACATGTTTGAAGAATAATAGTTTTGTTGTTGAGTGGAGAGAAATTAAGATTTTTTTAAAAAAAAATATGAGAATAATATAAGGTGAAATGAAAGAGAGGGAAGTTTTCTGATGTTTCAAGTGTTGGCCTATGGGCATTTCAAAAGAAACATTATCCTGTTGAGTTTCCAGATTTGGTTAGAGTTTTCTTAGTTGTCTGAAAGGCATTTTATATCCACAATAAATAAAATATATTAAATATTGGAGATCATATTAAATATTGGGAGTACTTTATATTATTGTAAATCAATGAGATTTTACACTTTAAAAAGTTTTCTTGATTATGTTTGGTTTTCATTTTAGTTATTTGATCAAGATTTTGCACATCCAAGATAAAAACTTGTTTTCTATCAGCCTCTTAGAATACGCCCATTTTTTTTTAAACATACACTAGAAATGTATGTATCTCATGGTATCAATGAGAGCCACTGTATTAGAATTGGGAAATATCTGTGTAACTTTAATTTTGATTCTTCGGTTTGCCAATACAGCACACTGAAATTTATAATTGCTGAGCTGGTTCTGCAACTCCAGATGATTCTTTGAAAATGGACCAGTTGGGTACAATCTATGATTCTTTGCCTGAGCTCAGTTTACACATACCATCCCTAAAAGATTAAGAATGGAAATACAGGTAGTCAGTGGTGGGATGCAAATATGTGAACAACCATTTCTCTGTGTGATGCTGCTTCCGGAGGTTCATTCTGGGCCTGGGCAACAAAAAATTAGCTACCAGTTCTGCTGAAGTGGTGCAAACTGGCTGAATCCCACCACTGCAGGTAGTCCTCAAATTACAGCCATTCGAAATTACAACAGCTCTGAAAAAAGTGACTTACGACTGTTTTTCACAGTTACGACCACTGTAGCATCTCCGTGGTCACATGATCAAAATTTGGATGCTTGACAAATGGCATGTAATTATGATGGTTGCAACATCCCGGGGTCATCTTTTGCGACCTTCTGACAAGGAAAGTCAATGGGGAAGCCAGATTCACTTAACAAATGTGTTACTAACTCAACAGCTGCAATGATTCACTTAAATCTCTGACAAGAAAGATCATAAGATGGAGCAAAATTCATTTAACAACTATCTTCCTTAGCAATGGAAAATTTGAGCTCAGTTGTGATTGTAAGTTGAGGACCACCTGTATGCAAAAGAAAGGAAAAAACTGTCATCTGAATACAGTATTCAAATCCCAAAATTACATTTAGATGTCTCTGCTCCATATCTATGATATCTGTTCCAAAAAGCTGACGGAAAGGACTTAAATTTGCTCTTCAAGGCTGACGTCTCATTCCAAACATTTTAATTCTGTACACTTTTAATCTCTCTTCCAAACTGTTACAGCACAGCAAACCATGTGTGGCATGCATTTTAGCTGGTTCCACTTTGTGACAGTTTCATTAGTGGACATATAATAGGATCCTCTCAATTATTTATAGTAAAATGATTACCTTCCAATGACTGCTAGATCTAGTTTCACCTCCTACAATCTCACAATGATGCACGAGACGGGCATACCTGCCCTTCTCAACTCAACTCAACTCTGTTTTTGTTTCAAAATGAGATGCAGCCTTCTACTTAGACAGATTTCCAATCAGGACTTTGGGGCAAGAAAATAGAAAGAGAGTGTTGTGTAAGAGAAAGCTTGAAGCACAATCTGAAGCATGGGAAATGGTTTATCAGGTGCTTCATTGCATTAATGTTTGGGATGGCTAGATTCCAACTATGTGCTGGGTGCTGGTTTAATTTCTTGTAAAAGTCTGACCTCACAGGCAGAAGATTTACATGAAGTGCCAATATAAAGCAGTGTAATTACAAAGCTTGATCCCAACTCAGCTTACTTTCCAAGAGTAATCACCCATCCGAACGGTGCATCTGTCACTGTTTATTTCTGCACCAGAATAGACAAGCAAACATGGAAGACTTTTTCAAAGCTGATGCATATAATAGGATACAGCACTGTAATCAATATTTGATCCATGACATCAAGATGGGTTTTTTATTGCTTGTTCTGAGGAGAATATTGCATGACAAAGACACTTTAAAAATTTTTTTTTAAAAAAAAAGCTGAATCTTAAATCTCTCTAATTTTTTTGTGTATATAGTTAAATCAAATGTCTTCAAGTAGAAATAAAACTAGACGTTTTGGGATTGGATGACTGGAGTAACAGCCCAACAAGTACACTGAGAACTGAGCATGCTGGATAGTCTGGAAATGCTGGATTTCTTTAGCAAAATGATAAAATGAAAAACTGTGAGAGGGGGGAATGTAGCATTTTGGACAAAAAAAAAAAATTCTGAATAGGATTCCATGGCACTGTAATGCCAAGAAAATAATCCAAATGAAATGTATATGATAAAATATAGAATAAATATTAGAGCTACCAGATTTGATCTGCAAAAATATGTATTTTTAAACATCAGTCCAACTGATGGTTGAAGGAGATGCAAAATATGGCTTTCACTGTCATTCAGTAATGGTCTGGATTTTTGCAGTCTGTATTAGTAGCCCTAGTTTCCATGTAACAGTAATCTATGGTTTGATACCACAGCCAAGAGCCAAAATGAATCTGACCAAAACCATAATTTACAATTTTTTGTGTCCTGTATTCACAACTCATATCTTGCCTTCTAATTGTATTCTTATCAAAAGAATGTGGTTTTTGGTAAACTCTGGCCAGTTAAAAACAACAACAACCCCAAATTGTGTTTTAAGAATCTAATTTGTTAACTGAGCAACAAGTTCTTGTTCTTATGCAATGTGCAATTCATGCAGTCCTTGACTTATAACCATTCATTCAGCTACTATTCTAAATTATGACAGTGCTGGAATATATGACCAAAGACCCATACAATGGCCCCAGGGTATGTGATCAAAATTTGGATGCTTGGCAGCTCATCTGCTCTTATGACTACAGAAATACTGCAGAAATACTTCTTCCCACTTGCCTCTCTCTTCCTTTAGGTGCCTTACCTCCCTTGGGCTGGGCCAGATGGTGGCCCAGCCAGTGGTCGGCCTGCTCCGTCTCTGCCGCTTGCCAGCTATGCCTCGGCTGGTGTAGGGGGCAGCACCACGCATGTGCAGTGCTCCCGGGCAGGGAAAGTCCCCGACTTACAACCAGTTGGGCAGTCCTCAACTTACGACTGGTTTAGTCCTCGACTTATGACCGGTTTAGTCCTCGACTTACCACCAATTGGGGGTCACGGCATTAAAAAGGTTGAGAACCACTGCTTTAGGCCCTTTTGGCCACCCTACACAGTAGTACTTGGCTGAAGTAGAGCTGGTCTTCAGCAATGTCAGCTAATCATCACCATCCCTGGACCTCAACTTCAGCCTCAGCCTCAGCCACTAAGAAATAATAACTCAAGCTATATACTGTGCCCAGACACACCAGCATCATTCCACAAAGCCCAATCCCCTCCTGAGCTCCAATCCCCCCCATCCTGCACTCCGTAGACTCTATCACACCCCACTTGCCTTCACCATATTTCTCCTGCTGCTGACCAGCGCACATGACCTACATGAGGTGGCTGCTGGCTTCACCAGGCCTTCTTAGTAAGGCAGCTTCAGGCCGTTCTCCAAGCCAGTGTCCCATCTCATGATCCTTGGTAGCCTCATTACCCAAATCACATATCATAAGTGCTACTGGTCCAGGCTGTGGCTTCTAAGGACAGGATAGCTTTCCTCAGTGCTGCTCAGCACAGGCTGAGGCTTCTGGGGGAGGCTACATTACACTGCAGCACACCTCATGCGTGACTTGCACCAAACCTTCCAGAGCATCCCCCATCCCCCTGAGATATCCTTACACTCTTTACCTAGAACTCCATCCGCTTATCGACCGATGATTCTTTCTTAATTACTGCAACCAGGAGTGTCAGGATTGTGGTCGCTAAGCTACACAATCATATATCTCACATTGCCCACTTTGCTCAACAACTGAGATTCTTATCCTTTCCAGTCATAAATTGAGGAGTTCCTGTACTATATGCAATAATAAGCAGTAGGGGGAAAAAGTCAAACCGTGGCCAGCTGTTTCAGCTGCTATTCTTTTCAGTGAAGTTAAGTTGAAGATGGCTCATTTTGCTGGTGAACACAGAGTAAAATTGACCAATAAGAATAGCAGGACCCCCCAGCCGAGCTGTTAAATGCCTAGAGGAAGGATACTTGATCCCCTGTAGATAAACCAATCTTTAAAATATTATGAAAGCTAAGGAAGCGTAGCAGAAGTGAGTAGCCTGCAGCTTCTAAACGGGATCCTCCAGTTTCTTTGGGTGTCCTTAATCCTTTCTGTTGCCTCCCTGTTTGCCTGAATTGTTTCTCAACCTTGACAATTTTAAGGCATGTGGACTTCAACTCCCAATGCTGGCTGTGGAATTCTGGGAGTTGAAGTCCACATGCCTTAAAATTGTCAAGGTTGAGAAACACTGGATCAAACAATCATTCGAACCCTCTCTGTATAGAGACAAGAGGTACTGTGTGAGTTTTTGCAGGGAACCAGGTTCTTTCAAGAAATTATGCCCTTTAAGCAAGGCATACTGATCATAATTTACAGGTCCGTGATCACAGGTCTGTAAAGCAAAGGAAAGCTGAAGTAAGGCTGTAAGAACAGTCATGGTTTCACTTAGCAACCTCTTCACTTAATGACTGTTATCGGTCCCAGTTGTGGTTGCTGCTTGAAGGCTACATGTAATAGAAATTCTCCAGTCTCTTCCCAATGCAATTCTCATTTCTTTAATGTGGAAGCAACTAAAAAAGAATATGTACAGACACGATTTTTGTTTATGCTTCTTTGTAGATCACAGAGGCGTGGGGACAACTTTTTTTATTTGTGTAAGAAGAATAAAGATGGGCTCAGCTGGAAAAAAACCCTATTTAACAGGGTTAGATAGTTATTAAAGAAACGCTGGGTGTATAAAGTCTATAGCATGTATAGCGTGTGTTATTCGGGGACAAAAGGAATTTGGATATTATTTGCAGCTTTAGATAATATAATGGCAGTTCTGAATATTTTTCTAATCATTTTTTTCACAATAGTATTTTATTTTATTTTTTTAATCATCTTTGAAATATGAACATCTTCTACTTACCATTCTATAGCAGAAGGTAGATTTATCAGAACACTAAATGTGGTGTGTTTTTCCCTTTAATACGTTTTGTTGCAGTTCAGCTCTTGATTACTGTTGCTTAGAGATTTTTAAAGTGACTGATACCTAATAATATCTCATCTTTAGATTTGTTTGATAGCTTTTTGGTTTTCTTGTCAAGCTTCAGACATCTCTTAATTAGTCATTTTAACTTTATTTTTTCTTTAATTTACAGCTCAGCTTGGCAGATACTGTGTGTGAAGCTCACAGAAATATCCAATGGAAGTATCTGCCAAGATTTCTGTAGCTGGCAATATAAAAAACAATTAACTAGACAAATAAATATCACATGAAGTTACTTGATGAAGGTTATTTGATAATTAGTGAAATGGGGAGTAATGTGGTGTGAACAGGTGCTGATGGTTAACTAGTTACACTGCTCATTTCTTCAGAGGAGGCCAAAAAATAGAACTTGGCCACTGAGGTCATATTGCCATATAATGCCCTGAAATCAATTGCTAGTTGCCATATTGATGATAGTTGATGACCCCCTCAACATTCAAAATGCAAATGTTGATAACTTCTTGTTGCTTTTTTAAAATCATTCTACTTTGTAACCAAGATGCTGACCATATCTAGGTCTGTTCTGCGATTTGGCCTTTGGCAAAATGCCAAGGCTTTGATCCAATGTTTAAACCCAATGTTCCTTTCATGTTCTTAAATTCTGCATCCTATGCAACATTCAGTTTAACCAATTTATTTGTCCAGAATTATGACGGAGGAGATGCAAATTTATTGAAGCATTCAAGTAGTTAAAATCCAGAGAATGTCGGCCATGAAAGTCTATAGTCTATATGATTTTAGAAAAGCATTTATTGCAGCATGAACAAAAAGACTACAGATAGTCGTCACTGACCAACTGCCTCATTTAATGAAGGTTGAAGTTAAGATAGTATTTAAAACAACAGCTTGGTGGCCAATTCTCACATTTATGAACATCTCAGTGTTCAATAGTCATGGGGCTGTCCTTTGTATGTTTCATAACTAGCTTCTAACATGTAAAGTTAATGGAGAATGCAGAAGGAAAATGACAAATTGCAATTATGTGATGTCTTGCTTAACTGCTGCGGTGTATCGCTTAATGACTGAAGGGCAAGTGAGGTAATATGCCCGTTGCAACCATATGATTTTATGTTTAGTGACCATAGCACTTAACAATGAAGTCATGGTTTCTGATTGTGGTTGCTTAAGCAAGGACTACCTGTATAACTGATACAGTACATATATTCTGTAGGTTGGTCGTATGATGTAACAACGTGGCTTAATTTTTGCTTTGGTATTTTGGCAATTGTATTGTTTTCATTTTCTCTTATGTGTTCTTAGGAAAGTAAGATAATAGAGAAATTAACAGTGGGGAATGCATGTTTATAAAAGTTAATTATGAAATGGCATTGTGAGGCTCAAATGGAAATGTTGCTTCTGATCATTGCAGTTAGTGTTGCTTGAAACTAGTCTGTTCAGAACGAAAGGACCGTCACTAAGAAATTTGTTTCTTTGCTAGGTACAGTGTATATAGAGAAAGATACTATGATGAGAAGAATTTTTTTGTGGATAATTTGAGTGTCCATTCATTTGAACATAATAGAGTGCAACGGAGCAGAATGGAGCACTAATACATCTTAAAACAATTTGTTATGAACAGGGAAATAAAGAAGTAGAACGCTAATTCTCTTCTGTGTTAAGGATGTAACTAATGACACTATCACTGGTTATAAGCATGCTTTGTTCATTGTTCAGTCATTCTGTTGCTTCCGACCCAATGAACTTATTTGGCCATGATTGTCTGTAACTGGTTGTCTGAATTCTTGTATGCTCATGCTTATGTCATCGGTGATAGCATCTAGCCACATGGTCTTTGTCTATTTTTGTGACAGCCTTTGAATTTCCCAAGTATCTGGATCTTCTCCAATGATTCCTGCTTTTGCATTATGTGTCCCAAAAAAAGGCAGTTGCTCATTTTTATAAAAAGCTTTATAGTTCATAAAAACACAAAAAAACTTTTTTACTATTAAATGGTTGTTAATATGATTTTTATCTTCTCTACTAATTAAAAAAATGGAGGTCTTTGTCTATCTATGAACTAAAGAATATGAAATAATGAAGCTCCTGCCTTTAGAGTTGTAAAACCATGGGGTTGGAAGGATTCATGATTCTTCTGGTCCAGTCTACCGCCCAGTATAGGCTTCCTTGGACCATCCCAGACTCATGGCTATCCACACTTTGAAAACGTCTAGGCACAGAGCATTGGTGACTCCAGGAGGCAGGCTGTAATTCTCATGGTCTGGAAATTCCTCCTTAATTCAAACGTGGATCTCTCTCTGTAAAGCATCTACCCATAGATTCTTGTTTTGTCCTGAGGCACTATGGGGAATAAATCCATATATTTTTACCTGTGATTTTATTGTCTGTCGATCAACACTAAAAACAAAAAAGTAAACAAACAAACAAACAAACTAGAGACAAAAACAAAAGCAAATAAAAAATAATTATATTTAACTATTTCTACATACACACACTTACCCATGTATGATCTTATGAGGAAAAACAAACTTTTAAATATCTATATTTTAATATTTAATATTACAAAAATATTTATTACAAAAAAGGTAATCTTTTAGGGAAAAAAACTAGTTAATATGGTCTAATAAAAGTAACCAGACTTAAATAAATTTATTCTGCAATAGGGTTTTTCAAACCTTTTTGTTGTATTAACTTTTCAATCAAAGAAATTTTCCATATTTTTAAGTAACACCAATCCAGTGAAAGGTATATCTTAGTTTTGTAATGTTTTGCAGTAACAAATTTGACAGCTAGCAGCAAGAACTGAATCAATTCCCCAAGTTGAATCCATTTATATGTTATAGGAAATGTCAACAATAAACCAACAGCAAGAATCCTTTTGAAATATTGTTGAGTGATTTTTCCAATGTCTTCAAAAACATTTGCCTAAAAGTACTGAATAAATGGGCATTACCTCCAGAGATATTCTGTGCCACTTTGCCAAAAAAAAAAACTTGGATAGTAAAATCTGGAAGGTTTACAATTTATTAAAGTGGGACTTTAGCAGAAAATGATGCCACTCATCCTTTCCCCAAAGAACGAAGGAACGAAATATTTCTAATAAGAATGGATGAAACTCTGCAGCTTAATTTGCTTTCCCCCCCTCCTCCCAATTTTCCTATTTTAATTAAATTTCCAATTACTTCCATTCCATGTTCATTTGCATTTTTACAACGCTGATTGAATATCTGTTTCCATTTTGGTTCGGTTTTTCTCCCAATGAACACACCCAGTACATTCTGTTACTAAGGTGTGCAAGTTTCCAACCTTTTTTCTAATGTTAACACAAATTTTACATGATACTTTAATAAATATGTTCTTTGTCAGCTTCCCTCCCCCCCTTTTTTATTAATCCAGATAACTAGAGATTACCAAGTAAGGGAAAGCAAGCATAATTTGTCTTAAAGTCTTGAAAAGGCAAGTTGCAGAAAGCAAAAGAGAGACTGATGGAGCTCATGAGGTTTAGAATCCAAACTCTGAGACTTTATATTATTTATCATATTCCAGTGATACCATGTCCCAAGGAAAAGGGCCCTGAATTTAAGATGATCCCTCATCCATCAAAGGAAGATAAGACAGGCAGGAGAAAAAAAAACAACCCTGTGCAATGCTGAGCATCCCTACCTTCTTAGACCAGCCAATCCCATTTGAAACCAGTTCTGGAAATATATGTGTGCATGGGATATTCTTGTCTATACGCCTGTAGGTGTATAGACAGTATATCATCCCAACAAAGTGGACCAGTCTAAGAAATTGAAGCCATACAAGTCATTCGGGGAGGAAGGTGTGTTGTGTCCCGAGACTGCAAAGGCAGGCTCGGGACATTTCAATGGTCCCGGGCAGTTGCAAGCTGCCTGGGACCAGACTGGGTGGCACCGGCTTCGCACGCATGCGCGAGGTGTGGAAGCGCGCCTAAATGTTACCTTTTTGCCCAGGGATGCTATTAAAGGAGTCAGAGAGGTCTGCGAGCCTCAGAGCTGTGACGGAGAGAGAACTACTTCAAATAAAGGGCTGTTGGAATTACAGAATGTGCTATATTCATTCGCCGTTGGCTCGAGGACTCAACAACTACTGTTACAGGTAGTCCTTGACTTATGACACACACTGGAGCCCAAAATTTCTGTGGTCAAGTGAGACATTTATTAAATGGGTTTTGCCTCATTTTACGACCTTTCTTGCCATAGTGAAGCACTGCAGTTGATAAGTTAGTAACCCGGTTGTTATGCAAATCTGGGTTCCTCCTTGACTTTGCTGGTCAGAAGGCAATCCCTGAACCTTGGGATACAAGCAAAGGTCATTAATGTGAACCAATTGCCAACCGTCTGAATTTTGATCACATGATTATGGAAACTGCTGCGATGGCCATAACTGTGAAAAAATGGTTATAAGTCACTTTTTTTAGTGCCGTTGTAACTTTGAGTGGTCACTGAATGGACTGTTGTAAGTCGAGGACTTCCTGTATTGTAGCAGCCCTGGCAGCAGAATCTTGCAAGCCTGAAGGTGCTTTCCCTTCGCTCCTTTTATCTTCGTGTGAAATAGGAAGGGGCTTGTCTGAGACGTTTACTCCACCTAATTTTGTGGCCTGGGCTCAAGTCCTTCTTGTCTGACCAATTGGTAGTGGTGCTTCCTCCTGCCCTTCAAGGCCTTTCCCTATAACCACTGTTTTTTTTTTTTAAATTCATTTACAATGAAAAGGAGGACACAAATAAATTGAAGAAAAAAATATCGTAAATAAAAGAAACATTTTATTCATTGCAACAATAATACAGACAACTTGCAAAGTTTGCCGACTGGGTATTTTGGCATGCTCAGCAGCAATTCCTATTGGCTTTCAAAAGCCAATAGCAGGAGTAGCATAGCACATGCAAAAGTTGAAAAAAAAACCATCAAAAAAAGGTGCCGGAATGCCGTTCTGAGCATTCTATGAGGAAAAAAAAGTCCTGCAGATTAATCTTCAAATATCGAAAAGGAGGACATGTAGGAGGACACTTTTTGAGGGAGGACAGAACTTACAAAAAGAGGACTGTCCTCCCTAAAGGAGGACGGTTGGTCACCTTACCAGATACCCTTCCTCCATCTGTTAAGGTGAGACTGAGTAGAAAGGATGCTTTATAGAGTTCTACTCAGAAAGTGATTGCTTTCATCGGGCAGGTTTTAGAGGCCTGCAACTTCTTCTTTTTCTCTCTCCATGCCCAGAATGGCTCAGTTTAGGCACCAGCAAAGGAAGGTTAGATATTAAAGAGGATCGAGTGTCTAGACAAAAGGGGGGAATAGTTATCTGATTGGGGTTAGACCTGGAAGTCTGTTTAACCTCACAGCTTGCAAAAGTAAATAGGAAGCACTAACTTGTCAAAGCAGCCTCTCTCCCAGGTGTTAATTGAAAAATGCAGGTCAATCACGGGACAAATAAGGTTCCTGGTGTCCCTGCAGTGTCGGGTTTCTTGACTTGATCTACTGTGAAAAGTTGACAGGTTAGGAGTTTGCCTCAGAGCTTTCCATCTCAGCACTGGGAACTCTCGTGGAGTTCAAAGACTTTAAAGTCAACCTTTTGTGCCGAAGAGAAAGCAAAAACAAACAAACAAACAAACAAACAAACAAAAGATTCCACCCAGTAGGAAAGCATTAATTAAAAATAAGGCATCAATCTTTTTGGATTTAACTCAATTGAATGTTCATGAAATAAGAATGTGGTTTGCAGTGCTACAAGTGCTGACACAGACATAGCTAGTAGCACTATGAATATATAAAATGTAAGTCAAAGGGATTATAAAGAAAAGTTGCAATAGAATATTTATAGCTTAGAGTTGAACTGGGAGTCTTGGGTGTCTCTGAGCTTGGTTGTTTTCTTGCAGATGTTTCACTACCCAACTGGATAACATCATCAGTGCTAGACAGAAGTGGGCTTTGCTCTTTGTTTATACAAGTGGCTTACCCTGTCAATGTTGGTGGGAGTGTTCCCATTTATCTAGCTGGGGAATGAAATGTCTGCAAGAAAACCACCAAGCTCAGAGAGCACAAGGACCCCAAAGAAAAGTAGAAATTAGGGTGATATTAAGGACTCACTGGAGAAGGCCTAATGCTGAGAAAGATTGAGGGCAACAGAAGAAGGGGACGACAGAGAATGAGGTGGCTTGATGGAGTCACTGAAGCAGTAGGCATGAGCTTAAATGGACTCCAAAAGATGGTAGAGGATAGGAAGGCCTGAAGGAACGTTGTCCATGGGGTCACGATAGGTCGGACACGACTTTGCAACTAACAACAACAACAAACATAGGCGTCTCTGGAGGGGAGCATGTTATGAACTTGCATCACAATGTCACAATGCAATTCTTACGTTGTAGTATCAGACATGAGAATACACATATATTAGGGGTCAATGGTGATCTCTGAGCTTGGTTGCTTTCTTGTAACATTTCATTACTGGGTAACATCATCAGTGCTATTGTGTTATCTAATTTGGGTAATGAAACATCTGCAAGAAGACAACCAAGTACAGAGACCACCCAGGACCCCTCATGTCAACCTGAACTACAGATATGGCCCTGAACCACAGATATTGGCAGTACATATATTCTGGTAGGATTTGCATCATTTTGTTCTTAAGTCCTCTTTGTTCTGTCTAGCTGCAGATCCCTGTGGATATTAAGAGCATCAAAGCTGTGCTGACCAACTGTAAACCTAAAACTTTAATTAACATTGGAAGGGATCTATCTGGAATGAATGTAGCTGGTGTATTGTTTTCCCACAATTGAATCAAGAGTTCTGCAGCATATTCATATGCAAACGTGAGAGTAAATTTCAACCATGCCAGAAAGCATGTTAAGACAGTCATCCTGAAAATTGTATTTTGAGTGTTACAGTCGTGATATGACTTTTAGTGTTTTGAAAATATCCAGTTATCAAAAGTGAGCAAACACTGTGAGGGTTGTATATGGCTTTTCTAACATTTGGATACCTGTTGGGAGCCATAGAGATGGCCCTGGAGAAGCCACTCAGAAGCCATTAAACAATAACAGGTATGTTAAACATGCATTAAGATTGGGGAAGTGGGAAATATTTAGAAAGAGATGCGGATGGCAGGAAAAACAGAGGTGGATTTTCAATATCCTGTTGTTATCATTTATTTGAATAAACTATTGTGCTAGTCTTTCTGAGAAGGCAATTTCCAGACCTGGTCTAATTAGTAGGGCTAACCATGCCATCACAAGAGAAAAAAAAAATCCCTCTGGATAAATGATTCTATTTAATCACTCTTTTAAGCCAGATCAATTTTTCCAAGATGAACAATAGTTTTTGTCTTCCTTGCATCTGTTTCCAGGATCTTTATGAAACTTTTATGGAATGCCAATATTTATTGCTCTTGTAACCTTGATTTTTCCTACAAGATAAGATGATAGACATTTATTTAGTCTGGAAAAAGAGACTGCCTTCTCCACTAATTCTAGACATTACTTCTTAAGCAGTTCCAAAGTTAAGGCTATCGTCTTTAATTGACTGCAGTTATGTACACATTAAATCTTCTGTTGTGCTGAAAGTGATATATCTGATGGGAGTCTTAAAACATAATACTTAGGTAGTAATTAATTGTAATTTTTCACCATTGGAATAGACAGTGATTTCTATAGAAGGTTTTAGGTTTTAGGGTATATAAATCTGAGAAGATCACATTATGAAGGGCAACTATACAACATGGTCAACTTTGTACGTGAATTGCTAAAGGTACTCTCTTTAGATTGTCTCCATCTAAATAAAATAATGCCAGATGGGTTTAATTTTATGGAATGTACTTACTATTGCTATGCATGTTATGTTAGTGACTGGGTAATGCAGAACACTGGGCAATCGTTCTACAAACATTTGCAACAGATGCACAACCCTCTTTGCCATCTTGCCATATTTTGACTATGTGATTAGTGAATTCACAAGGGATTAAGCTACCTCCAGGGCTGCTTAGTATTGCTTTGATCCAGAACAGATTTTGATGAAGTAAAAGCCATATCTGATTCTCATAGCCTGTGCATATTTTTTCTCCTAATGTCATAGGACCAACACTAGCCAAATTTATTAATGTGTTGCACAGAGGAATGGGCTTTCCGCCATTAGGATTACAAGGCTCATTTCTCCCTTCTAGGCGCCAATAAGCATCCTATGAAAAGTCATGGCCCTGTTGGCAATGAAAGTAACAGACACTATTAGTTGTGAATTCCAAAGCTCGGAGCATGCTGAGTTTTTCTTCCTGTCTTGTAAAGCTTCAAGACAGCTTGGGCGCTTCAAGCGTGTAGTAATTTGAAGACATTAAGCTTTTTTATTTGGCTCTGTTTTAAAAAGTCTGCAGTCCAAGCACGATAGTTTGGCTGCAATTATATATTGCTTAGTTTTATGGCTCTGCACACGTAGACTCTGGAGCTTATTCAGCCATGAGTAAATCCTAAAATGTACAGATCATTAGAGGAAGTATTGGACCATTTACTTGTAGAATGGGCATAGATTAACTGGGAATGGATGGTACTTTTTTAAAAAAAAAATACCATCAACTGGAATGCTTAATTGTCTCTTTTTGAGTAGGGACCATGAAGACCTCCTTCAAGTTTTCAAAATAACTTGCACATAATAGCTAATTATGCTTAATATTTATACTGTATCAGACATCCTCCAGATATATTATTTCGGTCATTCCCCCCCCCAAGAAATTAGTGAAGTAGATTTGTGTTAAAGGCATACCATGGAGATTCAAAGGTGACAAAGTCTGAATCAAATTGGAAAGTCAAGATTTAATTTCAATCGATTTATCATTTGATTTAATAAAATGTCTGGCTCTCATGGAAAAGCATCAAATGCCTGCAGCTGGTTCCTTTTTTTTTTCCTCCTTTAAAGGAACAAATGTAACAGGAATGGTGGACCTTTTAGAGGACATTAATCCTGTTTCAGCCAGATAGTTGAAAGGCTTACGCTGCAATACATTTTGAAATATTTCCCCAGCACCTTTTAAAAGGCCGAAACAGCAGAGATAGAAAAAGATAACCGAGCAGCTTCCAAATTTCCAAAAAGCTCCAGATCCTCCAGAAAAGCTGTTCGGAACTAAAGAGGAAAGTTTAACTTAAAAGGAAAATATTCAATCCTAAATAAAAAAAAATATTTTTTTCTGAACAAGCAGGCTGATTGGCAAGGTTCCGGGAGTGAAACCTTAGGTACTGTTTTTGCAACATTATTTTTATAAAATAAATTTAAGGATCTATGTTTGAATCATTAGTTTGTGTGTAACGACAATGATAGAAAGAAATCATGTTATATTTGAATGCTATATATGAGACTTCGTCGAAATGAGACTTCGTCGAAACGTTGCCAAGACACTTCCAATTTTATGTGGGAGAAAACTGGAATAACCAAAGACCTACATATATATATATATGTCTTGGCGACGTTTCGACGAACTCCCATTCGTCATCTTCAGGCTGGTGCTTTCAGCTTCGTGCTTCGAGGACCAATCAGCAATCAGACCTACATACAAACACCCGCGAAAACCTCAGAAAACATACACACACACACACACACACACACACACACACACACACACACACACACATATATATATATATATATATATATATATATATATATATAATATATATATATATATATATTGTCCAAATAATAACGATCACCAAGAGAATATCTATAAAAATAGAAATTTAATCCACCGAGCTTTCGTCAAATACACTTGACATCGTCAGGGTTAAAAGGCAAACTACGGGGGGAGTCTTATATACAGTTGTTTAATGCATTAAGCTCGGTGGATTAAATTTCTATTTTTATAGATATTCTCTTGGTGATCGTTATTATTTGGACAATATGAATATTCCCAAGAGTCGCATTTTTGTTTTTATTTCTATATATATATATATATATATATATATATATATATATATATATATATATATATATATATATATATACACATATATGTAGGTCTTTGGTTGTTCGGGTTTTCTCCCACGTAAAATTGGAAGTGTCTTGGCGACGTTTCGACAAAGTCTCATTTCGACGAAGTCTCATTCGACGTTTCGACGAAGTTTCATTCGTCATCTTCTAGCTGGTGCTTTCAGCTTCGTGCTTTGAGCAGCAATGTGTGGTCTTAGCTGTTTATTCCTTTTAACTGCCAGTGGGGGTATGAACTGATTGGGTGGGAGCTTGGCTGTGTTCTGATTGGGTGGAGGTGTGTTCTGAATGGTTAGGGGCTTGGCTGTGCTCTGATTGGCTGGGGGAGTGTTCTGTTTGGTTGTGCTCAGGTTAGTCTGAGTTGCAGAGGGGTTTAAGATTTTGGGCTGCCTTGCTATTTTCTGGCTTCGCGTTCGTGGTCGTGTCTCCTCTTCATGGAGGGTGTCAGTTTGCTTCATGTATGGATTGGAGGGGTTTAAAGTGGCTAATGATGCAGCTGTGGTCTGGCTTCTGGTTTGTGGTCATGCCTCGTCATCGGTGTGGCTTTGGGTTTGTTTTTTGCGTGGATGTGTGGTGGTGACATCCTGTGTGGTTTTTGTGAGTGTGGGTCTGGTATCATTTTTTGTGTTAGGGAGTCGTTTGTCAATAAGGGCGGGTTTCCAAATGGCTGGTAGGCGGGAGGTATCATCTCGCTTGTTCATGCTGTGTGGGCGTTTTTCTATCTCGATGGCTTCTCTGATTATTCTGTTATTAAAATGTTCACTTTTGGCAATGGTTCTGGTATTTTTAAAGTCAATTTCATGTCCTGTGGCTTTAAGGTGTTGGACCAGGGAAGATGTTGGTTCCTCTTTTTTGACTGAGTTCTTATGTTCTTCAATGCGTGCACTTATTCTTCTGTTGGTTTGTCCGATGTATGTGGTGGGACAAGTGGTGCATGGGATTTCGTATACTCCTTGATTTTCTAATTCAATTTTATCTTTGGGGTTTCTAAGGATGGTGGATATTTTTCTGTTTGTGCAGAATGCTGTTTTGATGTTGTGTTTATGGAGGATCTTACTGATTCTGTCTGTGGTGCCTTTTATGTATGGGAGGAGGGCTTTGCCGTTTTCTTGTTCTTTGTCTTGGATTTTAGTGGGGGTTTCTTTTTGGATTAGGTTTGTAATCTTATTTCTATGGAATCCATTGGATGTTAGTACATTGGTGAGAGTGTGTAGTTCGGGTTTTAGGTGTTGTTCGTCAGCTAAGCGTTTTGTTCTGGAGATGAGTGTCTTGGCTACAGAGTTGATCTGTGCTGGGTGGTGGTGTGAGAGAGCGTGCAGATAGCGGTTTGTGTGTGTTTTCTTCTGGTAGATGGTGTGTCCTAGGGAGCCATTGGATTTCTTGTAGACTAAGACATCCAGGAAGGGAAGTTGGTTGTTAGCTTCTGTTTCCATGGTGAACTGTATTTTGGGGTGTAGGCTGTTGAGGTGTGTGAGGAAGTTGTCCAGTTTTTCTTTCCCATGTGGCCAGATTATGAAGGTGTCGTCTACGTATCTGAGCCAGAGTTTGGGTTTGTGATCCGATTTTTCTAGAGCTTGGGTTTCAAAGTGTTCCATGTAGAGGTTGGCAATGACAGGTGAGAGGGGTGATCCCATGGGTGCTCCTTCTGTTTGTTTGTATTTTTGTCCATTATAGATGAAGTATGTGTTGGATAGGCAGTGGTTGGTCAGATCTAAGA
Organism: Crotalus tigris; assembly: GCF_016545835.1. Taxonomy (NCBI): domain Eukaryota; kingdom Metazoa; phylum Chordata; class Lepidosauria; order Squamata; family Viperidae; genus Crotalus; species Crotalus tigris. Next base: position 1,793,145 of record NW_024100544.1, on the reverse strand, counting down.
TGTGTTTGGGGGGGTTATATTTGTTTTGAATAGCTGTCAAGGCTTCTTTGATAGGCACTTGGGTGAAGAGGGATATGACATCGAAGCTCACTAGTAGGTCGCTGGGCTGTAAGTTTGTTTCTTTATGATCTCTATAAACTGGAATGAGTTTTTTACGTGTGAGGTGATGGATTCTGCATAGGGCTGTAGTTGTTTGGCGAGAAATTTGGCTAGGTTTTGTAGAGGTGAGCCTATGGAGCTGACTATAGGTCTGAGTGGGGTTCCTTCTTGTGTATCTTGGGGAGACCATAGAGTTTGGGGCATCTGGATGATTTCTCTCTGGGAATGATTCTTTGCTGGATCTCTTCGCTAATGGGGGAGGCTTTTATTTTGGATCTGGTGGTTTTTTCCAGGTAGGTGGTGGGATCTGTATTTAGGGGTTTGTATGTGGAGTCTTGGAGTAGGTTGGTTAATTTGGTTTGGTAGTTAGATGTGTTCATAACCACCGTGCGTTGCCCTTGTCTGCTGGTAGGATTATTATGCTGGTGTCTTCTTTCAGGTTACGTAGTGCTGTCTGTTCCTCTTTGGGTAAGTTGCTTTTGGGTGGCTTGCTGGTGCAGAGGATGTTGGTGATTTCGAGTCTGATTCTGTTGGCGTCGTCGGGGTTGATTTTAGTCAGGCTGGTTTCAACTCCACATATAATGGTTTCAGTGGGGATGTGTTGGGAGCGACTGCAAAGTTGAATCCTTTGGAAAGGACATTGGTTTCGGCTTTGGTGAGGATCCTATCTGAGATGTTATGCACTGTTTGTTTCATGTGTGGCTGTGAGGGAGGAGGGGTTTGTTTCTGGCGTTCTTGTAGTCTTCGGAGTTTGTTGGTGTGTGTATCTGTCTTGAGGGTGGTCTGTGTTTTGGCTCTCCAGACGGCGAGTTGTTTGGATTTGTCCCAAAGTGCGGGGTGGATCTTGTTGCTGAGTTTGAGGTGGAGTGTGATATATATATATATAATGGCTCTGGGTGACTCTATTCAGGCATGATATTTATTTATTTGACTTCTCTTATATTAGATAGTTTACTTCTAACCATCCAAAAACTTTCATGGACAACATGATTCAGCTGAATTTCTTCAGGTTCAAGTATGCCTTTGAAAATGTGAATAGCTTTGATGTTTTGGTGTGGTAAATGGGGAATAAGGAGGCTTTGGAAATAACTAAGCTTAGAATAAGCTACAGCTAGTCCTTGACTTATATCCATTCATTCATTTAGTGGCTGTTTGGACTTACAATGGCACTGAAAAAAGTTACTTACAACTAGTCCTTGCACTTATGACTGTAGTAGCATCCCTATTGTTGAAAGAAAAGTCTTCATCAGGGCCCAGTCCAAGCTGGGAATAAACAAAATGGAGACTGTTTTAGAAAGAAGGTTGCAGTTTATTGAAGAGAAAAGCCAGACAGAAGCATGGCTCTGGGAAAGCTGACCATATGTTGCTGGGAGTGGTGGGTTTTTATACCTTCTGGGGCTCTTGAGGTTGTTTCCTGTTCCTGTTTGAGGCTTTGTATTTCCTGTGTCATATACTTTGACCTGAATCTGAGGGTGCCCTTTTGGTATTCTGATGGTGGGTTAATCCTATTATGTCCAAAGGTCATGTCTTTTAGAGTTTGGATGGAATATGTAGATTTTAGGGGTCTTTGTCTTCCTAATTTCATCAGCTTCTAGCTTCCTGGCTCCAACCTTCCTGAATGGATTATTACATTTGCATTTCTAAAAGCTGGTTTCTGCTGAGTTTCTGCTTGGGGCTATTAAGAAAAACTGGACTTGCTTTTCTCCCTTTAAGATCCTTTGAGGAAATATATTCTGCCTTTTTAATATTCCCCAAAATATTTCTTTCTCTGGATTCTTCCCACACTATGATCACAGATTCAGAATTTAAACATTTAGCAACCAGCATGTATTTATGATGTTGGCAGGATCCCAACCACGTGATTTTTTTAACAACTGCAGTGATTTGGGGTTGTTAAAACATGGTTAAAAAAGTTGTAAAATTGGGTGTAACTCACTCAACAAGCACCTTGCATAGCAACAGAAATTCTGATCCTAATTGTGCTCATCAAGTTGAGGACTACGTATATGCCCTAATTCTGTGTGTTTTATGCAAAGACAGTTCTAATATCCCTATATTATAATATAGGTATTAAAAATGGTTCTTCTCAACACATATGCTGCTGAATGCTACATCTAAAAGTATGTCCACCTATGTTGAGGGTAAATAGGTGTTGCTGTCCAAATAATGTGATATCAAGATTCCACATGTGCTCACCAGTCCAAAAAGACAAAACATTCCTGCTAACATTCAGAAATAGGTGAAATCTTACCAAGTTTCCTTCCTCCATATAATTTGAAAAACTAAATTAACTAAATGTAGAGTTAATCTGGAGTTCCAATTTGTATCATGGTGGAACAGGACCCAGGAAGGTAGGGCTCTGCCTTCCACGCCTGATTTTGCCCTGCTGGAGGCGCTAAAATGGGCCTAAAATCGCCCTGAAGAGGCGATGAAGAGGAGGGGTGCTTTGTTGATCCCGAAGAGATGGCGGTCTTTCCATTCAACCCAAGGAAAGCCCTCCAAACCGGCTAGCCATTAGCTGCTGACAACTGAAGAAGAAAAAATCACCAATTAATACTTCGTAAACAGCATGTTTGGAACTGGGTGAGAATATTGATCCTTTCTTTACTATTTTACAACTGAATTTCCTGGGAAAGGCTCCCAAGAAGCTAAAAGCCTCCAAATGTAAATGGAAGTGGCGTTTTAATTTTATGGAGGACAGAAACATACAAGTGGAAGTAACATAAAACTATAGTTTTGGTAAATCTGAGAACTGAGATAACTGTTAAGATTTTCTCTTTGGAAAAAAAACTTTGAGGTGAAATATAAGAAATCAATCCTTTGTTTTAAGAGTGGAATATAGACTTGGAATGACATCTAGTGGTGGATTTGTGTATAGCACTATAATTTGCTTCCCGGCTGCTTGGTGATTCCTAGCTCGGGAGAACAGCTGGCAATAAAGGAAAATATTTTGACATACTTATCACCCTGACCTTCTTGGATTATAAATACCTACTGAGCTTGGACTTTTAACTTCAATAGTTAGTGGGAGAGAAAGAAAAAATTGACCTTGGACTACGCCTGGCTGGGAGAGATTTTTGAGCTGTTTTCAAAAAGGTTGAACATTTTGAACACTTCGAACACTGTGGATTACAACTTTGCCTGATTTACAATTTTTGGATATTTGAGACAAAGGATCACTATAAAATATTACTTTCAGGACTGAACCTATACTTTGGAATCTATTGGATTATAAAGGATACATATAAAGACCAGAAAACTAGAGGAAACTTTGATCTACTCTTACTGAGACTGGTGATACTAGAGGATCTCCAGGAATGATGTGTCAAGAAAAAACAAACACCTTTCAGAAAGAAATATATTCTATGCTACAACTAATTCACCAAACAATTGTTGAATGCAAAGAGGACATAAAAAGAAATCATAATGAGACTAAAAAAATTTAGACAATATAAATGAGCAAATTTCCAAATTAAATCTACAACTAGAAGGTTCCCAGATAATGACTACAAAGTATGAACAAATAAACCAGAAATCAGAAGACGAAACAGAAGAAATGGATTTAGAGATGGAAGAGATAAAAGAAGGGAAATATAAACAAAATATTGCAAGACTTAGCTATAACAATGAAAATGCAAAAGACCTTTTACCCCTTAGGTCTGCAAAATATATCTGATGGCAAGGAAGATTTTAAAAAATGGAATATAGAGCTGTTAGGCGAAATATCACAACTTGGGAGACAGGGAATGAAAAGAGAAATGGAAGGAGAAAGGAACTGCGAATTGTTTAAGGAATATAAATGGGCAGAATTCCCCCCCAAAAATACTGTACCTAAATTGTCTTTTTCATGCCAAGCAATTTTTATAAAAATAGAAAGAAAATTCCTGGGTGATCTAATTACCCCGGCCTGGAAAGCTACTTGGCAAAGAAAGAAAGCAAGAATCAGATTTAAAAACCAGAAAATTTAACTTTTTAGAGGGGGCATTATATGTTTAAATACTTGTTTGAATAAGATTAAAAGAACGGATGATCCTTAGATATAATTAGACTTTTATAATGAAAGATATGATTTAGAACTAAGATAGCATTTTTTTTCTTTTTGATATGGGAAATATGAAGATAAGAGGAGGATTGATATGAATAAAACATTTAGCTATATAAAAGTAATTAATATTGAGAAAATCATAATTGATAAAGATATTTTAAATACTGAGGGGAAATTAAACCTTAACAAGAGCATGAAAAACAGGATATTGATTAATGAATTGACCTTATAAATTTATGAATTAATATTATTATTTGTAACATATTAGTAAAATATGATGAAGATGCTTATATTTAACTCTGTATACATTAACAGTACCAAATTTGTAACTGTGTATTGAGGGGGAAATGGAACAAATATGGAGAAGGTAGATCAGGGAAAAAATACTGGATTGTGTAGTATTGAACAGATTTATATTGAAGAAGTCAATGTTAAATATTTGAACCCAGACATGTTGTTTACTAAACACTAAAGACTGTAATTCTTAAAAATCAATAAAACTTTTATAAAAAAAAATAAATGTGGCGTTAATCTCCTGAAAACTGGCTCTTCTTTGCTCACATTGTATCTCCTTCCAGTAAATTTTGGACTGTTGCTTAACTAATCAACTAATTAAATGTGTATCCCATCAAACTATGCAACTCAAATCTGTTTTCAAGAAAAGAACAAACTAATGTGCAGTAAAATCAAAATAAATAAGATTATCCATGGACCACTATGTTTTTTTTTTTCTGCTATCAGTTTCTAGGTTTCTATGCTTCTAATAAAAGCAATGTCTTCTCTGATCAGATTAAGTCATGGCACTCTGAAGACAGGTGGCTGGAACCCACCAAATCCTCAGGAATAATTAGGTTTTCACCTTGATATGGAATAATATTATGCCAGTCTAGCCTGGAGATGGGAGAAGGTTGTTCCAGAGGGTGGAAGACCTAACCAAGAATCATCATTCTGACCAATCTAACTTCCAATGTCACATGACGTGTCCCGACATATCGTGACTCTTTTTCCATTGCCAGCAATGGGATGGGCGCGGTTTCAGCATGATGCATCCGGCTCATGGGCTGGCAGTTTGGCACCCCTGCACTAAAGAGTGATTACATCCCTAGTTAAGAGGAAAACATCTGATAGGATGGCTTTACCTGAATAACACAGTTCTGCAGATACTTGGGAACTAACCTGAGTAAAAGCCAACTCAGAAGCTTACTAGCAGAAAAGCAGAACCCACAATATAAAGGCAATAAGGATAAAGCAGTTAATCACCTACTTTTATGCAAGCAGATGCCTTTGACCAATAGCAGCTTCTGAATAAAATGAAAAGGCAAACAGCAGCTAAAGCTTTACTGTGTCGAATAATTAGGGCTTCTCTGTAAGCTTTCATTGCCATATGTACCGTATGCAATCCTGCATGTCTTATCTGACTGGTAAAGTTTGTGATTTTAACTTTTATTATAAACTCTCCCCAAGAGGGTTTTGTAACTGGGCAATATTTTTTTAATTTACTTATAATATGTATATGAGAGGTAATTATACACTTTTGTCAGTTCTCATAGCCTGAGTGTGTGTGTGTGTGTGTGTGTTTGCACATTGGAAAGTGTATGAAACTGGGAATTGCTGCAAGACCAGCATTAATTGGAAATATATATTCCAAGTGAGAAATGGCCTATTTTTCTAATAGACTTGGACATTATTACTGAAATACTGGCAAATTCACGCATCAGTATAAATTGTGCGACTGCATCTGTCAACAGGCACCTAAAGCAATAATAAAGGGAGAATGGCTGCTCATAAATATCCAATATACTAATTATCAGAGCTCGACTTAACCAATGGCGGGGTAATAAAAAATGAAGTTTTCTTTCCTATGAAAAATGTACCTTTTATTCCTGGAAAACTGACTGCAGTGTCACTCCTATTGTTTGAAAAGAGAACATGAAGCGTATTGTCAAAAATACGGTTGGGGAATATGAAGCCACTAAATATTTCATCATGCTGGCAACACAGTTGGCAGAAAAAAAAAAACCTTAAATCTATCAGGTTCTCCCTTTTTATCTCCCAACCCCTTTTTAACTATATCAAAATGCAAGCTATAGTTAGGTGAACCAGCCACTTCTCAATGCACTGTGATATAAAGCATACCCTGAATAATATAAAGGCTTTTGAAGGGGATGTGAAAATATTGCTGCAACAGATCTCTGAATAGGTGGTAGTTCTTGACTTACAGCCACACTTGAGACTGGAACTTCTGTCACTAAGTGATCTAATCGTTAAGTGAGCCATCACATTCATTGAGCAACTCCAACTTCCCCCTTTGACTGAGCTTGTCAGAAGCCAGCTGGGAAGGTCACAAATGGTGATCAATGATTATTGGGAGACTGCAACCATTGTAATTATAGGCCAGTTGCCCTAATTTGTGACCCCATGTCTGCAGTTGTAAGTCAAGGACTACCTGTAACCTTGTGCTTATAGAGTTTAGAGTAGATTAAAACAATATAATTGGGAGTGACCTAAGGCATCACTGCAGAGACACCGAAATCTTTCTCCTTATATTTTTATTAAGTCTGCAGTTCAACCTTCGGGTTTTTTAAGTGATACTCAGCAGGTGAAGTAAAACATTTACTTCTTGCCTAAGGTGGACTAGATGAGATCATCACAGTGGTGGGATTCAAATACGTGAACAACCGGTTCTCTGCCTGGATGACGCTTCTGGAAATCTGTTCTGAGCCTGGGAGGCCTCTTCTGGGCCTCCGAGGCCCAGAACGGACTTCAGGAAGCGATGTCCACACACTTCTGGTGGGCCGTTCAGGGCCTGGGAGGCCTCCTCCAGGTCTCTGAAGCCCAGAACGGACTTCTGGAAGTGGCATCAATGCACTTCCTGAGAGTCATTCTGGGCCTTGCATAAAAAGGGCTAGGGCTTCAGCTGGTTCCCCGAACTCAACAAAAAATTAGCGACTTGTTCTGCTGAAACCAGTGCGAACTGGCTGAATCCCACCACTGGATCATTGTGCAAAATTCTTAGGAATCTGAAGAATGATCCAACTTTTGTTTTTTCAAATATTTAACTTTTGAATTCCAAGCTGGCATACAGTATAGACTGATGGAATATAGTTTCAGTAGTACAACAATATGTACAAATGATATATATCAGTGTTTCTCAGCCTTAATCACTTTAAGCATGGCTGGCTGGGGAATTCTGGAAGATGAAGTCCAAATCTCTAAAAGTAGCTAAGGTCGAGAAAGACTGGTATAAATTGACTTCTGGCTGTGCAGAATGTTTGCTCTCCTTTACACTTCCCTGCAGGCTTGGTAATTCTCTCAAACTGAAGACTGAAGTTGGGAACAATAAAACTTCAGTATAATTAACATTTTAGAGAGCCAACTAATTAAAACATGATTTTGCTATACTTGTGAAATTATCTATTGGGAGAAGGGCTAGTTTAGCTTCTGCCAGGAAGAAATTCTATTAACTTGACAGAGACAGAGAAAAAGCCCTCTTTTACACTACTGCCAAGTTAAACTACAACAGAAAGAGATTTTCAAAGAGGATACAGTACATGGGATAGATTCACATGAGGAGTGGTCTTTCTAGTATCTTGGCTCTAAAGTATTTAGGGTTTTATTGTTAGGAACCATCCTTTCAAATTGGAATTTGAAGCTAATATAAACACCCATTAAGTCAGACATATCAAACACAAGGCCCGGGGGCCGGAGGCGGCCCGCAAAGTGGTTTCATGTGGCCCGTGAAGCCATCCTGGAAACAATGAGGGAATGGCCCCCACTGCCTTGGCCCTGGCCCAGGCTGGCCGGGAGCCAATGTACAATTTTGTGGTGGCCATCTATGCTGAAACGCATTCAGTCTTAGCTCCACAAGACCGTCTAGAAACAGCGTGGAACCAGCCCCTGCCGCATTGGCCCCACCCCCTGGGTGCATGCTGGGGAAGTGTCACCCTTTGTGAGGAATGAAGAAATGGACCATGTGTTAGCGCTTGCCCCAGTCCCACCCCCTTCTGCCAGAGACCCTCAGATCTGCCCCATTCCTGCCCAGGCCCCCACGGACCCCTTGAGGCGAATGATGTAGAGCTGGCCATGCCCACCCAGTAGGCCACACCCACTCCATCCACACCCACCCAGTAGGCTGCACCTACCCTGGCCACACCCACCTGCCCCCCCCAAGGGCAGCTGCAATTCTGATGTGGCTCTCAATGAAATTGAGTTTGACACCCCTGCATTAAGTTAATATAAAGCCTATGTGAAATTAGGCTCAAAATTCTATTTGGAGCTGCAGTTTCTGAACACTGAACACTCTTCACAGGTAGCCTCACACAAGAGTAAATAAAGTGTGTGCAATAAATTGTGACATAAAACGTTTGATGCTCAGAACTGTTTGCCCAGAATTAAACCCACATCAAAACCTGATAGATCAGTGTTATCACTTCTGACACAGCACAAGATTAAACACTACAGATGCTATGCACCCAGAAATAAGTTGGGAGTTTTCTTGGGTAAACATAGTTGGCCTCATTTCTAGAATATCAAATTAAATTTACCACACAGCTTGTGTGACTGGAGTTGCCTAATGCAATGGCATTGTGATTCATTGCCAGACAGTTGGGCTGGCTCACATCTGTAATTTGCAGCAAGATTGATAGAGATTGTGGGGAATCTAAAGATAAACTCCCCAAAGGCAAACTTTTCCCAGACAAAGCCCTAAGTAGAAAATGTCCAGAATACAAAGAATCTATACTGGTTCTATGAAATCATAGGGAAAATTCCACTCATTGAGTAACTTGAGATTGAGGGTGGAGGCTCATTCTCCGAGCTTGTACGTTGGTTTCCAAACATTTCGTTACCAGGCTAGGTAACATCTTCAGTGGAGTTAGAGGGGATGTCATTGTCATGTTCCTCTGTTTATAAGGGCTTCACTATTTATAAGGGCTTCATTGACCACATGAAGCTCTTATAAACAGAAGAACAGTGACACTGACATCCCCATACTCAGCTGAAGGCATTATCTAGCCTGGTAATAAAACATTCAGAAACCAACCCACAAGCTCAGAGAATGAGCCTCCACCCTCATCTTACACCTGAGCTACATATATTCGCCACCATCGCTAATTTTAGATTGTTAGGGCAGGGGAAACAGAGATATGGTAGCTACTATATATTTTTTTTCCTCCTCCTTTTCTTTCCATTGATCCAGAGGTTTTTCCCCCAAAGCTCTGGGAACATCACAAAGGCAATAATTAGAAACAGCTTCCTGTGGCAGCCCAGAGAAAAAGGCTAGAAGATTAAGATTTCTACTTTGCAGGCTAATCTGCAAATATTTCTAGTGTGGCTTTGCTGTGACCTTTCTGAAAAGTTTGGCTTGGGAAAGACAGGCACTGAACTATTAATTTGGGGCTAGCCCTGAAATGCTTTTTCAAAATACTTGTTGTAGTTGGAAGATATGTTAAGTGAGAAATGGGATACAGAAGTCAAGAAGTGACACCGTGAGGGTTGATGTGTCTGCTTTTTGCATTCCTTGGGTCGGAATCTATAAATAGTCATGATGGTTTTCATTAATAACTTATAGTTGTGTTGGGCAGCCTCAGTATGAAACCTGAAAGAATCATAAGCTTTGTTAAGTAGATATTTTACTGAATTGGAAAATGAGGTGCAAAATGCTTTACCAGAATACACCATGTGTGCTTTCCATTATATGGATGGAAGAGACACAATAAATCCAGAAAAGCAATCATTTGCAGGATTCTAGTTATGCAACTAACTAGGTTTTTTTTCCCCTTTCTCATCTGGAGATTGGATTCTAATTATTTTGCCAATACAGAAACAAATTATTTCAAGGAGAGAAATCAATCCTGCTTTACTAGTAGGATTCTTCAAATTTAAGGGCTGCATTTTTGGGTTCAATTTCCTTGAAAGTACTCAATTAAACTCCATAGAGTTATTTATTTCATAGTTATAGATAAATTAGCTCCATTTATCAAGGTGAAGCTCGAGCAAATGCAATTGATCTAATTGTTGATCTGATTCTATAAAGAGTGAAAGAAGGCACTCAATTTGAATGAAAATTATAGGACTCTTTCATATGCATAGATCACTGTTCAACTCTTCACGTTGGTCTGTCCGAGTTGGTAGCATTAGCTGCCCTGTTTCAAGACAGAGAATGTACTAATTAATTTCTATTAATTTTCATACTTAGCTTAAATTTCATTTGTCTGTGGCAGGTGTGCAGAGCAGAACACAGGTTTTTTTTATGTTTGCTTATGGTTATCTTCTGAATACTAATTGTAGTTTGTCATATTTTGTTGATAGCTGTCATCTTTTGCACTGGAACTAGTTGTGGAGATATGGCTGAAATTTATTGTCTTTCTATTATGACACTATTTTTAATGAAAATCTTGTGATACAATGTTATTTTTGTTCTGGTTGTAGTTGAGATAGCAACTTGTCATTTTAAATCGTGGCGTGCTTATTAACTTTTGTTGAAGAAGTCCACAATGGGTTTATGCAATGTGTTATCCCATAAATTTATAGACCTCAGAGTCTGGATTCACAGAAAACTAAGTCAAAAATGAACAAATTGCATTCTGGCTTCATATGTGTCTGAGTGTGTCACGTCCTCATTTTGCTTTTCTCTACTAGAAATATAATAAATATTCCCTTATCTAACTGAAATTCCATACAATGGTCACAGTAATTGTATATCAGTCTCCTTCATCTGGATGCCCCCTAAATATGTTGAAAGCACAACCCTCAGAATTTCTAGCCAGCATAGGGAATTCTGGTCTTGGTGGCCCAAAAATATTTCACAGTTACACTAAGGAATCATTTAATGCTACACCTATGAACAGGAGGAATCTTTATGTGAATGCTGAGCTCAGATACTTTCCTCTTCTGGTTTTATGGCTAAACAAGAACCAAAAATCATGGTTTAAAATATACTGTACATTGTTGGACAAGAGAAGAGAAAGACAAGGGGGGACATGATAGCAGTGTTCCAATATCTCAGGGGCTGCCACAAAGAAGAGGGAATCAAGCTATTCTCCAAAGAGCCTGAGGGCAGGACAAGAAGCAACGGGTGGAAACTAATCAAGGAGAGAAGCAACCTAGAACTAAGGAGAAACTTCCTGACAGTTAGAACAATTAACCAGTGGAACAACCTGCCTCCAGAAGCGGTGAATGCTCCAACACTGGGAGTTTTTAAGAAGAGACTGGACAGCCATTTGTCTGAAATGGTATAGGGTTTCCTGCTTGAGCAGGAGGTTGGGCTAGATGACCTCCAAGGTCTCTTCCAACTTTATTATTACTATAAGTCCAGGAAAACAAGTTAAAATTTGTTGTTGCTTTTTAAAGCAATTGACTAAAGCAAATGATTCACATAGCCAGGTATGTGATACAGTAAAATTAAATTTTAGCTTGAAGCATGATGAGTTTGGGGGGGGGGGCTGAATGGCCACCGTCTTAATTTTCTTTTGTTCCAATGTTTTGCCAGCAGCTGCGACTGGCATCTTCAGAGGCCAAGTGAGCTGCTTTGTGATGTACCTCCTGGAAATTCGCAGTCTGTCTGGGTTCTTGTATTTGAACCTAGCAGGCTAATCTCCAATCAGTCGATGTCACGGCAATTCAAAGAAGCTAATTCCCAATTGGCCCCAATTAGTCCCTTTTGAAGAAATTCCAAGAGAATTGGTTCCTGATTGGTCTGTCTGTGAGCCAAGTTGCTGATTGGTTCCTTGTTCCTAGATGGCATTCTGATTGATTGGAGAATTCTAAGACAGCTGGTTCCTGATCAATTGTTCTGAGTCAAGATACTGCTAAATGCTCTTCCTGGTGAGGCTGCTGCAGATAATCCAATTAGCTGCTGGCAAAATGTCAGCAGAAACAAAAACTAGACCATGGCCATCCAGCCTGAAAGCCCACCACTGCTTCACTGATGTCAGCCACAAAAGCCTGAACAAGTATAAATTCTAGTTTATTCCTCTGTCAAACCTATATTGGAGCTAGGTGGGAAGAAGGAATGCAGAAACTCACAATGTGTTGAATTCTTTTGCCAGAGGGTTTGAATTTCTCATAAGAGTCACCTTATAAGGGAAATGGGTGGCATAAAAATTTAATAAACAAAGGACAGTTGGCATGCAAATGGTTGGGATATGCATTGTTTGATTTTACTAGCTAAAGAAATCTATGCATGGGTGAGTAAGTAGGAGCTTAAAGTTACAGGCAGACCAGGAGTTATTTCGATATATATATTGAAATAGCTATCTTGGGCTAATTTCAGAGGTTCCCTGAAGCCAAAAACTTCAGATTTCTAGTTGGTCTTTCCCTTTCTGAACCCCTACATGGGAAAGAAGAAAGACAGAGAAGGCAGTGTCACAAACTGGGACGTGGGCCCCAACAAGCTGATGTTTGTCAGGAAAAATGGGAAGAAAGAACATTATACATACCACCAAAATAAACAAATAAACAAAAGAAAGATTGCTCACAACAAATCTAGTACTGACTTACTGGGACATTTGGTGCTAGAGAAATTTGAAATAATTTTAGATAATTATGGGAAACAGTGTCTTCAGTTTTTCATCTCATGCTGAGTCCAATCATGGGCTTAGCAAAAAATGCCAGAAAAAGAGGGAGAGAGGGAGGGAGGGAGGGGGAGAGAGAGAGAGAGAGAGAGAGAGAGAGAGAGAGAGAGAGAGAGAGAGAGAGAGAGAGAGAGAGGCTTATTCAAATACAATCAAAATTAGCAGTTCATATCCTCTCGTGGTTTGGCAGTACAGCTCCCTACAATCCTGTGGTTTATGGTTGAAGATTGATGGTGCTGCAATCCCTAATCTTGGGGTGGGGACACTCAATTTTTACCCTTGCATTAAACAGATTAAAACTTGCAGTCTTTTCCTCTCCAGACTCTATACAAAATAAGTCTAAAAATACAGTTTAAATAATAACGGTATGTGCTATAAAAGCACTGAGCTGTAGATGACTAACTACTACAGCTGCAAAGTTATGTGGTTGTAGTTATCATAAAAATGAAGAGATTGTAATATGAATCATTTGTAACTGAGCAACAAGGTGTATATTACTTGATTTAGTCATAATACTGCCTAAGAGATATACTGCATGCATGCATATAATACATGTTCATTCATAAGTCAGACTTATATTTATAAATGAGTTTTCAGCTTTCCTCTGACAAGTGAAAGAGTTTTGGACATGCATAAAAAGTATCTTGTCCACTGTCCTCCGCGCCCCCCCCCCCCGAAATGTGGGCCTAATTTGTGTTTTTTTTCTTTAAGATGGGTTATTTCATTCTCAGTTATTTTTACCTCCGCTTAATGCCTTTCTCTGCCAAAGTCTTCCCCTTGAGTAGAAATGCAGATTTAATTGTACCCACTGTTAGTATCCAACTGAGATAATTTTGTTTGGTGAGATTGTACAACAGATATTGTTATCAATATGTACTGTGCAGTTACCTACTTTTATTTGTACAGGTAACCCTAGACTTATGACTGGTGACTTAGCAGCTGAAGTTACAACAACTCCCCCCCCCAAAAGGTATAACAACCCAATCTGAAAATTGCATTCACTGCAGCACCTCTATAGTCATTTGCCCTTACAACTAACCACAGAGATGCTAAAGTGCTCACCTTGCCTATTTCCCCCCCTCATCCTGACCTGCTGGTCCCCACAGGTACAGGGCCTGCTTTGCCACTCCACTGTGTTCCACACAATCTTCCCCAACCCCCATCATTGAATGCCCACTTACCTTTCAAAGATCTCTAAAATTCAGAAAGTTGGGGTAGAGAAGGAAGACAGACTGGTCTGTTTCTTGAGTTGTGTGGCTTAATTCCACAAGTGGCTATCTTTTTCTGAGTGAAAAATAACTCTGCAAAGCTCTCAGTTTTCTTTTCTTTGCTAAAGGTAGCCAGAAATTCATTTTAATTTTTTTTGTCTGTCTCTGTAGATAGATTGTGTTTAAAGCATGTTATGTAAGAGGTACAAGTTTTACCTGAGAAGAATTGAGAGTGATTTAAAAATTACAAGCTAAAAAATTGATATGGAAAAAGATGCTGCACTGGACATACACAAGACACTGGCTGATGTGTTACCAAGAGAATGACCTGGATAATTTTCCCATATTAGTTTTACAAAAGAACCTTGTTAAAGCTTGGGAGGTTTTTTGTGAAAAGTGACAAAGAAAAAGAAATGGAAAGAAATCAAATTCTAGGACATTATATGAAGTGACCAAAGATCAAGGTTGTTAAAGGTAAAGGAAGGACTATAAAGTTGATTAATTTGATCAAAGTTAAAATAGATATGTTATAATCTCTGGTAGCCCTTAATGGACTTTTGCTGACATCAGCATTGAAAAGACAAGAGTTTTAAGATTTATTTATAGAGAAGAGATGGATATGGAAAGAAGAAACTGTTTGTTTCATTTTAAGAGTTTACTGAGAGTTAGAAAAATTGCTTATACTTGTGATGAAACGGAAAATCATTTCTTTAAAATTTATTTTCTTTGTCTTTACTACCTTCCTATTTTTATTCTTTCTGTACCTTCTATTTTTTCTTTTTTTACTTTATATTAATTTTTAAAATCACAATTATAATTTTTAATAAAATCACTATTTAAAAAAATAGTCAGAAATGTAGTCCTCTATCGTAAAGCCTAAAGCAATGCTGATGTGAAATAATTTCCTAGCTTGTCTACTATCTGTTTGAACTATGAGTCATGAATGCATAAATAAAAATAGCACCAGATAGAAGTCTGATTCAAAGCTGAATGTGGAAAAAATGCATTAGTTCTCCTGATTTCATCCTGCATAGATGAGCTGTATAAATACTAAATCAGTCACAAAGGGGATACATTGAAACAGGATTTACTATTTTGGTTCAAGCCTTTTGAACTGTTCTTTGCATTTATTTCCAAATTTAAGACGATGAAAATTGATGCGCTGAATTAATATCTAATGTTTTCTGCTAATAGTGATTTTTTTTCTCCTTAAAATACAACCGTATTATAAACAATGCTTTTTCATTATTTGTTAGCTCGTAAATTTAAATGGATTTATTCAAATTGTATATGATTATGTGATTTTTTTTTTTAGAAAGAGAGCTTTTGCTAATTTCTTGCATACAAACTTAGTTTGTGGATTAATTAAAGATGAGGGTTCCCTTATTTATATACAGATTCATGGCAATGAAAGTGGTATGCTTCCTGGATATTGAGAATGGTTTCATTCCAGGGTTTCTCAACCTCAGCTGCTTTAAAATGCGTGGATTTCAACTTTCAGAATTCCCCAGCTAACCCTCGTGAACTTCAACGAGTCATAAAAGAGCCAAGGTTGCCTACCCCTGGCCTGGGGTATTCTGGGAGATGAAGTCCACACAGGTTCAAGTTGCCAAGATTGAGAAACACTGGTTTGTTTCCATATTCTTCCAGAATATTTTTTTCTATAGGAAAATTCCTCCCTTCCTTCCTTCCTTCCTTCCTTCCTTCCTTCCTTCCTTCCTTCCTTCCTTCCTTCCTTCCTCTTAATCTTAAACTTAATCTTTTTCTTCTCTCTCTCTCTCTCTCTCTCTCTCTCTCTCTCTCTCTCTCTCTCTCTCTCTCTCTCTCTCTCTCTCTCTCTCTCAACAGAAGGTGGCAGCAATGTACATAATTAGCCAAAGAAAAATAATGATGAAATCCCATTACATTTCTCAGGGAAACTGGCAAGTTTTTACAATCTTTACCTTTTAATCCTGAAAGTTAATGTTGGCAAAACTGTCTGAACTGAGTTTGCTTAATGCACTTACAGTTCCTTTTAATCATCAGTTTGCTTTGTGTAACTTTTTAAAAGTATACAGCCTTGGTAAAAAATTATATCCAAACTCAGGATTAGAGACTTTGTTTTATTATGAAAATAGGCTTTACAGCAAATGATTTTTTTTAAGCCACTTGATTAATTTTTCCTTTTACCTGAAAAGTAAACCCCAAATGAAATGAAGTTCAGTAGAGTATTAAACTAACAGAAGATTAACTGGACTAGTAACAAAAGCAGGAAATGATGGGAAAGCACTTTAGCTTTTCTGCCCAATTGCTCTTCCTTGAATCCTCTGCTAATTTGGAACTGGCAAAGAAGAAGTGAAACATAGCAGCATTTCAGGGCAAGCTGCACTAGCAGGTAGCTAAATTAGTTGCCCACCCACTGTCAGCAGTAGTACATAATGTGGTTTGAAGCCCATGCCGTGTGAAAGCAGACAGATATAAAAATGCAAGGACAATGAAAACCACAGCAGAAGAAACTTAAAAATTGTCAATGACTACCACATTGTGGGAAATAGTTTGCCTTGGAAGACCACTTGCCAATGGGAAAAAATCAATAGAGAGGAAATTAAATAAGCTCTCTTGTAAGAAAATCCAAAATCTTACCCCAGGGTCTTGTTGGAAATATCTCAGATGTTGGCAGGATGTAGATAAATCCTTCTTTTCTGACATGAGTGTGAAATTATCGTACACAGATTGTTCTGCATTTGTAAACTCAGTCAAAATGTGGTGAAGAAATTGCAACTGATCAAAATAAAAAGAAGTTTCAATTTAAAGGCTCATTCCCTTTCTGTGAGGATTTTTTAAAGAAAAAATAGCTTGCTTTTCTTCCTTCCTCCCTCCCTCCCTCCCACTTTCTTTCTTTCTTTCTTTTTTCTTTTTTTCTTTCCTCAGCATCATGTCAGTTTGACACTTTGAAACAGGAGCAACAGAAGAAACATCCAAATAACTTGAGTGCGACCATCTAAGTTATAAGAAAAGACAGTATTGTGGACAAAGTAATCAATGTGTCAAAAGCACATATCTGATGCACCAGCCACTGTTGTCCATAATTTTCTTTTTCCACCCTACATGCCAAGCCTTCAAGACAAGCAATGGTTGGGTTTACTTATATTGTAAAAATAAAAAAATAACTAAGAGTGCACGAAAATTTTAGCTTTGTCTCTAAAGGTTGCATTTGTCTATAAGGCTTGGATTAATAAATATATTTTAAACCCCCCCCCATAAGTGTTTCTGAGGATGGGATTGTGCTTATCAGCCTTGCTCCATGTCCATGGTCCCACCAAAACAGCCTCCTGACCTTCATGCATTGAACAGCTAAAATGGTGTGCATTAATTTTAAAATGATGCTGTGCTGAATTTTTAGAACCAACGGCTTAGGTTGGTTAGGTAGTGTTTACTATATTTACATCTGATCTCTCAAGAGTTAAAGGAGTTGTATATGGCACTCCTCCCTATGCCACTCACAACACTTTTCCATTGCAGCATTAGTCTTCTGGAATGTCCTTCCATCCCACCCTCCCAATATACAGATGGCCATACCAGTTGGCCTTAGAAAAGCCTTAAAAACTTGCCTCTATCCTTAGGATGATGGAGTTTGCTCCCAGGAGGGGTAGGAAGCATGTCTGGTTTTCTGAATTAATTATTGTAGTTTTGATATCAACTATACAGTAGTTGTTTCTGCTGTTGGTTTATTTATCACATTTGCTTACTGTACATTAACCAGAGTTCCAGTTGTTTAAGTTGGACTGTTTATCTCTTCAGTCAATAAACAAGCTCTTTCTAAAATAGGTTGGGATGACAGAGAGGACTGGCCAAAAGGTTCTCAGATAATTTCCACCCACAAGGATGGATTTGAACTGGGTCTCTCAGTCCAAATCCCCAGTCTGACCACTTTAGCTCAGAAAGTCCCTGGGTTGTCTAATAGCTTTGGATGATATGCTGCCACTTCACAAATTATTTGTACCAAGGAAGAATAGAAGTGTGAGATTCCACTTTTATTCTATGTTAACGTTGCACAGTTCCTTCCAGTTCAGTTACCCCATAACATTCTAGTGTGGAGTGTGAAAATCTGGTTCCTGTAATCTTTGCGTTCAGATTTCTAAGATTTAGAAAATTCCCCGTGCGTCAAAGACTATTGTGAAGTTTCTCTTGCTAAAAAGAGGGTGAGGTCATTGATAATTCAACAAATAGCTTTGAGACTAAGAAGAGGCACTGAATATTCCATGCTGAATATTTAAGTAATGATTGCCAGACTTAAATGGCCAGAAATAATAATTAGAACACGATGACTTCAATTCCATCCAATAAAAGATACCATTTCTATGGGCCCAGCATGGAAACTTAGTGTTACAATTCACATCCATGCTGTGTACCACTACAATGAACTGGGTGGCCTTATAAATCTAGTTAATAAAGGAAGAAATGTCATACAGGTTCAGTTTACCTTTCCATGCAGTGTTATTTCCAAACGTATATGTAGCAATGTTCACCTCTTCTCATTAAGACTAATTGGAAAATGACAAATGAAATGAAACTGAGGAGAAACAAAACCTGAAGGGCATGTTTTGATACTGGCACAGACCATGAAACGTAAAATGTTCAGAAAAATGTTAGTACAGGACTTTGGAATCCTACTGAGACTTACAAAAAACCTGAGAGAAATGAAATAAAACAGGATACTGAAGGTGTGCATCTATTGTATTATTAGCAGCAACAACCATTCATTGGAAAAGCTGCAAAGCTCTCTTTGTATGTTTTGTTTAGTTGAAATATTTATTTTTCATAGTACATGGCCTTAACTAAAAGGTTAGTATGAAAGGATAGAAAAAAAATTAAGTCAAATTCATTCAGCTCTCTATGATTTATGCAAGGATGGGGAAATACACGTTTCCTCAATCTTCAAAATAAAAAAAATTGCACACTCATAAAGTCAAGCCTGGCTGAAGCAAGAAATGTTAAATTAGTTTATTTATAGTCCTCACTGATGGGGGTTCCACGTTTGGAGAAAATCAGTTCAATATTTTAAAAAGGTTCTGTTTATAATATTAGAATTTTTCGGCATGCAGATTGCATTTTTCCCTTAATGCTTTTAAGAAAAATCAGTTTGAAACATTTAAGGAGGTCCTAGTTAAGAATATGATTGATTATTTTGGGTTTTTTGAAGCCAATATAATTTTTAAAGCATTGTTCACTACCTCTTAGGGTAATAGGCAGATATTTATTCATTTTCTTCATGGGAAAAAAAGTCTTTTAAGGAACACAGTCTGATCCTTTCTGCTCTGGTGCAATGATTGTATACAGAAAACACAGTGCAGTTCATGAGATGGCTTCTCAACCCTTTTGTTTTGCTTTTTACAGTCTATGCATTAGATAATGCATTAATCTAAAAACAAAAAATGAAATAAAAAAACAAGCAGCACCAGCTCTGAACAGGACAATCTCTGTCTTTCCCAATCCAGTCTAAAAATGCACCAATATTTAACACTGGAGGGGGAAGAAACAGGGTCACTGTCAAAGCAGTGTGATCAACCACAGTTTAGGTTGAGTGATCTACCAATAGGACATCTAGATAGGTCATTTCAACATGTTTCTTGGAGCTTTCAGATCCCCAAGTTTACTATCACTGCATAAAAAAGAGCTGAGATTAAACCCATTAGCTTTGTGCCCTCTATAGATTCCAATGCAAATATCTGTAGCAGCAACCCTCTTTCACTTATGAATAGGTTCCATGAATTATTTTAGAACATAGATTGTCCAAGGTTGCAAGTCTGAAGTTATACAGGGAATCTTCATTTGTACATCGGTTCCCCCCCCCAGTAAGCTTTAACTGGAAGATGACTCATGACAACAGAATTCAAGAAAAGAATCTGAATTAATAATTTTACCCCTTCTATCCGCATCTTTCTGTTTACCATATGACTTACTAAATTGCATCAGAAATTGGACCCCAATATCATAAACATAATTCTAACAGAGATTATTGCTTGATTGTTTTAATACCTGTAAGATCTTTCATGGGCACTTCAAAAGTCTTCCCATATGATATTGCAAAATTCAGCTAGTTTAGAGATGGTCTAACCATGACAGATGATTACACTGAATATACCGTGTGCTATCATTCCTAAGATCATAGGTATCACTTCAAAACAGATAGCAGAGAGACTGATAGTAGAGAATATTTGCAGCTCAGCATTGAACTGTGAGGTCCTTGGTGCTCTCTGAGCTTGGTTGTTTGCTTGCAGACATTTCATTACCCAATTAGGTAACATCATCAGTGCTACCAAGAAAATGACCAAGTTCCAAGAGCACCAAGGACCCCACAGTAGAGAGAATTACTGTTGTCATTACCAAAACTATGGGGCAGTTAATCTTAGTCCAACCTAATTCAGAAATTGTTGAGGGGGAAAAATTGGAGACGGGAGTAAGTGGGCCCTCTTGAATTCCTGAAGAAAAGGTGAAATATAGATCTAATACAAGTAAAACAAATTTGTCAGTGAAGAATTGAAACTATGACTACAGATACAGAGTCACTGGAAAACCAATGAGGACCATCATTGGGTGTCAGGAAATTGGTTGATAGATAGTCTTTGACTTATAACAGTTTATATAGTAACTCTTCAGAGTCACAAAGGCACTGAAAAAGTGACTTATAATTGTTTTTCTTAGTTACAACCTTTGCAGCATTGCCGTGATCACATGATCAAAATTCAGATCCTTGGCAACTGGAACGTATTTATGACAGTTGCAATGTCCTGGAGTCACATGATCATCTTTTGACAAGCAAAGTCAATGGGGGAAGCCAGATTCACTTAACAACCTTGTTGCTAACTTAACTACTGCAGGGATTCACTTAACAACTGTGACAAGAGAGGTTGTAAAATGGGGAAAAATTGACTTAACAACTGTTTCACTTAGCAAGAGAAATTTTGGGCTCAATTGTGGGCGTAATTCGAGGACTACCTATAATGATTTCCAGACACTCTGCTCATTAGATGAACTACACATATTTTTTCTCTCTTTTTTTGCCCCCTGCCTTGTCCCCTCTCCCAGAAGTTAATACAGTAATTCAGTCCCATGGGGGGCTATGGGACAAAATGCCAAATGAAAAAGAATTGCTTATACATATTCAGTCCTTCAAATAATAATGTTTCCTCATGAATAAGTCCATATCTTAATAGAGCAGCATTCTACTTTTGTTACTGTAATCCCTTAATCAAATGAATGGGAACTAGATAAAAGTCAAACCTCGTTAGCTGATTTCCAGAGAGATGTGTTCAATAACAACATCAGCATACTGTATAAATATATCAGAAAGACAAAAGCCCTTGGCTCTGCAAACATCTAAAGTTAGTTGATCCAAAAGTTAGCCCGGATGCATACTGCTACAAAACACAAGATACAACATATTGGCTAGTCAGGGCATTTTTCTGACTTTGTCCCATTCCTCATAGTAAAAGTCTATTTTCCCCAAAGGAACATTTAAGGTCACTTTAGGGGGTAGAATTTTACTTAGAGCCCCCTGGCTAATGAGGTCTGGGAGCCAGGGATTAGTCTAACATGCAAATTTTGGAGTAGCCAATGGGAAGTTACTTATTAAGCTGATCCTTCACAGTGTGTTGTTAATTACTAAAGGCAAACAGGGCAAGAAAGGTTAATCGGTTCAGTTGTGGAGAGGTTTGTCTCCTGCTTTGTTCTCTTCCACAGGATCATGCAGTCTTCTTATATCAAAACGCAGGCTTCTGCAGAGGGCTAGTTAAAAATCACAGCCTCTGCGGATGCTAACAGAATCAGCTTATTTTTTTTTTGATGTGGCCAGAAGCATGATGGCGAGATTCAGCACCAGCAACTTTATTAAGCTTGGTGTTAATCAATTAAACTTCCAAATTAACTAATTAATCCAAGTACAAACCAGAACACTTTGCTTGGTGTGAGAATGAAACATTTTACTGCACTCTTGGACTCTTCAAGTTTAACATTTTTGCTGTCCGACTCCGATAAAATAACTTTAATGACAATAATAATTTATTAAATTTATAAGCTGCCTGACTCCCAATGATTCCGAGTAGTCCACAACTTTACTCAGCCCACCTGAGAATTTACGCCTTTACTAGAGGTCAAATTATATACTGCATGTCCTAAAATGCTCTGCCACGATTTTAATTTATTTATTTTATATAATGGCCTGGTTTATATAATATTGTAAGCCCTCAGCCACTTCACATTGAGTAATGAGCCATATTGTGGTTTAATACAGGTAGTCCTCAGCTTACAACTGTTCGGTTAGTAATTGTTTGAAGTTACAACAGCATGGAAGAAAAGTGACTTATGGTTCATATCTATGGCAGTTGGATATGTGGGATATGTGATAATCTTTTGTGACCTTCTGACAAGCGAAATCAATGGGGAAGACAGAGTCACTTAACAACTTCATTACTAACTTAACAATTGCAGTGATTCACATAACTGTGGCAAGAAAGGTTATAAAATGGGGCAAACTCACCTAACAACTATCTCACTTAGCAACAGAAATTTTGGGCTCAACTGTAGCTCTAAGTCAAGAATTACCTGTTTGGATCTAAAGTATTACATACTTAACTTGCAGCTTCTTTCCAACTTTTTTACTTGCAAATTATACAGATGACAATTTGGCTCCAAATGCCTCAATCAACGGGGAGATAACAGATGGCCTCAAACTGTCCTGATTGTGGTGATAACCGCAGTTCACAAATTAGTTCAGAAAAGATGCGAAAGATGGGAGTGGGATGCTAAACATGAAAGCTCTTTTGCTGAAAACCTTTGAGGAGCCCGGAGAGAGTTCAAAACATTACAGATCATATGGACACTTGAAAAATAAATATATTCCTCAATCTTCTTGTGCTCTGCGATGTTTTGAACATAGACTGAAATATGAATGAAGATTGACATTAAACATCCAAGTGCACCGCAAGATGAAGGAAATGAGCCTTGGCATAACAGAGAAAACAGAAATCAAGACCATCGTACGCATATATCCAGCTGCATGTGCTTACCCGTCTTTTGCAGAAATAGAAGGCTTCCCAAAGCAAAGATGGGAATCATAAGTGGTGGACATGATAAAAGCTTTTTTCTTTTCCCAGCCTCTTTCTCTAGTCCTTAAGGAAAGTGTTGTGTACTTCATTCATGTGTGAATGATGAAGACACATGGCGATGCTGAACAAACACTTTATTCTCCTTTTACAACAACAAGCAAAAATAGAAGGTACACAGGCCTTTTTATATGGCCAGAAACCCGGACAGTGTCAACCAATAGGAACAGAGCATTTTCGCACCTTGCGCATGCGCACAAGGCCGGCCCTGTCTGGTCCCCAGGCAGCTTTTGGAATGCCCAGGACCAATGCAACGTCCCGAGCCTGCTTTTGCAGGCTCAGGACACAACAGAAAGGATCTTGGATTATCTGTAACTAGCAGACGGAAGGGCCAGGGTAATCCAAGCTTTCTGAGGGATCCTTGGGTGCTCGCTAAGCTTGTTTTCTTGCAGATGTTTCATTATCCAAACTAGGTAACATCATCAGTGCTAGTCATTGGTATCTCTCTCTTTCTCTCTCTCTAAGAGAGGGGATGTGGGTTGTGAGGCTGGTTCTGCAGCCCAGCTGGTAAACTATTTTCACAGTACAGGCCTTCGAAGATCTCTTTGGTGAAGCTCTTAAAACTTCCTTTTCTACCATAAACGAATGGCTTCTATTTATTCCGCTTGAGAGCATTATTGGATCAAGGGTAGCTAAACTTGTTCTTGGCCACCCTAATTGTAGAATATATTCATTTTGGTGCAAAAAAAAAAAACTTAATCGGAGCTAATGAGGAAATGTAGCATCGTCTCCCAGGCTGCAGCCACTACATCTCTATTGAAACAATAGTCCTTAAATCAGTGGTTCTCAACCTTTCTAATGTCGCAACCCCATAATACAGTTTCCCATGTTGTGGTGACCCCCAACCACTTATATATCACCGGGTGCCAGGGGCGTGGCCAAAGAAAAGGGGGAAAAAGTGGCGGACAGCCTTGTTTGGCGACCTCCGTGAAATGGTCGTTTGACCCCAAATGGGGTCCCGAGCCACAGATTGAGAACCACTGCCTTAAATTTTCTTGAAATTATCTCATCAGCTTTTGTGAATCATGGCCCACTTCTTCAGGTATACAATCTGCAGAGCTGTGAAAGGAAGAGTTACATACAAAGCCAATGTACATATATTGCCAATGCTTCCTTGACTCAAAATACATTGACCTTCATGGTGGGGGCTGCCGTTATACAGTCAACACTTTAGCACCTTCCAAGCAACCAGCAGAAGAAGCTGCCTTGCCTGCTGTACCTTCTCCAATGTTTTCTACACAGAGGATCGCCCACTGTGATCTTTGCCAACTGTGTGAGTTGATCATTATAAATGCTGTACAATTCCAAGAACAGAGGAGGCAGCATCACACATAAATTTACAGTACGCAGAATGGTGCCTTCTTGGGATTAATCTCCATGCATCTGATGAAGTGGACTGTGACCTGGAAAATTTGATGCAATAATAAACAGATTAGTTTTCTAAGTTATCTGAAGAGATTTTTGTTCTTTTGGCTGGCATGGCTGACCTCCGTTTTAGATCTTTGATCAATTATTGGGCTCATCAGCAGACCGATGGCCCAAATGCTTTCCACCATCAAGACCAAGAGGAACAATTTAGAAACTGCCTGGCAGAATCTGATGCGTGATTCTGGGGTTGAGAATGAATGAAGTGGCACCCTATTGAAAGCAAACCCTTGGCCCACCTGAATAAGACATCCCCTCTAAAAGATTCCAGCCTATTGATTTTTATTAGCTGGAATAATTCAGAAAAAGCAACTTTTAATGTGGTAGGGGCTACATCCTGCAAAGAACAGAATTTGGTCTCTGCAAAACTTAAAAACTTTGCTTCTGTTTAGAAATGTCAATCCCCAACTTGACCTGAATACAAATGTTTCTGTCTGCAAAGTGACTGGCAGACACATCACAGCATGCAAGAAATGACTTAGTCTCTAGGTGAAGACTCCTCTTGCCTTCATTGAAATATACAGTGCAGACGCTCCCCCCAATCCCATTCAGCTTAAAAGCTTCACTCCAGATTCCTTTTCTTCTCACCCACAGTATATATGTGAAAGAAAACCTGCTCTGCAACTGTGCAAATAGATCCATGCCCCCGTTTCTTTGAACATTAATCATCCTTAACTAAAGAAGTTACATCTAATCATTTTAACCTTGGTGTTACCACTAGACAAGGGGCTCATGAGATATCTGCAAGAAACAATACTACTTTGAAAACAGTTTGATGGGAAATTAAAGGTTATTACTTTTTACTACAGATTTAGTCCTATAACAAAATGCTATCGCTGTATTTCAAGAAGTGCTTATTAGTAATCTGACATTGGCATTCTGCTGAGAAAGCCCAGTCCTCTGTTCCCTTACTATGAAGTAAAGATATAAGATTTGAGTTAGGAATGGCCACCAGTTGGAAGCTAAGCAATTTAGCCTCCTCTTTAACTCCAGAAGACTGTGAGTTGTTATAGACTTAATCTAGTCCATTATCTTTGTCTTCTTCTTAATTAATTTCTTCTTCTTCTTCTTCTTCTTCTTCTTCTTCTTCTTCTTCTTCTTCTTCTTCTTCTTCTTCTTCTTCTTCTTCTTCTTCTTCTTCTTCTTCTTCTTCTTCTTCTTCTTCTTCCCCTTCCTCTTTTTCCTTCCTTCCTTCCTTCCTTCCTTCCTTCCTTCCTTCCTTCCTTCCTTCCTTCCTCCTCCTCCTCCTCCTCCTCCTCCCCCTCCTCCTCCTCCTCCTCCTATTTCTGTCTTTAAGTCCAGGGTTGATGTCTCTTAAAGCAGGGCTTGTCAACCAGTGGTACGGATACCACCTGTGGTACATTGGCACCTGGCAGGTGGTACGCGACTATCCTAGAAAAGTAGCGGGGGAGGGGAATGAGCTGAACCAGTGGCAGCACCGCACAAGCCTGAATGGAGCTGCAAGGCTGTCAGGGCTCAGCAGAAGCGCCAGGATCAACACCAAGCTCCAGCTGGAGCTTGGCGCTGATCCTGGTGCTTCTGCTGAGACCTGAAGAAGCACCAATCAGCTGGAGAGCAGCACTGATCCTGATGCTTCTGCTTGGCCCAGAAGAAGTGTCGATCAGCTGGAATGTTGCAGCATCTCCAGGGTCTTGTGATTTACATTCAGATGCTTGGCAACTGATTCATATTTATGACGGTCACAGTGTCCTAGGGTCATGTGAAGTGACCAAAACCTGCTGCAACCACCCAGCAGATGGGGAGAATAAAAACCAAATATCCACCCCACCCCACCCCACCCCTGCTGCCAATCCTCAACAGAAATGCTCACAACAATGAAAACCTCGGACAGGAGGAAGAGCGAGGCCGGACGGGCAGGCAAGTGCCTTGCTCGGCTGTGGGTTGGGGGCACTTTTTTCAGTGCCATTGTAACTTCGAACAGTCACTAAGTGAACTGTTGTAAGTCAAGGACTACCTGTACTTCATCATTTTTCCCTTTTGGGGGGGGGTCAAGTTTTTGACATCTTGCTAGGAGACTGGTGGTACTCCGATATTGTCATATCCTAAAAGTGGTACAATGGGTGAAATGGTTGAAAAGCCCTGTCTTAAAGGACCATATTTAACCCACAAAAAAGAACAGAGCTATTTTGTGTGCCCAATATCCTCATCCTTTTAAAGTAGGACTATGTTCTCTTGTGTCATTGATATACTGCTTTCTAAAATAATAGCTGGCATCTGCATACACATTAAAATATGATTGGGGGAAAGTATATAATATTTCTGGTTTGGAGTGGAGAGTTTACTCCTCTGCTCAGTTCTTAACAGTATTTCTGTCCTAGATAACAACAGAAATAGAATTCAATATCCCTCCATGAAGAGATTGCTTTTTTAAAAAAGCAAACAAACTGAAAAGAAAGAAATTATCTAAGCCCTCAGCCCTGGAAGTTTATAGCACAATTCTGTAGGTTTGTGAATATTATTTTCCTTTAAATTTACACACACACACAAACACAGAAATACAAGCACACCTGCTTATGTATCTCATGCACATAAAGGGGAGGGGGAGTGTTAGAAATCCCTTCAATATTTACAAATTGCTTTTTTTCTGCCTACCCAGTTTATATCTAAGCAAATAAATAGGCACCCTGGTTTAATGGGTGTAAGGAGAAAATAAAAATAAAGCCAGCACAATATCTTCTGATTTTGATCTGGTTGGAAATCAGCACCCACCCACCCTGCTGGAGAAGGAGATATTTTGGGGGGATATTAAAAGGACAGAATATTATATTTCCCCAAAGGAATAATGAAAAATCTTAGGCAAAGAGAACCCCAAGTCTCTCTGCCCTAAGCAGAAACCAAGCAGGCCAGCTTTTAGAAATGTAGATTTGATAATCCTTTCAGAAAGACTGGAGCCAGGAAGCTGGGAGCTAACAGGATTAAAAAGACAAAGATCCCTAGAACCAACAACCCCTCACCCAAAAAATCTAATACAGGACATAGCCATCAGCAATAGCCCCAGGGAAGCAGGATATGGCCTTTAGGACATAATAGGATTAACCCACCACCATCAGAATACTAAAAGGGCACACTGAATCTCAGGTCAAAGTTCATGCCATAGGAACAACTCCAAACACAAAAGCCCAAGAAGGTATAAAAACCCACCATTCCTAGCAACATGTGGTCAGTTTTCCCAGAGCCACCTTTCTGTCTGGCTCTGCTCTTCAATAAACTACAATCTTCTTTCTAAAGCAATCTCCATTTTGTTTATTCCCAACTTGGAATGGACCCTAATGAAGATTTTTCTTTCAACAGTCTGTTTTAGCATGCTTTACACCTTCATCCAAGTCAGTGGAGAATGACGTTCTCCATTTAATTAAATGCTTAATTGCACTAGGGTTACTGTTTGAAGGGGCAGTTTAAATTGCCTGATCTCTGATCTGCAATATTAACATCCAACAGCTATGGAGGGCTGCTGCAAACGATGGCTTTCATCCTAGTTCTTTTACCTCTGCTAGGATTATAACTGTGAACTATACTACAGAGAATGTGTATATTAGTTTCTCAGTGAGGGTTATAGCAATAACTTTGCCTGCAATGGGGTGGGGGTCTAATATCTCTTGACAAAAACACTTGTTGTAAATTAGGGACGTGCAAAGTGTTTTGAATCTAAAAGCCCATTTCAAAGAGAGCTGAATTTGACCATTCTGAGCAGTTATATTTCAAGGGTTCTGATCACTGAAAAAAATATCTTGAAATGAGTTACTGTAAGGGTTACAACTCGAAAGCCATTCTGAAACCTTCATCTTATTTTCCTATAAGTACTTAATCATTTATTTGGAGGCAAGTTTTATGTCTTTATCTTGATGAAATATCCAGTCTTTTCAGAATCCGCAGTCTTGAACGTTGTTGAAAATCTGTGGGGAGATGTCACACATGCAAGGAGACCTATGAAAAACTGTTTCAATGATGCTATTTCTCCAACAGCAATGTTACAAAGCAGTGCTTGGCAGGCTATCAGAATGTTTCCATATTCACTGTTTTCTTATTTTGAATATTTTAAAAAACTTCACATAACTATTAAGTATGGTTTTAGATGCAGAAAAATGTTGCATATAGTAACAATAATAATAATAACAAGAAGAAGAAGAAGAAGAAGAAGAAGAAGAAGAAGAAGAAGAAGAAGAAGAAGAAGAAGAAGTTGAAGTTGGAAGAGACCTTGGAGGTCATCTAGTCCAACCCTCTGTTCAGGCAAGAAACCCTATACCATTTCGGACAAATGGTTGTCCAGTCTCTTCTTAAAAACTTCCAGTGTTGGAGCTATATCAGCTTCCGTTCTATTAAGGATTCATTGATATATACCATATGACTATGGTTGACTAAATTTTGCATACTGCTGTACATTAAATATATTACCTTATCTGCTGCTTCATTGGACAACTCTTATTTTATTCCCTTTTTAACTATTAGGCATGAATACGTTTTCAAAGTTCATATTTTTCAGCAGCTATTTTTTATAAACA
Source organism: Crotalus tigris (assembly GCF_016545835.1). NCBI lineage: Eukaryota > Metazoa > Chordata > Lepidosauria > Squamata > Viperidae > Crotalus > Crotalus tigris. The sequence continues at coordinate 1,764,132 of NW_024100544.1, read as the reverse complement.
TGGGGGATCCAGTGTTTATGAATTAAACACAATATCCTTTAATATTGCATTATCATAACACTATAAGAAATCATTTGGAAGTTTAACCACCTTGGTTATCTTGACCCTGTTTATTATTCAAAAGTAAAATCACAGTGCTTTGTATAGATTTCCCCAAGCTAAATATCATTCACCTTGTGAAGGTGTTTAGCTGTGATCATTGGATAATCAATTTGGGTGAAATGAATTATGTGTCAGGAGACTTTTTAAAATGCCAGCTGTCTATTCACCTTAGATTTTTAAAAGCCCTATTAAAACATTTTATGTTCTTTCTAAACTACGAAGCATAATCTGTCATTCACAACTGGAATTTCTTTTCAGTTTATATAATCTTTAAATCAGGAGGGCATGTAATAAGCACTCTTAATTTTTGCCTGCTTTGCAAAAGCGAGAAAAGAATCCAAATTAGATTTTCAGTATTATGACCAAGTATGTTCCTTACTGTTGGATCTTTCCAAGTGATTGTGTATACACACTTAAATATGTGTAGGATATACCTGTGACTTTCAGATGTTGATATGTTGTGATCTTGTGATCCTTAATTTGGCTATGCTGGCTGAAGATGGTAGGAGTTGGGTGACCATAGCTTTTCCTTCATTTCTTTACAGAGCTGGTCAGTCAAATATCCTTGTTGGTAAACCTATAGGAACTTCAAGCCTATAATGACGCAGCCAAGTATCTATAACATAACCCTGACAATGACTTAAAACTCCACAAAAAAGAAGGAAGTATATGGCATTTTGAGTGGGCAAATGGTTTCTCTGTCTGTAAAAATATATTTCCATTTAAAAGAAAGCAATTGGAAGTTTGTTCTACACATATATTGTGAGATTGTACACTGACCCAGAAGCTCCAGGTAGTAGTAGCTGCAGTAACACGTTCGCTCCTGTTTTTGTTTTCCTTGCACTTTGAAGTTCAAAGGTACAAATCCCAAATAATCTACTTGGAACCCATGAGCCTGTCTTTTCTTATCAATGCAGAGCCATTTCTTCAAATTACCTGCTATGCTATTGGTTTATCTGATCCAAGGCTTTGTGCTACTAAGATATATTGCTCTGACCTTTTCTGTAACCGTGAGTGTTTTTAATTTTTGCTTGAGTCCAGCTTTCCAATTCCGGACATTTTTAAATTCAGTATGATTTCTGAATGGGAGTGCTCTTTGCTATATCTTGATCATAATCTGTAACATAACAAGGATTCTTTTGGGAAAGGTAGGCAAAACAAAGCATTTCTCTTCACTTAAAGATTATATCTTTTAAAGCTGAGGGAGGCATACTGCTGTAGGGTAGAGTAGTTTTGTACACTGTGTTCAATTATATTCTCCATAGATTATAGAAAAACTTATTTCTTGGATACTGTGACTTTATTTTTAGTGGGGAAATTAAAAAAATAATAGAGGGAACTTTACTTGTTCAGGCTATCCACATTTTCTGCTTTCATGTAGAGGAAATAATGTATTTATATGTCTCACATTAAGCTTGTTTCTTGTCCTTTGGGGAGCAAGAATGAGAGAATACATGAAGATCAAGCTGATGCTTTTTTTCAAGGAACTGGAATGATTGACAGAGACTTGCAAGTTGTCAATAACCAACAGCAATTAATTCTCTTTGAATGTAGATGCTAGTGCATTTGCAGCTGTTCACAAGTGGGTAAAAGAATCTATAATGGCTTCTGACTGCATTAATATAGGGCAAAACAAAATCAAGAGATTGTTTTATATGTTTGATCTAACTCTGTCATTTTTCCTTTCAAAAGCTTTGTAGATTTAAATTATAGAAGTATTTAATTGAAATTTTAAAAGTTAACGGTATTCAAAGACTCTGGGAACATGATAGCAGATAACTTGGCTAAAAGATTGAGGGAAACCAACTTTGGCTGTTGTATCTTTACTGAGATTTGTACTGTATCAGTCAGATTTCCTTCTCCTTCATTGTTGTCCTAAAGGTGCTTTTTCAAGGGGCAGCTAGACTTCCTTTGTATTTCCTTGAAGACATTTTGCTTCTCATCCAAGAAGATGTTTCGCTTCTCATCCAAGCACCTTAGGGGACAACCATGACCTGGACGACTGAGAATCTCCATAGAACTTTTTCTTCATAGGCAAGGGAATACAATTTGCTACGAATGAGGAGATACCTTTTTTGCCACTGCACTCTAATTTTAAATGAAGTTACCACTTCCCCCTAGAGCAGGGGTGTCAAACTGCCGGCCCACAGGCCAATTGCATCGTTCAGAGGCCACACCCACCCCAGCTCCGGCAATGCAAAAAAAGTCCTGACACGTCGTGACACATCATGTGATGCGGCGAGTTTGACACCCGTGCCCTAGAGACTTTACATCTCATTGGTCTTTCTATGATGACATTTGAGAGAGAAATTATCTCTGTGGCACCTGCCAGTAGCTTAGGCTGTTATAGCAGAGAATTGTAGAGAGAGAGGGGGCTTCATTAAGAAGTACTAGCAAAAGATTTTATGTGTTTGAAAGTTGTGTGGAATAGTCAGTTAATACAAAAAAATGCAGCATTTCATTCTGAAACTGGGTGAAATGAAATGTCAGTTCTTTATGACTTTTGCTGATTCTTCATTTGTTCTCAGTCCTAATTCAAGATGTGCTATAAAGCCCTTCCTATACTAGGACAGGGTGTCTAAAGGAATGCCTCTTTCTGTTTGTTCCTATTCACATTCTAAGGTCATGTTTAGGAAGATATGTTCCTAGTACCACCCATGATGAGTTGTGGCTGGTGGTCAGCCAAGAACTTGCCTTGTCAGTGGTGGCCTCCTGACCTTGGTAATTGCACCCTAATGAATTATGTCCAGAGCCATCTACCTTGTCTTTGTGGTGCTAAGCAAATAAACATTTATTTTCCCAGTTTTTTAAAAATAAAATGTTAATGCTTTGGTGAGTTTTTTAAACTTCTTTGCTGCTGCTTTTTTATCACTGCTACTTTTATCATTTGCTTTGTTTGTTTGTTTTCTATAATGTTTTCACTGTATATATTTATTAACCATTCTATTGTTTTAATTGCTTAAACTTTATTACAAATGGCTTTGAATTCTTTTAATGGGAAGCAGCATGCAGATGTTTTAACACAACAAATAAATAAAATACATAAAATAATATTGGTAAGGATGGCCAGTGAAATCATAGGAACCATGCATGTCTTCTGTTGTCCAGATTCACGTGATTTTTCGTCCGTCTTTGCCATAAATATTCCTATATTTTTGTTTTTGTATGAGCAGGCTTTTTCTTGGCAACATCTGTCATCATTTTCATTGCAGAGAAGAACTATGAATTTGGCTCTTTTAATTTGATTCTATATGGTTCTGGTATTATGTGGCCCAAGCACCAAGTGACAGGACTGAAAAATGTCCAGATCTCATTGATTCATCAAAATTGATTGTTATTGAAAAAGAGATTTGACATATTATGAAAAGATATATGAGCCATTACTAATCGTAATGAATACTTTTAAAAATCTACAATTAATAATGATTTACACAAATCATTTGGAACATAGGATTTTAGAATAGTCAATTTTAGATAATAATCTATGTTGGTTTGTTTCTAATGTCCCTATTAGGCATAAAAAATGTACTGGGTCAGTTCAAAGTGAGCAAGTGTTCAAGTTCTCAGGAACATTTGATCAACTACTATGGTAAATTGTGCAAACCAAAAAATCTTTATGCATGAATTAGCTAATGCTCCTATTTACCTTCTTTTGTATTCTCTTAGACACTTGTTTTTTATTATATACACTTTAGAATAGAATAGAGCTGGAAGGGACCTTGGAGGTCTTCTAGTCCAGCCTCCTGCTCAAGCAGGAGAACCTATAGCATCTCAGACAGGCAATTGTCCAGTCTCTTCTTGAAAATTTCCAGTGATGGAGTGTCCACGATTTCTGAAGGCAATCTGTTCCACTGGTTGATTGTCCTCACTGTTAGGAAGTTTCTCCTTAATTCCATGTTGCTTCTCTCTTTGATCAGTTTCCAACCATTGTTTCTTGTCCTTTCCTCTGGTGCTTTAGTGAACAACCTGGCCCCCTCTGCCTTGTGGCAGCCCCCCACTGGAAAACTGCTATCATGTCTCCCCTATTTCTTCTTTTCTTTAGACTAGCCAAACCCAAGTTCCGCAGCCGTTCTTCATGTGGTTTGGTCTCCAGGCCTTTTTATCTTGTAGCTTTTTATAATTTAATACACCATCCCATCCTCCTTGTGCTGGTCCATGACTGTAATAAAGATTTGATATTATTTCTGATGTTATCAGTCTGTATTTGTTGGATATATCATATCCAACCACCAAATTGTTTCCCTCATGGAGCAGGTAATCCTCGCTTAACGCCTTGTCATATTTCAACCATTTGAAGTTATGATGGTCATGAAATGGGTGCTTTACAACCCAGAAAGCTCCCCTGGCTGTCGTAATTGATCACTCACACTGCCCCCTCCTGTGGTCATATGACCTTATATCAAGCAGGTCAGCTTTATGACTGGTTGCAGTGTTTCATGATCACGTGACTGTGATTTACAATGTTTTTTGCCAGTTTCTGTCAAGAAGCACCTATTCAAATGATTGAGTTTGCTTAACAACTGCACCATTTGTTTAACGACTGCTCGAAAAAAGCCAGAAAATTACTTCTATTCATATGAATGCCTAGACTTATGACCGTAACAAATCATGACCATAACTCAGGGCTCAATTATAGTTATTAGTTGAGGACTATCTGTACAGAATACAGAACTGATCACCTGGTAGCCTATTTTCCATCTCTGTTTTGCACACATCTCTTTATGTACATAAAAGCTAATTATACACAGTATTGGAGCCAGTGACTCTGGAAAGCTCTGTGTCTTTTGAAATAGAATCTCAATTTTTTCCCATTCATGTTTCTCCCTCTCTCCCACTGCTTCTACTTGCCTTTTATTCTGTTTTGCCTGTTAACTGTTTGTGATGATTTCTCACACTTAGTAAATACACATACAGCTATATACTTTGCTAGCTGAATTGAGGGATACGTGTACTTGCTGTGATCAGGATTTAGGATTGACAGGGTATGTGCTGGATGCAAACTACCCTCTGTAATTTTCCAATAAGGCTCATTATTTTCGCAGGGACTGCTGAACACATAGGCAAGGAGGGGTTGCTAACAAAACATGGGCGACAATAGCATGTTGTCGCAGTGTATGGACTTGCATCAAAATCAGTGATGGAATAAACATAGCGCCCCATGCCTTATTTTTTAAAACACAAAACTCAGCTGTTAATTTAAGATTCCTGGGTATTTGGCACCACATTCAGCATAATGTGAAGATGCGCAGTTTCTTCCCATATTCTTAAAGTAAAGCTAAGGCTGTTTAATAGTGGGTGAGTATGGCTGCTGCATAAGTATATTAGGTGGCCTCCATTTGCCCTTCCCATTCCGAATGTTAAAACGAGACCTCTGGTTCTTCAGAACTGATCTCTCTATGTACCAGCTCCCAGTCTCATTTTTATGCTGGCATAATGCACTTAATTCATAGAAGGCAGGGGTTGCAAGCCTCTAATTTAGCAGTCACCAACCTTTATTGCCACTGTAATAATCCTGATAGAAGTGATTTTTCCAGGCCAATTTTTCTTTGGTCTGCAGCTCTTTTGCAATAAACATGAGCCAGAGTAATGAGACAAAAACTCTGACTTCTCCTATGACAATTCAACTGGTTCACAAAGGGACAGTAAAATATAATCCAAGGATTTACAGCACTAATAGCAATGAGCAGTGGAGTTCATTAGTATGCTACAATTTCAAGTAAAGCATGGGGACAAAGATTGCCATATGCACCGTCCTGTATGTTGGTGATAATTGAGTCTATTAGCCTTAATTTCATAATTCCTAAACTAATTCTATTCACTTCTAAATAACTTTAATTGCTTGATGGGGGGAGTTATTAAAAGGCAGTGCATTGGGTACTATGTATCAGTGCGATTAATTTGTTTGAATATAGTGCACTCAGTGTAATCAGCTTCATTTGTTGTCCTATATTTATCCATCAACAATAATGATATCTAACTTGGATCTAGAAAACAGTCAATGGCCACTGAAGTCATTCTAAACATTACATTTCACAGGGGACCACCTTTAGGAACTTTTGAGTTGACATAAATTTATTGTATAAATTTGCTTGTAATCATGTGAACTATTAGTGCCGCTTTATAAAGCCTTGATAAGACCACACCTGGAACACTGCATCCAGTTTTGGTGCCAACTTTACAAAAAAGACATTGAGACTTTGAAGAAAGTGCAAAGAAGAGCAACTAAGATGATTAAAGGCCTGGAGACAAAAACATATGGAGAATAGAATTGGGTACGGCTAATCTAGACAAAAGAAGGACTAAAGGTGACATGAAACTAGTATTACAATAATTGAGGGGCTGCCACAAAGAAGAGGGGGTCAACCTATTTTCCAAAGCAATAAGAAGGCAAGACAAGAAGCAATGGATGGAAACTAATCAAGGAGAGAAGCAACCTGGAATTAAGGAGAAACTTCCTAACACCGAGGACAATTAACCAGTGGAACAGCTTGCCTTCAGAAGTTGTGGGTATTTCATCACTGGAGGTTTTAAGAAGAGAGTGGACAGCCACCTGTCTGAAATGGTATAAAGTCTCCTGCTTGGGCAGGGGGCAGGGCTAGAAGACCTCCAAAGTCCCTTCTAGCTCTATTCTGATTGATTGATTGATTGATTGATTGATTGATTGATTGATTGATTAAATGTCCCCATGCTGTGCTACATTGAAGTCTTCATGCTCTTGTATAGCATGGGGGTGGGAAATTCTACTCCAACGTTCTGCTTTGAATCTGAATTTTGTAAACATGGTTGTCCCTATTGCTCATTCTCAGTGACAGCTTCTTGAACCCTTTTGTATGTTGAGAGGGAATGCTTAAAGAAGAACGGAGCCTTTGTTTGTAGCCTCAATTGCATGGACATCATATTGTGGTGGTGCAGTGGTTAGACTGCAGTACTGCCGGCTAATTCTGCCGACTGCTGACTGCTGGTAGTTCAGCAGTTCAGTCTCACTGGATCAAGGTTGATTCAGCCTTCTGTCCTCCCGAGGTCAATAAAACGAGGACTCAGATTGTTGGGGACAATATGCTGATTCTGTAAACTATTTAGAGAGGGCTGTAAAGCACTGTAAAGCATTGTATAAGTCTAAGTGCTATTGCTATCATGGTGTATATAGTGTTTTCTGCTAGTCATTTGAAATATCTGCAAGAAATCAGTATCATTTCAAGCTGGGGCTTATTCAGAATGTTCACATGGTTTAGGAATTACTGAATGAGATTTATGATGCATGGGAATGTCTTTTGCAGCTAGGGTTTTGACACAGGGGTATTAGTTATTACTCATCTCTTCTGACAGCAACACTTATCTTGGTTTCTACTGCCAAAAGGAGAAATGTTCTTCACAGCTGTCCATCAACCCTGAAAATCAAAGCAAACAAAAGACAAATTGAGTTCATACACTACACAGATCGCTCATTTGTGTTTGGCTGGTTTTAAATTCACTTGTTTAGCAAATCCAGTTAATTGTACTTTGTTCAGTAAATCATGGGTAAATAAACCATGTCTCTGTCTGATAAATGAAGACATGTGCAAACAACCAGAGTATCTAGAACAAATGTGTCCAACCTATGGCCCACAAGCCACATGCGACCCTGGACAGCTAGTAATGTGGCCACACAAGATCGGAAACTTTTAACATGATATGATTTATTAACTATATTATATATTATATATTTTATATGTGGCCCAATACAATTCCTTTTCACTCAGTGCAACCCAGGCAAGACAAAAGTTTGGAACCCATGATCTAGAAGTTTCTGTTCTCTCTGCCTTATAACATGCACCCTGCTACTTACATCAAGAGGAAGCTGTCATACCAAAGGCTGCCTTTGACAAAATTACTCAAATCTGCATCATAGATGTAGTTTATTTAAATTAGACTGAAAGAAAGTTGTTGCAAATCCATAAATAAAACATGAAAAGTTTACAGTTGCCAAAGACAGACTATCAGTGCTAGTAAATATTAGAATTTTGCTTTACCAACCATTGTAACTTTAAGGCAGAAAACTTACGGAATGGCATATGCGAACAATAGTTCCCATTTAAGGGTGATTTTTACCCTTTATTGACATCATAGTTGCTGAGTATCTTCAATGGTGTTCAAAAATCTTTTGCAAATAATAATGCACTTTTTTTAAAAAAGATATTTTATTATACCCTGGTAAATAAGATGAGAGAAAGAGTTAAATATGGCTGCATTAGACATGTGGCCAAGTCAGGAAAAAATGTTTGTTTCAACTCAATATAAACAGCTACATTATGGAAGTCCTCCTGAACCTTTTCAGATCAGTCCCTGATTAGCAGACATGTGATTCAGAAAACTTTGGTTTCTCCAGGTTTTTGGTGAAGCATTGCCACACACCCCCACCCCTTTCTCTCCCTAGCTCCCCTATTTTCCTAGTATCTTCTCTTCCCTTTCTCCCCTCAGGCCTTATCGATAGCCCACTGCAGCATACCCATTGGCCTGACTATATTCTGATTTTCCAGAATTTATGGCGGAGTACAACCTGGATTTCCTGATACCTAGTCTGGGATATGCCTCTACACCACATTGCCTGTAACTCCACCCTGTCTCTCTTAAGCCTCTGTTGAGTTCTCAAAAGCAGCAATAAGCAATTTGGACCAAATTGTTCATGTAACAATGCTTAGGCTGAATGCACTTTAAATCATTACTGCAAAGATAATCAAACTTTATTCTAAACTTTATAAAGTTTTGGTCCAAAGTAATAAGATTACAAAAGGCTGCATTTACCAAAAAAAGAAAAGAAAAACAGAATTACATGATAGCATTAGACTGTGGTTATTCTATGAGGCAAGCTTTTCATGGATAATAAAGTCAAAATTACATTCATGGTCATTTGTATCCTTCTCATCCCTATGGGCGGTATGTGTCTACCTCAATCTTGAGGCCTGGGAGTCTGGCGGTTCTGTGTAGGATTTTGGCTATTCCTAGCACTGCACCCTTCTGGACAGAGAGCTCTGATGTGGTTCCTGGGCTATGTTGAACACACACACACACACCCGCTTAGAAGGCACGGCCCTAAGTGCTCCTATTACCACTGGGACCACTTTGGCTTTTACTTTTCATATACACAAATGCAAACACACACACACACACAAACAAAAACAGAGACAAAGATAAGGACAGAGAGACAGAGAGAGAGAATGCATATATGAGTGCAGCTGATCCCCAAAACAACACGGATCTCATGATTTTCAGTGGCATCAAATAATAAATTTCATGTTCTACCCAGATATGAGCTGAATTTTGAAAAACCTTCCTCTGATTAATTAGTAACTGCAGTTGAAATAAATGCCTCATAAAAACCTGGAAAAAATATGGAAAGTAAATCTACCTTTCCCAGCAGGCAATTCTAATTTATGCAGTAAAAGTCTTCGAGGATGCCCCTGCCAAGGAAAATTATTTAAATGACATCTAAATTCACTTACAGTAATGTGAACTAATGTAAATAGGAAGACTCTTAACATATAAATCAATGATGAAGTTAGCAAGATGATCAGAGGTGTAATCTTGCTGTCATTGCCATCAATTTCACTTACTTCAAAGGAGCAGGACTGAAGCAGAAGCACTGAGACAGAGATTTTTTAGATGTAATAACAAATACACAAACTTACACATTTTGATGTTGTACTTACCAATTCTTTGTTTCCTCGGGTGTATAAAATAATGGATTTTTTAATGTGTAATTGTCTAGATAGGATATAGATACAAACAATTTGCAATAATATCTATAATAGACTTTACTCATGAGACGCATACATGAAAAACACGATCAATAAATAATGAATCCTACACATCTCTACTTTGAGAAGAGGTCCCTTGTTGCGCAATATGACTGAACTCTGAGGAAACATTGACAGAGTACTTCATATAACTGCTGCATAAAGGAGGAGCCTTTTCCCCCCCAATTAGTTGCTTTTATACCATAGAGTGGTTCTCAAACTATAATACTCCAACCTTCTAATGAATTTGTGATCTCCTTCCCCATGAATAAAACAAACAATTTCATTGAAGCCAGAATTAAGCAAGAAAATAAATATACCACTTTTTATCCCGAAAGAGATAAAGAGAAAGCCTTGGAATTTTTGCAAGACAGCAGTTACCCATTGCAGATAAAGTGAGGAAAAGCCAAAAGTGATTTTTGACAGCACACAACTTTTCCTATGCATACCTGATTTTATAAAAAAATAAAATGTAACAGACACCCCAAATTATTTGTGATTCTTCAGGGGAGCAGACCTATCATTAAAGAACCCGTCATAATCCTCTTCTTTCAAGGAATTCAGTAGAATATTCCTTCCTTCCTTTTCTCCTCCCTCCCTCCCTCTCTCTCTCTCTCTCTCACACACACACACTAAATGGACTACATTGATGAATGTTGGCATTCTTCCTTGAAACCCATGAGAATTTGGTGTACTTTCCTAATATATCCCAGGATTTCAGATGGGAATCATGAGATTTGCCAGTCTCCTCCAATTTAAGTCATTGCAGTTAATTTAACATTTAGATTTTTAATCATACTGAATTTGAGGCTTCCACAAATAATATTGTGTGGTTAAAAAGTACATTGTCCACTTATGGCCAACATGATGGTCTTTCAATGCTTTCACCACACAGTTTGTATATAAGAAGAGATTAGAATGCTCTAATTCAGTGGTTCTCAACCTTTCTAATGCCATGACCCCATAATACAGTTCCCCATGTTGTGGTGACCCCCAACCACTTATACATCACCGGGTGCCAGGGGCATGGCCAAAGAAAAGGGGGAAAAATGGCAGACAGCCTTGTTTGGCAACCCCCGTGAAATGGTTGTTCAACCCCAAATGGGGTCCCGACCCACAGGTTGAGAACAACTGCTCTAATTTATATCAGTGATTCCCACTGAATATCATGGAAGAGTGAAATTTAAAAACCTGCACCCTCACATCCTATTTAGCTACTTTAATTGCCAAACAGCAGTGGATAAAAACAAGAAGGCTAAGAAAAACCTGTCGGTTGAACTGCTAAAATCTTTTTACACTCATCAAGAAAGTAATCCTGTAAAAGACTAGAGGTGAGAAGAATCATGAAATCACATACCCAAGTGGGTGAGTCCGATGTCTATGATGAGCTACCTCTTTGTGCTGGGCATCTGAGGGCTTAGTAGAATGGGCAGCTATTTATTTCATGGGCATGTCCTGGCATGGAAAGATGTCTTCCCTTAACTCAGACAATACCATATAGTGTACGGTCACTTTGTTTTTCTGTTGTGCTCATTCTGGCAGTATTTGAAAGAGCAGATGGCCAAAAGGAAATTGCATTATGGTTTTTCTTCACCAATATCTCTGACTCAGGTCCTGCATGTCTTCTTCAAGAACGTAAAAATTAAAAGGTTAGAATGAAGGCAAGCTGACAGGATGTTTGGAGCAGTGATGGGATTTAGCCAGTTCACGCCACTTCAGCAGAACCGGTAGCTAATTTTTTGTTGCCCAGGCCCAGAAGGGACTTCCAGAAGCGGCATCCACACAGAGAACCGGTTGTTCACATATTTGAATCCCACCACTGGCTTGGAGGCTTGTTCAAAATCTTTGTAGTGCAAAAGGCTAACGTTTTTAGCTTTATCTCTGCAACGAAGCAAATTAGCAATAAAAAGGGAAAAATAGGTCTCCTTGTCCTTCCCATCATAAAGGGTAGTATGAGTGCAATAGTATGTTGTGCAAAAAAACTTTTTCTGGTAGAAATTTCATCCCTCAACTAAGTTCTTTTTCTTTTTTTTTTTAATAAAATCTGGTTTTGCTCTGCTTTTGAGAATCTTTGCTGTAAAGGTGGCTTTAGTGGCTTTGCTATACCATTAATGAACTGAATACCATGAAGAGAGTCACAGACTTCTCCATTGTTTCTTGAAGAGCAAACAAACAGTGGCACATTTAGTCAGATGACTTAACTTAGCAAATTCAAATTCATTTGCTGTAAAATAATAACCTCCTTTTCATTTATGCCCGGCTTTTTAAACAAGGGATCCCCAAACCCTGGTTCATGGACCAGTACCAGGCCATGGCAAGCCAGAAACCAGTCTGCACAAACAACCAAAGCCCAATCCGTGAGATGCAGGCAGCACTCAAAACCACACACCCTCCAGTCCATGGAAAAACCTTTCTCCACGGAATTGGTCCCTGGTGCCCAAAAAGTTGGGGACCTCTGTTTTAAACTATGACCATTTAAGGTTTAATTAGATCAATTTAATTCATTTAGTCCATTTAATTAATACATGTTGGTTTAATGTAAAAACAGTTTCTTTTGAGTAAAACTTAGTTCCCAATGATTTCATGGATTGATCCATACACTTTTCTTAACAGTAACATAGAAGTGGATGCCAAGTGCCTTTTTTCAACTTTCCACAGTCCTGAGAATCCATGTTTATCTCTTATCTAAGTGCTGGTCAGGTCCAGCTGTATTTAGTTTTTGAGGGTTATCCAAAGTTGCCATCTAGTTAGACATGATTATTGCTTTACATTTTCTCTTGATATGTGTTGCTTCTCATATTTTGCAAGAAAAGGCATAGACACAATGTTAACATTTCTTTACAGTACTTAAGAATCTGTGAGTCCTAAATCCCATTCAGGTACTATTTTTTTTTTTTTTTACATGTGTAACTCTTCTTACAGTTGAACAGTGGTGAATGGCACCTCTCTTTTTTTTTTCCTGCTTTCACTGTGGTCCTTGCAGCAACATGACACAGAAGGGGCAGTCCTTGCTGTAAACCAAAGATTCTCAAACGGGGGTCCTCACACCCCCTGGGTGTGCAAGACGATATTCCAGGGGGTGCAAAAGCTTGGGTTTAATGGTTTCAAAATTATAGTGTATATGCATAATTTATTGCCATTATTTTGAACTTTTGTAAGGGATGCGAGATCATATCAGAAGCGTTCTAGGGGCGTGGGGTATAGAAAAGGTTGGGAACCGCTGCTGTAAACAATGCCACTGTATTTAGGGTCAAGCTCCCTGCTGACCTCACAGTGCAACTCAGAGAGGGGAGGCAGGAGGTGGTGGAATCACCAGCTAAAGGAGAGGGAGGAGTAGAGGCACATCAGGATGGAGTTGCTCCAGGGAGGAAATGTCACAGTGAAGCCTTATCTACGAGTTTCCAAAGGAATGTAGCCAGTCTGGCAAGATTCCTGTAATGTACTTTGTTGTTGTTGTTGTTGTTGTTAATTGCGAAGTCGTGTCCGACCCATCGCGACCCCATGGACAACGTTCCTCCAAGTCTTCCTGTCCTCTACCATCTTCTGGAGTCCATCTAAGTTCACACTACTGCTTCAGTGACTCCATCCAGCCATCTCATTCTCTGTCGTCCCCTTCTTCTATTGCCCTCAATCTTTCCCAGCATTAGGCCCTTCTCCAGTGAGTCCTTCCTTCTCATTAGGTGGCCAAAGTATTTGAGTTTCAACTTCAGGATCTGGCCTTCTAAAGAGCAGTTGGGGTTGATCTCTTCTAGAACTGACCGGTTTGATCACCTTGCAGTCCAGGGGACTCGCAGGAGTCTTCTCCAGCACCAAAGTTCAAAGGCCTCAATTCTTTGGCACTCAGCCTTTCTTATGGTCCAACTTTCACAGCCATACATTGCAACTGGGAAAACCATGGCCTGTAATGTACTTAATCAACAATAAAGAAACCGATTTAGCCTATTCACAAAGCTGTTGCACTTCCTTGCGCCTGATACAGGACTACTGTCTACTAACCAAACATACATTTACAGTTCTGCATGGGAATGTTTCATTTGAACGCAGTGTGGTGTTTCCAAGAATCCCAAGGTTTATTTCCTGCTTATGGAGCTGAAGTTTCTAGTGGTGCCTTACTGCCTTTCCACCATAATTCAAACAAACTGGTTCAGAGTCAAGAAATTGCTTTGAACAAATGCGACACCAAGACATGCCCAAGATGTTAATAATGGCTGCTTGCCATTTCCCATAGTGGAAACACTTGGAGCAACTGAAGAAGCAATTTCTTTGCCTATAAATTGTTTTTCCTTTTTTCTTGGAGTAGCTAGATATAAGATTTTTCTCTTCTTGTTGTGTGATTGATACTTTCAATGAAAAAAAGTAGTTGACTGCTATAGAAATCCTTTTTTATATATAATGGAGGATGTCAGCATATAAAGGCAACTTGTGGAACTAATTGAATAAGATTGGTATCTCCTACAAGCGATAGGATGAACATGGGGAGAGGCATACTTTTTGGCCTAAAAGAAAAAAAAAAAGAGGGGGGGAAATACAGCCTTCTCCTTGTTCATCTTTTATTGTTCACAAAAAATAGGTAGATAATCTATATGTACTTTGCTATCTGAAATGTACAATATTAGAGCAATGTCTTAAGTCTGAAGAAATTGTTTAGTTAATTTATACATCCCAACAACCTGCTACACCCCAGAATCTTTGCAACATTTGTTTGGTAGGTTCCCTGAACCAAATTTTGTTGCTCCTTTGCCTCTATTATTCGGCTTTTAGTTGAACGTGGTATAATTTCTTGTGACATCAAAGCTTATTACATCGATATGGTTTAACTATAAATACAAAACAATTTATTTGAGTTTATTTATTTACAGGTGGTTCTCAACTTATGGCCATCATTGAGCCAAATGTTTCCATTGCTAAGTAAGACAGTTGTTAAATCGAGTTTTGCTCCATTTTACAACTTTACTTGCCACTATTATAAAGTGAATTACTGCAGTTGTTAAGTTAGTGACATGGTTGTTAAGTGAGTCGGGCTTCCCCATTGATTTTGCTTGTCAGAAGATTGTAAGAGGAAGTCGGAAGTCAATGCCTTTTTTTCTCCTTTTTTCCTCTCTTATCTCACTTCTCGACTCCCTTTTCCCTTCCCCATCTTTCCCGCTATTTACTTTGTATTTTGATTGTATCGTATATTATAACCTAATAAAACTTTTTTTAAAAAAAAAGAAGAAGATTGCAAAAGGGGATGGCATGGCCCTAGGACCCTGCAACCATTATAAATACATACATATTGTCAAGCATCCAAGTTTTGATCACATAACCACATGACCACATGATCACATGACTGGTTGCTGGAATGGTTGTGTGAAAAATGGTCACAAATCACATTTTTCAGTGCTGTTGTAACTTTGAACAGTCACTAAATGAATGTTTATAAGTACTTCCTGTATTGAAATGACACAATCGCCCCATCTTAAAGTGATTCCGGATAGCTAACTAGAATGAAAAACATCACAATATGAAAAAAGCGAAGAAATGAAAGCATAAAAGCACCCATGCAAGGGACAATAACACACACAAGATATAATTAACATGGTTCACATAACATCATGGCTCAGTGCCAGGAGGAGAATCAGTCTTGATTACTGCAAAAGTTTGGGATCAGCACAAGCAATTGCCATGTACAACTCTGGGGCTAGCAGTTGGTTTCAGACTTAGATGTGGAACTTGGAGAACAGAAATAATCTAATCCTAGATTAGTGAGATGATAGATAATGACCGAGAGCATTGTCTGGAGATGGTGGGGAGTTCAGGAAATCTAAATAGCAGGTGAAATTACCCCCTTCTAATGTATAAACTGAATTCCCAGTGATGCATGTGGCACACATTAAAAAGAACGGAGCTTTATTTATGAGGCTGGGTCCAGCATCTTGATTTTTGGAACCCCTGAAGATTCACTTGGTATAGTTCCTGCTCCACCAAAGATTTTCTCTCTCTCTCTCTAGGCTCTGATTGTCATTCCCAGATAACTTTCTATTAACTGAGATGGTTAAAAAAATAGCCCTTGGCTTAGTTTCTCTCTGCATTCCTGTGGCAGAGGAATGGAAACTGAGCCTGAGATGGCTAAATTGACCAAGAGGAAATTCCTTGAGGAATCTACATCGGGATATTGGGATTGGAATTTCTTGGTAGCCAGAATAATCTAAGCCAGGGGCCACCAAACTTAGCAACTTTAAGACTTGTGGACTTTGACTCCCAGAATTCCTCAGCCAGCCATGCTTGCCAAATTTGGAGACCCCCAGTTTAAGCATTAGACTCAGGCTTGCCTCATGGAAGATAATCTGGATATAATAACCTGGATCTGACCAGCAGTTCTTCCATTCAAACTGAGTATTGACTGCCTTTAAAGCCACAGATGATAATCAGGTTTGGGACAACATGCCCATTTCATACCTTAACTTGTCTCCCGTACACCAAATTCTCCCACAAATAAAAAATTCAGCTGCATACCTCCATGATACTGTCCGAAAAATAGCCTTCTCCTTCTCCACCACCTACCTTCGGTAACCATTACAATCCATTCTAACAAAAGAGTTATGTAGAAGTCCAAAAGCACATTGCTCATTCAGTGGGCAAGACTATTTCCATCTAATGATATTTCACTTCTATGTTTGTTTTTATGCATGTGGGCTGACTGTAGCATTGATCAGAATAGTCTGTGATACATATTTAACTTTAGCTATGTTGAAGTTCTGTAACGTGAAGGACCTACAGCCTATTGTTCTCATGAGTTTGTTAGTCATACATTTATACTTGACCTTCCTATTGCCTGGATAATCAGATTAGATTTCCACTCTCCATCTCTGAATCAGTCAGTAATTCTGAGAATTCTATTTTTATATCTTGTTTAATGTAAAGCAGGAAACTGATCATTGAATATTCTAGAAATGTAACAAAAAAAAAATAACTATGGAAGAAAAGAAAACGCAGCATAAGCAATTATTCAGCCAACCTGACTCAACAAATTAGTCTAGAAGAGCGGAACCATTAATGGAAGGTCAATGTATAATGGAATGAGATCCCTGAAGGAAGTGACTCAAGTCAAGGTATTTATGCAACAGCAGAACAAGTGGGGATGACAATAAATAAAGGAATGTGTGGAGTCATTAGAAAAGAGGAAAAGTCAAGTATGTAAGAAGAGGAATAAATCAACTGGTAGGAGTCAAGGCAATAGAAAATCTGACAAGTAGGGAAAAGAATATGGAAGCAAAAATACAGTTATTCCCAAGAGATGGCAGAGGTGATGTTGCTTCAGCAAGCACTTCTGGAATTCAAAAGACATATATGTATTTCATTGCAGAATGTTGACTTCGAACTCTGAGTCTGCTGTTTGACAATGAAACAAGAATAATTTTTTCCTTTATTTTACCAGAGGCAATTTATCAATGACACCACAAATTTTGGAGTGCTCCTTGGAGAACTCCAAAATTTGTACCAGTTGTACAAATTTGTACTAGTTGTACCAAAATGTCTTTAGCAGAGGAACTAATATTAGAATCCCAAAGAACATGGTGGCTCACATTGTTAGAATGCTGGATTGACAAGCAGCACACCTGTGTTTGAGATCCAAGTGCTGCTGTGGGATGGGGTAAGCTCTTGTTTTTCACTCCAGCTCCTACTGGGGACATGAAAGGAGTCACTAACTGAGCAGCCCCTATGCAACAGGGATATCATCAGCTAATCTTTTCAACCCTGAAGTACTTCGATGCTTCTGACATGAGTGTGATGTGATTAGAATCCTGATGTTATGCATTCCTAAGGAATGATGATCACTGTCATCCTCATCATTCCATTCCAGAAAATGGTTTGCCATACAACTGGAATGGAAGATTGAAAAGGGAACAGAATAACATTCTTGAAATTAGCCTTGCAAATAGTTTTGAGGCAGGTGCCTGATGTTTTTTTGACAGACCAGAATAGAATACAAAGTACATTCATGAAATAAACCTACTTATACCCATGTCAGACTTGGATCTCCAGGTTGTTATAGAATTTGGATGTTATTTCAAAAAGCTTGAATGCAGTAGCTGATCTTGTTGAGGCTGAAATATACAACTCAGCATAGCATTTCTTAAAATGAAAACTACCATTTTATTTAAGTGTAGCCTGCCCTAATACATTTACACAGTATAATTTTATTCTTTATAGGAGAAGCTTGCTTTGAAATAAGTATAAATCAGCACACATTCTAAAAAGGTGGAGGTGATATTCTGTAGTCGTAATACGAACTTGAAATTGTGAACTCATCAGATGACTGACAAGTTAATAGACAAATAGATGGGATGAAGAATGGTCAAGGTTAGAAAGAAAATAGGATGACCCAACAGGTCATGTGTTGTCTAGACTACCTTATCTTTTTCTTAACTGTGCATATGAAAATCATTGAAAACTAAATTCCTCTGCCACCAATTGCTCTTTTGATTTGATTTTATATTCTCCATGTTCCTATTCTAACAACTCTCTATAAGTTAATAATTTTCCCTTACCTAGTGTTTCTTTCCTGTAAAATGTTTCTTCCTCTTATATAACTTTTATTGTTTTATCAATGTATAAAATACAAAGAAAAATAAAAATAGGAAATTAAGGGAAGAAAAAAGAATGTGGGAAAGAAAATATGAGGTACAAGGGAAGGAAGAAAAAGGCGTTGACTTCCAACTCTCTTTAGCACAGTACAAGATAACAATGTTACAACCTCAACTTTTTACTTTTACACATTAGAATATAATTAGCCATTTCTATAAGAACAAATCTATCTAATTGGCAAAATGCTTCTATCATCTATCTATCTATCTATCTATCGATCGATCTATCGATCTATCAATCTATCTATCTATCTATCTATCTAATCCTGTAAAATGCTTCTCGAGTATACAGTCATTTGGGGGCAAAGTCTGGATTTATCTGTTCCTTATTTTCAATATGCCACTTCTACTATAATGATTCCTGAGATTTTTAAATTGTAAATTAACCTTAACTTTATGATACTATAGAAAACCATGCCATCCAAACCTCCAGTCATGCTCTTCTAATTCTAAAATTGTCTTATTTCTCAGAAAGAACTCTTTCATCTAGAGTCAGACTAAGCAGCAGTCTGCAAAATACAATTCCAGATCAGGAGGTCCCAATCCATCTCATCCCTTTGTATCTCGAAATATTTTATATTAAATTCTTGTTTTTTCTCTTGCCATACATTCTTAAGATGTATCTTTCTCCCATTGTTTAGATGATACATCAGCTGTCAGTTTGAAACAAAAGGATCATTCTTGGCCAACAGTTTTATTGCAGACATTCTCCCCATCAATGACAATTGTAATTTCTCCTATCTTAACATATCCTTCTTGATTTCATTCCATGTTTTAAGACAATTATTCTGGTATAATATACAATTCATATTACCGTATATGCCGGCGTATAAGGCGACTTCCGTGAGCGCTGAAATCGGCGCCAAAGATGGGGGTCGTCTTGTACACCGAGTTGTCTTATACGCCGGAAATACTGGTAGTTTCCAGCGTATAAGACGACGTTCTAGGAATGCAGCTCGGCAATAAAGACGGGAGTCGTCTTATATGCCGGGTCGCCTTGTACGCCGGCATTTACGGTAGTCGTAGTGATACCCAAAGACTGCACTTTTTTCTCAATCTTAGAATTATTTTTTCCATCAATTCCAACTGTTTTTCTGTTTTCATATTCTTTATTAATATTGTTGTCTTTTGTTTATTAATTTTAAAATCAGCAAACACTCCAAAACACTTTTTTCATTGATATTCCAGAAATATTATCAGGACATCAGCAAATACTCGTAATTTATGGTTCTCTTTTAATCTTTACTCCAGCAATTCTCTAATATCATCTTTTATCTCTGTTCAATATTTTGAAAGCTAAAATAAATAGCAATGGTACCAGCAGATATGCTTTTCTAGTTCTTATTTCTCACAAGGTTTTGTTAATTCTGCATTCACAATTATCTGTGCATTTTGTGAGACATAAATCAATTTTACTCATTTGATAACATTCTTGCTAAAATCCAAATCTTCCAAAAAAAGTCCATTTTAAATTGTCAAAGGCCTTTTCTGTATCAAAAATCAATGCTACTTGCTTTTCATTATGTTGTTCTAAGTATTTCAAAATATTAATATAACTGATATTACTAATATTGTCCTTCATCTGTCTTTTACTCTTCATGAGTAAAATCCTATAAAACCATCTTCATTCTCTGAGCTAAAATCATCACGAGTAACTTATAATCACAATTCAGTAATGATATTGGGTGATAATTTTTGGTAAAGTCAAATCTTCTTTAGATATAATGTTATATTAGACTTCAGCCAAATATCTGGGATTATTCTAATCTGTCAATGTTGTTGTTGTTGTTGTTAATTGCGAAGTCGTGTCCGACCCATCGCGACCCCATGGACAACGTTCCTCCAGGTCTTCCTGTCCTCTACCATCTTCTGGAGTCCATTTAAGTTCACACCTACTGCTTCAGTGACTCCATCCAGCCATCTCATTCTCTGAATCTGTTAATAGAAACCATCAAGTTTTACAATGATTGTAATAATTGATCTTCAAAATAATCCATCCCTATTTTAACCTTTTTATAATTTTGCATATTTCCCTTATTATATTGAAAAGGCAATAAAATCAATGAAAAATTAAGGAGAAATTACAGAAAAACAGCAGCAAAAGAGTTTAGCAGCTTGATCCAGGGCAGCTGGAAGTTGACATCTGCTTGAAATAGTTTTTCTAATTAATTTAAATTGTGTAATTCAGTTTTTCACTTTTGGAATAGGTATGACAGCACATTTCCCCCTATGCTTCAGGTTTCTTTCCCTTTGGGAATCTCATCCCAGAACTGGAATTTGCAGGAAGCAGGGAAGAAGAACAAAAGTAAATTTAGAAGTTCATTTAAAAGGAAAAAAAAAACTTTTCTAGGATATTGGATATGCTCTCGATTTTTAGCCAATGCATTCTACTGCAGGAACTTCATTAACTCACTCGTTAGTGTTATCTGATTCACTGCAGAATCCTCTGATCTGAACAAGGATTGGAGAAGGAAATCAGCTCAAAGTAATGTAGATGTTAATAACACCAATATTTGTAGCACTGGTCTGAGTAAAAGGGAGGCACTAAAACATCTACAATATATATCCTTCTGACAAAGAAAGAGGCCAGTGAGTGATCGCCACCAGTTAAAACTTATCAGCTCAGAACATTGAGAGTTGGTATTTATAGATGAGTGGAGGATGTTGGAAATTCTGAAAATACAAAGATGCAATCATGAATTATTCAGCACGGCAGATTGTGTTTCACCAAACCGAATAAAGCTGACGTTTTGCAAAATTTTGAAACAAACTTGGATCTCTCACCCCACCTGCTTTGTCTTCATCAATAAATCCCTGAGAGCAAAAACCAGGAATGTCTATTATTTTATGGTCCCATGATCATAGAGAAGCTTCAAGTCTACTCTGGGAATCTTTGTGGATATTTAATGAGAATTGAGTTTAACTAGAACGAAATGAATTAATACAGCCACATTTATGTGGTAAAAATTATTAGGGCATAGGTTTCCCTTTCTTAAATGAATATCTTGTGCAATTTTTCAGAGGTTAAAAATAGATTGACTGTTAGGATAATTTAGTAGTACAATAGGCCAGAACACACAGTTGTAGTTGATTAGTTAGAGCAGAGACCCACAACCTTTCTGGGTTGGAGGCCTGGAGGGAAAGGGAGGAGCAGGCAAATTTATGTGCATGCATGCATAAACAGAACCGTGCACACCCACGTGACATGGCGGTGCTAGCACCCACGCACATGCACAAACAGGGCCACTAGCACCTGCACTATGTTCATGGCGGTGCTATGTCCATGCACATATGCAAATGGGACCGCTAGCATCCGCGTTACCCTCAGAGTGGCACTAGCACAGGGGAGGAGTGTGTGCACACACTTGCACACACTGGCTAGCCATTCCCGTGGCCTAGTGGCCAACAGGCCACGGACAGGTAGTGGACCGCAGCCCACAGGTTGGGGACCCCTAAGTTAGTGAGTGCTGATTCATGCATGAGGCAATCTATACTATGATTGGTTGCTTTAAGTATAAAGGGGGAGAATTTCCCTATTTTCCCTCCTGTTTCTTCTGTGTGTTCTGTATACTGTTTAATTTACCTCATGATGTTCCTGTGTTCCTGAGTATCTTATGTTCTTCCTTTTCTGAAGGATAAATATATTTATATAAAAATATAAGTTTATATAAAAAACTATAAGTTTCTGTCAGTATCTCCAACTTTATCTGGACAGCTGCTGCACAATCTCTTGACATTGACAATCCTACAATTTTGAGTCATATGTAGCTCCCCTACTCTGTTTTTGCATTTTTTGGGGGGGAGTTTTGTGTTGCTGAAATTTAGCAGCATGAGTGCTCTACATCAGCAATGTCACTGTTCTCCGTTTTAATGTACAATACACACTACAGTGTAAGCCTTAAACTAGGGTTAATCCATGTTTTACAAAACAGAGAAAGGTTACATGCACACAGACACACTACAGTAGGTAGAAGGTCCAATTGATGTCCCTGCTTCTTCAGGCCGAACCCCAACCTTCAACCATTCAAAAATTTGCTCACCTTTATCATTAGTCTATATTACCATGATCCAATGTCTACCAATACAGATGAGCTTTCCTACAGATGACTGCTGTACTTATGCAGACTATCAAGTAGGATGTTGGCTAACAAACCCATTGTGGCATAAATGATTACAGATTCTTAGGATCATTTATAAATACTACTCGATCTATTGTTCAAATCCTAATCAGTGTGACACTAATGTTCTTATGGAACAACCTAAAAATATCTCGAGATGTGTACTGGTGTGTTTTTGCAGCGCTTGGGAGGATGCAACATTGCATACAGTATAAGAAAAGGAAATATCCAGATTGTGACCTCAACCTCCTTTGCCCGTTTCCTTCTTCATTATTTGTGTAGGATGATGTTCACAATGGCCTCCTTTGATTCTGCAGTTAGTTTTTCAGACACAATTTAAGATATTGGAACTGACCTTTAAAAACCTAAATGACCATAAATATCTCAGGGGCAACATTGCCTGTTATGACCTTTGGCTGTTCAAATCTGCAGAAGTGGCACTTTTGAAGAAGCCCCCACTGTCAAATAGCTGTCTTTTCAGTATCTAAGAAAGAGTTTTCTTTTTCTGTATTTCTTCCAGGCTATGGAATATACTCCCTGGGGAGCAGCATCTGGCTCCTATTCTTGGCATTTAAAACATTGTTCCTTTGCTGTTCTTGTCAAGAGCATCCCAGTATCATTATCTCTTCCCACAGCTCAGTAAAAAAACTTTGCCTGTGATGATATCAAATCAAACCAAATAATGTACTCTGTTTTATCAGCACAAAGTTATAATAAAATATTATTTCTTCAGCGCATTCTGAGCCTCTGGCAGTTTAAAGACACTCTTTTTTTCCATCTAGTACTTTATCCAATTGCTGATTCGATGTTTCATGCCTAGAATTCATCTCTTGTTATTTTGTCGCTGAATCAGCCAGCATATTGCTTTACAAAAACAAGAGGTTGGGTTAAAACATGACAGAAGGAAGCCATAGAGAACAGGCAAGAAAATCATGCAAGGGTAACTAGTAGGTCTGTACAATGGGTTGAAGGATGTTCTACCTACTTCTCCAGAACCTCTTTCAGTCTTCTCCAGTATTGCTCATAATGTGGGAGGCAAGAAGGTTCTTTTCTAGCTGTGGTGAAAGTCACTCTGTCTTGGTGCCTCAGGGTAATGATCACAGCTTGTTTCAAAACTGCCCCACTTGATCTTCCTTGATGAAGATCATTTTTATCATACCACTTTTATGCAGAAGTGAAAGTTTCTCTCCCACAAAGAAATATGAATAGCTTCTTTTAATTGGGAGAACTCACAATGTTAATTGACCAAGAGGCACAAGAGTCAAGTGAGTAGGCAGTGACCTCATACCCGTTTTCCACATCCTTGAAATCTACAAGAATCTGAAAGAACAGGAAGAAAGTTACTGAAGCTACACCCCGATCACCTGGCTGTATCTGATTCCCTTTGTCTACAAAGAATGACGTCACTTGCTCACAAATGAACTTCTGGTTGTTCTGACTTTTCTTGATGGAGATATTGCACAATGTAGAAAAACAATGCCACCTTGCACTATGCAGATTCAATGAAGGCAAAGAAATGAACTTGTTTTACTGTGTTGGCTGTAACATTGTAAGTCCTTAGATAGCTATGATTATTCAGTCTTTTCTTCTTCTTCTTCCAAGTGTGTATTCACTTATGCCCCAATTAAAAGCCTATCCTTTTATTTTTTAGAGTCTAGAGGGTTGATTTGTCTGTGATACGGAAAGGAAAACTTAGGAGAGATAGCATTCGTTATCCAGGCTACCTCCATATTTCAGAGAGCATTCAGAACATTGACATTACCACTAATAGATGCAAAGAATTCATCAAGTGCATTCAAGACAAATCTAGACACATCAGACACATAGGTGGGCCATTTTAATCAGTCCTAAATTCTAAAACATTAAGGAATTACCTGTCAATAACAGTGCAGTCACACATGGTTCCTCCACCTTCAGATCACCAGTTCACCCCAGATAGAATGCCAAACCACACATATACCATACTTAGATGCAGGAAATCAGATGTTAAGTTTTAACAAGCCCATGGTGGTTATGGAGGGCACAATATTTTGACTCACTCATGACTGGACAATCTTAGTGCGGAGACTGAAATTCCCAAGAAAAGGAATCTGAAGTAACCCAACATCATGCCCAAGATCACATTGGCTAATTTAGAAAAACAGACTGTTAGCACTAATAATCCACCCACCCATATGCACTTAAAACTGACAACAGTCAGATGGAACAGCAGGTCAGAAAGAAGAGATTGCTATACTGGAGCCCACACATTATAACATCTTCCTGCCATCAGGATACAGACAGGAGGAGATGATGTTATCTTCCTAGCTCTACTATGGACTCCCCATTGAATTCTCACTGATCCTGGCTATAAAAGTGTTTAAATCCTTGTGCCTCTTCCCAATGTATGTCTTTGTTTTCATCTGCCAAGCTTCCTGGTATGGAATGCGTTCAGCAGGCTACCTTCCCTCAGTCCTTGTTCCAACCTCCAATTGGACAGTTTTGTTGTTACCTGCTGCTAATAGTTCTGTCTCTGCACTGTTTTTCCTGTGCTTAAGCTTTCTGCCTTAACCTAAATCCCAGTCCCGTAGAAACACCTTCTATACAGGCCATCCTGGCAACTGCACTGGAAAAGGTGGTTTGTTCAGGCAGCTCTAATGAATTGTGTATTTGCTCTCTGAAATGCCACCAAGTCTTCTCCCCTTCTTCCCATGAAGCAGCCCATGATTCCAGGTCTGTCATAACAGCTCTATCAGTGAGTAGTACATAACTGAAGTGTTTCCTTATTTAAGATGATATGAAGATTAAGTGAGTAATCAAGTTTCTGCAAGCTTTGGTATATCATTTTTATAGTTATTCCTTACAATTCTATATATATTTATTTAATGCATATATTGTTCAAATACCGTATGTGTATATTTCTAGTATTCTTCCATACCAATGTTTTTGTCATGGTTCCGATAGATGAAACCAATTAAAAGAACTTCAAGGCAAAGATTTCCTCCTTAAAGAACATTTTATTCAGGAAACAAAGTATCGGCACTTATATAGTTGAACCCAAGACTAAAGTTCCCTCCCCCTGATACAAAGGAACAAGTTGCAATTCCCACCCCAGAAAGGCTGTCATAAATCACATTCCCCAATTAATCCAAAACACGGGGCTCTCCTCCCAATTTCTCAACCTGCCAAAACGATATCTAACACTGCCCTTGAGTTCACCCACAGCTGCAATTGTTATGGTTAACTGAAAATGCTCAAACATTCCCCCCTATCCCCCTTCTACATCTAAAATCCCAGAAAGCAGAAAAAAGCACAATGAAAGCAAAAGGTAAAATGGCTACAGTTTTCTCAATTGTCACAGTGCTGACATCCAGCCCTCCTTAACAGAAAAGAGAAGTCCTGGAAATCAAACAAAAGCATAGCTAAGGACGTCCCCTTGGTTTGTTCAGATGTTTATCATAAAATTTACGAATAAGTCTGTCAGCTTTTACGTGAGTACATTTCACCCAAGTAGCCTCAGATAATGGATAGCCCTCCCGTTGCACCAAATATTGCAATTTTCCTTTAAATCTATTTACTGTTAAAACGATACGTCTTACCTTTTTTCTTTTTTCGTTTTACCACAGTATCGACCACCTACTTGTTGATTTCTAGACCCTTTTGGAAATAGCCAAGAGTTTTGGAAAGGAAATTGTATGCTTTTGTTGGAATACAAGTACAGGTAGTCCTCAACCTATAAACATTTGTTTAATGATGACTCGAACTTACAATGGCCTTGGGAAAAAGTGACTTGTGGCCTCTTCTCAAAGTTATGGCTGACACACACAACCAAAGGTCACAGGATTGCAATTCAGCAACTTGATAACTGACACACATTTGTGACCGCCGCAGCATCTTACAGTCAACTAATTACAATTTGCTACTTTTCCAACTGACAGACAAAGTCAGTGGGGGGGGGGGAACCAGAGTCACTTAGTAGCCATGCGATTTACTCAATGATGATATGATATGCTTAACAACCATGGCAAAAATAGCCAGTCCCACCTTCATGAACTGGAATGCTATTATACTTTAGTCTCAGTTTCTGCAATGAACTGTCCTTCCATTCAAGCTGGCCTTTGCTGCAGCTCCCTTTCAGATGTTGCAAAAAGGATAGTGGGGATGGTGGAATGCAGGGCTGTTGTGCAAAGCTCATCTCTATGGTATCGTGTCCACAGCCAGCCTGATTAAGTCATGTGATTAGCTGCTGTCTTGTAACTCAAATCCATTCCAAATTGGACAATATTGGAGGAAGGAGTGTTTCCCTAACTGGGACATCCCATTGTAGCCATCCTTCTTCCTGTTTCCCTGATGTTTTGTCACAGTGTTAGCCTTCCAGAAATAAACCACAAGAGAGCCAGAGGGGTAGAAATCCATTCCCCAGTTGCAGTTGAGTTCAGGCTTCTCAGTCATTGGATTTGCAAATAAATGCTCTACTTGTGGGAAGGAGAAGTGGGGTTACTTGAGCATTTCTCCCTTTTTTTATCTCTGTCTTGGAAAATCATCTCCTGTGAAACTTACAGTATGTGAGACTTCTTCTGAAAGTTGTCCTGGATGAGTATCAGACAAGGAAGGGGTGCAACGTGAAATTTCCATTCCCCTTTTGTTAAAGAGAGATAGCAAAACATAGAAGGATTTGGTTTTGTATTCTTTCCTAAAAAGTAGTTGGAAAACAGGGAAAATGTGAGATGAAGCAAGTATTATTCCCAAATGCGAAGCATGTGTCATGTGACCCTTCCTCCAAGCAAATCTGACTTTGTTAAGGCTGCCTTAAGAAAATGGGAGAACGTGTTTCATTAATTTTAGCACCACACACCAGATACTTGGAGGTATCAAGAGATTTGTAAATCATAGGAACGCACTTCTCAATGGTATATTTTTCTCTTTCTTTTTCTAACCTGAATTTCATTTTCCTGTTCATACGGTATATTAAGCTCCCAAAGAATTTGAGCTAAAATTTGTATCTGAAAGACAAATGTATCAGCCTATTTTCCATAAGTTAAAAACCTATTTCTCCATCTACTATACATTTTCAGACATGTTATCTGAAGCTCTGATCTCTCCCCTTGTATTCCCAGCATCAAGCAGTCTTTTTTGTACTGAGCTGTTGTGGAGTAAAATTCTATTATATCTCCTGCTTGAAAACGTGTGTGGCAAACTCCGGCCTGAGAATCTTCCTCTCCCAGAAATTCTGCACAGTGTGCTTAGCTTGCTTGTTACCGTTGATTTGCTCACATGCTGTTCTTCACCCTTGCATTCTGAGTTAATTCAGGTTTTTTCTATTTTGAATTGGTTAGACATTGGATTTTACTTTGAATACATGGAATACACCTACAGAGGTCTAAGATGTCTGATCTTGCTTTTATAGCAAACAGCTTGGTGATCTATATATTGTTTCCTCTAACTATCTAGAGAATAAATGCTTCTAAAACTCACAAGAAAAACAGACGTTAACATTTGGGAATTCATGTACACTAGTCTTTGACTTACAATCATTCATTCAGAAACCAAACTGGCACTGAACCAAGCAACTTATGACCCACGGCCAATGTTACAGCCACAGCAAGCCACAGCAATTAAGAGTCAGGCGCTTGGCAGCCCACATTCACTTAAGATTGTAGAATCATTTCAACCCCCACCACCTGCCTATCTCTCCCAATCTATGCCCTTTTAGCCCTCTGCTGCCCCAGTTAACTTATTATCTTCTTGCTCCCACTGCTGAAGATGTGTACCTGGCCTGGTGGCTGGGCTGGGCCAAGGCTGGGTTTCGTGCTGCAACAACCCGCCCACCACCACCAAAACAAAAAGCAAATGGGCTTTTTGGCACTCCAGCTCTGGAGCTGATTTAGCCTCCCCCCCCCCCCATTGCAAAGGGCAGTTCTGAAGTTGCTTTTTTTTTTTTTTTTAGAAGGGAGGGAGTATCAGGCCCAGCCTCAGCCTGGCTCAGTAGTTGGGCATAGCATGCCTCATTCAACGCAGGAGCAAGAAGACTGCAAAGGTCAGCTGGGGTGTCAGCCGTTAGCTTAAACTAGCAAGAAATGTTTTCTGTACTCTAATGCTCTTTATTTCTGGATGTATAATATAAACGGAATGTCCTTTGAAAAAGCATTAAGAGGTATTAAAATTCATTCTAACTCAATTCCCCAAGCTGGATCTTAGGGCACATTAACCCCAATGTGGTGGTAAGAATATCAACAACTCTCTTTGGCCCTAACTTTTCTTCTCAAGGCTTGTGAAGTATGTTTCTCTGCTAGCAAACCTGGCCTTGTCCCCCTTGAGTAGCAAATAGTTCAGGCCAAAAATTACAAACCATTAGTTTCTGGAAACTAGCAACATCCTATCTGTACTGCAGCTCAACCCTTTGCTTCTCAGATGAGAGTATCTGAAATCTCACACTTGAAATGAAAGCAGAAGTAAATTTTGTACCAGAGATCTCATGCCATCAGCGTAATATTTTATGCCATGTTTTCATTGGTTTCGGTTGCTTAAACTGAAAGTTGCCTTGGGATTTTATATAGCATTTTATACACACACCCCATTATAAATATATATATTTCTTTTAAAAATCATTCTTAGTATTTTCTTATCTCATAAAATCCCGTTAGCTCTCATTTTTGTTATTTCTAAAGACATCTAAATATATGATGGAGTTAGGACATTGTACCAAAATAATAAATAATAGTTGCTAAGCCAATAGTTGCTAAGCCAATTGGGAGCTCATACTAACCTCCCCTGGATTTCTGAATTAGATTCCTTTTCCTCTGTGAGAGTTGCCATGGTTCCCTGTTCTCTGTCTTGTGCTTTTGTGGCCAGGCACAATAAGTATATTTGGTCAGCACAAGATATCCCAATTGTTTATTAGATATCCTCCTTAAAAAAATTCAATGTCAAGTCAAATCTTACTGCCCATACAGCTACATCCCAAATAATCCCACTTTCTTCCCAAGACAGGAAAATAATAGCAGAAACGTTGATCTTTAATATATTAACCCAGGGGTCCCCAACCCCCAGTCCGTGGACCAGTACCGGTCCACGGCATGCCAGCAACTAGTCCACACAAACAAGCAAAACCCCATCCATGGGATGCAGGCAGCACACCAAACCACTCACCCTCTGGTCCATGGAAAAACCTCTCTCTATGGAACTGGTCCCTGGTGCCCAAAAGGTTGGGGACCTCTGTATTAACCTATTCCTGATGGATCTAAATTCCTTATGGACCTAAATAGCCTGAGATATATTTCAGAAGAATTTTTCTTAGGAATACTTGGAAGGGAGGAAAGTCAGGTCTAGATAGTAGAAATTGGCACACTTGAATTAAGGGGGTCCCTAGTGTTCTAATGAGTTCAGCTGTATTCTTGCAGACGTTTCATTATCCAACTAGATAACATCATCAGTGCTAGTAAGAATGGGGTCTGATGGAAGTTACCTAGTTCGGTAAATGTAACGCCTGCAAGAAAACAATCGAGCTCAGGGAGCACCAGTACCTCTCATTTCAAGTCTGAGCTACAAATATTTTCCTTTATTGGTACACTTGAATCAATTATACAAAAGTGCCATTTGTCCTAAATATTTTATTTTTGCATGTGCATAGCTCTCCTCCAACTTCATTCCGGGGTCATAGTGCTTCCAGGCAAGTATCCTGGCATTCTGTATTGCAGCACTGTATTCACTGGGGGCAACTGAGGATTTACAAATTTACTGTAAGCTTTTCCAAGAAGAGTTTCCAAGATCTCATTTGGCCAAAAGCGTGAAAAACCAGGGTGAGAATGAAAAACTGTGTTTGATGTTTGAGAGTCTCCAGGCTTGCAAGTGGGATCTCATCAGGTAAAGGGTTGTGTTAAATTGCATCTGAAGTTCTATCAAAGCTTTCTGAGAAGAAGAAGAAGAAGAAGAAGAAGAAGAAGAAGAAGAAGAAGAAGAAGAAGAAGAAGAAGAAGAAGAAGAAGAAGAAGAAGAAGAAGAAGAAGAGGAGGAGGAGGAGGAGGAGGAGGAGGAGGAGGAGGAAGACGAAGAAGAAGAAGAAGAAGAAGAAGAAGAAGAAGAAGAAGAAGAAGAAGAAGAAGAAGAAGAAGAAGAAGAAGAAGAAGAAGAAGAAGAAGAAAGCTGCGGATTATAGATTTCTGTATTTTTGGAAATGTAAAATCCAGCTGTTAAAATCCTCTTTGATCCCTAGTCCTCTGACTACATTATGGATTAAATTTTTCTCAAAGGTCCTGCTGTTTCACACATCGAATCCTCTGTAGAAAAAGAGCCAGAGCTGGTCTTCTCCTTGGCCAAATGCTGCAATTGACCACCATCCAGTTTAGCTGTAACTGTCTGCATTTTTCAGCTGGATATAAGCAGCTATTTTGTTCTTTGGAAAGACTTCCATTAAGGCTGGATTTAATTTTGATAAAGATACATTAGAAAAATAGGCGAGAGCAGTAATTGCTTCTTAGATGGAAATTGGAATTCAAGAAGTATGAGAGTGAAGAAAAAAGTTGCTGTTTTTTAGCCTTCTCAGCAGGCAAGTCGGAACAAGGATTCACTGTTCTTTTCAGTAAATTATTTTCTTTGCAAACTAGAAATCTATGAGGAAAAGAGGCAGAACTGTGAAAAGTACAAACTGAACAGCATCTGTTATCCCCTCTAACAGCATGGTAAAGAAAATCCAAAAATCTTGATAAAGAAAAAGCAGTTCTGTCCTCACACTCACATTGCATCCCTAACCCAATTTGCCAAATGGATTCATTCTTTGGAGGCACCATTAACTGATAATTTGAATTGAATGCAAGACGGTAAAAACCACAACCTCCTGCAATAAAGATTTAGGCAGAAGGCTAAATGCAACTGAATTGGGACAGCTAATGCTAAAGCTCAATAAACTGTAAAGAGAACCCAGATAACAAATCAATTTCTGACCAGCCTCCAAATGGGAAACTTTGAGCTTTATTATTATTGTTGTTGTTGTTGTTGTCTATTCATTAGATATGAACCTCAGTCAACTGAACATTCAAATTGGCTGGCGCTGATGGTTGACCCAGATTACTACCAGCATCCTAGGTGTCAACCAGGTACCTCCTTAAATATAAGATGTTCCGAGTAGTGCAGTTTTTTGTAACATTGCTGGAGTTATTGCAGGAAGCTGCAGTTTCTTGATGTATTTTGCAAAGTTTTTGGACATAGTTCCCAGTGCCCCGATGACAATGGGTATCACTGTTACATGTTTCATCCATAATCGCGCAGTTTCTATGGCCAGGTCGCGATATTTTGCAATCCTTTCCAGTTCTTTTTCTTCGACTCTGGCATCTCCCGGTACAGCGATATCAATCAGCTGTATGCTTCGGTTCTCTACAACTGCGATATCTGGCATATTGTGTTCCAAATGGCGATCTGTCTGTATTCGAAAGTCCCACAAGCTCTTCACCCTCTCATTCTGAACAACTTTTTCCACCCTATGTTCCCATGACTTTTCAGACACAGGCAAGTTACATTTTTTACACAATGCCCAGTGGATTAATTTAGCAACTCGGTCATGTCTAGCTTTGTAATCAGTTTGCCTGATTTTCTGCACTCGCAGATTAGATGTGAAACAGTTTCAACTTTGTCATTACAAAGTCGGCAGTGTGGATTGTCAGTGGATTTTTGTATCTTCACTTTCATGGCATTAGTTTGTAGTGCTTGTTCTTGAGCAGTCATTATTATTATTATTATTTGCAGACTTTTCATTGCCCAACTAGGTAACATCATCAGTGGTAGAAAGGACTAGGTTTGCTCTCTTTATATACAAGTGGATAAAGAGAGTAAACCCCACTCCCTTCTAGCACTGATGATGTTACCTAGTTGGGTAATGAAATGTCTGCAAGCAAACAAGCAAGCTCAGAGAGCATCAAGGACCCCTCATTTCAATCTGAACTATAGATATTCTCTTCTGTTGGTACTACACCTAAATTTCTGTGCCTGACAATAACACACAGCAAAGTGAGAGTAAAGCTCACTTTCTCTGAATGAGATGGCAGCAATGAGTGATGTTTGCATTTCTCACTGTCTGTCGCAGGTTCACCTACCGATCATTTTGCTTAGCAACCATTTTGCTTCTAATTAAAGGAATGGATTGCAAACACTAAACGAGGAGAGAGCGCACATGAGAGCGCCAGCTGGATGTTTCAGTCAATAAACATGCCACTTCTAGAAGTACATCTGATTCCTAACTCCACATTGCTACACTTTGTCTTCTAGCGCTAGATAAAACAACATAAAATTTCACAGTAGTGACAGCTGAGAATAGAAGAGGAGAGAGAGAGAGAGAGAGAGAGAGAGAAGAGTTTTAGAAGTTGGTTACTTCAGATTAGTTGAACAGACCATTAGAAGGAAGGAAGGAAAAGCAGGAGTCTCTGTATGTGTGTATTGTTCCCAAATAAGCACAAAGGGATCCTTTGAATGAGTTGCAAGAGAACCTAAGTTACACACAAGGATGAAAAGTCAGTTTGATATCATGACATAAACATGGAAGTTCAGAGCAACAGTTTGGATTTTACAGAGCGGATTTTCACCTTTTGCACCCATGTCCGTGAAATGAATTTTCTTCTGCATCCCATTTCTGAGCAATGGGTTAATGCAGTGGAACAAAGGAATAGAGCTTCAGAACTCTGTACATTATGAGTCTAAAACAAAGGTGTCCATAATATCATGAGAAAGAATGTGTAGTCCCATAATGCTTAGGGAAAGGCTCTAGACTAGAGGACCTCACAAATAACTACTGGATGATACTTTTTTTAACATGTGAAAGAAGGCAAGAACTCAAATAGGAGGTGAAAAATTATATTAACTGTATTAGCAATAGCACTTAAATTTATATACCACTTCATAGTGCTTTGCAGCACTCTCTGAGCAATTTACACTGTCAGCATATTGCCCCCAACAACCTGGGTCCTCATTTTACTGATCTGGGAAGGATGGAAGGCTGAGTCAACCTTGAGCAGATCAGGATTTAATTCTTGGCAGTGGACAGAGTCAACCTGCAATCCTGCATTCTAATCACTATGCCACCAGGGTTCTCTATTAATAATATTACTATGAAATCAATTTTAGTTTTTGCTATGGGACCTTGGAGGTCATCTAGTCCAACCCCCTGCTCAGGCAGGAAACCCTATACCAGGGGTAGGCAACCTCGGCTCTTTTATGACTCATGGACTTCAACTCCCAGAATTCCTGAGTCAACTATGCTGACTCAGGAATTCTGGGAGTTGAAGTCCATGAGTCATAAAAGAGCTGAGGTTGCCTACCCCTGCCTATACCATTTTAGACAAATGGCTGTCCAGTCTCTTTTTAAAAACTTCCAGTGTTGGAGCATTCACCACTTCTGGAGGCAGGTTGTTCCACTGGTTAATTGTTCTAATTGTCAGGAACTTTCTCCTTAGTTCTAGGTTGCTTCTCTCCTTGATTAGTTTCCATCCGTTGCTTCTTGTCCTGCCTTCAGATGCCTTGGAAAATAGCTTGACTCCCTCTTCTTTGTGGTAGCCCCTGAGATATTGGAATACTGCTATCATGTCCCCCCTCGTCCTTCTCTTCATTAAACTAGACATACCCAATTCCAGCAGCCTTTCCTTATATGCTTTAGCCTCCAGTCCCCTAATCATCTTTGTTGCTCTTCTCTGTATTCTTTCTAGAGCAGTGGTTCTCAACCTTTCTAATGCCGCGACCCCATAATACAGTTCCCCATATTGTGGTGACCCCCAACCACTTATATATCACCAGGTGCCAGGGGCGTGGCCAAAGGGGAAAAAAATGGTGGATTGCGTTTGGCGACCCCTGTGAAATGGTTGTTCGACCCCAAATGGGGTCCCGACCCACAGGTTGAGAACCACTGTTCTAGAGTCTCAACATCTTTTTTACATCGTGGTGACCAAAACTGGATGCAGTATTCCAAGTGTGGCCTTACCAAGGCATTGTAGAGTGGTATTAATACTTCATGTGATCTTGATTCTATCCCTCTGTTAATGCAGCCCAGCACTGTGTTGGCCTTTTTGGCAGCTGCAGCACACTGCTGGCTCATGTTTAAGTGATTGTCTGCTAGGACTCCGAGATCCCTCTCATAGTTACTTCTATTGAGCAAGGTACCCCCTATACTATACCTGTACATTTGGTTTTTCTTGCCTAAATGTAGAACCTTACTTTTTTCACCATTGAATTTCATTTTGTTAGATAGAGCCCAGTGTTCAAGTCTGTCCAGATCCTCCTGTATCCTAACCTGTCTTCTGGAGTGTTGGCTATTCCTGCTTGGTGTCGTCTGCAAATTTGATGATTTCCCCATCGTTGATGAAGATGTTGAAGAGCACTGGGCCCAGAACAGAGCCCTGGGGCACCCCACTACACACTTGTGCCAAAGAGTGGTCTTTGGCACAAGACCCAATGGCTAAGGCCACATCATGACTAGAAAAAGCTGTATATCTGTGCTCTAAGAGCCAAGTCTAAGGGGCATAACCCACTAAAGCTCAGAGAATGGCAGTCCTTATGGGTAAACCCATAAAGTCCCTAATTCTTGTTTTAGAAAACATAAATAAGTGGTGCTTCTTTATGCCCTTTCATTTTTCTTTCTCCCTTGTCATTTCCTTCCTCTACTTCTTTGGAGAAACAGAAAGGAGATGAGAGAGCCAGATCTGAGAGGAAGATAAATTAACTGGAGATGAATTCCCCACCCCCACAAAAAAATGGGGTGGAGGGATGTGGCATCACACAATATCTTATCCATGCTGAAAAAAAGCATTATTTAATCAATTTAATCATAAGCTTATTCATTTTAATATCTTGCTTTGTTATCCTTAGCATTTTTATAGTTAGGGGATTAGGAAAAGTTATTTCTACCTTCTGCAACCTTCTCTAATCACGGTATTCTCCAGGGACGGGACTTAAAATCCCAGAATTCTTAGTAATGGCAATGCTAAATGGGAATTCTGAGAGTTGAAGTCCAGATGATAGCAGCAGAATGGAAGAAAATGCTTATCTTAATAACTCTTAGATCTTGATTATTAAGTTTCCACCAGTCTTAGACGGTGAATCCAACCGTGGATTACTCACAAATAGCAATTAAATTCATGCTCTGAAGACATGCAGATGGAGAAACTTGACCTGTTGTGATCCTAGGCTTGAGACACCATTATTTAGTTATTGATGTTGAATGAAACTCATTCTCCGTATTTCATTTAGATAGCTGTGTCTAAGTTTTTATTAACTATTCTTTTTTTTTAAAAAAATCTGGTATTTAATAACAAAAAGGATTTATGGCTGTCAGTTGTAAATAGTTCTAACTGGTGAATGCAGCTGCCTTAAATAGAAAGAGTAACTGGAAAAAGATTGGACACCTAATTAAAGTTTTTTGGGTGGTTATGGACAAAATAGCTCAGCTATTCACAGCTGATTCTGTTGCTCATATACTTTCCCATTTCAGTTTATATATTCTTGTCCCTGAGCTTTCAGACTGTAAATTGTTCTTCCACCTACCCCCAAAGAGCCAGTCAGTTGTGTTCAGCCAAGCCATCTTATTTAAGCATACAAAATAATAGGGATTTAGGCCATTGGGACCCCAGTCATACTGTATTTAAGTTGAATTGTTGCCTGGTATTAAAAGCAGGACTGAAATCAAGGCATTTTTGACACCTACGCAAAGCATCAGTGGCAACAATAAGCACAAAAGCTTTTTTTTTTTAGCATGGTGTTAAGCCTGCTTAGAAATGGTTCTATAATGGAACAGATAATGAAAGTTTAATTGCAATTCTCTCAGGTCTCCTAGTATATACACAACCTCTTTGATTATTTTCACCACAATGATGCTGTCTTTCAACATCCTTTCTAAGAAACATTTGGCTTACCTGTAACTAGAACTCATACCTTTTTTGGCACACCTCAAGGAGGATTATAAACATTTTAAATCGTAACATAAGCCCACTCGGATTAATGAAATGGTGGGGCATGGGGCTAGACATTTTTTGTTTGAGAAATATTTAGCATTTAAAAAATGCCAACTTGACTGCAAATAATATTTCTGGTAGCTGTATGAGAAGCTAGCCAATGACCCTTCGGCCTTTGTGAACAAGTGGATGTGCTTTGTTGCCGAGGGCATAATGAAACAGCTTCCTCTTAATCATAGTTCAAGATCACAGCTGTGTGCCCATTTATATGCTGAACTCTGGTACCGGACTGTGGATAACCAATCAAATGACTTTTTCTTTGCTCATTTGAAAGTATTGTTTACCTACTGGCCCAAGAAGGGGTCAATTTTAATAGACGATGTGAGCAGGATCATAGGAAAATATAATTAAGCTGTCTTTGATTTGATAAAATTAGCAAAATCCTTGAAATAATCAAAATGCGTTACATATAAATGTTTTTTATTGATCCCATAACAAAATTTCAAGACCAAGATGGCCCTCTCCATAATCATGAACCCTGCCTAGTAAAACTACACCCCCCACTATCTCTGTCAGTATCCTCAGTGATCTGAGTAATCCATCACTGGTTTTGAATTGAACCTATGCATTAAGAACAAGAAAAATCTTCCGAGGAAGCTAGCATTTAAAAGTACTATATGTTCTTTCAGTGGTTAGCATGCCCTCTCCAAAACTCTTTGTCATGCCTAGGTGTTTTCCACTTAAATAAATTATGGTGCCCTGATTTACACATACTGCTAACAATTGGCTTCACGTGCCACATTAAATGCTAAATTCAAAGCACATTATGACTTGGCATATTTTGTGAACCTGGCTCAGTGTAACCACCTCTGGGTTCACCAATCCAGAAAAAAATAATTTCTGTCCATCTCTATCTTCCAAGGGCAGTGATTGTATCATTGTTTTTTTTTTTTTTTTTTTGAGGGGTGGTAGATGGAATAGTTATTTCTGCACCTTTTAAGAAATTCTTTTACTTGTCTCAGGAGGTTTTCCTGCTGGTGTGCAGGTGCACCATCACGGCTTGAAGCTATCTTTTCATTACCAAAGAATAGTCACTAAAAGCTTTATGTACTTCTGGGCACTGCAGAAATAAAAGAACCATGACATTGAGCGACTAGCGCAGAATGCCTTCTGTATGTAACTCTGCAAACGTCCTAGGCATTCAGCTTTGTTGATACAGTGAGCCAAAGGTGAAGTAGGAAACCTTTCAAATAATTCAGCCAGAGGTATTGGCAAGCTTTCTTCATAGCGGACTGAAAAATAACTCTGCCTGTAGGAGACTGTATAAAAAAAGTCAGTCTTGTTTTATATGAGGCTCCAGAGAGAAATATATTTCTCAAGGGAAGTTCTGCTTTGGTTACACCTGTGTTCTGAGAATTAAAGATACAGCAATATGGTTCCTTCTGAAGCAGAGCCTTCTCTTCCCTACCAAGCAATTTGCACTTCCTCCTAAAACTTTAGATCATTTGAGGGATAAACCAATCATAATTTCATATTATAAATATTTTTCTCCTATGAGCTCTCACATCTTCATTTATAATTATTTCATGTCCTGTTATGAAACTAATCCTGATTGTATTTCAAGCCAGTTTCATCCTCATTATAGTTACTTAAATTTCTTTTTTTTTTTAATTTTTATTTTAGACCAACAAAACAAAACAAAACAAAACAAAACATTACACACATACACACGTAATATATCCTTTTTTGTTGACAGCAATTTGTAATAGTACTCTTCTATTCTTTACATTTCCCCCCTCATTCTTCTTTGAAATATTTGTCCTTATTGCCCCATTGTTTCTTGTTTACGTTTTCCTTCTTTCATATTCTACTACTTACTAGGAATCCAACATTATTCATTGTAGTAACTCTCGTATTTTTTATAAGACTCGACTGGAATTACATCTAAGCTTGGTGATCATACAAATATTCTCATATTATTTAGTGCATATACTGTTTTTACTCTAATACTATTTCCAACATTAAAATTCACCCATTTTCATCCAAGTATATTGATTTTATTTTATTTTTTCTTTGACATATATAATAATTCCTCCTTTCTTGTTTTATGCTAATATTGTGTATAATGTTTCTAAATTTTTAGGTTACTTAAATTTCTTGTCTGACTACATTCTACTTTTGGGGTATGTTGAGTACTGATTACTTACCGCAGGATAATTATAGGAAGAAAAAAGTGTTTACATTGCTGTGCCTCTGAAGGTTTTAAAAAATAGCCCAAAGAGGGATTCTTAATACGTTTAGAACTTAATACAATTCTAAAAGCAAAGTTTTTGCTTTTCTTTAATTTATTTAATTTTCTAATTAAGAGAATGATAACATTCCAAAGTCAAAAGACGGACATTTATGAGAATCAGTAAAATGTTGATCTGAACATTTTAAAGTATATTTATTACTATTAGCAGTATAGGTACTCCTTAATTTATGATCACAACTGAGTCCAAAATTTCTGTTGTTAAGTGAGACATTGGTTAAGTGGGTTTTGCCCCATTTTATGACCTTTCTTGCCAAAGTAAATCACTGCAGTTAATAAGTTGGTAACCTGGTTGTTAAGTGAATCTGGGTTCCCCATTGACTTGGCTTGTCAGAAAAATCACAAAAGGTGATCACATGACCCTGGGACACTGCAACAGTCATAAACATGAGTCAGTTGCCCAACATCTGAATTTTGATCACACAATCATGGGGATGCTGCAAAGGTCATAAAAAACAGTCATAAGTCACATTTTTCAGAGCTGTTGCAACTTTGAATGGTCACTAAAGGAACTGTTGTAAGTCAAGGACTCCCTGTATATCTACCTATTTGTTATTAGGTGTAAGGGTTTTTAGAAAACTAATGATATTTCTCAACACAGTCTAGCAATCCAGCTTTAAATTATGAACTGGCAAGGTTGGATATACTGTGCATTTTCTTTAAGAAACAGGAATTATATTTCAGTGGGTTCTTTTATTTGATAAGCAGTTTTTTAAAAGCACACCTCTCACGTTTTTATCCTGCTTTCCCTTTTATCTAACCAGTAAGCCTGCCTGTAGATTAGACCAATATCTGAACATGGATTTTCTAGATCAACAGGATCCAAATCCAAATTTTGTAAGTGTAGTGGCAATGTGGAAGACCATTATATTTTGAGCAGCGTAATGACAACTTTTGATTTCTCCATATTACGAACATTCTAGAAGTTTAGAGTTCATTCTGAGTTACAATGGTTTCTCAGTTGCTTGTTCCTTCCTACTCCCGCTAAGAGAAAAATCTCAACACAGCTGTAGTACATTAGGCAGGACCCCAAGATTACCAAAGTTTCCACCTGCTTATCTATAATTACCAGATTCTTCGTTTACATCCCAGGTATTGTCAATTTGCATGATGACCAAGTGTACCATCTAGCTAAGTTCAGGCAAGTGGTGTCAGGTAAATAAGTCATGCGTTTTGTGTACCAAGCATGAATAATCAACCTTTTAGCCCATGATTTGGTGCAAAATAGGGACAAAAATATTGCCTCTTCTTTTTTGACACAGACCTGGTATTGTGTGCATGTGGCTGTCTTGAGGTTTCTCTGTGTTCTGTTAGGATTCTTGATAGCTGAAGGGAAGTTTATTGTCATCTTGCTTGATATGTTACGCTTTTGTGTTTTGGTTGAAATGTATCTGCTAAATCAGAGATCCCCAACCCCCGGTCCATGGACCAGTACCGGGCTGCGGGATTCCAGCAATTGGGCCGCACAAATAAGCAAAGTCTCATCTGCGAGATGCAGGCAGCACACAAAACCATGCACCCTCCGGTACGCAGAAAAACCTCTGTCCACAGAACCGATCCC
This sequence comes from Crotalus tigris, assembly GCF_016545835.1. NCBI lineage: Eukaryota > Metazoa > Chordata > Lepidosauria > Squamata > Viperidae > Crotalus > Crotalus tigris. The sequence continues at coordinate 1,723,736 of NW_024100544.1, read as the reverse complement.
TGTTGCCCAAAAGGTTGGGGACCTCTGTGTTAAACAATAAAGCTCAAAATTGTTTTACTTGTGTGCTAATTGTCTCCTGATTCTCAAAGAACCAATTGTCTGTTACTTGGCTATTGCTTGACATTGGGCAATATACTTGCTTACAATGCAACACTATCTGCTGTATAATACAGAAATGTTTTTGCTTTGATTTTATTTTAGTCTCATTTCACAGTAAATTCATTGTGAGGAGTGAAAGTAATGCAGAACAAAGATAAATGAGATTTTTTTTTAACTGTTCGAGAATCTACCACAATCGTCTTGTACTAGGGATGTAGGTTTACTTTGGGGGGGGGGCTGGTGGTGTGGGAGGATTGTGTTATTAGAAGATCCTCTGAAGGAGAGAGGTGGAACATGACATTTTCATGAATATTTTGGACTCAAAGTTACTCCAAGCCTTCAAAGAAAGATTGCTTAAATCTTGTAAGATTTAAATCAGGGTCAAAATACCAAGTGTTTCATAAAATGTATTACTAGTGTAAATAAGTTCAATAGGCCCTTTTTATTACTAAGAAGGAAACAGGAGGTTTCACACAATTTGTGGTTTCTAGAAACATGTAGCTTCCCATTTTCTTTCCCTTGTGTGTTGGCTGAGCTTAGATATGCTTACATATTACCTTAAATAACAAGACCTGCAGGCAACTCACCTGATGTTCTGAATACTTTTATCAATAACATATTTTATTCACCTTTTTGAAAGGTTTTTACTGAGACTTCAGCACTGACAAGCTTTTTAATTTCAGCTTTAAAATATGTACCTGCTTTCCTTATTTATCTCTTCTGATGGTTCATAATAAACAACTGCCTGTGATCTGAAATGTTTGGGGGGGGGGTTGCTTTAGATCAATGGAAAGTAAGAGCAAAAGATCAGCATTGGCTCACTCAGCAGGAGTTTGGCAGACTTTCAAACAAATAAAACAGGAGAGTCAACTTTTCTCCATGTTGCCGGTCTGAGAGTGTATTGTGGCTGCTATAAAACTGTTGAGGATCCTTTGCAAGCTGTTCCATCAAAAAAAGGAGAGGTGCTGGTAGAGTTGTTGCTCTGCACTACACAACATTTTCTGGCACCTCACTGAAAAAATAAAGGGAAAAACAGGCAATAAGTAAAACAGTAAAAAGAAATGCTGAAATGATTCTTCTAGAATACAATATTAAAACGCAGTGTCAAAATATCAGCAAACCCTATAAAATGTTACTTCTGGTAGAGGAAAAAGTAAAACTACTGAAGATGTAGCTACTGCAACAAAACACCAAGTTTATAAGGGCCAAAGTATAGAACCAGCAATTATTTGAGAGGACCTGTGTGAACGAAAGGCCTTTAAAAAAAAATGGAAAGGCAGTTGGTACCAAATTAAGGCCTTTCATACCACAAGAACATTTTTGAAGAAGAAGCTGTTCTAAAGTCAAGGTACAATCAGATTTTAGTATTACGTTTCTTCCTCTTATAATGTAATAGTGTTGTCTTTATTTTATTTGATCCTAAGAATGGTTATCTCATTATTCTTTGATTGGGCAGCATTTGATACTTATAAAATTTACTGAGAAATATAATACATACAAAATAAGAATATGATCATCCTACTAGAAGTGTATTCTATATTCCAATAAATCTTATGACTTCCCTAATTCTCCATGTATCTATTTTTAGTAAAATGTGGGAAGTAGAGGAAAAAAAATCCACAAATAGAGATTGCATATATCTTAGTTGTCTACTTTATTTATTACATTTATATGCCACCCACCTCACAGTTTTAGGCAACTTTAATATTTCAAAACTTCTATTCAGTCCATCATTTCACATTAGGAAGGCACACACTTTGAAAAGTATCCTTGATTGTCTGTGGTGCCAGAATTCTCCCTGGTTGCTTGTATATAATTTATATGATCTACCACTTCAAGCTGGTAATTATTTTTGTTGTTTTACAGATAGCCATTTGGCTCTGAAGGACAATGCTAGCTATCTCTGGACTATGATTTATACATGGATGTCCTTGGGGTCCATACTAAATGTAATGTTCATTGAACTGTAGTGGCAAAGTTTTTTAGATATAGGTATTTTTGATACTTTTAATATCTGTCTGCAGACATTTTAACCATATTAGATCAGGGTAGAAGAATATAAAATCAAAACAACTGATGTATAGTCATATTTTCTATATGTGTACAGAATTACATCACCATTACACATTAAAGAATGTGTAGTTGATACACATTGTCACTACAACATTAAATAATGTAAATAATGTGTAGTAGATATACAGTAGTGATGTCTTCATCTGTTGTGCTACAAAGTAGGAGGCACATTTCTGGGACAGGAACAATAAGTAGAAAAGGCTAAGACAAGTTCACACAGAGTCCTGAATTTAAGAAATCCTAAGCCTAGAAGACAGCACATCAAAACTGAGAATAAGGACTAGAACTGAGAAAAAGGGGGATGGACACTGTGGAGAAAACACAGGAAGAAGAAGAGAACTTTTCTAGGAACTGCAAAAGTGAATAAAAGTGGGTTGGAAATAAACAATCCAATGTTGTCTAAAAAGTGCCTCAAAATCCAAGGCGCTTTGTTTTTTGCAGGATCCAATCTGGGTAGCTCACCTCTCTCTCCAGAATGTTTGATTCTGGTGAGAGAGAAGTTCCCTGAGGAGGGGGCTCCAGCACAAGTCCAAAAGTTTGGAAGATGAAACCTCTGGCCCTGATGACTTACCCGGTTTGGATCCTGCAATATTATCCTGGGACATGTATATTTGTTTTCGTTTGCTTTGTTTTTTCATTGCTTTTAAAAAAAAATAGTATAATTACTGGATTACTGATAGATCTCAATTATCCAGTTCTATCAGTAACATCCAGTAATCCATAGATATCAGTATGATACAATTACTGGATTACTGATAGAAAATTGCTCTCTAATTGCCTATGTTTCGTAGAATTGGTGATAAGTACCAGCCTGCTTTCATAGGAAACAAGTTCAATTGTTTATTTTTAAATTTACCAGATTTCATTAATTATGATATAGCTCTACATCATTAAATCAAGGATCTGTACTCTATAATCTAATCTAAACTAAATCAAATATAATGCTCCTGAAAATGGTTTGGGAACTGAATTTGATGAATTACAATGGAACTGTCTGTGGAACCAAATCTATTTTGATGACTTGAAAATTGTTCTGTTTCCTTTCCTTGTCCTTGGTGTATTTGCTTCAATAAGAAAAAGCAGTGAATAGAGATCTGAGTATTTTGCCGCATGTCTTATCATGCATTATTTTTATTTTAAAATATTGGTAGGTTTGGGTAATATCCTTGATAACTGCATCCAGGGGAATGCTGAAACATAGACAAATAGCTAGTTCTTTGCTGGGTTTTGCTTCAGGTCAAAGAGCTCTCTTGATTAAGAATATTTTCAACGAGTGAATGGACTTTGTGATGGTTGCCACTAACTGGGTGCGGGGATTTCTGGAACACAGAGAAAACAGGTTTTGATGCTAAGGTAAAAGGAAACAATGTTTTAAATAGACTCAGATGTAATTGCCTTTATTTCTATTGTGCCAAGCCAATTTTGACTCTGTTGTGATATTTAAAGCACAATTTGGTCTGATCGTGATTTTCTCCATCAATTATTTTGTATGTTTTCTCCTATCCTTTCTAGAACCGTCTCCCTAGACAATTAGGTATCCACTCCCTCAAAGAGATATGATTTAACTCTGGAGCATTGATTTGTATAAGTTATCAGTACTGTATGCTTGAAGATCTGTATGCTTGTGTCTTGTTCCCCCCCCCCCCTTTATAATTAGCTGCTGGAGCTGGGGCTAGAAGGCTCTGCTGTTCTGAAGAAAGCAAGATCTCCAATGAGTGAAAACCTATAGGATTAGAAAGGACAAAATAGGAGTGATTATTTCATAAAAATATTAAGTAAAGCAAATAGGTATCAATATCAGTATTTTCTTAAACAGACACATCATCATCCCACTCAATCCTAACAACCTGTTCACATGCTTTATATGCACTTAGGGAACAGTTGCAGGAATTGGGTACGTCTAGTTTAATGAAAAGAAGGAATGGGGTGACATGATAGCAGTGTTCCAATATCTCAGGGGTTGCCACAAGGAAGAAGAAGTCAATCTATTCTCCATAGTAGCTGAAGACGAGACAAGAAGCAATGGAGGAGAGAACCAACCTAGAACTAAGGAGAAATTTCCTGACAGTGAGAACAATTAATCAGTGGAACAACCTGCCTCCAGATGTTGTGGGTGCTCCATCATTGGAGGTTTTTAAGAAGAGATTGGACAACCATTTGTCTGCAAAGGTATAGGGTTTCCTGCCTAAGCAGAGGATTGGACTAGAAGACCTCCAAGGTCCCCTTCCAGCTCTGTTAGTTTGTTATTCTGACAAAATTGTCCAGAATGTGGACAAACTTGTTGGATCAGAAGCAAACAAATTTAAGCTCGGAAAGGGCTATGAAGACATACAGGATTTTGACCCACGTGGAGTGTAAATCACAGTGTTAAACTAGAACTTTGCTCCTGCCTCTCCTGGATTTCAAAGGAAAACAGTTTAAAATACTGGGGGAGATTGTGCTGTTAAGTTGGTGGTGCAATTACAAGGCCGCAAGCTATAGAAACATTTTCAGTGTGGCACAACCTTTCTGTGGTGTAGTGCTTTGATTTTTAATTTTATGCTCTTGGCAGGCAGGCAGGGTCCCTAATAGAATGGGGGCCAGTGGGGAAATGTTTCCAAGCGGTGAGGATCTTATCATAGTGCAATTAATGAATAACTGTTAAGAAACAGAAATAAGTGAGGAAAACAAATAGGAGTTAGTAATGAAATTTGCCCATTTCCAGCCTATAATAAAGCCACAAGAAGAAAAAGAGGCTTTTTATTTTTGTCTAGCTGGATTGAAAAGATCAGCAGTTTTTTAAATAATATATGGATCTGTCATTTAGTCTAATTTTCATGATTTTATATATTTAGTCAGCAAAGAGACACATCAGCCATATTTCTTCATTAAGCAGAGCTTTCTTTTAAAAAAAAAAAAAAATGCGAAGGTAGTCCAACTTGGAAAATCATCAGCTGAAATAAGCTCATTTTGTCTGATTCATTCTTGGCCCGATTCAGAGCTGTAAGAAATTCAACTGATCAGCATATAATCTCATTAAAGTAGCTCCTTGCTTTCAGTGTAAAACTTTTTTATTATTATTATACCCATCCTCCTTATTCAAACTGGTGTCTTTTAATGAAGTAGACACAATCCATGAAAGCTCACATATCGATATAAAAGTTTTAATGTGCTACAAGACTGCTTTCTGGAGCAGAGTAATATGAACGTCTGTCTAAAGCAGTGATTCTCAACCTGTGGGTCGGGACCCCATTTGGGGTCGAATGACCATTTCACGGGGGTCGCCAAACAACGCAGTCCGTCATTTTTCCCCCTTTTCCTTAGCTGTGCTACTCCCTTTTATTCTATTGGCTTTTGAAAGCCAATAGAATAGACTCTCTTGAATAGAGTCTAATTCTATTGGCTTTCAAAAGCCAATAGGAATTGTCCAGGCTGTCTCTGCCCTGCTGAGCCCGCCAAAAGTCCCATTCTGCAAACGGTGCTGCACCAGTTGAGCAGTCCTCGACTTACGACTGGTTGAGTAGTCCTCGACTTATGACCGGTTGGGGGTCGCAGCATTAAAAAGGTTGAGAACCATTGCTCTAAAGATAGTCAGATAAGAAATGGGGGGGGGGGTTGTCCAATATCATAAATGCATTTCCTTATACTGAAAGTTGGAGACAGCACATAATCTATGACTGGGAATAAATATTTTTCTTTTTTTATATACCTTAGTATTCTTCATTGAACTGAATACTGAATACTATGGGAACAATTTCTACGCAGGATGCAGTCTGACTACTAACTGTTGCTTTTCAGATTATTCTAATTCTGCATGTTTACTACAAAGATGGGGAAGGAGAGAGAAAAAGAGTTGAGTTTGTATCTGATCTCAGACTACAGGACATGCCAGTGTTCAAATATTCACTTATATCCATCACAACAGGAGAGCAAAGCTACTCGTGTGGTTTGAAACCCTGCAGGTCAGCTATTCACATATTACTGCACTCCTACTGTATGTATGGGGTTTTAAACCACAAGAGTATATGGGGAATAGCGACTAGCTGCAAGCATTCCTGATATGTGTACAAATCTATTTGTACACTTATAGACCATACTGAATATGGATGTAATCTCTTTTATTTTATTCACCCAAACCACTAGTAATACAAATCAACATACTGACATTTTTTTACGAATGTAACCACCAGCCTAGGAAAATTCCAAGCAAATCAGGGAGTATAATGTATATATTTTTAAAGAGGAAAAAACCTGCATTTTACAGAGGTTGCCACAATGCTCCTATGCCCATGGTGGCGAACCTATGTCACGTGTGCCACAGGTGGCACACAGAGCCCTCTCGGTGGACATGCACCATCGCCCCATTCCTAGGCCTTCAGCTGGATTTTATAAAATCTTTTCGATTTAGGCTTCCGCCACCATGTGCAAAAAAAAAAAAGAATCAATCAATTTCAACCTCTTGCAAGAAATAAAAAGATCTCACAAAGTTGGAATTGATTGATTGAACTTTTTAGTCCCACCCAGTCTGCCGTTACCATCACAGCCACGCCCACCCAATGGGCCAAGCCCACCCAATGGGTCACGCCCACCCGGCACCCGACGATACATACGTGGGTTTTGGATTGCAGTTTGGGCACTCGGTCTCTAAAAGGTTCGCCATCACTGTCCTATGCTATTTATTTACTCTGGATCTACCTGGGATGAAATCCTCATTCTCTCGAGGACTAGCTTTGGATGATTCATTATCTATAAATATAAGCTGTCAAACAGTTAAAAGCTGATTTTTCTTCTGATCCATTGCGTGAAAATTTTGCTGATAGAGCTGGCCTCTTCTAAATCATTTAATGCAGTTTTCTCAGTCTTCTGGACTTTGCTACCTAAAGTTAAGGAAGGGTCAATATGTCTATTTCTGTTTCATAAAGCTTTTGATATCTTTAACTAATTTCTCATATTTAACCCATTTCTCACATTTTAGCCCATATCTAACATTATTCATACTTTCAAGAAAACTTTTCCTGAGATCACATTGTTTTTGTGTATAATTTATCTAACTATATAAATATGGCTTCTTTATATATTCAGTTTGTCAAAGTGCAAGCTGCATTTCAGAGTCCAGGAAAGTATACATCATTTCAGTGCATTATTGTATGTTTTGAAAATGGAAATACACATCAGAATTCAAACAGATTGAATTACTTATCCTTCCCTATACAGAGCTCCCTTAATCCAGATTCATTGGCTTGAAACCTGAAACTGAAGGGACTCAGATCAAAACATCTAGATGGAAAGTTGATCTGTTTTTTATTATTAATGATTTAAATTGCATCTGTTGGCATTCATTGATATGGATTGCATATATTTTACACAGTCAGTATGCTTCCTTTCTTTTTGAAACCTACTGTCAATATGAATTTGCACATAAAACTGAAAACTCATTTATTTTTACATCTTTCTTTACAATACTTAGGGATCTTATAAATTATCTTATGTAGACTGAAATTCAAAACAAATAAATTTAACAGGGACTCCTGGTAAACTTTGTGAATCTAAGAAAAACACAACAGGTCATTTTTATTTTTGAAATGTTTCCCTTGCTAAACTGAAATAAAGCAACATCTAAAAGTTTGTACATAAAGTACATACATGTGTACATGTATGTGGATGTGATTATGTGCAAGGAAGTTGACTGCCAACATTAAGCAACAATGTAGATAGATTTTGTCCATGATGATTTGTCCTTAACCTGGAAGACTTTTAAATCTTCCAATGGTGCATCTATTCTAACAGAGAATAATTATTTTTTTCTGGAAACATTTGTAGGCTGGGAATCCTTTTCTTTTAATGTTTCTTTCAGCCTTTATAGAAAAATATAATTCCTTCTAGAATTTCATTACTGAGGGCAGGAAGAACAGACGGATTGCATAAAATCAAAATATTTGGCAACACAGATGCCAATTTGGTCTAGTGGTGAAAGCATCAGACTAGAAACCAGGCAATTGTGAGTTCTAGTCCTGCCTTAGGCATGAAAACTAGCCAGGTGACTTTGGGCCAGTCGCTTTCTCTCAGCCCAACATATCTCACAGAATTGTGGCAAAAATAGAAGGAGAACGGAATATTAGATATGTTTGCTGCCTTGAGTTATTTCTAAAAATAATAAAGGCAGGATAATCTAAAGCAATGGTTCTCAACCTGTGGGTCGGGACCCCATTTGGGGTCGAAGGACCATTTCAGGAGGGTCGCCAAACAACGCAGTCCACCATTTTTTTCCCTTTTTTCTTAGCTGTGCTACTCCCTTTTATTCTATTGGCTTTTGAAAGCCAATAGAATAGACTCTCTTGAATAGAGTCTAATTCTATTGGCTTTCAAAAGCCAATAGGAATTGTCCAGGCTGTGTCTGCCCTGCTGAGCCCGCCAAAAGTCCTATTCTGCAAACGGTGCTGCACTAGTTGAGTAGTCCTCGAATTACGACCAGTTGAGTAGTCCTCGACTTACGACCAGTTGGGGGTCGCGGCATTAAAAAGGTTGAGAACCACTGATCTAAAGAAAGTGATAATTCTACAGCATTTTCCTTGAATTATTATTAAGAAAAATAAATATATTGTTTCTATATGTTATTTTTTAACTATTGTCATTTCTTTTAACAATCTCATTTCATATTGATTTCACTGTTACTACCTTAGACATCCAGAGAACTTTCTTCCAATAGCCTTCTGGCTTATTCATGTGGTATTTCACAAAATGTAAATGGGCAGCAATGTTTTTTTTTGGGGGGGGGGGAATAGGGATTTTGTCCTTGCAATCTTGTGCACCATTGTTGTTCAGTGTTCTCCTGATAGCAGTCTCATAAATACTGACATTCACCAATGCAAAAGAGGCTTTAGTTCCATAGGCTTCATCCATTCAGTTATATGCCTTGATGAATAAACCTGGTTGGATAACCACTCTGGGGGCAAGGACTAATAATCCTGCTGATTACCTCCATTTGTCTATGATCTGCTAGACAGTAGTCTTGATGCTGTTTGGTTGCTAAGTTGTGCCCAACCCTTCGCGATTCCATGGACCATAGCATGCCAGGCCTTTTTGTCCTCCACTGTCTCCTGGAGTTTGCCCAAATTCATGTTCATTGCGTTGATGACACTATCTAACTATCTCATCCTCTCTGCTCCCTTCTCCTTTTGCCTTCCCTCTTTCCCAACATCGGGGTCTTTTCCAATGAGTCCTCTCTTCTCATTAGGTGGCCAAAGTATTTGAGCTTTAGCTTCAGTAGCTGTCCTTCCAAAGGACAGTCACAGTTAATTTCCTTTAGGATTGACTGATTTGATCTCCCTGCAGTCTAAGGTACTCTCAAGAGTCTTCTCCAGCACCACAATTCAAAAGCAAGACAGTAGATTGGTGGAGGCCAAATTCTTTGAAAATAGCTTTGTAACCTTTTCAGTGTGGTGAGTATCAGCAATTGTTTTTTGGAAGTCCACCTTTAGTGTTGGAGTTATTGGGTTATCTGGCCTGTTAGGCTGAGTCATCAGCTGCAGTAGGCCAAGGTATGAGGAAGTCGGAAGTAAAAAAGATTGGCGTAAACAAGGTAGTGCCGTGCGGTGCAAAGGAATGTGTTTTGGTGTTTTGTTGGTGCCATGTGTAACAGCTGTATAGGAGCGTGTGCAAAACAAAGTTAGCACGTGTAATATGCTAATATGCTGTGTTATAACAAATGTGGTTGGTGTAAGGTGGTCACCAGGTGCATATAAACCCGCCTTCTAATAACACAATAAAAGGGATGCTTCGGCTTTGTTCGAGGCTCCCATCCCGAGGAAACCACGTGTACGTGTCTGTTCTTCAACACCCATGGGAGACCGCTGGGCACGTGAAAACCCACAACTGGTGACCCCGACGTGATTCAAGTTTCTGAGCACGTCTCTTGGTACTGCAACTCAGGGCTGGTCGTCAGGATAGACGAAGCACCCTCCCAAAATATTACGTCTCTTGGTACCCTCTTACTCACTCAGCGGAAGAGCTTACTGCAACTCAGGGCCGGTCCTCAGAGCTAGACGAAGCACCCTCCCAAAACATTACCGTGAGTATGGGGACAGGATTCTCTAAGCCTCAGGTTGCGCACCTCCCAGAACTTAGGGAATTGACCAAGTCATCAATAATTGTTTTGAAAAACAATGGGAAAGATTTGCTGCTTCCCACTAAAAGGGATTTGATCCTCCTCTTAAAATATGTATATCAAAATTGCCTTGCATATCCTGAAGGAGGATCCCTAAAAATGTCTGTGTGGGTTAAATTAGGAAAGTATTTTCATGAATGACCAGGATGTGTAAAACTAAGACTTCTGTTCGCTTGTCTTTGTGTATATATGTTTGTCAAAGTCTGTGCGTGAGAGGTAAATGTGACTGTTAACTGTTTCAAATCCAAAGGAAAAAGAATTTTAAAGTCTGCTAGAAATTCTGCTTAAAATAAGCCACAAAAAGGAAAAACCCCACTCTGTTTGGGATTGTTTTAAGTTTATCTATTGGAAAAGTTTCACTTGCATTTACTGTATGTGTTTTATCTATCCTTTTCCTGAAAAATGTGTGTCTATCTACAAGAGCCTTTTGAAACTCAAGTCTGCTTGTGTGGGGAAATAATTTTTTAAAGTTATTTTTCTTATCCTATCACTTACTGGTGAAACTACTATGAAGCTTTCTGAAACATAAGCATTTTCCAATCTCTATCTATTTTAGAATAAATGTTCTCCTACCCTTGGCAAGTTGCACACCTTAAAATATTAGGCTTTTAAAATTATTTGGAGTTTTCAGCATTTTCAAACTGCCTGCAAGCTACCCCCCTTCCAATTCTTTTCCTGTCCTTTGTTCTCCATACCTTTTGTCTTCCTCTCCTGGTAGAGTCCACCCAGAAAGGGGGGGGAGACCTTGTTCTTGTATCTTTCAGCCCTGAAACCCTCTCCCAAGCCTTTGGAAGCAGAACACACAGACCCAGATGCTGCCTCCATCCATTTGAGCCATGGAATTGAGTTTTGAATCCAGCCATCCACTAAAAAGCCACCATGCAATCTGAGTGGAACATCTTCCCAAGTCCTACCATTTCCCCAGATGCCTGTGAGAGCTGCAGAAGGAAGGTGGTGCCATGTGAAGCCTCAGAAGAGAAAATTAAGACTGTGGGGGGAGGGTGGAAACTCATTGTAAACTTTTCTTTCTTGCCCCATTTGTATTGTAACAAGCCAGTTGAATGTATTAATGGAGAGATGGCATTTAGGAATAGGTGGCAGAACAAGTACTGAACACCTTGGACTTCTATCTGGCAGGAGGGAAAATTTATCCAGAATGTTTGTATTGACTATTTTGTAAAAGTGCACACACACACACACCATTCAGAATCATACTTGAGTCCCCTCCACCTACCTTTAGTAAAGTTCCCCCCAGGCTGATTTTTGCTCTATTGCACCAAAGCTTTGTGGGACCAACTTCCAACAGATACCAAGGGGGAGGGAACTAGGCCCCCTCAGGTGATTTGCAATTCATATACCCTGACTAAGGAAGCAACAGGAAAAATCCCAAACTTATGCCCTGAATATCTTGCACTGGTGAGCTCAGATTGGGATTCCTAGAACTCATTATGTGCAATTTAAAGAAAATTTAATAGACTGGCATATTGGACATTACAAACCTGGATGCACTGAATTAAGAGCTAAGGCAGGAAACAACCCTTGAAATTGGGCAGCCAGTGGTCATGTACTAAGGAAAACCATGGCTGTGAAGAATTTTGGGAGGTATGCAAACCTGACTGGAAGCTAAAGGTGACATCCAACATTTGAAAATGATTGGCACAGAATATTGGATACTATAAATTTCTTTTCCACCTAACAAAATTTTGCCCTGACTTTTAGAACTTTATGGGTGCAAGCTCCCCTTTTGGGAGCCACTAAAGGGATCTTTTTCTGCTGCCTCCATTAATGTCTTATTTTTCTTTTTCTTTTTTTGCTTAACAGTTTAAAAGCTTGCCTACCAAGTCTCCCTGACCAGATCAATTTTAATGTCATACATTTACACACTTAAGGCACAAAGTGGGGATATTGATGGAAGTTAGCCCCCCCAGAAGGAAATATTAAAAAGGGCAGAAAAATATATTTTTCCTCAAAAGGACTTTTTAAAACCAAACCTGGCCCCAAATCTATCTCTCTGCCCCAAGCAAGAGCTAGGCCCATACAAATGCAAATGTAACACCATCAGAAAGTTGAAGCCAGAGCAATGAAGAAGACAAAAGAGAAGATCTGCATACCCCACCCAAACTCTAGGAGTCAGCCCCATCATGCCCCCATGTGCTCTCTCTCTCTCTCTCTCTCTGCCCTTCTCTCTCCTCTGCACTTTCCTGAAGAACCATCTTTCTGCAATAAACTGTAATCTTCAGGAACTGTCACCCACCAACAGGTCAATTTAGTAACTACACCTATCACTGCAGTTCAGCAACCCCTGCTAACTAAACCAGCCTTCACTTTGCCAAGCGACACTGAGGATGACTTCCTATAAAGCGCAACCTCCTTATTTTAAATAAAACAGAAAAGTAGGAGATGTTGGAGTTATTGGGTTATCTGGCCTGTTAGGCTGAGTCATCAGCTGCAGTAGGCCAAGGTATGAGGAAGTCGGAAGTAAAAAAGATTGGCGTAAACAAGGTAGTGCCGTGCGGTGCAAAGGAATGTGTTTTGGTGTTTTGTTGGTGCCGTGTGTAACAGCTGTATAGGAGCGTGTGCAAAACAAAGTTAGCACGTGTAATATGCTAATATGCTGTGTATAACAAATGTGGTTGGTGTAAGGTGGTCACCAGGTGCATATAAACCCGCCTTCTGATAACACAATAAAAGGGATGCTTCGGCTTTGTTCGAGGCTCCCATCCCGAGGAAACCACGTGTACGTGTCTGTTCTTCAACACCCATGGGAGACCGCTGGGCGCATGAAAACCCACATTTAGGAATCTCCTTTGTCCAAATTTTGACATACTTCCATACCCAGGCGGTGAATAATTCTGTTGTTTAATAAAGTAGGACTTCCCACACTAACATCTCATTATCATCTCATTAATTGAAACACCTGACTCTAATTTCCCCTTCAAATGAACTGATCGTCCTAGGGATTTACATACTTTTGCCACACACAAGTATGTAGCTTTGGATCATTTCCCCTGATGAATAAATGGACAAGTTGTGGTGATAACTTACTGATGCATATCTAAACCACATCCCCCTTACAGATGTATATTTAAACCATATTCAAAGTGATTTTGTTGCTTTAGGTGAGCCAGTTTTGGGGCACCAATATAATGTTTTTGACTCATTTGTTTAATGTTCTCTTTATATGGTTTGAAGACTTGTGTGGAGAACAGATCTGAAAAAGTTGGTAGCAATATTAAATCTAACTAATAATGGAACAAAATCTGTAATTTATTAATGAATAATAGATTAGTAAATAATAACTAAATGAAAGCAGGTTTTATTCTTGATTCAGCCTTGCTTGATGTCATATGCCTTTCCTTTGCAAACTGGATCAAATGCTTTTCAGACAAAAGCAGGGGAGATAATCGCTTGACAAATAAAAGGTGGTTTTTATTTGTCTGTGTTTCCTATCATCAGAACCATAAAAAGCCAGCTACACAGGGAGCCTTTCTATCCCTCTGGTATGCCAGCTGTTATCTGCTGTGTGAATGAGAATGACAGTACTTTGTGCTGAAGCTTTCCAGCCCAGATGTTTTGCATAGATTGACTGTGTGCCATAAACATATTCTTGAAGTACTTGTCAATTGGCGTTAAGAATTATATTCAACTTTAAAATGACTGGTGTGCTTCAGTACAAGTATTTCTTGAGAGTGGATTTTTGTTATTGTTTGTTTTGCTTTGCTTTTGTGTCTCTGACTTTGCCTTCCTTCCCCAAACTGGCATAATAACTTTCTTAAAGGGAAACTAAACACATACAGCTGTAACATGGCTTTGTTGAAACAATCCTAACACTGTCTTTGTCTATATGGGGTGGCTTTGGCAGACAGTGAATCTCAGATAAGTATCAGACAATTTATCTTGTTGGATGGTTCACATATGAAGAGTGTACAGATGTATGGAGTCTGAAAAAAAATATGGGCCTGTTATTCAAACAGTGTCCCTTCTTCTAATGTGACCCTGTATACAGGATTTTAAAGGCTATCACTTGTCCCCTCTACATAGTGTCCCTTTACAGCCTGAAAACCAAACACAAATCATGCATGAAGAGGGTAATAATAAGGGCACACCTTTTCATTATCTGCTCTTTCTTTTACCATTATCCTCTCTGAGTAGAGTCTATATGCTTGCAACTTGTACATATCCATCTTCCCCATGTGTGTGAAAACCTTCTGTTTCCAAAGTGCCTATTGAAACATCCAGGTTACAAGGTCTCAGATTGAAGTTGTCTTTCCAAAATAAAAGAAAAAGTGCTAAAATTAGAGATGACACTGCCTGACAATAAGCACTTCCAGATCCTATGGAGAGAGCAACTATAAGATTTATATTACAATCGAATATTTGTAGCTTGGTGGTTTTCTTGCAGATGTCTTAGTACCCAACTTCATCAGTGCATTGATTATGTCACCTACTTGGGTGATGAAACATCTGCAAGAAAACAAGCAAATTCAGAGAACATTAAGGACCACATAGCTATACTGGTATTACTATACTGGTAACAGATGCGAGAAAACTAGATGCCATAGGGAGCTCTGCTTTTCTCTTCAAAGCAACATAACTCCATCATTTCACCAAAAAGATCTGCCTAATTGTCTTGTCTGGCCTTTTCCTGCAGTTATTAATTCATAATCTTGCCGGATATGCTTTCATTTAATGCTAAATTAGAAACTAACTCATGGATAAAAGTGTTTTACATGTCAAGTTCACTGGGAAGCAGTTCATTACTTGAATGATCTCTGATTTCCATGCACAATTAAATGTAAACTAGAGTCATAAATTGCAAGTTTGTAGGGGAGACCACTCGTGATGTCACTCTGTTTCCCTCTTAAATTGCCAGTAAATCCCTATTGTTTTCAAGATAGAAAATTAGAAACTTTTATTACAAAATTCCAGAAAACTGAATTTAATATGATTTTGGCTGATTGGCTAATCATAATAAATAGTATTGATTTTGTAGAGGATAACAGAAGCCTGATTTCAGTTCTTGTTTATTACATTTGCCTGTTGTAATAAGTCTATCATAATAAGTATTCTTATTCCCACACAGCACAGATACTCTTGAATTTCTGGTACCTGTCCATCAGAAATTCTTGCAAATTCAAGCCCTTCTCTCTGTAGTGCTTATGAGAGTAGTGTACAATTTAATTTAATTCACATTTTGCATTTCCAGTTTGGAAACTTGATTTTTGAGAGCCTTGGGAAGATGGCTAAAAACTGTGGAAATTTGAGCTCACTATTATAATTCAAAAAGCTATCTCCCAAAATCCCAGAGATAATTTACAGTAATTTTATGACAGGCCAAAATCCAGAGGATTTCAATTGGTGTCTTTTAGATTTTGCTCTTTGCCTTTTCTTAACTTTTCTTTATTAATTTCTTTATAAATGTAAAAATTACTCTGATTCCTGTAGTCTTACACATACAAAGTCCAATCTATTCTTAATTTCAATCCATTTTCTACCTAGGCTGCTCTATTTCCCAGTAATATCCTAGGAAGGAGAAGGAGCCCGGCAACACTTTTCTTTTATAACCTTTTGGACCAGCTATATAAGAGGCAATTTTTTATCAATAGAACATGATTAGGATTGCCTGACCAGAACTGTAAAAAGAACGGACATTCTGGAATTAAGGGATATGAACAATGGGATATATGTTACTTTCCATGCCAGTACAAAGGTATTACAGGTCCAAGATGAGTCTGCCATTCAGGAAAAAAAAGGCTTTTACTGCTTCTTGAGTCGATACCAACCTACTGCTCATTTCAACTTGAAGAGTAAGAAATCTTTCTACTATATTACCAGTTCTACATACTAATGACCTGTAACTATGATTGTTTACAAAACGTCTTTTATTACTGTTTTCATTAGAACCCAGATAAGAACATCTATTGGCATTTACTTTCATGGTTTTATAGTTTTCTCTGTGTGTATATATGCATATGTGTTTGTGTGTCAAGAAAATAACTTGGGCCACTTAATCTGCTACCTGTAAGATTTTGGTAGTTAGCAGCATACAATATTTGCCCCTTCATTTCCAGTATCCTGCATTCCTGCCCTAAAATGTTCCATGTTTATATCTGCATCAATTTCCAGGCTATTCATTTCATGTAAAGGTGGTTCAATCTATCTCTAAAATCCCATTTTATTCAGCCACATAATTTAGTCCTGTAGCAGCTAGAAGAGATGACTTTTGAATTGTTATGTTGCTTAATTGTAAACTGTTGCAAGGCGTTTCACTGATCATAAAACACAAGTTGTGAGTATAATCCAACCTGCACTTTGAACAAATCATCCCTGGTGCTTAGAAACAGCATTTACTGACAAGGAAATGATTCAGTAGTACTGTGTTCAATATAAAGAAATCTTCATGCAATTTGCATATAGATATACAAGAAAACTGCTGTGCTCTTGTTGGCTATCCCACTGTAATTAATTTGTCCATTTCTTAATTGGATATTAAATCTGGCCCTACCATGTTATTAATTTGGTGGTCTTACTTTATTAAAATGATAGGTAACCTACCGAGAATAATACCATTTTAATACCACACAATTGGGTAATGCATTTCCAGTGTGACTCTGCTTACTGATCACTACAATCATAGAATGCTCTCCCATTCTACTCTTCACTCTCTATTATACATTTTGGGGAATATAAACTACATTATCCAAATTAAAGGCTCAAGATAAATGGGATTTAACACTGTTTTTGTCCATGAAATTGAAGGTTTTGTGCAGAGAAATGAAATGTCGAGAAACTAGTGATGATTTTTGGTATATAACACAGTAGAAGAAATGGAATCTGTGCGGTTGTTAGTATAACATAGCGGTGGATTTGTAACACCTACAAAAGCTATTTATTTGCTGATACTGCTTGCTAGCCATGGCTGAAGTCAAAGAATTGCCAGCTGAGCACTGCTAGGCAGCTATTACAGGCACTTTTAAAGTGGAGTCCAAATAGCATTTCTCTAAATCTAGGATGAAAAAAGGTGATGTGCCAACCAGGTAGTTGCATTAATTATATTGCTATTTTCTTGCTGTGGCCTCAAATATATTTGGTATCCAGATGTGGCTCCTTGGCTGGTTTCATTATAGTGAATGGTGCATGCCTTCATTTAATAATAAATTCCAAATAAATAATCATGGGTATCTAGCAAATTTTTGGTATATGTCTAAGCATATTTCAAGCCCAGGAAAATGAATATGCAATTATTATTCTGTTCTTGTTTCTTCGGTTAACCTGCAATCTGGATTCCAAATGTTGAAAGGACAAATGACCTCTTTCTCTTGATATTTTCTCAATGTGTTTATTCTGCACTTTGTGTTTCTGTGTGTGTGTGTGTGTGTGTGTGTGTGTGTGTGTGTGTGTGTGCATGTGCGTACGTGTGCCAAAGAGAGAGACAAAGTTGTCTTTGAATTCATGTGGCATCTTAATTCCTGATTGGCTTGACCAAAATATCTATCAGTTTCTCCATCCTACTGCTTCCTTGGATGTGCCAAAGTATTACACAATTTAACAGTAAATCTTTAGCAAGATTTTCAAGATTTTCACATGATGTTATATGAGATGTTGGAAGTCTCTCCTGGAGTGGCGTCATCTAGGACCAGTCAATTTACTTCAGTCCAGTCTAGCTTTGACTTTTGAAAAGATTTTATGGAAAATATGTCAGTTCTCACTTAAGAACTAGGATATCAAAACTAGCCATGCTATTTACAAATCCTGATTCAGCGTGAGTACATTACAATGGTGCTGTTTTAATAGGCTTTCTCTTAAAGCGTCCTATTAGAATTTGGCCAGATATATAATTTTTATTGTTTTCTACATGACGATTTTCATGATATGCATGCAAAAGGCAAGAAATAATAAAAGGTCTGGTTCTAATTACATTGACACGTTCTTCATTAATGTCACACTGTGAAAATGCAGTTCATCCAAAATGGAACAAAAGCAAAAGAATTAAACCGGAATAAAGTCATACAGCAGCATGGTACCAGGAAATATTAACAAAGATATCTGAATGTGGTATGACTAATTACAATGGCTATTGTGGAACTTTAGACATACCTTACCCTCTTCTTCCAGTGCGAAAAAGCAATGACAAGAAAACATAATTACCAGTTTTCAGTTCTTGTCTTGTATTCAGGATGTATTCACGAAATGTCAATAGCCCTTATTTTTTTATTAATGTAGTTATGAGGATAAAAACAGGTCTGGAAAAAAGCAGGAGCTGAGCTGAGAGCTTTTAAATAGCTGCTGCTTATTTCCCCTTCCTTTTTTGTTTGGGTTTATGTCTTTGGACATACTAGACCTTGGCTAGCTATGGAAACAGTCCCATTCTGTTACCATTGCATTGGATCTTAGTGTTTTCAAAGGATAAGCACTGGATAAAGAGAATACTGTATATAATAATTAGAATAGTATCATAAAACCTGCTCAGTGCAGAGTTCCACAAAAATTCCAGAACTCGGCCAATATCCCATGGTTCTAGGCATCATGGTTTTGACTTTTCCCAATCTGATCTTACTTTTGCCATTGCAGAATATCATCTTGCTGCAGCTGGCTTAATGGTGAAGCCTGTTGAAATAATTTTGATTTGTGCTTTAGTCCTCTAATGTATCAGTCAATCTCTAAGGTTGGTGACATCTACAGACCTGAATAGCACAGGGCTGAGGATGGAGCCCTGGAAAGCCCACTTAGAACTTTCTTTCGGTCCATGCAGAACCAAGTACAGACACTATACTGGTGGAACTATTCAACAGGTTGCAAATCCATTTTTAGTCCACATTTATCCGTTCTTCTCAATCCCCTTGCTTCATCTATAAAAAGTCAGTATTAATAAAGCTTGCCTGGAAGATAACCTTCATTTGGAAGTGAGATCCTTAATCTCATATTCCTCTAGTGCTTTTTTCTCCTCTTTTATCATAGAATTATATAATTAATGAAAAGACTGTAGCATGCTTCTAGCCAACTCTTCTCTCCTGAGTGGAAGATCTATACCAAGTATATAGATATATCAGCTTGTGTCATCTGGAAATGGTAATCCAATACATCAGAATGGCATCTCCTTGGGGAAAGTGGAATTTATACTATCCAGATTTTTCTTTGTTAGCTTCAGCAAATGAGATCTGATCACTTCTCAAAAGATTGAGTTCTATTATATCTTGCTACTAATTGTTAGGGTTTTTTTTTTTTTTTTTGGTTCAAGTTGACATAAAATTAGTTGCCCTGAAAATTCAGCTGGTTCTTGTACTTCCTCTGCATTAGAAATAGCAAACTGTACTATCTTCTCTATGTAATTCTTCTGATGTTTGAAGACCATCATTGTATTTTCTTTTTGGTCAGCTCCCCCAGACTAAACACCCCTAGCTTGTTCAATTATTCATCATGGGATTTAAGTTTCAAACTCCTCCTCATCCTTGCTCAGTGTAATAAAAATCAGTGCTACCAGGAAAAGTCCATTATATTAATATTAGTCTGTAAACAAGTATTGGACTTTCTTGACTATTTCTGGAGATCGTCTCAAAATGATTATTATAAGTGAATCCTGGCTCAAAGCTCTACATGAAGTATACTATTAAAGTTGTATTCCACATTTCTGACACTTGAAGGAATGATCAACTACTTTTCTCTGCTCAAGGGTCTTCAAAAAAAAAAAAAAGAAACAAAAAAACTGAGGCAGCATTTTAAATTTGCTTAATTCCCATTTTGCCTGATCTTACAGGATACCAACAGGGGTCCACACAAGAATTGATTCAGGGCATATGCATATAAAATTGGTGCTACAATCATGGCTAGCATGCTGATATAGCTTAACACGAACATTTCTCATAGTTATTCCCTGCAAAGAACGAGATACAGTTTAATTCCTAAGGTGACATATCTAAAGTTCATGCTGATGTGGAAGACATCCCTTATCTCCTCCTTTAGGGATTGATAATTAGTTTTGGGGAAGCCAACATTTGTAGAGTCTTGGCAAATACTATCAGTTCCTCACAGATTAATTTTAATATGATAGGACTTTTTGAATTTTGAAAAATATTTCAATCAACCTTCTTCTAACAATATACTCTGAAGATTGTAGGAGCTCACTGATTTGTGAAGTCCAAACTTTTAGGACACTTATAAGTCTACGAAGGACTGAACAAGAAATAAGATTAAAGCTCCTCAAACAGATTTCTGCAATCTGCAAGGGAATAGCAGGTTTATCATATTTTTCCGTCTATAAGATGCACTCGTGTATAAGACGCTCTCCGCACCGATCAGCTGTTCAGCGGAGTGCTGAACAGCTGAGCTGGCAAATCTGGAAGTTCGGCCAGCAGAAGATTTTGCCCCTCCCCCCTCCTGTTAGTGGCAAGCTCACAGGGGCTTGAAACCTGCACCAGGTGGCATGGCAACCCACACAGGCATGCCCTGGGCTGCGGAGGTTACCATTATTTTTCCATGTATAAGACGCACTTGATTTTTGAAGAGGGTGTTTGCAGGAAAAAATACAGTACTTATTTATCCACGTATTCAGTTAAATTTTGTCAGTTTTCAGGAAGTTTGAGGAACACTGATTTTGCTTATCCTTAAATACTGTATAGTTTTAAATCATACATGTACAAATAGTCTGAAATTTCGATAAGGTTACATTTGTCACAATGCATTGTCAATATAGGTGGGCATACCAGTTTAATAATAGCAAATATAATAATCTCTAAGGGGTTTATGAAGTAAACCTCTAAGTGGTTTACAGAGTCAGCCTATTGCCCCCAACAATCTGGGTCTTCATTTTACCAACCTCGGAAGGATGGAAGGCTGAGTTAACATTGAACTGGTCAGGATCGAACTCCTGGCAGTGGGCAGAGTCAGTCTGCAATACTGCATTCTAACCACTACACCACCACAGCTCTCACAAAGCAAATCTCAAATCCCAAAGCACTTTAGTTTCTTCACTTTCTATTACTTTTTCACTTTTGTGGTCCCACCAGTTCTTGCTTGTGGGCAAATGGCATTCCAATGCACAACTGTTGCAACAACTAGTCTTTTTCTTCTTCTCCCTTGTTTAGATTCTTACTTCTCACCAATGGAATGAGTGGTTGTTGTTCCATACCTCCTTTTGGAGCACTTGCAAGATTTCAGAATAGTTTTGGCTTGCGTTGAAAATCCAATGTAATATAGCTTTTACCCACCGTTCAGGGAAATAATTCCAGAGTTTTTGCAGAAAACCTATAGAGCATCAGGGTGGTAAACAACAACCAGGTGTATCTTAACAATATGAGTTTATCTTCTATCATTTGGAAACTGATTCCTTCTATGGTCACCATTTTAATATAAAAAGAAATTTCTTAAATCTGTATTCAATCTAGAGACACATTTCATTTATGCATACATGTTATATAGTTCCTGGAACAGGCCAAGAGATAGCATGAGATTGGAAATGGTAAAGAAAAGAACATTTGTTTCATTTAGCACTACCATGCTAGCACTGAAAGATCCTGAAATGGTTCAAAAGATCTGTCTCATATATCAGATCAGGAAGCAATTTACCGAGCATAAAGAATACCACTCACTGAGTCCCAAAGGCTGAACAGTATGTAGATTTCCACTGCTATAGCCAGCAAATTCAAGTCCTTTGGTTAACTAGATTTCTTACTTTTAGAAGAATTGTATGTGAACTTGTAAGCATGTAGCATAGAACCACCATAACTATTTAGAAAACTGAGTTATTAAATTTGACTCATTAAGCACAAATATATACGGTAGCATTACATCAAACTGAATTGTGATTAGTATTTCTTTAAAAACCATTGAACTATTGATGTTAACATCAATGCAAAGCTGTATCTAAAATATTAGAGCAAACATTTGTTTTTCCTAATGATCTATTTATACTGTAGCAATTCTACAATTGTTCTCCTTTGCATGGAATAGCTGAAGCCATTTTGCTATGCAAAGAGAAAAAAAATGGACTCTGTGCTACATCAAACGTTTTACTTGGCATCCTCCATTATAGTGCACATATATACATATATCACAACTGATATCCATCTCATTGACAGCCCACTGCTGGGGCAGGCTAAAGCTGGTCCAAGGTATTCTAGCATGATAGTAGCATTTTTCCCTGTTGTTTTGGCAGGTCCTGTGGACCGTGCATAGTGCATGGAAGAAGACATTTAACAGAACAACAGAGTTGAAAGGGACCAACCCTCTGCTCAGGCAGGAAACCCTATACCATTTCGGACAAATGGCTGTCCAGTTTCTTCTTAAAAACTTCCAGTGTTGGAGCATTCACCGCTTCTGGAGGCAGGTTGTTCCGCTGATTAATTGTTCTAAGTGTCAGGAAGTTTCTCCTTAGTTCTAGGTTGCTTCTCTCCTTGATTAGTTTCCATTTGTTGCTTCTTGTCCTGCCTTCAGGTGCTTTGGAGAATAGCTTGACTCCCTCTTCTTTATGGCAACCCCTGAGATATTGGAACACTGCTATCATGTCCCCCCTCATCCTTCTTTTCATTAAACTAGACATACCCAATTCCAGCAACTGTTCCTTATAAGTTTTAGCCTCCAGTCCCCTAATCATCTTTGTTGTTCTTCTTTGCACTCTTTCTAAAGTCTCAACATCTTTTCTACATTGGGGTGACCAAAACTGGATGCAGTATTCCAAGTGTGGCCTTACCAAGGCATTGTAAAGTGGTATTAACACTTCATGTGATCTTGATTCTACCCCTCTGTTAATAGAGCCTAGGACTGTATGGCTTTTTTGGCAGCTGAAGTGATGTGGCATGAGGTGGCCATCTGCTTGGCTACAATTGGTCTAGTTTATCTTCTGTGGAACTTCCCTTTCCATCAGGTTGCTACGGTCAATGTCTACTCTGCAATGGTGCTTTGGCCATGAGCCTGGCTTCTTTGGTGGGATTGGGGTGTATGAAGTTTTAAAACAGACTAGTTTTGTCTCCAACAACATATGCAATTGTGGCTTGTGCTTCTATAGCCTTTTTGGTGAGTAATTCTCTTCCCCGTGGCCAATGTTCTAAGAAATCCCGGGATCCTTCCTTTCTTTCATCACAGACTATTCTCTTAAAAGTTGGCTCCCCTGTAGTATATAGCCTTGTTCCTTTTTGGATAACTAAACTTGTACATCTACTGCACAAATGCAAACAACTGCTAGATGGCAGCCAAGAGAGACAAAATTCTAATTCTTTGCTGACACCAAGTGGTGTATAGGTTGACTACACCACTTTGGAAAAAGTACCTGAGAAAATCCTACAGCTAAATATGTTTTGACAAATTCTGTGTCAGCTTTACAAGGTAGACCAGGCAGGAAACATGACCAGATAAGCTAATTCTATTTTATTGTAAAACTACATTAACAGACCTGGCTAATCTGAAATTACAATTCTCCTACCATCATGTTTATAGTCCCAAAACCTAGGGAGGGTTCCTCCTGAGGTTCTTTCTCCTCCCACTAGGCAGCTTTTGGCAATTTTCTCTCTTATGTAACTGTTCCCTATGTGGCATCTCTTCACCCAGTCTTTCAGAATCATTCCCATATACCATTGCCCCCAGCAAGAATATGTATTTATTGGCTGCATCAGCACTGCACAAGTCCAGTCGATTACATCATTACACGTAAAGGAGACAAACGCCTTGCTAACATATAATGGTTGATAGGTCAAGAGGTCAACAGTCCTTTCAAGGGAAGGAAGCAGGATTTGACAGAGTGTCTAGACCTTACAAGCGCCAGTGATCAGTTGCAGCTTTTCCCTTTGTTGGTGACATTTGAATTTCAGCCAAGGAAAGTTGCCAATCACTGCCCTTGTAGCATCATACGGAAGAGCTATATGGACAGCCGCACAACAAGGCCTGGCTCCAGTTGAGCGTTAAGGGTATGTGTAGGGAGAATGCAATTAATGTCGAAGTGATTTCCTCTTAGATCCAGGATGGGAGAAGGACCGGTAAAAAGTGGTCCTGTGAATGAGCCCAAACTGAAATATAGTAATATAATGTGCCATAGTTTATGCTAAGATTAGGACTAAAGCTTACCCATGAAATATTTTAATGTGCCCCTTTTGACTTCTGCATTTCCATCAAATATTTTTATTTTATTGTTTCTTTTTTTAAAACACCACTGCAACAACAAAAGGTATTGCTAAGCTTTATATGTCTTTTAAAAGTGAATCCTTTGTAAGAGCTATATTCATATAAAGCCACAGAGAATAATTTGGTAGGTCAGTAGCTTGATACAGTAGGTATAACCGGGGACCACAAGCCAGCCTAACTGCATACAAAGTCATTTGTTAAGACTCTGTTACGAAACTGTTAAATAGGCAATTCTTAGTAAAAACATCTGCCCTCTGTATGCACTGAGTCAATTTCAATCATGTTACTGATTTTGTTAATTTTATGCGCAAAGGAAATCTAGCCCAAGAGAGCAGGAGCTGCATCCTGTTCTATTATCTGCAGAGCAGTTAGCTATGCTGCAGTGACTTTGTTCCTCAGATACATCTGTGCAGACCTGAGCACAGGCAACAGTTATTTTTCCTCCCCTGAGGCTCCAGTGTTAACTCACAAACTGCAGGGATAAGAAGGATATAATCAGTCATTTGTGACCACATCCTTGATGACATTCCTATCTACCTCGCTGTTTTTTGGGGGGGAAAGTAGCAGGGGGCTAACATTTGATAATGAGAAAGTTGGGGTTTTCGAAGCAGTCTCAATAATTGCGCTCATGTATTTTGACAGATTATTTAAACAGAAATTGCATCCAAGCAAAAGATACAAAGCAAAGTAGAAGATAAATAACTATTAATAAAGCAAAAGATAAAATAATATTAAAAAACCCCTATTGGTAGTACATTGTCCCCTTCCTTTGTATTTATTTGCCCAACCACTGTCCACTAAATAAATATTTGTACCATACTTTGAATAAATATTGCAGATGTTTGCTTATATCTGTTAACATAGCTTCATCTATTGTTTTTGATTGGTCTTGTAACTGCTTTCCTAAAAAATGTATTCCAAAGTCTGAATTTACTTTGCGGTATAATGGTGGAACCATATTTTCCACAATCTTATGATCCACAAGCTTGTGGTAGAACATGATGAAGGGAATTCTATAGCAGATTTTGCATATAAAGCACAGCAATCCAGCATATATGGACTGATAATTACTTGTAAAATTCTTAAAATGTTATAAATATTGTATAGGGATTAATATATAATGGAGTCTAAGGACTTAGAGTAATTGAGATGGTACCCAAGTGACAAAGAATGAGAAGGAAAAAGGAAAATAAGGAATCTAGGTCCCAGTTCTTCAAAGAAGGTAATAATCTCAAGCCCATTGTCCCATCCGTTCAACAGATGAAAGACAGCCTGGAAACAGAGCTTGAATGGTATTTCTGTAAGGAAAAGAAAGTCAGCTCTTTATTTGATGCTCCTCTTTTTTCTGGAAAACGCTATTATACTCTTCTTTAGAAACAAGGGCAGTGGTGGGATTCAGCCGGTTCGCACCACTCTTGGCAGAACTGGTAGCTAATTTTTTGTTGCCCAGGCCCAAGTGGCATCCACTGAATCCCACCACTGAGTAAAGGTTGCATTTTTCCCCCAGAGAAGATTGGAAGCATGGAAGAAAATTGCATTCATGCGGAGATTCATGTAACTGAACAAAAATATTAAGTAGTATCCATTTTGCACAAAGAAGGGACGGATGGCAAAAAGAGCAACCACTGGAAATATAGAGTGATGCGGAGCCCAGAGGAATCAAACTCACACTCTAAAGTGATCTTAGTTCAGGTCTCCAGTTCAGCTCAAAATGCGCAAAATGATCCTAGACTAGCTGCTCTCTCTCTCTCTCTCTCTCTCTCTCTCTCTCTCACTTGTGAAAGGTTTGAGACACGGTTTCTTAAACTGGAATTAGATCATCACCAATCATAGAGGATCTAGCTAAGCACTCTCACCTCATAGTATATTTTATAGGTGTAATCTAGTTATTTGGAAGTCTTAAATGCAAGGTTTGGTTTCCTGATCTCAGTAAAAGGATCTGCCTGGCTACAGCAATTTATACTGTAAATGTTGCCACAATATAATATAGTATAGTATAGTATAGTATAGTATAGTATAGTATAGTATAGTATAGTATAGTATAGTATAGTATAGTATAGTATAGTATAGTATAGTATAGTATATATTATATAGTATATAATATATTAAAATTCATTTTTTATAATTTTATTTAAAATATTCCAATGTATGAGCTGGGACTAGTATCTTATTATCCCATCTTTCTGCTCACCAAATATGGAAAATTTGCAGTTCCACATTTCATTTTATTATCATTTGATTATTGATTTGCAATAAATGCAACCTATTCTCCTTTTCTCTATAAACCTTTACACTAGAAGTCACCAACCTTTCTCGGAGGGAAAGGAGGACGGCAGCATTTATGCACACACGTGTGCTCATGCACAAACAGGGCCACAAGCATGCGTGCTACGCAAAAGGGGCGGCACTAGTGCCCACGTCATACTCGCTAGCCCTGCCCCGTTCTTGCGTGACGCAGTGTCCTGTTTTTGCACCCTGCAGCTGCAGTGCTGGCACGAGTGGGGGCTGTGTGCGCACATGTGCACACATTGCCCAGCCCGTCTGGCAACCCGGTGGCCAGTAGGCCACAGCCCAGTAGTGGGCTGCGGTGCACAGGTTGGGGACTCCTGCCTTATACCTCAAGTAGAAAGATTCTTGGGTATAAGCCTAAAACAGACAAAAAAAAACTAATTTACAAGTTAAAGCATACATATATACGTGATTTTTAACATGCAAATACATTTTCAAATAGATATAATTTTGTTTTATAAGGGCAGAGGGGAGGCAGAATAAAAATATAGTCAAGAATGAAATAGTTTCAATACAACCATTTTACTGTATAGATTTTAGGAACAATCAAAAAAATTGTAGTGATATAATATAATGTATCTTTATAACGTGAATTAAGTAAGTTATGACAATTGATATTACCGGGAAGATAACAGCTAGATGCAAGATGGCGAAGAATTTTTCTGTGTATTTTTGAATATGTGTATACTGATTGCTTGTTTTTTAGTGAACTAATTTATTTTCCTTCATAAATATTGACAAAGGTAAAGTCAAGTCAATGGTTATGTTTAATAAATTGTGACACTCACCTCTTCCATTATCAATATCATTTGCTTCTAATTAGCTGTTACAGATGTTTGTCCTTGAGCAAACAAAGCATATCCCATACAAATAACAATAAAGAATTTCAGCCAGGCTCACAAAATCTGCCAGCTCATGGAATGTTTCTTGGGTCAGAATCAGGGAATTAACTCTTTGTGTTACTTTAGGAAAAGCCCTCAGCTGTTCTTTTCATATGAATAGCATGAGGACAGTCTTCTCAACTCTTAACATAGTGATTTCTTAATACCTTCTTCTGTCCTTCAGGCACACAATATCTTAGGCCTGCAGAAGTATGGGTTATTGAAGAGTTGGGAGAACAGGTTTCTTCATGGGAGAAAACTCCAGCTTGTAAGGCTTAGTTTCTTGCTTGAACTACTTGGACTCCACTATATTCTCCTAAACATTGATGAAGAGTAGCTAGTGAGTGCTTCCATTGAAGTCTATTTTCTCTGGGTGTCCAGTCATGGGATCTACATTAATGTGTTAAGTCTAGGAAGAAAAGAATGCAGCATATTCTTATAAATAGCGCTGTAAGATTACATAGTTATTGGCTGTATGACATATATTTGGGGAAATATAAACTGATTTTAGACTGTTTTGAATAGCAAAGTTATTTTCCAGATATATTACACTTTTTAATGTAATGTGTCAGGATTTAAGGTTTGCACCTAGTATATATAAAGAACTTGCTTTATCATTATTGACTGATTATGTGCCATCAAACCTGTGTCAATTCTTAATGACCACGTAGATTTTCTTCATAATGAGCTGTCCCTAACCTGGCCCTTCAGATCTTCCAAATGTACACCCATTGCCACTTAACTGTCCACCCACCTTGCTGCAGATCATCCTCTTCTCTTCTCTTTCTTTCCTTCTTCCTTCCTTTCTTCCTTTTTCCTTCCTTCCTTCTTTCTTTCTTTCCTTCTTTTTCTTCCTTCCTTCCTTTTCTTTCTTTTCTTTTCTTTTCTTTTCTTTCTACCTTTCTACCCAACATTAGAACTTCCTCCAGGGGGCTAGATCATCTTAGCATAATGTTTCAAATATATAATTTGCACTTGGACATTTATTTCTTGAGAGGGAACTCTTGGGTTGATTTGCTTGATGATCCGTTTGTTTTCTTGGCTTCTCTATCATTATGGTCCTGACTACATTCCAGTAGGTAGATTGTCCATTGCTGCATGTGATGATTGTGCAAAGCTCTTAAGCAGTGCTTTTTTTCTAAAAAAAAAAAAAAAGGTGTCGGACTCACACACGTCATACAACTCGCCTTGCCTACCCTACAAGATTTACCTTTGTAGTTGAAAAAAAAACTCTTCAATTTTTAGTGTATCTAAAGGACTAGGATTTTGTTCAAGGCAACTCTGGAAAATCCATTGAAAAAAGGTGCTGGAACTCCGTTCTGGTGCGTTCTATACCAACCCCCCCCCCCGTTCTTAAGTATCTTTTTTGATAATAAATATTGGAAGCACTGTTTTTATCAAATGCACTCTGTTTCTTGGTCTCACCAACTGAATGTGATCTTTGGCTGGAAAAACAACACATATCAGGTCCACTATTACAGAACTTAATGTTACTACCCTCTCAAGAAATTGTAAGATGTGGTTTCTGGCTAAGTCATATTGCAGATTAGCAGCCAATTAAGACAATTGATCTGTTCTTATGATGAAAAACTCTCAGTTATAAACCCTTACAAACTATTTTATTTCGATATCTTATGTTTTCTCTTAACCTATCTTGCTTTCTGTTGCTCTCTCTCTCATTCACAAGGACTGTAGAAACTCTATATTCTCAATATACTGTACCACAGTGGTAGAAACAACATTAAGCTCGATCTAAGGAATTATCTCACTTCACTGCCCATTGAATTGGAAAAAGTTTTAGAAACCCCTCAAGAAAATTTTTGTCAGTGTTCATTTGGTTATCAAATTGGTGTTATGTGGCATTATGCTTCCTGCTATTTTTTTAAAAGTCTTTTTTTCTTTTCCATTCTTGTTGTCCCATTTCTTTTCAGTCTCTTTCTATTAGCTCTCTGACAAAGATTTAATAATAGCAAATGAAAAATGGACACACGTGTGGGCATCTGTGGTATTTTTTAAAAAAGTTTTTCGAGGGGATTTCATGAGGCTGGTTATAGTAACTGAAAATAAATGCTGTTTTGTATGTCTAATTCCAGTGCACAAAACAAGCCTAATTATTTGAAAGTTATTTAAAAAAATGGAACTACGACCATTTTTTGTTCAATCTTAAGTTGGAACTGAACTAACCATATGCTTATATTTCACTGAAAATTACCATTGAAATGTCAGTACAGACGCAGTTGTTGAGAACCGAATGACCAAAATATCCTTCTTTTCAAAGACTAACATAGTTCATGCCAATAATATTCATAAAGAATCTGTTTTTAGTATTTTTAGGCCATTTCTTCCCTATGAATCAGAGGAGAAGGGAGTGATTATGGAAATAATTAATAAGGATTAGCATTGAATAATGAAAAATGTATACATTAGGGTACTCCTGTGACAGTAATTCTAAATTCAATCAGATGAGTCAGATCTATTGGATAATTGGTCTCTAGAGAAGCTACTGTGGGGAGGTGTGTGGTTTAGGATTTAAAAGTAACAATTAAAAGCCTTATCAGAGGCAGGCATAGTCATTTTGAGAGAAGCAAACACTAAAGATCACTCTATTCTTCACTGAGCTTTGATTGTGGCTTGCTAGATTGTGTTTTTAAATCCTCAATAAAATTGCGGTTACTACTGAAGTGTGCTGCCCCGCTCACTCATACACACACGTAACTGTGGTTTAGTGAGTTTATTAATATTCCGTAGCAATTCCCTTCAGCAGAACCCAGAACTGTCCCAATTAAGTCCAGCCACGAACAGACCCAGGTTAGTCACAGAATAATGGCCAAATAGTCCACAAAGCACTTGAAAGTTTCTCAAACAAAATAACTTCACCAGACAAACTTAAATCTACCAGGCAAACTTAAATCCACATACAAGAAAGCTCACGAGGCAAGAAAAGTTTCCAAGGCACAATTCCACTCCAAACATGGTGTCAATCCAGAGTGAGGCAGGAAGCATGACGACCAGACAACACACAGCTAGAAAACAAACACCTTGTTCCCAGCAATGCCTCCATCTGTTTGCTATGATAAATAGCCAGCTTCCGGTGCAGCCCTTCAAGAAGGGTGGGGCTTTCTCCTCTTGAGTAATCTAGCTGATTACTCAATAATCTTTTCTGCTCCTGCCTTTTCTCTGCCCCACGTGTTCTTGAATCAGTTACAGAAGATAGTTTCTCCTCCTCTTCAATGGCCGTTGCCACTGCAAGCTTTTCCCCACTGCCAAGTCCCTTCCGGAAGGTTGTTCAGAGCCATCAATCAACTCAGTTCCTGACGTGCCAGAGGGAGACTCATCCTCCCCCAGGCTGACATCTAAGAAGGTATCTGGGGAATAGTCCAAGGAAGTCATCACCCGAAGTGAGTTTAGTATTTGGTTACCCGGAGGAATATTTCAGAGTAATTAAAAATAATTTTTAAGGGAGAAGCGATTGCCAAATTCTTCTATCCTGTGCCATTGAGACACAATTATGTTGCTGCCACTTAATGCAAGATATTTACTATACTATGAAAACTTGTCACTTTGGAAAAGATTATGAGGACAGTTTGGAAAAGATTATGAGGACAGTATACACAAGCTCATTATTCTACAGGTCTCACAAATAGGAACAATTTTATCAGTTTCCTCTAAAAACCATTAGTAATTTAGGAGTCACAGTTCATTCTTCCATAATCTCCAAACAGTGTGGAACTTCAAAAGCAGCAATAGCATCAGGATTGTACCAGTCAGATAAGCTCTTTTCATTTAACCAACATTTACAAAAATGGCAAACAATATGCAAAAACACAATAAATGCAGGGAATAAGAAAAAAAGAAAAGGAAAATTAGTGAAATCTATTTTAAACCACAGCCACCCATAAGTCTTTTTCAAAATTGTCTCTTTCCAAAGTCCTCAATGGCACTACATCCACACGGAGAGAAGTAAGCAGTGGGGTACCACAAGGTTCCGTCTTAGGCCCAGTACTCTTCAGTATCTTCATCAATGACTTAGATGACAAAATTGAAGGGGGACTCATCAAATTTGCAGATGACACCAAACTGACAGGAGTAGCCAACACCCAAGAAGACAAACTCAGGATCCAAAAAGATCTTGACAAACTTGAACAATGGGCCCTATCCAACAAAATGAGTTTCAATGTGGAGAAAAGCAAAGTCTTACATTTAGGCAGGAAAACCCAAAGGTACAAATACAGAATGGGCGAGACCTGGCTTAAAAAGAATAACTGTGAGAGGGATCTTGGAGTCCTAGTGGACAACCACTTGACTATGAGCCAGCAGTGTGCAGCAACAACCAAAAAAGCTAATACAAGAACAGCTACGGGACTTGGGTTTGGCTAGTCTAAGGAAAAGAAGAAATAGGGGAGACATGTTCCAGTATCTCAGGGGCTGCCACAAGGCAGAGGGGGCCAGGTTGTTCACCAAAGCACCAGAGGGAAGGAGAGAAACAATGGTTGGAAACTCATCAAAAAGAGAAGCAACCTAGAATTAAGGAGAAACTTCCTGACAGTGAGGACAATCAACCAGTGGAAAAGCTTACCCAGAAATTGTGAGTGCTCCATCACTGGAGATTTTTAAGAAGAGACTGGATATTCACCTGTCTGAGATGGTATTGGTTCTCCTGCTTGAGCAGGGGGCTGGACTAGAAAACCTCCAAGGTCCTTTCTTGCTCTATTCTGTTCTGTTCTGTTCTGTTCTGTTCTGTTCTATTCTATTCTGCCATGTATCAGAGAATCTAACTTTTGTTTTAGAAAAAATCCTGAAAAATAATTCAGTCTCAGACAAAAACCTATCATCTCAGTACAAAAGAACACACATTTTTACATCTCCAACCAATATATTTCTAATCTCCCACTGATCTGTAAATAAATTAACCAGTCAAAGGGACATCACAAGTCTATGCTTTACTCCCAGCACAATAATATTGTACCATTCCAAGCACTGCAATTATTTTTACACATGATTTACTTCCATCACATGCATTCATCTACTAACTTAAAATTTGATGCAAAACAACCTACAATTCAATCCTACTCCCTCTTCCTTTATATCAACAGTTGTACAATTAATTCTCTTTCTCACATTCATACATTTCTCAATTATTTGCTAAAGAGCAAAACCCTGCTCTTCACACACACACACACACATACACACACACACGCACACATACACATTGCTTAGCATCCAACCAACATTCACTTCCCAATTTTTGCATGATGTCACCTCCTGCACTCTTTCTACCAAACAATTTCTTAGGCATAATTAACGTATTAATCCTTCTGACATTTATTTGGCAACTTTTCTTTTTGCATGAAGAGTAATTGTAAACACAGACACAGCTTTCATGTACACATTGAACAATCTGCACAGCAACCTCATGATCGAGTCACACCCAAAGGTTAACATTTCTCCAGCTACACCATCTACCCCTGTAAC
Source organism: Crotalus tigris (assembly GCF_016545835.1). NCBI lineage: Eukaryota > Metazoa > Chordata > Lepidosauria > Squamata > Viperidae > Crotalus > Crotalus tigris. The sequence continues at coordinate 1,690,670 of NW_024100544.1, read as the reverse complement.
CTTATTTCATAGCATTATTCCTTGTCATCGGGGTGTGTGTGTGTGTGTGTGTGTGTGTGTGTGTGTGTGCCCATAACATATATAGTATTTGTAGTGTTTAGAGTAGGCGTGTCCAACCTTTTGGCTTGCCTGGGCTGCATTGAGTGGAGAGGAATTGTTTTGAGCTGCATATAAACTATCTAAATATAGTAGTTAATGTATATAAATGCACATAATCTTGTTAAAATAATCTTGTGGAGCCACATTACTAGAATCTAGTAGTCTAGAATCACCTGCAGCTCATGAGCCGCAGGTTGGACATGCCTGATTTAGAGCATATATAGCACTCCTCTTTTAACTTATTGCTATTATTCCCATATACACTTCTAAAATATTTTTACATTATTCCCTCACTTCAGTTACATCTTATATCATTTCATTACTTGTATTTGTTAATTGGTTTCACTTTGTTACACACTTCTTGTTTATTTTTTATCACCTTCCAAAACATTTTTAAAAATTTCCATAAGAATTGCTCTATGTTTGCCCTGTCTTTTTTAGTATTGTTTCCTGGTATCTTTGACTGCATTCTTTGCCATTACAGGTACCTCTTGTTTAGTGACTGCCTTGTTTAGTGGTAATTCAGTTACAATGGTGATGAAAAAATAACTATTCTGACATTTATGACCTAAGCAAAGGAAAGCTGAAGTAAGATCATAAGTACAGTTGTATTTTCACTTATTGACTGCTTCATTTAACAACCAAGGTGCCAGTCTTAATTATGGTCGCTAAATGAGGACTATCTATATCCTTTTCTTGCTGTAGACATGGCGGTTTTCCCATCTTCATCTCTCTTTTTTTTCAATGTTGTTTTTACTTTGTAAAACTTTGTTTTACAATTATATCCTTATGTCCACTTTTTATTCATTTTGTTAGAGAATGAATGTCTTCTCATATACATTTTTTCAAACACAAGTCTACCTCCTCTTCTTGCTGTTGTTCTACATTTCCTCTTGTTTGTTTCCCTTCTTTCCTTTTCTTCCATGTCAATGTCCCAAAAAAATACTGTAATATTTTTTAATTCAGCTGCCTTTGTTTCACCATCAGCATTCAGGGATACGCTCACACGTACTTATGTACTGCATTCTCAATTTAAGATTTATTGATTTAAGTCATTCAAGAATTATATAGTAATAATATTTTAGATTAATTATGTGTTAAAAGTGCATTGCATGGGTGCAGTATAGTAACAGGGTTTTCCCCCCCCCCAACTTTTGTCTTTGCTTCTCCTGCTATGTGTTCCTGGCTCTTCTCCTCTTCCAAAGCTTGCCTCCAGCTGAGGGACACATCTAGAATAACTTTTCCTACATTTCAGGTCTGGGGGAAGGGAAAAAAGCCCCCATTTTGTCAGCTCCTTTTCAATAGCCTCTTTCTCAGCATGGTTGCCAATTCCTTAGTTTTTTGTGTTACTTTTATTCATGGGGTTTGGCTCTGTTGATTCAGCCTGTTCTCCACAAAAATCTATGGATGCAGAACTGCCAGGCAGCCATCTTGTTTTGTCTCCTCTCCAAACACCCCCACCTAGACAACACTGCTGTTTGATTGGCAGCTGCTGCTTGATTGGCAGATGGGTTGTCCTGATGATGGGGGAGGATCAAGACAGCAGGACCGAACAGGAATACTTGCCTTATGACTGGCTCATGCAATCTGGCCTCCCAAGAGATGGTTACGGCAAAAGTCCTCCAGTTTAATTGGTGTGAGATGGGCAATACAGCATAGCACAACACATGTACTCTGGAGAAAAATCTGTCTCAGGGGGTGTGTGTCAACTACAGCATGGGCATTGGTAGTGCTCTTGTGAAGAATATGTGAAAATTCCTTCACAAACGGATAAAAAATACAACCACACCCCACTTTTGGGGGAAGACAAAAGGGTTTGGTGCTGCTTTCTCCGCTCCCCTTTCCTTTGGCAAACTTTGAATCCAAATTATAAGTTAGCATGTCCTCGATTTCATTTTCATTACTTGCTGCTCCTCTCTCCCCCTTTCTCCTTGCTGCCCTTTTGAAAGTATTTTTTCCTCTCGTGGCTGATGTGACCCTTTCCTTTCATTGCTGTTCTTTCAGCTGAAATCAGTACCTCTTCACTTCTCACCTGTCTTCTGTCCTTGTTCTGCCTCCGCCTCCTTGCCCTTCAAGCCATCTCAACGTTTTACCTTCTGCAAAATCTTCTTTCTCATTTTCTTCTGCTGTCACTTGGTTTTTCCCTTTGGCTTCAAACTCCTAATTGCTTTGCAGGCTCCCCAACTTACTTCCCTCTGAATCCCTTCTGCCATCTCTGTTGTCCTTTGTGCTGCCACCAGCACTTTCAAACTTTACTCCCATTCCCAGGGCCTTGTGCTTCCTGATCTCCTCAGTGATTTACCCCAGTGCCCATTCCTTCTGCTACAACAGGGCTGTATTTTGCATCTACTTCTTCCTCTCTCAATTAACGTAAGCCGCAGATGATCACTGATTCAAAAGGCAGTGAATAGTACAAGCTGCAATGGGAATTTTAAACATTTGTTGGTGAAAACAAGGTGTGTGCATTTAAGGAGATCTGTGTAAAATGCATTGATTTGGAGCAGATGGAATGCCTCAGGAATGACATTACCTTTTTACTGAAATCAATGGGTCTTTACAACTAAACATTGTGTGTATGTGCGTGTGTGTGTGTGTGTGTGTGTGTGTGTGTGTGTACACAGAGTATTAACCAAGCTTCCCTCCTGAACTGTTTCAGCCTGTACTTTTTCCCAGCCCAATTTTTATTCACAGTATTGGCTGAAGTTGCTTATAAATCCATCAAAACATAGGAAAGTTTTTATAGCTTACATGAAATAAAATACAAATATCTTTATATGATATCACAATTTATTTTGCATTTCTGAAACATGAGCAAAATTATACTGTAGGTTTAAACAGAGGATATTTGATATGCCATTAATGATTCTTTATATATATGGTAGAAATGTATTATTCAGATATTGCTGAAATGTACTCAGATCAGTGCCAGTAGCGAGTTGCCTCCTATAAGGTGCATAAAAAAGCTCTTTAGTGGGTAATAAAAGCAATTGAGGAAAATTAATACACATTTAATGCTGTAATCCAGCATTTATTTAAGAGTATATTTATTTAGTTGTAAATCCAATGGAATAATTTGTAAATCAGGGAACTCACAACAATTCTTTGCCCACATCATTAGCAGTCACTGCTTTCCATAGGCACAGTAGAGAAGCTGTGTCAAATCTCACAAGTCCTCATTACTTGCTTTGTGAGACAACATTCACGGTAGGGCAAAGGACTATGAGATTCACTGCTTCTCGCAGATATTTCACTCAGTGTTATTATATTTGTTTGAAGAAGTCACAGTGACGCTTCAATGCTTGTTGTATGGACTTAGTTCCTTGCCTAGCATAATGCATTATCCATTTTCTTACTTTAAGCAAAGACACAGCAGACTTAGTTCAAAATGGATGGGCACCATTAAATGACCACTTCATTTGTTTTTGATTAAATCTGCATCCTTACAAAGTACAATAAGTCCTTGACAACTCCGTATTTTCTAGGAATAGGGCAAGTGCACTTTTTACTAGGCCAGTGTTTCTCAGCTGTGGCAATAGAAAGATATGTGAACTTCAACTCCCAGAATTCCACAGCCAGCATGTTTGGAATCCTGGGAGATGAAGTACACATATTTTGACATTTGCAGGATTGAGAAACACTGATCTAAACAATACAGACGTTTCCTATGAACACTGTGCAATGGGATTGTGTAAGCCTAGTTTCCTCCACAATATAACAATAGTTATTCTATAGAGCCAATTAGTATCTTTTCTCCATCCCATTTGTGTTGATTGTACAAGGACATTAAGAAGAGTAAAATGTTACATTTTATGATACTGTAGCCTGGATGAAAAGAAAGGTTTATGGTTAAATCTTAAAGGAACGAAGCTCCAAACATTTATTCACATCTCTGCAAAAAAGAAATGTTTTTTCCCCAGGGTACCAAGAGATGAGCAATTACTTGTGCTCACCAAAATGACAGTTTACACAAAGAGTTCTCTGCCTATTCCTTGAAACATTAACCTCTACAATACAGTGCAAGTTACAATCAACTCATTTTTTACTTCCTCTGTATAGAATAAAGCAGTTGGTTCCTCATGAGGTGTCTAGGGAAGGAAGAACTTGGATAGCATATAATCTAAGTAAAAGTCAGCAGTAAGTATATGAACGGAAAAAGCAAAGCAGGCAAAGTATTATTTTGCCCATATTAATTATACATTGTGCATTTTGTACATTATACACATTGTATAGAAAGTATTATGTATGTTAAGTGCTGATTACAAATTTCACTTAGGATGTAACAACTGGAATTCTTCCCCACATTTTTAATTTAATGCCTTACCAACAAAACCCCAGACAACACAGCTTAAATGAAGAGCCAGTAAACTTTACTTCCTTAACTTTTTACCTTCAACATTAGAGAGAGTTCCAATCTTGCAGGAAAAAGGTCCTGACCTTGGGAAGCAAATCAGAAATATGTTGCACATTGTATATTTCATGTTCTGACCCATAAGGATGTTTCTGATTTGGTCTTATATTGCATCCTGGAATTGGCTAGCTTGCTCTGCCAAACTCCACAGAAGATATTGAATGCTGTTTTTTGGAGGTTGGAACTAATTATAGTTAGCTGGAAAGGCCTCACATTACTCACATTTTTCAAAAAAAAAAAAAAATAGGAGTGTGATTTAACAAAAACAGAACCTATTTGGTAAATAGATTGACTCTATTTTGCCTTATTCATCCATTTCAGTTTCTTGGATTTTTGTTTATGAAGTTATATACTTTGCTGGTTATTTAATCTTACATGTTTAAAACCACTTTTGTGGTTTTAAGAAGTGTTTTACTTCTTCTTTTTAAGGAAAAACAAGATTTTAAAAATAGCATAATGAAACACACAACAAAGGGTAAATTGACCCACATGACCGAGTCTTAAAACCTTTCAATATTTCTGCTAGAAACTAGGGATGGATGAAAGATTTCTCAGATCAGGACATTTCTGATACTAGGCTTGAAAGGAAACCACTTTTAAGGTTCACTGTTTAAAATGTCATTTAGTTATTCCATAATTTACACATATATACACATACACAATATTAAGTACATGTGTCTTCAGTGGCTTCTGTGTCATGGCTCATTGATCTTTTGTTCTTCTTTTTTTTTTTATTGAAATTTTTTTAAAATTTAACAAAAACAAAGCAACCCTTCCCCAAACCTCCCCAACCCTCCCATTCCCTCCCCCGACCTTCCCAGAGCTGAATATAGGCTTAGTTGAAATTTCTTCAAAAAATCTTAAAAAAAGATATAAACCATGAATAAATCTAAATACATGATCTTTTGTTCTTCTTAACGATAATGAGAGCAAAGAGAGAAATGGGAACGAAGGCATGACCTTACTGCATCTTAATGCAAGACACATCAAAAAGTAGGTAGGTCATGATCCTGAAAAATAAAAACTGTAATAGTAAAAAGTAAAAAACAGAATGAGTGTCCCTGGAAAGATTAAAAAAGAACAAGGCATTATGAGCAGAAGAGTGATTTGTTTAATGTTTGCTATTTCCAGCTGATAATTTTAATACATAATAAATTTCAAGAAATATGAATTGTCAGGGGTCCCAGACATTAGGACCGGTTAGATACTTGGGGAATTTTGACATGAGTGTTTTAACAATATTGTTGTTGTGGAGGATATAACGAAACACAAAGCTCCAGTGAACAAAAATGCTTCTTCCCATTCTCAAAAGTCTCATCAAAATGCTTTTTACAAGCCTGCATACTTCCAGCATTAATACTGGAATGCGGCAGCCTATATTTTTATTTTCTAGCAAAGTTTTAGGGCCCAGCAATGTTCTTGAAATAAAAGTGATGACACACAGTGGATATTTTGCTTCTCACTTCTTAAAAGCATTTTTAAAATACACATCAGATCAGTGCCTTGTAAATCTTAGCTTAGGGTCTTGGGGCAAATGGCTCATCCCAAATTTCACAATATATGCACACTCAACTTTGCACACAAGCAGAAACTCAACTTTGTGTGTGTTTTCTAGCCTTCACTTGCTTCTTTTAGTCTATTTGTTTTACCAACCTGTGATATTCCTTATTTACCCTATTATCTGTCTGTCTGTCTGTCTGTCTGTCTGTCTGTCTATCTAATCTCATCTCTATCTTGACTGGCCAAGAGTTACCCTGTGCTAAGATTGGTGACCAATAATTTAATAAACTTGCCAATTTCAGATATCATGGCAACCCTAACCATAGATGCATCACAGTTACTCCTTCAGCACAAATTACAGCATATTGCACTTATTTCTATGCCTTTATTTCCCAGTTGCTCAGCTCTTAGTTTTGTAAATTTACTCACCTCTGCTACCTAAATCAGTCCTTTAAGGCAGAACAATAGCCTTAACTTTGGTTATAAATTCAGACATATTACAAACTGCAAACTTACTTTAAAATAATTTTAAAGTTCTGATGTTTCATCTGTGTTTGACAAATTATCTCTCTCTTCACCCTCAATCATACACATTTATAAGAAACTTTAAGAGGTACGTGAGTAACTCTATATTCTATACTTTGCTAAGCATTATCAAACAGAGATTTAAAAAAATGAATTAATTAGTGTATTTGCCAATATAGTTTCACCATCCATAAAGAATCATAAAGAATATGCCTAAGGAAATTGGTAATTTACTGTGTTTTCTAAAACTTTTGTTTTTGCAAATTTCTGTTAAGCATAAATGTAACGGGTGCATATATGTGATTTTGTACAAAATGCTGAAATCCAAGCTTTCAACATAATGAAAACTTCATAGGATTACAAAAAATTAATCTCTTTATTAACCAAAAGTAAACATTAAAATCAAAAGATTCACAAATCTATTTATTACACACAGTTTATGTTCAGTCCTGGCTCTTCCAGGGTGCTGCTGCCAATTCCTATTTTCTTCTGCTTATATTCATAGTTGCTGTCTTACATTTTTAAAAACAATTTGTATTTGATTTTGAATTCTGGATCTTTCCAATTTTTTTATTGAATACATATTTTACAATTTAGTAGTGACTAGGTAAGAATCTAGATTCATTTCGAGAAAAGCAACATAGAGCCTGCACATTTTCTAATAAAACAAATTGAGTTCTAGGACTAGCTTTAAAGCAAGTAAGAATTTTAGTAAGCATAGTATAAAAATCCACAAATCAAAGAAAAACTTGCAATGGAACAGCCAACATTTGGATAAATTATTCTCTTTCACAGATAAGGCACCTTTGCTCTAAAACAAGGAATACCCCAGCAAGGGCAAATAAGCTAAAAACTCTGAACATTTTCTTTCTTTCCCTCAAATCCATCCATGAACATCCATCAAGGTGGAGACTACAAATGCATCTTTCATTTTATAGTGATTTTTCTTAAATTTAGACATATTTCAGTAATTGAAATTGGAAATTAGAAGTTATACTCAACTACCATTCTGGAAAGATGGTTTAACCCTGCATTTAAAAAGTTGATTAAGAAAATGGAAATCTAAGCACGCCATTGTTCAGGATGGTTAATACTGATTTATCACATTAGTTTGTTTAACAGGTAAATAAGACAATGTGCGTGAAGCATGCTGAATATTTTAAAACTATGGAATCGGTAAGTTTTTTTGTCAGCTCTGGGAGCCTGGCATTCTTGTCTTGCCAGTAATAAGAAAGTCAAGGATAAATATTTTAATATGTTTCTTCAACAAAATTAACTTAACCTCAATGAAATAAATACTCACATTTATAGGTGAATGCAAAATAGCTGGACAGCAAAACTTGGAACAAACTTTGTGTTCTCTAGAAATTCCATTACTAGGAACAGTTAATGTTTGTTCTCTGTGCCATTTTATTTTAATTCAACTGCAGCTTCTTTCCTGATCACCCTTTATATACTCTGTCATAAAAAGAGCCTTTCACACTGTACATAAAAATATTTTCTGTAGGAGAAAAGTTACCAAAAATAATGCCAAATTGTATGCACATTTTTTTTTTAAATATAAGTGGAATTTGATCTGCTTTTGGATATTGCCTGTTCTAATATGGCTGTATTATTTAGTAATGAAAAGGAGAAGGAGGAATAGGCAACAGAGTATCAATAGCAAAATATTTTAAGAATGCAGTACAAATGAAATAAAGCAACTTGAACTTAACCGATATCAAGGATCAAAAGAAAAGCGACCTTACATGTTACACAATACAGACGCCAATGACCTTGAAACCCGTGCCTTCCCTTTTCCCCTTCTGTCTCTCTCAGAACGTATTTTGCTACTGGCGGAAGATGCTCTCAAGCAAAACACTGAAAAATTGGTATCATTTCCTAGCCGGTAAGTGGAGCACTGATTCTAAATATTTTATGATTTGGTTTCACAAGTTCTTTTTCTCTCTTCTCCTTCCTTGTAGGTTTGATTGTTGCAACACTGGCAATATGCTGGCTACCGAATCAAGTTCGAAGGATCATGATGGCTGCCAGGCCCAAGCAAGACTGGACAGTCTCTTATTTCAGGGCATATATTATTCTCCTCCCCATAGCAGACATCTTCTTTTACCTTAGCTCTGTGGTGAATCCACTCCTGTACAACATTTCCTCCCAACATTTCCGGAAGGTCTTTCTTCAAGTCCTCCGATGTCGCCTGTCCATAGAGCATGCCAACAAAAAGAAGTACTTGGCAACCAGTGTAAACTCTGCAGCCAATATCAATCGTTCCAAACGTCCATTGATCTTCACATCATCCAGGCGAAAGTCTTCCACCAAAGCAGCACAGAAGGTTTCCTCAAATATTCTTCAGGATGAGGCTGAAATTGACTCCAGTTTACCAAAACAGAGTCCCGAGTCATTGGAGCTCAGTGTGAGAACAATGCCTCTGGAAACCAGCATAGATCCAAGTCTTGTTAACCAGAATGGCATTTGTGAACATGAGTAGTAAATACTCATAAAAAAAGTTATAGAATACACAATAGGCTAAAAGAAGCAGTAAAGAAAAACAAAAGAAAGATTTTACAGCCAACAACCTGTACCCTCCAAGTTCAAGTGCTAATTTCAACAGACTACTTTTCCAATAACATGAATGATAGTGCTTTTGTATGGACGAACTGTTGATTTATTTTTCTTTGTTTCATTTTGTTTTAAAGTGCACACTGGAAAAAAAATCAGACAACTAGATCTATTCTGTAAGTAATGAAGTTGTTGAGACGTTTTTTCAGACAAAACTCTTCTTTTGGGAAAGCGAACAACAACATCACAATGGAAACCAGCTGTGCCTTTGAGAGAAGTGACACGGCAAGAATGATGGCAACAAAGGGAATCTTCCCTTAGAGTTTAGCAATGTGCGGGTGATAGAAACGGCAAGCTGGACAGCAGCATGGTTGTTAATACTCCTGCCCTAGGCACGGTGCCAGCGTTTCCTCGCTTCTTTGGCCTGGGCCCATTACAAAGTGGAGTGTTGCAGCAGCTTATACAAACAGAGTTTATCTTCCCTGGAGTACAGAAAGTCTGGTATCCGGCAGAGGTCATGAGACAAGCTGCAGAGGAGGCACAGGACTTGCGATACAGGATCCCTGCGACACAGAACAAGAACTGATTTAGTCAAATATGAACAAATATACTCTCCACGGCCTATTAGCTCTTCTTATATTTGAAGGACTGTCAAGAATTCACATGGTGACTATGAATGCCAGTGCATGTCAGGACATTTAGCTCATTATTACTTATTATGTTTTAATAGGAAAAAACTACAGCTTAAATAAAACGGCATTACTCTTAAAACCTGCCACCCCCCTCCAGCCCCTATAAAGCCTACAAGTGGGAAGGGGGAAATGTGTCACAAATTGTAAGTGCTGCACTTAAAATCTTTAAAGGTTTAAGATATTAAAATTGAAAATTTGATACACTCGTCAAAGTATTGTGTCAGTATTCAAGAGAATCCATGGTTTGTTATACATTTTAGATGTTCTTCAGTATTTCTGGAAAAAAAAAAAGCTGTGAAAAGCTCACGGGGGAACATAGCAGAATGTTCTGCACTGCATGAAAGATCAGAAAAATCTCTTTCTTGTAACTAGGCTATTGCCCTATGAAACTGGGTACACTATTATTAAAGGTATATGTGAAATGTTTGTTTCAAAAGTTCTGGTGGTTATAAAACAAACTCTTCTTTAATACATAGAAACATACACAAAGTGAACTGCTTATATTCTGCACCCGGCTGTCATATGACCTCAAAATCTCTTCTTTCATATGATCTGATAGAAATTCAGCTTTGGGCTGGATACATAAATAATACGGCTATCAAACAGTAACACTGTATGCTTCAGTTTCTCAGACAATTTGCTTTGGGGATTTCTGGAAGTAACCTTCATAGTTAATTTAAAACAATTCTTTCCTTTTAGGTTAAACTTGCACTGATCGTGCTCTCTGTATTGGGGAGAGAAGTAAACATGGATGAAACATAAAAAAAATGCATTTGTTACATTCAGGGAATTAAATATTTTCAAAAATATATGTTTCAGCAAAAATGTATAGAACATTAGCTTGCGCTGACACTCGTTTGTCACTGATACACTTTTGGTAATATGTAAGAATTTCATTGTCTCCTATTTAATCCACGATTCACTGCTGATCAGCAAATAAGTACCATTTTAGAGCTAGAAAAACAAAAAAATGTTTTATCTGACATGACAGTACATTTGATTAAAAAAATTACTGGGAATATCAGTTATGGCACTTATATGCAAATACAGTATTTGCAATATTGGTAATTAGTAATTTACAATCTAAGTCAGTTAATCTTTAATGTATTGCATTCTCCAGCCGCACCCTTGAATGGGCCAGTCCAATTGTTAAGTTGATTCAGTTGACCCTCTTCTGGTAGAAAACAGATAGACCACTAAATTTTGCACATAAAAATGGTTCCTTCTCTAACTGAAGTTCTTGGAATGGGCATCTGTGAATTCATACATATGGGGTATGTTCCTATTCAAGACCTGCTGAAAATATTCTACAGCTTAAGGAATTTCTTGATGGGAAACCCACCCCTCATACATAACCCATTTGACTGGACGTGGCTCCCACTGAATCCCTTCATTTCCAGAGACTGATACAACGACTCCAGAGAAATACTGAGGTCAGCTAGCTCCTTGTGGGGTTAGGAGAGCAGGTTGTGCATGATCACTCAAGTTACAGATAAGCAAACCATTTTTGTACTTCTAAGATAACTAAAGGGCTCTTCTTCCATTTTTCAGAAAACAAAAACCCACGCAACGACTCTGGATAAAAACAAAAATCTTATCCAGAGGAGTCACAGATTTGGAGAGGGCATATTTGCTTAGCTGGCTTGTAATGAAAGATTGGCCATTGCAGCTCTCTGGGGGAAAAACCCTGAGGAGAAAGACTCAGCCGAGTCCATTGAGAAGGGCAAAGAGAAAGAGCGTGCTCTTTGAACACTGAAGGAAAGATGTGGCTTCACTCTCAGGGCAGAAGAGTTGGGAAATGGAAGGCATTTTCATTCCTAAATAGAGTGCAGAGACAGGCCTTCAGAATTCTAAAAAAACAGATTTCCAGTGTTAAGTTAAAAACCTTGCTCCCTTGTCTGCTGAGCTAAAATAACTGAATTATGAAGGCATGTGTCAGAAGATATTTATTTCTCATTTATTAATTTGGTTCCTAAATAAGAAATAAATAAATCTTTTCTGAAGGTTGCAAAGTGATTTAAGGTGGCATGCAAAGTGGCTTTAAAACATCAGCAAAACAGCAAAACAAATCAAAATGATAAAACAGTATCAAAAGGTACAGGCAAATCCTTCATCTGCATAATACTCCACCAGAAAACACCCCAGCAAAAAGCCCGCCAGAAGAGCCAGGTTTTGATGGCCTTCCAAAATGAGAGCTGGGCCAGAAACAGGCATACCTCAGGTTTTATGCTGTATTTAGAAGGCAGGGATTGATAGAAAAAAAAGTGACTCACGAGATGACGTTTTATACATGGGATCCAGCATGCCGACCATGTTTGAACTTGTAGAATGGGCAGTAACAATTAAGTACAGAGGTTGCAATGCAGGTGGTCCTCAACTTATGGCCACAATTGAGCCCAAAGTTTCTGTTGCTAAGTGAAACGTTAAGTGAATTTCGACCCATTTTACAATCTTTCTTGCCACAGTTGTTAAGTGAATCACTGCAGTTGTTAAGTTAGTAACACAGTTGTTAAGTGAATGTGGCTTTCCCATTGACTTTGCTTGTCAGAAAGTCGTAAAAGGGGATCACATAAACCCTGGGACACATTAATGGTCATAAATATGAACTAGTTACCAAGTATCTGAATTTTGATCATGTAACCCTGGAGATGCTGCAACGGTCGTTAAGTGTGAAAAACAGTCATAAGTCACTTTTTTCGGTACTAACTTCGAATGGTCACTAAATTAACTGTTGTTAAGTCAAGGACATTCTGCATATGAAGCTATGAAGGATTTACAGATTTCTTGACTGCGCCTGGAAGCCTACAGGGAACCCAGTGTAGCATGAGAAAAACAAAAAAAAAGTTTTCACAGAGGTATAGACCTTCAAAACCATTTTATAAAATCATAAAATAATAAAAATACCATCCACTGGTGAATAGAAGTAATATTGTAGTATAGTATTGAAGAGGACTTGAAACATTGTCCTCTTGAACAGTCTGCTAAATCTGCCTACTCAGCTGAGAAGGATACTTTTGTGGAATAAACCCTTTCTGAAGAAAAGCGTATCTAGTTTATGACCTGAGTGTCAGGTGACAGAATAGTTATATGGATGGAAGAGACGGGGCGTTGTCTTACCTGAACGCCTTTTCTCAGCAGGATGATGTAGAGTCCAATGGTTGGATTCTATGACAGCCTTCCTGCCCGGCAGACTGGGTAAAAACTTTGGCCACACCCTTCCCTTGGGCGTGATCCCAGTTTTGACTTAGGCGAGAAGGGGCGTTGTCTTACCTGAATGCCTTTTCTCAGCATGAGGAATGTAGACTCCACGCATGGGTTGATTTAGTCTTCTAGCCCAATCAGACCAAACAATCAAAGTTGCCACGCCTCTGCAGGGTCTGACCATGCCCCAGTTTTCGAAAGGGCGAAGCGAATGATTGTGTGACGAGATGGCTCCGAACTGCTGACACTAACCTAGCTGCTAGTAATAATCAGGGAGGGGGTGGAGTCTACATTCCTCATGCTGAGAAAAGGCGTTCAGGTAAGACAACGCCCCTTCTCCAGCATGTAGAGGAATGTAGACTCCACGCATGGGACATACCAAAGCCCCTATGATCCCACGGGTGGGAAGCAGGTTGGTTAAGTGTCGGTGCTGAAATGGACCACTTGTTGTAAAACCCGACGGCCAAACGCAGCCTCCGCGGAAGCAAACTTGTCGAGTTTGTAGTGGTGAATGAATGGTGAAGGGTACGACCACGTAGCCACCTTACAGATGTCCTCTATGGACGCCTACGAGTAGAGTGCGCTGTCAGGCAGCTTGGGACAGGTAAAGAGGAAGCCTGGTAAGATTGAGCGATACAGGCCTTGATCCACCTGGCTATAGTAGAGGAGGAAACCTTCTGTCCCTTGGAAGTTGAGTGGAAAGAGACAAACAATGCCTCCGATTTGCGAAAGGAAGCTGTCCTCTTAATGTAATGACGTAATACCCTACGTACATCTAGGTAATGCCACTGCTTTTCTAGTGTGTGAGAAGGATTGGGACAAAAGTTTGGTAGTACAATGTCCTGAGCCCGGTGAAACAGGGTATTCACCTTGGGAATGAATGAGGGATCTAACCTCAGCACCACTCTGTCCTGATAGAAGGTACACAGGTCTTCCCTAACTGAAAGAGCAGCCAGCTCTGACACGCGTCTCGCCGACGTGATGGCTACTAGAAAAGCCACCTTGTGGGACAAAATGTGAAAAGGACAAGACCTTATAGGTTCAAAGGGAGACCTAGTGAGTGCCTGCAGAACACGAGGTAGTTCCCAAGATGGATACCTGTGTACTACCGGAGGTCTGGTGTTGGAGACTCCTTTCATAAAGGATCGGATCCTGGGATGATGGGACAATGGAGTGGCGTTGGGACAGGTGAACACCGTGGAAAGAGCAGCCACCTGTCTACACAAGGTGTTGGGCGCTAAGCCTTTATCCACTCCATCCATGAGGTATTCAAGAATCACTGGAATAGTGACAGAAGAGATAGACAAACCCTTACAGGTACACCAGTCACAGAAGTTCTTCCAAGTGGCATCATAGATTCGGTTCGTCGCCGGCCGTCTGGAAGCTTGGATCATAGCTATCACCCTTGAAGAGTAAGATCCGCACATCAGGAATTGGCACTCAGATGCCAGACGGCTAGTTGTAGCCACTGTGGGTTCGGATGGCATATGGCCCCGTGTTAGAATTATCCTCCCTGGAGGGATTTGCCAAGGGGGGGCTATGGCGAGGTTCACGAGATCCGCGAACCATGGACGCCTTGGCCAATACGTGGCCACAAGGATTAGCTCCGCCTGTTCCTGTAACAGCTTCCTGATGACAGCCGGGATCAAGGGAAGGGGTGGAAATGCATATAGAAGGCCTGCCGGCCAAGGGCTGCGGAGGGCATCTGCTCCTTCCGAACCCTGGGATGGGTACCGAGATAGAAACCGGGGAAGCTGGGTGTTCTTCGGGGATGCAAACAGGTCGACTTTGGGCCGACCGAAACGGTGAGTTATCTCCCGAAAGAGATGGGGATGTAGACGCCACTCTGAATGATCTATCGTAGATCGACTCAGAAAATCTGCCTGGTCGTTTTCCACCCCTGAAATGTGTTCTGCCTTTAGGGACAACAGATTCTGTTCCGCCCATGACCCCAGACACTGGGCCTCGGACATTAGAATCCGTGATCGAGTGCCGCCCTGCCTGTTGACATGAGCCTTTGCCACCACGTTGTCTGTCAGAACCAGCACGTGGCGGCCCGCCAACTTCTTGTGGAAATGGCGAAGTGCTAGGTGTATGGCTCTGAGTCTAACCAATTGATATTTTTCTTGAGATCCCGTTGAGACCACCGTCCCTGGGCGAATTGAGATTGCAGATGTGCCCCCCATCCAAACAGACTGGCGTCTGTGGTTAAGGTTACCCAAGTCGGTTCTCTGAGCAGGGATCCTTTGGACAGTGCTGGGGACAACCACCAGATGAGGGACGTGTCTGTGGTGGGACTCGCACCCTCTGTGGAAAACATGCTACACCCTGTTTCTGGTAAGGGAGTAGAAACCACTGTAGTTGTCTCGTATGAAGCCTGGCCCAAGGCACTATGGCAATACATGAGATCAGTTTCCCTAACAGCTGGAGCAGGGTTACACGTTTCTCCTTGCACACCCTGGTGACCATCGTACGTATGCTGAGCTGACGCTCCTGAGACAGGAAAACTCGGCACTGGCTGGTGTCTATTATTGCGCCTAGGTGGAGCAAAAGGTTTGTTGGGATCAGATGGCTCTTTGGGAAGTTGATCATAAATCCATGATCCTGGAGTGTCTTGATTGTCAGTGCCACGTCTGAACGGGCGTTCAGTGCCGAGGACGACTGGATTAGGATATCGTCCAAGTAGCACTGAACGCGGACTGGTACCAACCTGAGCTGTGCGGCGAGAACCGCCAGGATTTTGGTGAAAACCCTTGGAGCTGATGATAGGCCGAATGGCAGGGCCCTGTACTGATAGTGATGGTTGGAATACCCGAATCTGAGGAAACGCCTGTGGTTTGGATGTATGGGAACGTGCAGGTAAGCTTCTGTCAGATCTATGGATGTAAGAAAATCCCCCGGCCGAATACTGCCCAGAATAGAATGAAGAGTTTGCATCTTGAATTTTTGGTAAATTAGGTACCGATTTAGAGCCTTGAGGTCTAGGATCGCCCTCCATCCTCCTGAGGGTTTTGGTACCACGAACAGGATGGAGTAGAAACCCAGTCCCCATTGATCTGGGGATACCCGCTCTATTGCCTCTATGCTTAACAGATGACAAATGGCCTCCTCCATGAGACCTTGTTTCACAGGATTTCTGGATAGGGGGCAGGAGATGAAGCGCCGAGGTGGGAGTGTGAGGAACTCCAGAGACACTCCGTCTCTGATACTGGTTAGAACCCAATTGTCCGTGGTGGTACTTTCCCATTTGTGGAAATATAGTGCCAGTCGTCCGCCAATGGGAGGAATCCGCCTCAAGTCACTTTGACTTTCGGAAAGGACGAGCTCCTCTGCTGCGAAGGGGCCTCTTAGCCTAGAAATTGTGGCTTTGGCTTGTCTCTGTAGCCGGACTGGTCCGATGAGCGGTCCGGCCCTGCTTGAAAGGGCCGATACCCGCTCCATGTAGTTCAGTCTGAGCCAGACTTAAACGATGGACGCCGGTTGTATGGAGAAAAACGTCTGCCCGTTTTTTTGACAACATGAGCTAGTACTTTCAACTTTTCTTTGTTTTCAGTCAGGTAAGGAGTGAGAGCCTCTCCAAAAAGGCGACCCTTATGATATGGTGCCGCAGCTACTCTCCATTTGTACCTGGTATCGGCCTTCCAATTTTTTAGCCAGAATAACCGGCGTGCGGCCACGTTGGAAGCTATGGCCCGAGCCGAATATTTGGCCGACTGCAGAGACACATCCGCCATGTATTCCAGTGTGGCCCTTAGTTTAGTGACATCCTGGTGAACCCTTACCTCGTCTGGGGATAATCTGGCCTGTAATTCCCTGAGCCAGATTAATGCAATTCTAGCGAAAAAAGAGTTAGATGTTGAGGCTCTTATAGCCCAAGCCGATGCCTGATGGGTCCTTTTGAGGGAAATCTCAGACTTCTTGTCCTCAGCCTTAAGGGCCTCCGACATATCTCCTGGGATTTTGGTGTCTGACAGTATGGGGGCGAGAATCACGTCTACACTCGGAACTTCGAGGACATCGTTGAGGGAAGGGACCGTATCTAAGAGCTTATGATCTAATCCCCCAAGAGCAGAGAAACTTCTAGGAGATCCCCATTGATCCTGAATGGATTTGAGAAACATAGGGGGGCAATGTATCTGTAGGTTCTTCTTGACCGGTTCCAGAAACAGTGGGTCAGAACAATGTCCAGAGTCCTGATCGGTCGTCTGTGGTTTCACGGGTTCAATTTTTCTGGTGACATAGGCCTTTTGTAAAAGAGGATAGAAGGAATTTGGATTAAACACCCCTACCATAGGAGTGGCCTCCACCTGAATGTCTTCCCCGTCTGACCACATGCCTTCTTCCGGAATCTGAGCAGAAAAATCTGATATCTCGCTCCCTTCAGATTGAGGTGGAGAACCGTGATCTGAAATCACATACTCCCTGGGATGCCTAGTTTTCGTGGGCGTAGGGGGGGGGTTGACAGTCCTTGGACCGGAATGGCCCTCCCTGAAGCCGCCATTGCCTGAACCACCGCCTGTGAGATCATGGCTTGGAGCTGGAGAGTAAATGAAGGATGTTCGGGGCCCCGAAGACCCGCCGCCATCGGCGTGAAAGATGCTGAAGGGATTGGGGGAGGGACGACTGTAGTAACTTGCCCGAGACCCACAAGACACTGAGGAAGGTCCTGGCTCAGCAGCTGGAATTGAATCTTGGACCTGTAATCTCAATTCTCGGTCAAAGAGGGACAGATGGTCCCGTTCATATTCCAGCAAGGGACCCTGGTCCAGGGTCTGCTCGGGAGACCAAGCCTGTGTAAGAGGGGAAGGTCGATGCTCCCCTGATGTGGATGCAAGAGGAGGTGAGGGGATAAGCTGCGTCTCTCCTGTCTGCCGCTGGGCTTTGGAGAATTGTCGCTCCAGCACCCCATGTCTGCTATCTGCTTGCTTGTCATCGGCCTTAGAGGTCCGTTTGACCTTGGCCTTGGCTTTTGCAGGTGTATCCAGACTGGATGGCTTGCGTTTTATATTTCCACTGGAGGTGGAAGCCTGTGAAACGGTGTTATCCGCCATATTGAAATAAACAATAGGAAATAAACAACAGGTGTTCACCAGGAGATCCCTGGATCTGGCCTGTACTGCAGTAGAAGAAAAGACAGGTTGTCACCAGGAGATCCCTGGATCAGTCCTGTTCTGCAGGAGAAGAAAGGGCAGGTTTTCACCAGGAGATCCAAGCCTGCACGAGGGTCTGTGAGGTCCAGCCCACCATTAAGCACGGAGTCACTACGCGATATAAGCCGCACTACGCTCAGGGGCTGTCCTCCCCATTCAATTTTTCAGGCCCACTGTAATAGAGACAATTTGTCCGAAAAGATAAGTCTACATATGAATATAGGTATGTATCTTGTTTAATTTAATTCTGTTTTATTTTAATTGATTTTTTTTTGACCCTCCTGTCTCACTTAGTGACGGCTAGGACAGTAAGTGCCGACCACTATGCAGACAGCGGAAAACAGGCAAGGCAAGCAGCCATCCAATCTGTTGGCACTGGATATTTAAAAGGTACTGGTAAGTCACAGTCTGGAATATTACCAGATAAAATGGAGTGAGAGACTCAAGGTATTTTCCCTATGTCCACTAGGCAACCTGAGATGGTGCCTATTAAGCAGCTGAATGAAGATCTAAAGGAATGTAATTAGAACTCCTATTTCCCCCCCCACACTTAGGGAGAATCACCAAATAAGTAAGTTACTTCGTGACTGAAAAGGCTGTAATTAGGACAAAGCAGTCAATTTAATGTGTGTGATTGGGCGGAGCCCAAAATGGCGGCCGGGACAATCTGATGAGAGATGAAACAAGCTGAGAGAAAAAATCCTCTCCTGCAAGTAATCTGGTAATCAGCTCTTTTAGTCAAACAGTTCACCTGCTGTTTTTTTTTTTTTTTTGGTAATTTACAGCTGACAATCAACAGTAACAAGGAAGTACTTGAGTAGTGTGAGGATCGAGCCTTCTAGAGGCTCAAAATGGCGCCCGCAGGTTGTTTGAATTGGTAACTAACCTAAGAAGGTGATTTCCGTTTTCAGCTGAAAATTAGTAGTTTAGCTTCGCATTCACAGCGAAGATCTTGGGAAGGGGTGGGGGAGGTGGATTGTAATGAGGAGGCAGCAATCTACGATCAGCTGTCTGCCTCTGAAAACTCACAGAGAAGGGAATTGATTAAGAGAGAAGAAATGGTGCAGCACTGAGCTCAGAGCTGAACCAATCCCCCCCCCAAGAAGGAAAAAAAAAAAGGATAGAGAAACCACAAATGGCAATAACTACCTTTCTGAATCTAAATTAGGAGCAAATTCTCATGTGTCTTCAGGGCTGAGACCAAACGAAAACTGGGGCATGGTCAGACCCTGCAGAGGCGTGGCAACTTTGATTGTTTGGTCTGATTGGGCTAGAAGACTAAATCAACCCATGCGTGGGGTCTACATTCCTCTACATGCTGGAGAACTGTTTGTTGGATTCAATACGGTAGCTCCTTGTTCAATACCTGCCTAGACCTAATACCTGGGGGGGCTTGGACTCTACATCATCTTGCTGAGAAAAGGCGTTCAGGTAAGACAACGCCCCTTCTCCAGCAGGATGGCTGTAGAGTCCAATGGTTGGGACATACCAAAGCCCTCATGTCCCCCTGGGAGGGAGAGTCTAGGCCCCTGAATCCTGAGCAGGTACAACTTGCTGTAGCACTCTTCTACCAAAGGCAGCATCCGCTGCGGCAAAGGAGTCTAAACGGTAATGCCTAATGAATACGGAGGGAGAAGACCAAGTCACGGCCTTGCAAATTTCTTCCACCGATGCTTGTGTGGACCACGCAGCCGATGTGGCTGCGCTGCGTGTGGAATGGGCAGTCACGTGCGGGGGCACTGGTAGTGCCTGCGAGACATAGGCTTGGGCTATACAGGCTCTGATCCACCTACCTATGGTAGAAGATGACACCTTCTTTCCCATAGTTGATGGTTGGAAGGAAACAAAGAATGCTTCCGTCTTACGGAAGGATGAAGTGCGCTTTACGTAGAAGCACAACGCTCTACGTACATCCAGCTTGTGCCATCTCTGTTCTAGTCTATGTCTGGGTTTTGGGCAGAAATCAGGAAGAATCAGTTCCTGAGATCTGTGGAAGATGCTGTTTACCTTTGGAAGGAATGCAGGGTCTGGTCTAAGAACGACCTTGTCCTTGAAGAAGGTGCAGAGATCCTTCCTCACTGACAGCGCGGCTAGTTCCGAGATTCTTCTCGCTGAAGTAATAGCCACTAGAAAGCCTACCTTTAACGATAGGTGATACAGAGAACATGAGTCAAGAGACTCAAAGGGTGCTAATGTCAAAGCTTGAAGAACTTTGGGCAAGTTCCATGACGGGTACCTGTGTATAACAGGAGGTTTAGTATTGGTCGCACCCTTCAAAAAGGCGTTGATCGTTGTGCCAGAGATGTTAAGTTGTCACAGGAAAGTACAGTTGAGAGGGCCGATACCTGTCTACGAATAGTGTTGACTGATAGGCCCTTATTAAGTCTTTCCAATAGGTAATCTAGAATATTGGGAATAGATACTGAGGTTGGATCTAGGTGAAGTGGAACGGACCACCTGCAAAAACCTTTCCACGTAGCATCGTAGATCCTGTTTGTCGAAGGTCGTCTTGATGCTTGTATGATCGATATCACCCCTGAGGAATATGATTGTTTGGCTAAACTTTGCCGCTCAAATGCCAAGCGGCTAGTTGTAGCCACTGAGGATCTGGATGTAAAAGTTTGCCCTGACTGAGTATTACTCGGTCCGGGGGGATCCTCCATGGGGGTGATATTGAAAGATCCATGAGGTCGGCAAACCACGGGCGCCGTGGCCAATGTGGAGCAATCAAGATTACTTCTGCACCTTCCAGGATCAACTTGCGTATGGTTTCCGGTATCAATGGCAGCGGTGGAAAGGCGTACAGGAGTTGCGCCGGCCACCGACACCTGAGAGCATCCATTCCCTCCGATCCCGGAGTCGGGAATCTGGAGAAGAACCTGGGGAGTTGAGTGTTCCTGGGAGTGGCAAATAGGTCCAGATGCGATTGTCCGAACCTCCGGGAGATTTCCTCAAACAGAGCCGGATCCAGACACCATTCCGACTGATCCACCTTGGCTCTGCTCAGGGAGTCTGCCTGGGTATTTGTCTCCCCTGAGATGTGTTCCGCTCTGATGGAACTCACATTTGCTTCTGCCCACCGAGCCAGAGCTGATGCCTCCTGCATTAGTTCCGAGGATCGTGTTCCTCCCTCTTTGTTGACATGGGCCTTGGCTGCTACGTTGTCTGTTAGAACGAGAACATGTCTTCTCGTTACTAACTGGGAGAATTGACGTAGGGCCAGGTGAATGGCCCGAAGCTCCAGCCAACTGATGTTGTGAGAGAGGTCCTTCTGATCCCACTGGCCCTGCGCTATCTGAGTTCCCAGATGTGCTCCCCATCCGAATAGGCTCGCGTCTGTCGTGAGTGTGATCCGGTTCGGCTCCCTGAATATACTCCCCTTGAGCATCATGGGGGATATCCACCAATTCAATGATTTCAGTACATTTTTTGGTACCAAGACCCTCTTGCTGGAGGTACTGAGGCTCCTCCTCTGATATGGGAAGAGGAACCACTGCAACTCCCTTGAGTGGAGTCTTGCCCATGGGACAATGCCCATGCAAGATATCATCTTCCCCAGGAGCTTCGAGAGTTGTATCAAAGGTACTCTCTTGTCTTTCTGAATTTGATGAGCCAGCTTGGAGATGCTGCTTCGACGCTCCTGGGAAAGATATACCCTGCACTGGGACGAGTCTATCACCGCTCCCAGATGCTGCAGCTTCCTTGAGGGAGTGAGATGGCTCTTTTCTACATTGACTGAGAATCTGGTTTGGAGGTCTAATTTTGCTTGCTCCTGTGAGCTGGATTGAATCAATATGTCGTCCAGATAAAACTGTACACGCACCGGCATCAGCCTGAGGTGGGCCGCTATTACTGCTAGACCGAAGGGTAGTGCCCTGTATTGGTAATGCCAGTGTGCGTAGGTAAATCTGAGGAATTTTCGGTACTTGGTGTGGATGGGAATATGCAGGTACGCCTCCGTGAGATCTACTGAGGACAGGAGGTCGCCCTTCCTGACACTGGTTAGGATGGATTTCAGGGACTGCATTTTGAACCTCCTGTAATTTACGTAATAATTCAGGCCCTTTAGGTCCAATATTGCTCTCCACCCTCCTGATGGCTTTGGTATCACAAAGAGGATGGAATAAAATCCTCTTCCTTCCTCTTCCTTTGGTACCCTTTCTATGGCCTGAATTGACAAGAGGTGTGCTATGGCCAAGGTTATCAGCCTTGCCTTGTGTGCTTTTCTGGAGATGGGACATCTGATGAATCGGTTTGGTGGGGGAGAACAAAAGTCTAAGGTCAGGCCATGCCTGATCATCTCCAGGCGTCGGTAGTGGTCTGCTCCCAGACTTCGATGAAATTGCCTAACCGACCCCCTATGGGAGTGTCCTGTCTGGCGTCACTTGGCGCGTTTAAAGGGTCGGCCTCCTGATCCTCTAAAGGAACGTCTGGACTGGAACTGGCCTCTGGCTCCCATGTTTTGGCGATCCTGGGGACGATCCTGCCTCGAGTAGAAGGATTGTGAGCCTCTAGGCCAGTCCCAGGATTGCCCTGATCTAAAGGGCTGTCTCCAGTCCCAGGAGTTGCTTGGGCGGAAACTTTGCCTCCGGAACTCCTGACTGCTTCTTCTGTCTAATTTCTTTGATGGATGGACTAGAATTTTTCTCTTATCCCTGCTCTCGCTTACATGTGGATCCAGGATGGATCCAAATAATGCTGACCCACTGTACTTGGACGTCGAAAGACGCCACTTGGCCTTCAGATCTGTCTTCCAATTTTTGAGCCACAGTAGTCTACAAGAGGCCACTGTGGCCGCAATAGATCTTGCCGCATACTTGGTTGCGTGCAGTGAAGCGTCAGCCATAAATTGTGAGGCGGCCAGTATCTTGGCCAAAGTTTGGTGCGCTCTGACCTGATCTGGAGGTACAGTGGATTGCAACTCCCGCAGCCACATGATGCAGGCCCTTGCGAAGAAGGATGATGATGTTGCTGCCTTGACCGCCCAAGCTGCGGCCATGTGGGAACGACGGAGAGAATGTTCAAATTTCTTTTCCTCTGGTTTCAAGGCCTCCACCATGTCTCCTGGAATCGCAGAGGTAGAAAATAATGAGATCAGGGGACTATCTACTGCAGGGACATCTAGCATGCCCGAAAAGGAAGGGGACACATTGAAAAGCTTCCTTTCCACGCTATTGGGTGTAGGCGGAGTTGCGAGGGAAACTCATTGCTCCTCTACCGTGGTGCGGAAGACCTCCGGACAGGGAATGTATTTGTCCTGTGGGACTTTTTTGGCAAAGAGAGGGTTTGCTTCCTTGCTTGTGGAAGGATTCTCCTCCTGGACTGAGGTCAAATTGACCGTAGAGACTGCCTTTATCAGAAGTGATTTGAGAAGCGCTGGATCAAAGAGGCCAGAGCTCGTCGCCTGCTCAGGTGCGCTCCCCTCATGCTCCGAAAGAAGCATATCTGTCATGTCTAGATCTAATGAGTCTCCCTCCCCTATCTGAGAGGAAGTCTCAGAAATGTTAGTAGGCGGAGCCTTGTTTCGTCCCTTATGGGATGGTTGAAAGGCTAATTGGCCCTTAGAGGCCATAAATTGAGAAAAGGCATCCTGCATGAATGCCTGAAATTGGGCCGACTATATGTCCTCCTGAGCTCTGTCCTTCGACCTAGCTACAGTGGGAGTATGGTCTGGTGTAGATGCTGGTGAAGAAGAATGAGAGGAGTCTAACTGTTCGGTTTCTCCCAGAGGAGACCAAGTTCTGAGAACTTCCTGGGAAGTAGGTTCTGCCGAGGGGGCCGCCAATGGGGCAGGGGAAACCATGTTTGTCCCATTGGAGTTAGTCTTCTGGGCCCTGGCAAATTGTCTTTCTAGAGCCAAATGTCTCCTCGAGGCCTCTCGCTCAGCTGTTTTGGATGGTCCCCTTTGGGTAAGGTGTTTTGTCTTTGCTTTCTTCTCCCCCCCCCCACCTCAGATTCAGAGGATCTGCGTTTTTGCTGTTGTTGTGGGGGGGACAATTGGGGGACCTGCATAGCTGAATACGAGACATTGTCTGCCATTGTGCCAGGTACCCCGAGTAGGCAATACCTGGAGTGGGGAATCAAGGTACGCAGATCAGTTGCAGATAATTGGGGACTAAGAGCAGATCAGTTGCAGATAATTGGGGACTAAGAGCCCTCTTCTGCACAGAAACAATGGCCGGACAGACAGGTTCCCTGAGAGGCAAGACCCTGTAGGGCAGTGACTAAAGGTCACAAAAGGGAAACAGTTAGATAGAATTCAAATTCTCCTCACTTCCTTCACCAAGGTCAGTGGACAGGGATGTCCAGACCTAAGAAGACTTCCCTTGTAAAATTAATAACTATTTTCCCCAATCTGTGGCTGTAAAAACAGACCACGAGTTGTGAGGAGGTAATTCGCTCTTTCTTCCCTTCTCCTTCTTATTACTATACTATTGTATTATTGGATAGTTATCAAATTTGTAATCCAAGAAAGGGACTCCAGATGATAGATCCACCTAAAATGGCGGATACAACTGTACCAGTCAAAATGGCGCCTGAGAGGAGGCCACACCTTCCAACGGTTAACTGAAGGAGTCACGAGGCTCAAAATGGCGAATTTTTGATGTTGAGGCAATCAGCCTGGAGGCCCAGAGAAGCGTGAGCCTGCGATGGCACCCCCCCCCGGACCCGCGGCTATCCGCGGGTGGCTGAGAGGTTTCTGGGGCGAGAAGGGAGAAGTCTGTGCCTATTGATCTACCTCCCCTAAGCGCCGATGGCGGAAGGCAGCTGTGCGGCCTTTTCAGCCTCGAGGTCTGCGCCTTCCAGCTGATTGGGATGAGTGGCGCAGAGGCTCTGTCAGCCGAACGGCTGTGAAATTCCTCGCGCTTTGCAGCTGCTCGGTGTACCAGAGAGCGGCGAGCACTCCTAGGTAACAACCGGCCAATTCCCCTGGACCGAAACTCTAGCCCCTGGGGATACTCTCACCATTCCGTTGAACGGCGATCTCCTCTGGAAATGGAGATCTGGCAACGGCTCGGAGCTCCGAGCCAGCAGAGTAGATGGTTTTCTGCCAGAACTGGCTAGGTGAGAGAGAGATGGCAGAAAAGGGAAGAATTTTTCTCTTTCAGGATGAATTTCTCAGGAGCTAATTTTTTTGACTGCTACGGGCTTCGAGACTGAGTCAAAACTGGGGTCACGCCCAAGGGAAGAGTGTGGCCAAAGTTTTTACCCAGTCTGCCGGGCAGGAAGGCTGTCATAGAACCCAACCATTGGACTCTACAGCCATCCTGCTGGAGAAAACAGAGTTTCACTTTTGGATACCTCAGACTGAACTCGGTATAATGGGGAACCAGACAGAACCTTGTAATTGGGACTAATTGGAAAAGTGTGGGTTTGAGAAAGAACCAAAATAGAAACTCTAACTTTGAGAAGAGAAGAAGACAATCTTTTGATTACAAGCCATGGAAGATTAAAGCTGGTGTGCGATGGTTGTTCCAATGAGGAAAGTGAAAGATGTGGAGAGTGCAAAAAAAGTGATGCTTGAGGAACCCACCAGCAATGGGAGGATTCTCAGGAACAATGACTGCAGTTGGGTGGTTAGCCACAGCGCTTGCCGGAAAGACAAGATGAATACGTGAATGAAGACCAGAGGAAGCAGTGGCCAACATTATAATGCTTCAGGAAGTCTATGGGGTTGATCAGGAATATGGAGGATAATGGTCAAAATCCAATGCCCATCCTAGAAGAGACCCATGGATGCTAAAGCAATACAAGAGCATGAGAGAGTGGAAGAGTTTTCAAAGGGCAACATGATTGGCTTTGACTCCCGAAACCTCAAGATAATGGGGAGGGGGGGTCCCTCCTATTCCAGATATATGATAAAGAGAATTGACATAAAGGATGAGAACTCAGCTGAGACTGTTTTTCCCTTAAAAACTGCATTTGGAGCTGAAGGTGAATGGATTTTCTAAACTGGCAAATCTGGCACTGATACACCAGTAGAATCAAAGACAGTAACCAGCAGGGTGTAAAATCTGCAATTATAGGGCCATATGAAAAGACTTAGCTCCTCTTTCTTTCTTTTTTGCTCTGATTGGGAGGAGTGAGCCTTTTAGAAGGTTTTATATATTTCTTCTTGTTGTTGTGCCATATCCATTATCGGACGCTGGCGATCATGTTTTTATCAGCAGCCGCACAAAAAGGTGCTGCTGAGTTTTGTCCAAACCAGTCCTTTAGATTTTGAAGCCACGATGTTCTTCTTCTGCCTGGATCTCATTTGCCTTCAATTTTTCCCTGGAGGATTAAATGGAGTATGCCATATTCTTCTGGGTGTCGCATCACATGTCCAAAATATTCTAACTTTTGTTTTTTAATTGTTTTGATGATTTCCCTTGGCTTTCCCAGGCAGCTTATCATACACACTGAATTATTTTCTTGATGCTGATGGCAAAACTGCAGATGTCTTTGGATTGATTTATTATATCAATTTATGGAGCCACCCATCTTGCAATCTTGACTCTGGACAGCAAAGAGAAAATTATTGGCAGGCGGAGATATAAAATATTTTTGAGGTAGGACATATGAGGTACCTGGTAGCTTTTGAGACGCAGTGAAAATTTTAGGATAAAAAACAAAGGGCTATAATTGTCTCAGAATTGGCTGCTCTAAGAGGCCCCCCCCCCCAAGGAGTAGCTTCTAGTTTAGAGGAAGGGATGTATGCACATAATCTGTTTTGCTACCACCTGGCAAGACTTACAAGAATCCATTGTGTGACCTTTCCTAAGGGATAAACAACGTCCATAATTACCTGAGGATGAAAGTTCGCTTTTGCAAGGCCGCACCTGCAGAATGGGGCCTTTGAAGGCCTTATGCCTGATTCAAAAGGTACACGATTGGGAAGAATGCCAACAGCCTAATTTACAAAACAAATAAAAGTACAGGTAATAAAATGGCATCAAAATTAAGCCAAAGAAAACAGCATGAAGAAAAAGAGATCCAAAAAGACTAGAACTCCCAGAACTAATATGCTATTGCTGTTGGGGGGGGAGGTTGAAAAGAAACTGGTAAGGTACCCTCAGAGCCAATGCTTGTTGTGTCTGCTATGCACATAACTCCTCTAAGCCCTGAATGGTTCCAATGGGTTCTGCAGACCCATCATCAATGGGTGTGAATCTGGGGGATGCCAGGAAAGACCTCTCAAGAACTCAGATAAGTATCCAAAGCAACCAATAAAACTAACACACGGGGGGGGGGGTCATTGATGCGGTGTCATGGTAATTTGTGATAACACAGTTGTTTTCTGGGAAGGGTATCTTTTTTTTTCTTGGTCTCTTCATAGAGGTAGTCCTTGACTTATGTCCACAATTGAGCCCAACGTGATTGCTAAGCAAGACACTTGTTAAGTGAGTTTTGCCCCATTTCACCTTTTTTTCTTTGCCAAAATCATTAAGCAAACCACTGCAGTTATATGAATCAGGCAGTCATCAAGTGGGCTTCCCCCACTGATTTTGCTTCTCAAAAGCTAGCTGAGGTTACAAATGGTGATCACATGACCATGGGAAAGTGCAACTGCCACAAATGTATGCCAGTTGCCAAGGCCTGAATTTTGATCATGTGACCATGGTGATACTGCAGCGGTCATGAGAAAACTGATCATAAGTCAATTTTTTTCAGTGCTGTTGTAACTGTCAAAGCAAGAATATACAGTATTTGCTGTATTTGGTGACCAGAAAAATTGTAGCTTTGTAATAAAGACTTTAGGAAACATGCCTGAAAGTTCTTTGAAGTGCTTCATTAGTCGGAACTTGTGACAGTAACATTGAATGGTCACTAAATATATGGCTGTAAGTCAAGGACTATTTAAAATAGGTTTTTCCCTCATGTCTTATTTTTTTATTCTTCATACAGCTTGTTTTATATAATATATACATTTATTATAATTATATGTTAAAATGTTATAATTTTAAAGTATTTCATCTTTTATGTGATATTAACATAGTTGCTCAGCTATTCAACTTGTATAGATATGTTGTTATTATTGAAAGACAAGTAAATTGTACTTTTAAAAAATTTAATACAATTATCTTTTTTTAAGAAATAATAACAGTGCTTACATGAATGATTCTGCACCACAACCTGTGGGGGAAGCGATAGAGCCTATGACTTTATTTGCAACATCTTGCTCTGCTGGTCCAGATTCCTGGATGGAATTGATGGAAGAATTTTTTTTTCATTCCTGGCTATAAATATCACCTTTTCAGATTGCTGTAATTTTTACAGGCCCAGACTTCCCTGGAGGATGGATATAGCTTGCACAAGTGAGAGACTGTTAAAACTACTCAAAAAGAAAAAAAGAAAAAGAACAGTCTCTGATCAGAGTGACAGTAAACATGACTTTGCTGCAGCTGCACTGGAAAAATAATTGCTCAGATCTATAATCATTTGACCTGCGAGGAGTGCCTTTTACCAATCCCCTCTTTATATTATTTAAAAAGGTTACTATGGGGTGATATGCAGACAAAAGTAATGTTTCTCCTTCCCACTGAATCTTCTGTGCAAGGAAAAAAAATGAAAAAAAAAAGAGTGCACTTTTCCTCTTTATTCTCTCCCTGATTCTTAAAAGTCCTTTTCTGAATTTGTCTCTCTAGTGCTGCTTTTGAAGTATTTTTTTAAAAATCTATTTGCTGTTTTAAAAATGCATTTATATTTCATATATTTTTGTAAGTAGTCAAATAAAAAGATTTTTACTTTACCATTGACCCTCAGAAATGTTGGCTGTTCTATAAACATTTATGTTTGTTCCATCTTTGGTGATTTCCTGCTTATTAAAGGTCTTAGATATCCTTCCAAGAAGAGAAGGATTTTAAGTAAATTTGGTGATTCAATACTTGAAGCTACCTTTTTGCTTAAACAAGAAAGGCACATTTGCCCACTGGAAAAGAAGTTTCTAGGAAAGGGATAGGGCAAATATACTGTATATGGGTGCTAACCTCAGATAGTAATTTTGATTAAAAACTTTTCAAAATTGGTAGCTCAAATGGATTCAAAAGATGTTGCTAAATTGTATGTACAAGGCAGACTTATTAATTACTATGGTTCCACTAATGATCATTCAGTTATTTTTCACTGTTGCTCTTCTTTTTGGTTTGGTGGTTGATCAGACAAAGAAGATTTTGAAGAAATGTTTTATTTAAATAGACATTCTGCAAACTTAGGAACTGCATAAGGCTCTTGCTTGTGCTATATGGAAAGAAACAGAAGTAGGGACATGGAGCTGATTGGGTCAGAAATAGAAAAATTGTTTTAGACTTAGAGCATGTTCATAAAGCTATGGATTTTCATGGAATTCATGCAATACCAGGGGAAATGGTGAACTTTTCACACTCCATTAGCGTTTCACAATTTGATCTTTTATTTTCTAGGACGATAACTAGGATGTGGTGTAGTGGTTAAGGCATAAGGCTAGAAACTGGGTGTTGTGGATCGTAGTCCTGCCTCAAGCACAAAACTAGCTGAGTGACCTTATGCCAGTCATTCACTCTCAACCTTAGGAAACAGGCAAACCACTTCCAAAATCTTGCCATGAGAACTGCAGGGATTTCTCCAACCAGTAATCAGGAATCATGATGGATTCAAACTAACCAATTTTTCCTCCCTTCTAGGCTACACAACTACCACATCGATGTTGCAGTTCCATTAATGAGATACCAACATTACCATTTTTTGCTTCAGATCCATATTATTGCACAATCTTAAATAAAACTTTGGAAAGTTAACTTAAAGGAATTTTTGAACAATTTTGCAAAGCAACTTTCACTGGAATTATATTGTTTTGATGTTGCCATTTGGAGGTTAACCATGTTTAAGTACTAGATCTTGAACAACTTTTGAATCTGAATTCTATTTTAGCGTACATTTTGACTTTTACTTTAATATGAAGGAAAGAAATCTGAGGGAAAAATCTTGTAAATTATTGGCTCCTAGATTAATAAAGGTGCCTTTCTCTACAAAAGTTTTCCTCTTTGCCCTTATCAATGGTTTTATACTTGTCATTTGAAAGTGGATAAAGATACTGCAGAGTGCGCAAGGGTTCACCTAATTTCTTAGTAACACGTTTCTTCACCTAATTTCTTTGTAAAATATTGACAGTGACTTTGCTGGAAAACTTTGAACTGTGTTACCTTTGACAGCCCATCTCATGCAATCTGGTTTATAAAAGAACATCAAACATTGGATAATATATTATCTGTGGATATTTGAACATGCAGTATATCTGAATAACTCCAAACTTATTTGGTTGTGGTTGCTTTGCTGCAGATGGAAAAAAAACCATTGAAAGTACAAGTTTATATTTTTGGAGTGCATTTTATTTTAAGACAGATTACCTTCCTATGTTGTGGGTTGTAATAAAATGTAATAGTCTCGTATGTTAGCTTGGGTTATAATAAACTGAATTATATCTTTACTTGTTAGAATGTGACATGAAACTCAACAAGGATATTTATTTTATTTTATATAATTTGATTTTGAAACCATTGCCATGTTTTATCAGGTAATCTAAAAACATTTTAGGTATCAAAGTGACTGGGGTGGAACATGAATAAAGTATTATATACCAAACATATTCTGTGCTTTATTCATGATTACCAGTATTGTTTATCTAAATCTACAGATTTAATACAACTTGTTAATGTTTAGAATTATTTTATTCATTGGAATAAGTTTAAATAGTTCTAAAGTTTCTGTGGATACAGGAATGTGCAAACCAGGGAGACAGGTTTCATTTAAAGCAGATGTCCTTGCAGTAACTGGGAAACAAATCCTACCAGTTTTCAGTGGTCAAAACCACTATGAACTGAACAGTAGCCAGTGCTGTATTATACACCAACAACAACTTCTGAGTAGTCCTCAATGCCAGCTCATGTAAACATGCTGTAGTAATTGTAGAGAAGAGGACCAGGATATGAGACACTGTGGTCAGAGTCTCTTTCTACAAGAGAAGATACAACTGGCCCACCAGCTATGCCTGGGCAAAGGACCTCTCTAGCCACAGCCTCCACCTGCCTAGCAGTAGCCATGAATCTAGAATTATACCCAAGTTGCAAACTGACTGTATTATCCACCAGCATGACCAATGCAGTGTTTGAAACCATGTCTGATAATTCATTTCCTACAGGTTATTGCCAGTTTGAACCCTAACTACTATCTCAGGAATCTTCCAACACATGGAAGATTGGACACTGGACATTAGTTATCCAGAATGGCTGCATCTATGGAAGGCCTCTACAGGAAGGATCATACCACTATCTTTTTCAAGCATCAGGAATCACTCCACCCCCAAATTCCAGTTTCTCTGATCCAACCAGTCACATACTGACTGGGATCCCACAGGCTCAAGTGCAACAACAATCCAAGTCTCAATACAGTTGTGCGCTTACTACCCAGAACTTCATTCACTTTCTCAAAAACCACAAGCTAAAGTGAATCCCATACAATATAGTGCTTGATTCCCAGACTGAAATCATTTGGAAGCTGTGTTGCCAAGCGCTTAGCCTACCTCTTTGAAAGGTGAACTGGGCATTTGATAAAACTGTCTCCCATTTCTGGAAAAACACCCCAGTGCTTTTGAAATCCAACAGTATCCATAAAGTGCTTGTAAGAATCAATGAGATAGTCCACTTATCCGGCACAGGTCCAGACTAACCATAAGCAAATCAGGAAAGACACATCACAATAACTTCCATATTCAGATCACATTTTCAGACCGACATTAACCTGTGAAGGTGAAGTTCAAGTCTAATGTATGATCGCTTCAGTGAGAGGGACCAGAAATTACCTGAGACAAAATCATGGTTATCACTGAATTCATAAACTCTCAGTCCCTGAAGGGTGAAATTCCTCAACCCCAAGAGCTAGGAAAACTGCAATGCCAGACTGATAATGCAGTCCAGGGGAAGACCTTTCAATAAAGCTATAGTAGGTGAGGATACACAAGCAGAATCCCTAACTTGTTCCTGTAGCATAAGGTCAATTAAAGATATTCACAGACCACTACCACTTGAGTAGGGTTCATCTCCAGTTTGTTCCTGAGGATTACTGCATTCATATCCCCCCCCTCCTTGTGGGCATCATCACTAAAACAGGACCAAAATTCCAGAAGAGCAAATTTCTGTGAGAATGGAATTATTTTCTTTTTTTACCCAAATTTCTGAAATTGTCTGGATCCATCCATTCATCCATCCACAAACAGACAATGAATAGAATTATTATGCATTGAGCTAGGGCTTATCAGAAGAAGTTGAGATAATGACCACCAGCAATCTAGTCACCTGCACCATCAATTACTATTTTGAATTTATAACAATATCCAAAACTATTACACATAGTCCTTGACTTATGACCACAATTGGACCCAAAATTTTCATTGTTAAGCAAGACAATTGTTAAGAGAATTTTGCCCTATATTACGACCTTATGTTTATTAATAGAATTTATTATCTGCATATTATCCCATTGGAATTTGGATATCCAACTTTTTGATAAACTCAATACATATAATACTTATTATTTCATCTTTCTTTTACCTATTTATTTTTATTGATTTATACTTCACACTTTCTCTCAGAAAGGGACATTCACTGATGAAAGTCAGTTTTGTTATAAAATGGTGATAAAATGTAAATATACAGATTTAATTAAATCTCACAAAGCAGTTACCACTCAAATATTCTTCCACTTGTAGAATGTGGAACTTTTTATTATTCTTTAACATAGCCCAATAAACCACACAGTATCTCACCATAATGCAAGTACAGCCAACAACATTCTGCTACATTCCATTCTTTTTTGTCAATAAATTTCTTGGGGCATGTAATACATTTTTTCTATTACTTTTGGGTATAGTCCACAACAGAGTAGATATTTCAGGACTCTGGGACAAATATATATATATATTTGTCAATATGCCTGGCAGCTAAGAAGTAACATGTTTCATCAAATATATAAAGCTAAGTCCTTTAAATGTTGTTAAACAACCTTTTCCTCAAATAAAAGCTCCAATGACACAGTGATTCTCAAATATTATTTTTGCCAAAATAAAATATAAATATCACTAAAACAAATCAAAACAAAATAAAAATGTATATGTTTCCCATGTATGGGAAATGTGACTGTACCACAAGCATTGTGCTTGCATTTTGGGGCTAATATCTGCGTGAATCTACTCCTACAGTCTTAACACAGAAAAGTCAAAACTCCTTTCTATATAGCAGGTTCATACTTTGGTGATTTGTTGTCTGGTCATGGCTAAGTCAAGCTATTTGTTATATTCATCAATGCATATCAATAGACAGACTACTAATTAATAATTATCTTTTTCATAGCAACACACATGATTTATGACTTTTCTCTTCAATGTTATTGTTTGCTCATAAAGACAATACTCTTGTGTGTAACTGATAAAGGCTCCTCTGCTCATTTCTGATAACAGCCTTATAAATGGACCCATTTGTCTTTCTTTTCCAACTTCCATAACTTTTCCTGTTCTTGTAGAACTCTGAAAGCCCATTTATTTTAAAACACTTTGTTCGATAAAGGTGTCTATCTGATGCATACATTATTACCTATTATTTCCACCACATACTGTTTCCCTTACTCTTTTAATCTATATTCTATTTTCAAGTGTGTCATCTCCCTGTTCCTCTGAACTGCAAAATCTGCGGAGTGATTAGATTAGTTCAAGCATATGAAAAGAATGCAAGAATCACAGGGTTGTTCTCATATAGCAACTTTCCTGCAAGTTGATGAGTTTTGATTGTCATTGTTTTTAAACTTAAGTAACTTTTCTCTTAAGATGGTGGATTTGTTTCACTAAACTTCTAATACAGGTTTAAAAATGAGCTCTCATTTAGTTTACAGAGCTGACAGAGTTCTTTATGTGAACAAAACAGTTCAATATCACCACAATCCTGTTTGGTCACCTTGCCAATTCGGGTTATTTTGATGCACTTGTTTACGCAGAATACCCTGAAGGGGTCAATACACTACATGTTGCGGTGTGCACAAAGGAAAATAAGCATGCTTGGGGAACAATATGGTTTTGGTTGCCCTTGTGGCAAACTGTCTCACAAATTCCAAAAGCTGACCCTTTTTGTAGACCTATTCTTAGAAAAGAATGCTGCATGTGGCCGATGACCTTGTTTATTCTTGCTATATCTTACTAAAAAATGTTATGTGAAAGGTTTAATTGACCTAAGCCATAGCGGGAAGCAGAGGTCAATATTTATAGATCCACCTTGTGACAATTAGGTCATCAGATTTCTTATTGCTTTTGCCCTTAGTTTCTGCATTTAATTTTGCTATCTTATTCTTCTTCTGCACATTACATATTCCCTGAAAAGTATATTGAATAGGCAAAAAGAGCAAACTCTTACACAATGATGATTTGTTTTGCAAGATATATTCAAGTATCAATTCTCTAATATCTATTTTCTCTTTTTTGAGTGTTTGATGCTTCTTTGCTTTATCAGTTATATATGTCTCCATATGTGAGGTAATAATCCTCACCAAGGATACTTGTATTAATTTTAGAGATTTGAAAAAAGTTAATACAGTATTATTCTCCAATGAAATTCAAAGCATATTAATATTGGTGTGCAAAATATAGAATGTTTAACTTAAGCCAATTAAACCATTAATACTAAATAAATAAGTTTGACTTAACAGCATAATGTTTATAATAACTTATACTAACCTATGTACAAAGGTAATAACATGTCAAACATTTTTTTTTGCAGGAAATATTTTGATTTGATCAAAATACCCCATTTCTTCCAGGCAGAACTCTTAAGGCTGATTAAAAGCAATCTTGTTCATACAATGGTGACTATGACATTAAAGCACTGATTAAAATATCAAACACTGCATGGAATAAATGAGACGCACAAATGATCATATAAACAATGAATAAACTTCAAGGTGCAATGGAATTCCTTTTTATCTTACGGAGGGGGCTGTATTAAACCGTGTAAAATCCATTTCCTTTTATTTTAAAATGCTATTAAGATATGCAATTAGCTATAATACATGTTAACCTAAAGCTCAAAAAAAGACAGTGAGATCCAACAGAGTCCAATCCTTTATAAAACTTACTATATCTATCCTGACAGATTTTAGGGGAGATTACCCTTAACCTTCTCTTCCCCCCCCCAATGGTCAGTCCTCTTCAGGATCACATAACCAAACTTCAGGCACTTAGCAACACAGCTACATTTACAACTGCATGCAGTGTCCCACAGTCATATGATCATAGTTTATGATGATTTTAACAAAAACCAGCATTTATTTTCGGTTTCGGGCAAAATTGTCTCCATAGTAAACCATTGGTTCATTAATGATCGCGGCACTGGCTTCATGACTGCTCCCCCCCAAAGGTCTTAAAATGAGGCCGGTCATGTGACTGATCCATTTTGACAAATGACAGTTATGACATACAACCCTAATGAGAAGGTTTCATTATAGTTGTATGTTGAAGACTGCCTATAATTGATCCAACCATGTTTTCTTAAAGCATTGTATGTAGTCCTCAATTACCACAATTGGGACTGGCAACTCTGTCGCTAAATGACACAGTCATTAAGTGAGGCATTACATGAGTGTGATGGACTCATGACTTCACTTCCACTGTGTTTAAGCAAAATATCACATGCCTGTAAGTTATGATTTTACTGCTGATTTCTCCATTTATTCTGCTTTTAGAAAGCCAGCTGTAAAAAAGTGCTGCATCCATCATGAGCACTCACTGGTTGCAAAGGGACAGAATCTCAATCACATGACCACATGGCTGGTGCAATGGTTGTAAACCAGTTATAAAGTTACTTTTTCTAGTGCTGTTGTAACTTCAAAATCGCTACACTGCGCAGCTGTTAAGTGGGGACTGCCTGTACTCCTTATAGTTGGGCTAGATATCACTTTCCCAAATTCTACCGTAAACCTAAGAACAAGTAACCAGAAAAGGGCATTCAAGTTAATTTTTCTAGGCATGAGTCTCCAGTCTCCACTGTCTTTGGCCCTTCGTTAGAAGAAACTCTTATCTATATAAAGCCAAAACCTTTCTGTCTTTGTATTTTTTCCCCTGATGTTGTCCTTCCATCTGTCGATCTTTGTACTTTCAAATAACTAGTTTCAATAGTGTGTTATATGGGAAACGGCCTCCTACCCATGGTTTGATTCAACTCTGCAAGGTTGACCAAGACATTTTACTGCCTGAGGTAAGGGCTAAATTATGCTCTTGCATTAATAAAAAATTAACGCCCAGGATAAATTATTTCACACCTGAGTTAAAAAACTCCAAGCACACCTCTCACTCCCTCAATAAAGAAACCAATCAAAACACTTCAAAAACCTGCTGCATGACTGCATGCCCAGAAAATATTTCTTTCCCTATTTCTTTCCTTATCCTGCATTGCTTGAAATCTGGACATGGGCGAAAAATTCCCAATGACAGTTTAGCTCAGTGGTGAAGGAGAGAGAGGCAGGGACACCAGAGTTTCATCATCTAGTATCAATGGAGTGATAGCTTCCTCTTGTGAGGTGAAGAAGTTTAAGCACAAGCAAATGAGAACAAAAATGAGAATGGTAAACAAGAAAAAACTTAAAAGCAGTAATAATGGCACTTTCCCAAACTCTGCAGCAGGCATTAAAAAAATCAACAGGATATCTTATTCCAAGAAATAAGCATCAAACACTCTCTAAACTGTGGTTCTCAACCTGTGGGTCGGGACCCCATTTGGGGTCGAATGACCATTTCACGTGGGTCGCCAAACAAGGCTGTCCGCCATTTTTTTCCCTTTTCTTTGGCCACGCCCCTAGCATATGGTGATGTATAAGTGGTTAGGGGTCACGACAACATGGGGAACTGTATTATGGGGTCGCAGCATTAGAAAGGTTGAGAACCACTGCTCTAAACAATGAGTCAAGCAGCCTATAAATTTAAATAACATCTGCAGGAAAAACCATTTGCCTGCAAGCAGCAACTGATAGGACCACAAAATAGACAAAGTAATAGAAAATGAAGAAGCTAAAGTACTCTGGGGTTTAAGAATTCAAATGATAGGCACCTATCACATGACACCCAATAATTAATAGTTGTAGATAAAAAAGACAAAAAAAAATCTGGGTAGTGGATTTGGGATTACCTGGAGATACCAATACAGAAGAGAAAGAACTGAAGAAAATCACAAAATACAAAAATCTGCAAATAGAACGACTGTGCAAAAGAAAGTAAAGATAGTACCATTATTAATAGGTGCCTTGGGTGCGATCCCAAAACATCTGGACGACCACTTGAATGTCATTGGTATTGACAAAAACACCTCACTCAACTGCAAAAAGTAACTTTACTTGGAGCAGCTTACATCCTTTGACGATATCTTTAACACCATCAAACGACAACATCAGCCTATATCAGGTCCTTGAGAAGGATTCGATAGGTTGATAAAAATGCCAACCCAGTCTAAACATCTATGTGACCAACCATAATAATAAGAGCAAAAGTGATTCTGATCTATCTTCTCCCATTTCTTGGTTGAAGCAGCCTGAAACCTTGAAATGACATTTTATCCAAATTAGCACTAACCATGGTTAATGCTAAGTAGGAATGAGCTCATTACTAATTGAAAGTAATTCCGTTTTTTATGAAAAAGGAGGCTGCTTAGCCCCAGAACAGTTCTAATTTTACGCTATAAAATAAATCACGCAACTGAGATGGAATCGGCAAGAGATACTGTAGCGTATCACAGAACTCCAAAATACTTGCAGAAATCAGGCATAAAGTCGTAATAGCCTATGCAGACAGTAAACTTCCAACATTATTTTGGGGAGGGGATTGGGGAGGAGGCATAATGCTCTCAGGTCTTTTTGACAATGTCATTAGCAGTAATAGAACTATAAAAATTCTGTCTTTTTGGTGCTTTGGGCTTCACGGTAGATGAGAGCATTCAGATCCTTGCCCAAGGATCCAAGCAGTAAAGTGGAAATGATTGCTGCAGTTCAATCCACTTCTTCATGATAATATGCTTGGTCAGGAAAAGAGAGGGTAGTGTGTGTGTCTCGGTAGGTCATTTGAAACTGTGATGGAATTTATTCATTTATATGTGAAACTTGAGCCACAGTTTATTCACTTATAAGCTCAGCATTGTGAACTATTCAGAAAGCGGCCTTCGGGCACCATATTCTATCGCCATATATACTTTTCACAACAGATCCAAGAAATGGAAAATGCATAAAAAGCTATTGTCCATAACCTGGTGAGAAATTAAAGTCATTCAGCCAGAAACGGCAACTTCCTTCACAATACCCCATCGTTTTGGAGGATGGGAGGTCATTTTTGATTTTTGTTTAATCATAAACTTCAAGTCAACTTCTAGCTTAACCACTGTTTCAATGTTTTTGAAAGTACTAAAAAAGCAATTTATTACAAACTCTCCAGGGTTTCACTTT
This sequence comes from Crotalus tigris, assembly GCF_016545835.1. Taxonomy (NCBI): domain Eukaryota; kingdom Metazoa; phylum Chordata; class Lepidosauria; order Squamata; family Viperidae; genus Crotalus; species Crotalus tigris. The sequence continues at coordinate 1,652,061 of NW_024100544.1, read as the reverse complement.
ACCTAATGCACCTAATCTAACTCATCTCCTTTCATCCTTTGTAGTGTTACAGGCAACCATAAGATGGAAACCAATTTATTAATAACAGAACATGCCCTACAGCTTGTTCAGTTACATCTGAAAACACTTCCTGAATGGTAAGATACAGGGGGCTCTGAATTACAGCATATAATGAACGTTAATAATATATACCATAGTTCTTTTATTCCCATACAGTCCCTCAGCAGACAAAAGGAGCTGGGTGCTTTAGACAGGAGACAGAAAATATCCATGACTTGGGGAGGGAAAGGAATTTCTTAAATATCCATTCAGATACTGCTTTCTTCCTGCCCTGATTAAATTTTACAATATTACTGACTATTACACTCCTAATTCACCTTACTTGTGATTTCTGTAATCAATTCATTCTAAACATAATATAAAAAGGGCTATTCAATTTCTCCAAATAAATGTTAACATAAACAGAACACTAATAAAAATTAGAATGTATAGATTTTTCACTCAATGAATAAAATGAATGCTGCTTTTCTTATGATTCAATGTTTCTTTCCTTCCAGCGGAAGCTTCGGTATTCAACAAATGCAGCGGTATCACTGCATCTGCAGGGTGGAAAAGTATATAAAGAAATTTATGCTTCTCAAGAGTAAAATAAGGGCATGTTTCTTGACCAGTGATATATGCGTTCCTGGAAGCACTCTGGAGTAGCTAAGAGGGTATGCAATTTCACTCCTCAAATTAGGATAGAGCCATGAGAAAACAGAGGAGAACAGATGTGGTGGATATGGGGAATGTGGTGCAATGGCACTGGAGAGCTCCTGATTCAAATCTACCCTCCTTTACAGAAGGTCAGAGGAAGAATTTGGGCCATTCTGTCAGGCCACCGTACTACAGATAGCCCTGGCTTAACCACAATAATTGGGACCAGGAGATCTGTCATTCATCAATGTTGGCCATGAAAAACCACAGGACCAAGCCACTTAGCAATGGCGGTTCCAGTTGCTGTTGTTAAGGAGGACCCTACAGGTTAATTAAATGAGGACCCCGCATGACTGTGACATACAATTTCCTGCTGGCTTCCCCGTTAATTTTGTTATCAGAAGCCATCAGGGAAGATTGCAAATTTCAATCATGACATCACAGGATGCTATGATGTCATAATCATGACTAGGCACCAAGCACCAGATCACAATCAAGTGCTGAACCAACAGTTGTTCAGCAACGTTGTACAGTCAAATGGCTGCTGAATGAATGGTTGTTAAATGAGCATCACTTGTATGCAGGCTTTTGTTGTAGGGAAACACTGGAAAAGGAAATGCCACATATACTTCCTGGAAGACAGGCAGGAGAGCAATCAAATCATCTCAAACACCTCATCTTAGCTGAGCATGCTGACGCAAAGGAAATAAAGGACCTCAGCAGAGTTATGCCAGAGAATCCGGGATTGGAATAACCGCATATTGGTTGGAGGTTAGGCACAAAAGAAAACAAAATATTTTAATGTACTTAGCTTCCTTTCATTATTAGAATATGATTCATTTTTGTTATTGTTGTTGGGAGACTGTTTCCACAGTAGCAAATTCTGGTTAAGTCTCATAGTTAGATAGTTTGAACAATTTTGATGGATTGTCAACAATATGACTATGGCTTTGTAGATGGCCTTCAAATGTGCCTTGAAAATATTAATAGCCAAATGGCTATAAACCTTTCTGAAAAAGTGGGCTTTTTAGTTTAGTGAGACACAGGTTCTTTTATAAAGATATTGGTTAAGTTTAATATATGAAATTACAGAAATAAGGTTAAACTTAACACAGCAACTATAAATAAAATTTGTGAGAGATAATTATTGGGTAGATTTATGGCTCACATTTTACTGAATGTGGTTTACTTTGGCATTTCCGTTTCTGTTATCAAAACAGCAACTTGATAGATTGGGCTGAATGGGATTGCACGAGGGAGTTTTCATGACTGAGGTGGGACATGGAACAGGGTCTATTCCAAAACTTCACTCCCTTCATCACATTCATTTTCCTGACAAATCAGCCAAGATTCGTTTGGCTTGCAAAGATTCATTTCTTCTTAATCTTCTATATAAATAAAAATGTAAATGTTCATTTGTTCAAAATCTTAAATTTCCGAAAGTTCTTCACCGATTGCTTTGAAATTTTGACACAACATTGCAATTGAATACGTGCATGTTTTTATATACCTATAATATATAGATGTCACACCTGTGAGAGGTAAAAACATGTTTTTTTGAAAAACAGCGCCATTTGTTGGACATAATCTGCACACACAATGGAACAACAAAAAATATTGTATACTCACAATCATTGTGAAATTAAACATATTACAAACGTGTGCTTTCTCTTTTCTTTCTTTTCCATTTAACCACACTGAGCCATAGCAACGCGTGGCTGGGTACAGCTAGTAGTTATGGATAATTATTATATTTGGAAAATTTTAGACATGGCATTTATTGTTCTATAGTTTGTCATGTTTTCTAAAAGAATAGCTCTGGTTTCCCAACATGTTGTTTGAAGGACATAAATATCAAACTGCCGGCCCGCAGGCCAGATTTGTCACAAGGAAACCGTGCCCATCCCAATGCCGGCAATGGGGAAAAAGTTCTGATATGTCGCGCAACGTCATGTAACATCACGAGTTTGACATGTCTGACATAAACACTCGTACATTATTTGAATTGGAGCATTTTTAGCAAATTGAAAATGGTGACTAAAAACTAAATTTAGTTCATTGTATTTGTGTATTGAAAGAATAAAATTTCAATAGATTTTTATTAAAAAATAAAGAATTACAAATTACACATACCTTCACCAAGTTACAAGACTGTGCAAAACTTTTAATTAGGTATGCCGTTTTATTTTCCTATTAGTTTTCCCTTCCCCAATAACTTGTTGTGTTAAATTGTCCCTTTTTAATTGTACTCTTTTTATTGTAAAGGCCGATCAAAGACCATAATAAAGATATTTGATTTGATTAATTCTGAAAGCTATTTATTTAAATCAATTCGCCTTCTGTAAATGAAGCTGGAGTGAGAATCTAAAAACAATGGTATCATGTCAGCCAGCTTAAGCTCTGCTGCACAAAAGCTTTATGCTAGAAATAAGCAACCTGATGCCATGCTGTTCACTGTGCCTGAGGACACTTCCCTTAATGCCATCCACTTCCCGTCCCTCTAATTTGATTTCTAAAGATTTCTTGAGCATTTTGTTACACTTAAATGAGGAATTGGCATGAGTGAAGATAAAGCACTAGCTTTTATCATCAAGTTTGTTTTCCATGTACCTGGCATTTTAGAAGACAGAATGTTGACTACAGTACAATACTTTCCTTTGAAATGTCCTCAGCTACACCTCTACACACAAACTCCCCCCAAATAGGAAACAATATCAGTCATTTGCCTTTTAATAAACAGGTCTCACATTCATGGCCTATGTGCCACAGGGCTCTACCGCATCATTTTCTGTGGCAGTCAATATCGCATGGAGAAGTGGAGGTTAGGGTGGTGGAGGGCACCTTGCTTCTGCATGTGGCAAGAAAAAAAGGTGCTAGAGATGGGTTAGCAGGGTGCCAGTCTCAGCCAGCCCCGGCCCTTCTTTGGGCTGCAGAGGTCATAGTACCGGAACCAGGCAAGGCACACACTGCATTCCTGGTCCTGCACCAACATGAAGTTACAGGTGGGACTGGGATCTGCTTCCTTACCACAACTCCTGTCTGCTGTGCTATGACTTTAGAACAGGGGTCTTCAAACTTGGCCCCTTTATGACTTGTGGACTTCAATTCCCAGAATTCCTCAGCCAGGCACACTGGCTGAGGAATTCTGGGAATTAAAGTCCACAAGTCATAAAAGAGCCAAGTTTCAAGACCCCTGCTTTAGAATGTCAAGATCCACTCCACAGCAAAGAAATGAGCTGAGAAATGCTCCTATTCCTCTTTCAGGACAGTCACAGCCAAGGTCTACCTTTCCCCAGTGTAAGAGGAAAAGGCTCTCCTTTGCAGTGCAGCTTTGCTGTCTGATATAACAGTTTGGAGACATGCTGTGATATTCTTTATTTTTGACATGCTAGAGCAGAGGTCTCAAACTCGCAATGTCACGTGACGTGTCGTGACTTTTTTTCCATTGCCGGCAATGGGGGCGGGCGCGGTTTCAGCATGATGCATTCGGCCGGAAGTTTGACACCCCTGTGCTAGAAGTTTCTGGGTTTTCACATGAAGAACTTCAATACCATAGCCCACAGGCTAATCCTTGTGGCAATTTGAGCTTGAGACCTATTTTAATACATGGTTTGTGATTGTCCATACAAGCACTCACCATGTTCTCACAATTCTATATGCATACATCCACACTCAAATGATTGCCTATCCTTGCTTCATATCTGTATTAAGGTGCATTAATTATACACAATTTGATACCTAAATGCCTAAAATGTCGAGTTTTGCTAAATAAATCTTGAATTGGGGTGGAGAGGGAAAGGAATTAAGATGGAATAAACATATGAAATAAATCAGGAATGGAATTATAGAATGGGAGCTGAGCTATGCAGGGAGCTGCACTAAGCTATGTAGTTTAAGATCGGGAGTCTGAGTTTCCCATTGACTTTGCTTGTCAGAAGGTTGCAAAAGGTGATCACATGACACTGCAACTGTCATAAATATGAGTCAGTTGCCAAGTGTCTCAACTTGATCATGTGACCGTGATGCTGCAACGGTTGTGTGAAAATGGTCATATGCAGGGCTTTTTTTCTCATAGAATGCCCAGAACGGAGTTCCAGCATCTTTTTTGGATGGAACCTTGTAGGGTAGGCAAGGAGGGTTGTATGACATGTGTGAGTTCCGGCACGTTTTTTTTTTTTTTAAGGAAAAAAGCACTGGTCATATGTCACTTTGAACAGTCATTAAATGAACTGTTGTGAGTCAAGGACTACCTAAAATATTTTAGATTTGTGTGGTCCTCAATGGAACTGCATCTACATGGAGGGAAGTGTGTAATGGGGTGCCCCAGGGCTCTGTTCTAGGCCCAGTGCTCTTCAACATCTTCATCAACGATTTGGACAAGGGGATAGATGGGGAACTCATCAAATTTGCGGATGACACCAAGCTGGCAGGAATAACCAACACTCCAGAAGACAGGCTTAAGATACAGAGGGCCTGGACAGACTTGAACACTGGGCGCCTTCTAACAAAATGAAATTTAATGGTGAAAAAAGTAAGCTTCTACATTTAGGCAAAAAAAACCAAATGTACAGGTATAGTATAGGGGGTATCTTGCTCAATAGTAGTAACTGTGAGAGGGATCTCAAGAGTCCTAGTATACAATCACTTAAATATGAGCCAGCAGTGTGCTCCAGCTGCCAAAAAATCCAACACAGTTGCATTAACAGAGGGATAGAATCAAGATCACGTGAAGTATTAATACCACTTTACAATGCCTTGGTAAGGCCACACTTGGAATACTGCATCCAGTTTTGGTCACCGCGATGTAAAAAAGCTATTGAGACTCTAGAAAGAGTACAGAGAAGAGCAACAAAGATGATTAGGGGACTGGAGGCTAAAAGATATAAGGAACGGTTGCTGGAATTGGGTATGTCTAGTTTAACGAAGAGAAGGATGAGGGGAACATGATAGCAGTGTTCCAATATCTCAGGGGCTGCCACAAAGAGGGAGTCAAGCTATTCTCCAAGGCGCCTGAAGGCAGGACGAGAAGCAATGCATGGAAACTGATCAAGGAGAGAAGCAACTTAGAACTAAGGAGAAACTTCCTGACAGTTAGAACAATTAACCAATGGAACAACCTGCCTCCAGAAGCGGTGAATGCTCCAACACTGGAAGTTTTTAGAAGAGACTGGACAGCCATTTGTCTGAAATGGTGTAGGGTTCCTGCCTGAGCAGGGGGTTGGACTCAATGACCTCCAAGGTCTCATCCAACTTTATTATTATTATTATTATTATTATTATTATTATTATTATTATTATGTTGCATTTCTTATCTAAATTAAACTTTAAGAAAATAAATATGCCAGATATCAACTAAAAATCAATTTTAAAAATGATTTTGTTTAGTGTATAAAAATAGAATTTGGTTCTCTAACTAAATGAAATTGAGAAAATGTGACTGCAATGTTACAAAGTCTTGTACTGTATAAACAGAAAAAACAGGTAAAAATTAAGATACAGAAGTCTCTTTGTACCAGTGGTGACGAACCTATGGCATGGGTGCCAGAGACGGCACTCAGAGCCCTCTCTGTGGGCACGTGCACCGTCGCCCCAGTCCTAAGCCTTCAGCTGGGTTTATAAAACCTTTTCTCTTTAGGCCTCGGCCGCCATGTGCCCCCCCCCCAAAAAAAGTTCAATCAGTCAATTACAACTTCTTGCGGGGAAAAAAAAGATCTTGCAAAGTTGGAATTGATTGATTGAACTTTTTAGTCCCACCCAGTCTGCCGTTACCACCGCAGCCACACCCAGCCAATGGGCCACACCCACCTGGCATCCGACGATGCATAAGTGGGATTTGGGTTGCAGTTTGGGCACTCGGTCTCTAAAGAGTTCGCCATCACTGCCTTATACAATGAAAATCAATGAGATGTTTAGTATTAAGCAAATGTAAAGTTAAGTTGAATTAAACAAATGCTGTTAAAGTACAGAGAATGTGGTATTTTATTCTGTGCACATTTTAAGTCTAAACAAATTCAACATTATCCCAAGTAAAACACAGATAAACTCTGTATGTCTATTCTGAAATAAGTCCTCTGAGTTCAATGTATTTACTACCAGTTAAATTTGTAAATGTGTCCAGCAAACATAATTTTACTCTACAGTAGTTCTGTTGAAATCTAATCACTTTTCTATTACTCATAATTGTGCCAAATTCTGTGCATCAGTATTTAAAATGTGACTGAGATTTATATCTAGTTAAATGTTAATTAAGAGCCAGTTTGGTATAGTAGTTAAGGCATCAGGCTAGAAATTGGAAGACTATCAGTTCAGGTTCTACCTTAGGCATAAAGCCAGCTGGGTGACCTTGGGCCAGTCACTTTCTTTTAGCCCTAGGAAGGAAGCAATGGCAAATTACTTCCAAAATCTTTCCAAGAAAACTACAAGGATTAGTGTAGGCAATGTCTGAGAATTAGACACAACTGAATGGAGGACAAAATAGTTAATGGGGTTAGAAACATGCTACATTTGTGTTTATATCTTAGTACCTGATATTATTGTAGACTTTTTAAAAGTTAACTAATAACTAATGTTTTACTTTGACTAAATGTTATCCCAGGTTAGGACTAGAGCAAGGCCAGGTTATTTAAGTTATTTAAGCTAAACAAGTTTAGTAAATATTAAAGCAACTCAAGATATAAAGATAAAATATTAATAATAATATTATTAGCCTTATTATTTTATTATAAAAGGATATAATAGATTTAAAACTTGTACAGTTATTTATTTGGAGACTTTAGTTTATAATATTTTATGCCCTATATTTTAACATTGTTAACACCTAACATTACAAATATAAAATTATTGAATACTGTTTTGTCTATTTTACATATTATGTTGGTCACATAATGAAAGAAATAAACTTGACTGAGTATTAATGGTTATTTTACTGTAAGTGACCTGAATCCTGAAGACTTTATATCAAATTAAGGCCAAACATTGATAGTTTCGCTAGTCCAAATTCTTTCTTAGGAACATTAAAGGGAAGTTAAATCTACTGAGTTAAATGGATTTTCTTTGTGTAATATACTAAATATCACAACCTTCCCCTTACTGACTGTAATGGGATTAGAGTGGCTTAAAATCAGAATAGACTTGTTTCTCCTGCTGATTTACTTAAAACTAAGTCATCTTTCATTTTGATTAGAAAATCTGAGCTAGAATTTTAATTTGTCAAAGAATTTCTAATATTAAAAGTAGGAATTTGCCCTGATTTTAACACGAGAATCGTCTTGAACCACAAGATGAGCAACAAATAAATTTGAATAAATAAAATACTCATTTAAAATAATATTTTATGAAATAAAAGCTATACAATATAACAGTCAAAAGAGGTTATAATGTTAAGTGAAGCACTACTGTTACAAATTAGGTAGGAAATTCAGTTTGGTAAAACCCAAAGGAAAAAAAGTAATTCAGTGTTCTTTTTCTATGGTAAATATTAAAAATAATTTAACTAGAGTTGGAAAGACACACTATTTTCAATTTAAAATAGTTCTAACTTTGAAATTAATATTGTCATGGTAACTTAGGTAGCTTGAAAATTCAGTTGTAAATCTTATTTTTAAAATGTACAAGAATATAGTTTTCCAAAAAGCAACACATTTCAAGATAAAGGAGTTTTGCTGACACACATTTTATGCCTTGATAACAGCTGAACTTGAAAGACTGTTAATACGATTTAACAGATTTAAAATTGTAACTTGTGATAAAGCGTTGTGGTCCAAAAGAGCATTATTACAAATGATACAATGAAAAGTAACATTTCAACATTTCATTAAGGGATTTTTTTTGCAAAGATTTATTTTAATACTTTTAGGCTATTATTAAATTCATCTCTCTTTTTAAATAATTGGTTTTGAATCAAAATGGGTATTTTTAGATATGTGTCCAAACTTGAAATAAATTCTAAAAATACACCCAAGTGATATGGTTTTGTTAAAATTCAATACAGATAGAAATAGGACAGTACAAGGATTAATTTAAAAAGTACTCTGAAACGGTGTGCTTGAACTCAATAATTTGTTCTGTTCATTTTCAGAGAATTAGAAAAATGCCCTGACCTCTATCTCATTCTTTGGAACAAGTCAAATCTCAATGGAACATACTAATGATAAGCAATTGTCTAGCCTATACAGTAGTCAAGTACTTTGACACTACTGGCTGTACTTTGATAAATCTACTGGAATTTCAATTCCCTTTCATTTTTACAAGTTAAGCAAAAATATTATGAAAAAGAAATATAAAGTCTAGTAATTGCTATCATGGCATTGTATGTCAAGAAAATCTTGCCCTAATTACAATATAGTCCCTAATCTTGTCCTAATTATAATCACTGTGGCATTTTTAACAGGAACAACTACAAATCCCACAATTCTATTTATTTATATAATTATCAGATTTATTGTAAAACTATCATGTATATGAATCCAATACTAGAGCAATAAGGATAAACAAATTATTTTGCAACTGTATTGTAGGCTGCCATTCTGATATTATTCTCCAAGGTCAATCACATAGAGTATTCTCCATGTATGCAATTATCTTGCATTAATAAGCCTGAAGTCATTTTGGAAGTTCAAATGAGACTGCATGAATGAAGAAGGAGTTACATTTTGACTTTTGTATATTTTTGCTATCTTTGGAAAGAAGAACTACTATAAATCACCTGTTTCTTCCAAATTTATCCTTTAATCCAAAAACTGTCCGATATACACATCACATTAAATTGAATCACAGGAGTTTGGAGAATTTTGAGATCTTTTTTTAAAAAATACAAACTTCCATTGCATTTTATCTCTTGTATAGAAAGTTCAAATATTTTATTCATTATTTCTGTAAAGTTGTTTCTACTCTGCCTTAAATTTGTTACATGAAAAATATCTAAACCTTTTGGGAAAAATTCTAAAGTAAATTTCTCTTTTTTTGTAAAATATAACATTCCTTAAGCCTTGCTTTAATCACAACCTCAATTTCCATAGCTAGATCAAACATCAAGTCTCATGAACTGCTGGAGTAAATAAAAAGAGCTACTATATCAGTACATTTTCTTCTAACTAAGGCTTTGTAATTACTTACATTGTCATAAGATTAAATGAACCTCTTATTCCTTTCCCAGTATTTTCAACGGGCCTCAAATTTGTATTGCTTTACTAAATTTCAGCATTATTAATTACCCAGTTATATACCTTAGAGGAAGTGAAAAATGTAATATATATATTTAGATCAAATTACAATATTTATGAAAATATGCTTGAATTTTCCAAATAACTCATTGTCTTTAAATATGAATTAGATGGAAAAGAAAATGCAAAGAGAGGACTGTCCATTATAAGCAATAATTAGAACAATTTATCTTACCTGAACTTTTTTCCATTACTTCTTTCTGACACATGTCTTGGACGTTCACAGTACAATTCACAATGAACTCTGGAGCCGAGCAGTCATTATTTAGCTGAAATTCTTCACACTGATAACACTGTATTTGCAAAGCAAATCCTAAAATAGAAAGTTTCATGATAGCATATGTTTTAACAAATTTTAATACTACATTGCAATCAACCTGACTTACAGGTAAAGCTTAAGATTGTATGGTTTGTCAAGTTTTCCTCCTCCCTTTAAAAAAAAGTTTTTACGGTGTCAATGCCCTCCTGACTCCCACATATTAATTGGTTCTTGCATTTGGGTCTGGCCCGCTCCCCTTCAGCTAAACTTTCCTAAAGCCTTGGTCTTTTGCAAATCCTGACCACACACAGAAGCCGAAATGTGATTTCTTCACCAGTTTTTCTGCTTCTAAGTTTTCAAAACCACCTGGCTCTGCATCAGCCTGAACTGCATCCAGCAGGGGGCAGAATGAACAATAAGGACATGTAACAAAATTGATTTGTTTTCCTCACCAATTCTCCTCTCGCCTTAAAGTTTTTTTTTTTTTTTTTAAGCACTATGCTTTTAAAAAGCAAACGAACGGCGCTGGGGGCAGAGTGGCCCTGGGAGCACTATTCCTAATTTATGCGCTCCAGCTCCACATCTTTTCCGTGCGAAAGGGTTTACTTAATTACTAATTAATTGCAAATGATTTAATTACTATTTTGCCATGCACAATTACAGCTGCAAAGCATCCTCACTTCACCTCTTTTATCATGTAAACGAGGTCCTTCTGGAAGTTCGGGCGAGGGCAAGGAGACAGATCGGAGTATTTACTATCTTTTGGAGCTCTGCCTGAGCAAATGAATTGAGTACCTGTGCTCGCCGGGGGCATCAGCGCCGCTGAACAGAAAGGTGGGAAACAAACGGAAGAGGGTCGCCCTCTACTAATCCCGTTTTCAAGAGGCGCTCAGGGCTGCATCAGTGTAGCTCCTGAAGAGAAAAGGAAGATCGCCTCGGGCTAAAGGGCGACTGGCTATAAATCAAGTTGTCCGATTCGCCCGTAGCGGTCAGTTCTTAGGTGAACAGAAGAGCCTAACGGGAGAGGATCAGCACTCAGCCTTGACTCGGCTACCTATTGGAAGAGGAGAGCTGCTTCGGATCCTCATTTCCCCACTTGAGTTTGCCCCATTCAATGAGGGGCGGCCAGAAAGAGAAGGCGAAAGCCAACTCCAAGCTATTAAGTTAAAATATTCCAAGCACTATGAATTACACGCGCCCTCGGCTACTTGGGGAAAGGAACCGGGAGGTGGCCAGACGAGCTGTCTCTCAGCCACTGCCGGTGAGGATAACTCACTAGCCCGCTCGCCTCTTCTTCCTCACGAGAACGGGGCCAGGAGGGGGGCGCGTTGCAAGCTGGCCGAAGTTGAGCCGCCCGTCTGGTACCGCGGCTCTAGAGACAAGCCAAAGCGGGGGGGGGGGCTGTTTTCCGGAAAGAAGGGAGAGGACAGCCGCCATCTGGACCTCGAGCGCTGTTCCTCACGCCTTCCTAGCCGGGGCGGGATGGGGACTGTAATTAAGCACCGTCTCCCTCTTGAGAGGAAAAAAACACACACCCCAAAAAGCCTCCTTGGCCATCGCGCTTGTTGCAACAACTGTTAGGATGCGACGCGCGCGTTCATTCGGCTGCTGCCAACGGCTCAAACCAGGAGGCGAGTCAGGCTGGAGCCAAGCGGCTGAGGAAGAGCCGCGGTCGTCGTCCTGTGGCAGCTCGGAGGCGAACGCGCGAACTTTGCCAGGTACCGGGCGCTCTCCCCCGGGGAAGGCGAAGCCAGAGGCGGACAAGGTGGCGAGAGGGACCAGACCGTCCCTTCGCGCGCTTACCTGGCGCCAGCAACAATCCCCAGAAAGTTGTCGTCACGGCGAGGAGCCACATCCTCCTGAAGCCGTCGGAGATGGAGGTGGTGGTGGCGGCAGCGAGCGGGCGGGCGGGCTCCGGGCGAGGAAGACACGCGGTCTCAGCAACAGCCCGAGCCGGGCGAAGGTTGGGGAGCGGCGCACCTCGGCTCGGACGGAGTGGCGCTGCTGCAGCCGCTGCGGAGAGGAGCTCCGAGGGCAGCAAGCGACGCCCGAGCCCGCATCGCCAACCTGGCCCGGGCTCCTTCTTTTCCCGTTTGAGCTCCCTCCAGCGTCGCCGGAGACTGAAGAGACTGAAAGTATCACGGAAGACGCCGCGCCAAGAAAAAGAGAGCGAGGGAGCGCGCGAGAGGCGCCCCCCCTCGCGTAGCCCCCTCCCTTTTCGTCGGGCCACGTGACCCCCCTCCTTTTCTCCCAGCCCTTATTTTCTGGGGCGGGGAGAGGAAAGAAACTTTAGGGAAAAGAGGTGGGAGCCGTCACGCTCCGGCACAGACGGCGCTGCGCCTCGAGACGTCTTCTCGGAGCAGCCGTGGAGACGAATCAGACCGTCCTGCCCGTGGATTTTCCCGCCACCGAATTTCCACCTTGCCCGCGAAGCCTTGGTACTCTGCAGGTTATGCCTATGAGGAAAAGCAGAGACTAATCTAGCAGGCAGCCGAGGAGGAAGAGCACCAATAAAGTCTTTCTCGGCTTCTGGTGATAGCATGGATGCGTCCTGCCTTATTGACAGTATAGGTGCTTTTTTTCCCAGTTTAGACACCCTGGGATTACTCACAGGTCTCCCATCCAAACGAGATGGATCCAACGCTTCTTAGTTGGACAGCAAAATCACCCAGTTGATATTTGTTCAGCTTCTTTATTTTAGGGCAATGATACTAATTTTAAACGCCCGATTGTCCTTTACCATCTTTCAAGCCCCCGCACACTCGAGACTCGCAGCGTGGCTCGCTTTCTGTCACGCACATTCACCCCTTTCTCCAACCGACCTTTTCCTTTCCTGAGTGCGCATGCGCTTCCTAAGCGCCTTTGGCTTGAAAAATTGCAACAGGCGAGATAGCTTCGGAGACGGTTAATTAACGCTGCGCTCCATCGGCTCCTTCCAAGCGCTTTTTGCCATTAAGGAGGGCGGCGACGACGACCGGCTTTTCTCGGCCGTTCCCCCCCTGTCTTAAAGGGCGGTGAGGATGCCTATGCGGGTGTGGGCTCGCGCCTGAATGAATTACTTGAGCTCGGCAGCGATAGCGCGCAGGGCGCAACCGGTGCAACGCGCCTCATTGGGTCTCTTGTACTGTTAAGCAAGGCGCTCGCTCCTCTGGCTCTCCGGAAAATCTTGGCTCCGCCCGTGCGTTTTTGCCCCGCTTAGTTTCTGATTCGTGTCGGAGCGCAAAGCCCTGGGAGACAGTGGCGGCCCTCCTCTTTAAAAAGCGCTCAGTCACTCAGCTAAGGCGAGGAGGGAACCTCGCTTCTGAGCGCGGAGCTGCCAAATGCGCGCCTCTTTCCAGCAGAGGACGGGGCGCGCGCTGAAGGCGTTCCAGGTTACAGAGAGGGGAAAGGGGCGCCCGATTGCGCCTCCGTGGCGACGCAACTAAAGGGGACGGGCGCAAACTTCTTTGTGTAAGATCGAGGGAGAAGAATTGGGGGGGGGGTGTTGACGTATAGGAAAGGTGTAGCAAGGTCCTTTTTTAAACTCAGTTTAATAGCAGTCCAGTGTTACTGTGTAGGTTAGATTTTGAGCAACGTCGGCTCCGGGGCTTTCAGACCCTCCGAGCAAGAGATTTCAAATGGACAGTTTTCGCGATCATCTAGGCGGGACAAGTGGGGCACTTTAAACACATTTCAGGACTAGATCGACGGGAAAAATGAAAGGGCGAGCGCGACCCGAGCAAAGTATTCAAATGCGCGAATAAATAACTCGTTGGAAGTCTCCGGGCGTCCTTTCGCGCCTTTCTTTTCAGCCAGGCGAGGTTCCTTAGGGTGCAAATGGGAAAGCAAGAAGGGGGAAAAAAACAAACACGCCCCTTGCCAAGTCGCGCTGTCTTAACTTTCCCGGCCATTGAGTCGCCTTTTGGGAACTGGAAAATGCTCGTGGCCGCTTAGTCTCTTCCGGGTTGAGAAAATGAGCGAGCGAGGCAATGATTTAGTAGCCAAACAGCCCTTCTCCCGGGCTTCCCTAAACTAAAGCACTCAGATGAGGTGGACTGGACTATATAGGCGATTATACCTCGCCTCCGTTACTAATTTCACTGGCCACAAAGGATATCGGTTTGGAGAAGAGGCGGTTTTCATCCGGTGGTCATAACTCGGAGTCTCCGGTTTGGCCTTGCAGTGGAAAAGGCGAGCAGGGAAGAACGAATCCTCATGATTTTTCTCCGTTGTCTGAAAATGAAGTCAGTTAAAAAAAAAATTGCCCAGTATTTGTCAGGTCATCATGATAAGCTATCATCGCCTGAGTTGGGTTTATACTTTTCACATAGCGTTGTCAGTGAGTTAGCCTATAGGGTGAGCCAAGCCATTGTTATGTATTTCCATAGCTTTATGCAACTTGGGAACCATTCATCTGAGATGAAACTAATGATCAATAAGATGATGTGGAATTACAATGTGTTTTCATTTGTTGCATCAGAGACCTTTAATTCAACTCTTCGTCTATCCAATGGCTACAGAATTTTGGTTGCCAATGTTGCCCTGAGTTGGCTAATTAAGTGTACTGTTTGGGGGAAGGAGGGCATATTTTGAAACACACAGCCAAATAAGCAATGGTGTATATTTCACAATGTGCTTCCTAGGTCACAGACATCTAGGATATACCTCCACCAGGAGTATGCCAACGATTGCTCAAGGCTGAATTGATTACATAAATCAGGAAAGGAAGGGAAGTGGAATAAAGCTTACACATCATAGCTTGTTGTTAAGAAAGAAAATTGGTTATTTTCTGAAACAAGGGATTATCAAAACTGCATAAAACATGGGCTAGCATAGGAAACTGTTTTGGTGCTGATGCAAACTGCAAAATGGGAAGGTTTTATCATGCTGTATGATGGTCTCATAATTTTAACATGACTCCCAATTTTTTTTCCATTTGGAGCCCATCTTTTGCATTGAAAGCTTCAAGGCGAGGTTTTATTGTGAAGTCACACTAGATGCTTTCAGAATAAATTTAGTATCATCGTGAAAGGTAATCTACAGGAGTGCTATCTTTCTCTCTTTAGTCAATGTTTTTGGCAAAACAAGAAGAAAATGGTAGAATAATTTGTAAAATTTATAAATGGAAGGTAACACAAACGGTGCAGTCCCATAACACAGAGATAGTATGATAAAGGACCTGCATGGAAGCAGAATTTTATAATGGTTCTAAGTCATTTTTCTCCAGCCCCCTTGTGTTTTCCTGGGAATATGCAGTGGGAAGGAATGAGAAAGAAAACAGATGCACCAGGGTTGGGAGTTGTTCACTAAAAGCACCCATGAAAAGTGCTATCAGGTAAAAAACAGATTTCTGTAGGGAGTTCCCAGAGAAGGCTTTTACTGTGCCTCAGTTCTTGATTTTATGGGCACCCCTAGACACTTTTTGTTACAAACCTTATTTTTTCTCACTGGTTCTTCTCTCTCTTTATATAACAAAATCCTTAAGGAAGAAAAGATGGAATTGCTGCACAGTTTTTTGACTGATGAACATTGGTGCTTGACTTGGCTGATAGCACCCTACAGTTCATTTTGCACAAGAGCGTATGTTTTTAAAATATGCATTACTACTAGTATTCCAAAGCTGATGGGCTTTGCCTACCTCGTCTTTGAGAGATTTTTGTTTTCAGCACTGACCATTTTTTCCCCAAAAGAAGATGCAGATGCTAAAAGAGCTTTGAATTTAGGATCAAATGTTCCCATTTAGCAAATTCACCAAACTATCTGCATATTCCTTTCTCCTGGAGCATATATATCTGTGTGATTGGAGAATGGAAATGGCTGGAGAATTATCGCCATTACTTTTCATCTGGCTGTTTTTTCGCTTTCCTACCAATATATGTTACGCAAATAAACAATATTTTTAGTTAATTTCTAGGCTTTTTAATGTGTAATTAAAATTAGCCCATTCCTTTGGATTAATCTTTGTTGAAATAACTATCATAAATATTAGAATATCTAGATGTGATATGACTTTTATTCAGAAATAAATTCCAAAATAAATTTTATAAAAGTCTGAGAGAATGAAATCCCACCCTGACAGTACAGTATATTTAAAACAACATAAAATGTAACATTGCACAAAAGTATTAATAACATAACACTGATAGTACATCATACTCTGAGGAAAAATGAATAGGAATTTGCTATAAACAGTAAAATGACTAAGTATCACAAATGTAGCTAGATTACAGATTGCTGTACAAAAGTTGTTATAAATACTTCACATCTAGAAAAAATAACACTCCACCTTTGAAATAGACATTTTCCCTCACATATAAACAGTCTTTGTAGGAAAAAAATCACAAATTTCTTTGCTAGCACCATTTTTTCCTTGTTACAAAAATTTAACATGTAAATTACAAATCTAAATGGCCTTTTTTCCATGATTCTGAAATAACATTAAGATAAAATCTGAATACATGTTAAATCAGCACAAGATATAACAATTACAGAAGACTACATATGGAGTATCTTTTGGAGATGTTTGAACTAGGAATAAATCTTGGTTCAAAAACAGCATTTTTATGTTGTATAATGTAATCCAAGTGGTTTTAATGTAATTTGGCAAGTTCAATTTTGGCAAACAAAGCAATTCAGCTGCATAAGATTTTAAGACTAGAATGTTTATAAAACTTTACTTTATAAAAGTGAACACTAATTTTGTTAATATTAAGACCAGTATTTAAAGTTAGTAAAGTGCCATTTCAGAAACACGGCACAAATTAGTATTTATTGCTATCACGTTTTTCTACAAATATAATTTTCTTTGTCAAAGAACATTTTTACAACTTCTGTACAATAATTCATGAAAGTGCAAATTAAGACTTTAAAAGTTATAACTGTTTTATAGGTATTGTGTTTTCTCTCTTTTCACAAGGATGCAGTCTCCTCTTTATTGTACAATCGTATCAGGATATATGCTATGGTGAGTCTTAGCAACTCTCAATATATTTACTGATCTTGTTTAGTTCTTCTGTTAAGTGCTTCATCGCTGTAGAGTATCTTTAAACCTTGTATGATCTTGCACTGGATGAGAAGCTGCCATACAAAGAATCTCTGAAAGGTTTTATGTGTTCTCTACCTCAAGAACTATTTAGAAATATTTCTTCATTTTTCCCATTTTCTTCTTGCCCTTCAACCTTATTTGCACTGTTCTTTTCCCAACAAAATGCATTTGTTGCTATTAAATTTAATGAGCGTTCAAGGCAAACTTTAGACATCCTTTTTTTTTTGAGATTCTTTCATTTCCTCAGGTTGCTTCAATTTCTGTAACAATTTAAGAATAGAATAAAAATTAGAAACACAATCTTTAAAAAAAACCAAAAATAGTTAACCATACTATAAATGGTCAATTACTTTCATAGTAAGAAAAGAAATAGATTGTCAAATACTTCTGGGCTTAATCCTCTATTATAATTAAACGCAATAATAAAGTCAATTTTGGGATAAATCATAGCTTTAATGATTCAGCTCAGACAACCAGGACTCAATTTGCAAAACACCATTTACATTTTAAGTAGCTGATTCTGGAATCTGTATGTGTAAAGTATGTTTGAAATTTTCAGAGTAATTTACATTTCCATTCTTTAGCAATTATTTTTTAAGGACATCTTTGCCAAGGAAGCTAAATATTTATCTTTCAAGAACTGTATTACACATGAATTTCCAGATGAAATCTTGGATAAGACTGATAGGTTAAACCTTTCTAAGATCATTGGAACATTTTGTGTATAAGACAAAAATATCAATTCAAGGTTCTCAAGCTTAGCTAGTTTCTCTCAATGGCACCCTTTCAGTTTGAGTAGAATCAGATTTTAATTAACTATCCTTGCAATATAGTTGCTATTGTCTCTTTTACATTACTGGTTTGAAAAACTGACATCCCAAACCAGTCCATATATATATTCACAAAGATACCACACTGAGGCCAATGAACTTATGACAAGAGAATTAGGTACTGTATTTTATATAAATTGAACACATCCTCTATTGCAGGTCTTTTCAACCTTTTCACAGATTGTACCACTTTTAGGACATGACAGTATTTGAGTACCGCCAGTGCTTAGCAATATGTGAAAAACCTGATAACCAAAAAAAGTGGGATTTTGGGTTTTACTGATTAGATTCATTTGTTGTTATAGAAATGGCTACTTTATAATATGGAAAAGAAAAAAGTTGAGGTTCAATGTTAATGCTTCCTTCTACTACAATAGAGGAAGTCTGCTCTTTTTCCCTTCTCCTCACTCCCTCCCCCTTTTTCCTCCCCACTGTCCTACTATTTGCTTTTGTATTTTTGTATTTTATTCTATAATCTAATAAAATATTACAAACTGTAGAAAAAAAGGAAAAAAGTACCAGTTTTAATTTTTTGGGGTGGCTGTTCCTTTGCTGAATCACTTTCCCTTTGCACTGACAAATGTATGATGAATTTATCCATGTTTATTAATATGCACCACTACCAGCTAGCTCAGGGGTCTTCAAACTTGGCACTTTTAAGACTTGTAGACTTCAACTCCCAGAATTCATCAGCCATCATGACTAGATGAGGAATTCTGGGAGTTGAAGTCCACAAGTCTTAAAGTTGCTAAGTTTGTGGCCCTTCTTAGCTCTCCTTCCACAGTGTAGTAAGAATGCACCCCCCTTCAATCCCTTCCCTGTACCCTTAAAGACACAGGAATCAAATGCAAAGCAAGTAAGGCTCACAAAATAAAGAAACACATAAACTCTGGGTTTTTTTTCTTTAAGCTGCCTCAGGCATATCACATGTCACAATGTTGCAACTCAAGACTGAAAGGCTCAGGCAATTGCGAAAAGCTTTAGCTTTAAATTAAGCCTGTTTACTTTCAAAGAAAACTTTCTAAAAGCCATAGACAGACTCAAGATGAGCGGGTAAAACTAATTACATTTGTTTAAAGGGATCAAACCTATGGAAGCCAATACTTTGGACTCATTGCTAGCCTAAAATACAGACTAAAATATTCCAATAACCAAAGTACACAAAGGAGCCTCAGCTGCCAGTTGATCCAGAACTAAATAAACCCACCTCCTTTCCAACATGTTGGCTTTTCATTTCATCAGTGCTGATTGCATTCTCCTGGCTGGAGAAAACAAACAAGGGAACCTTTTCTTCCAGCAACAGCTACTTCTTCTCTGTCCATTTCTTCCCTGCCTGCTGACCTCTCCTTCTCTTTCCCTGTTGTCTTTTTTCCCCTTTCCCGCGCAAACTACCTTCTTTTATAGTTTCTCCTCTCCTCCCCCCTTTTCTTCAGTTCACCTCCAGCTCCCAGCTGCTTCCAGAAGCACCAATCAGCTGGAGCCCTGCCGGCTCCTGGGGCTTCTGCAGAGCCCCAGACAGTTCTGCAGCTGCCTCTCCCTCAGGCCTGGGTCGCTTCGGCTCATTCCCCTCGCCTGCTACACTTGGCTAGCAGTCGCGTACCACCTGCCACGTGGCAAAGTACCACAGGTGTTATGCGTACCATTGGTTGAAAAACCTTGCTCTATTGGACTGAGTCAGAAATACTGATCTATCAAATGTTTATACAGATTGAAATATATATCAGCTATTTTAGTGGCATGAAAGTGACTTCTATTATCTAATTAATATAAAGAAATGTATTGTCTCTTTTAATAGGCTTTTGTATTGGGATACAATAGAAAAGCCTATTAAAAGTATTGTATTGTATATCTGACTTATAAACAACTCCAAATTATGAGCAGGCTATCTACAGATGGCTGACTGGCAATGAAATCCAGTCAAAACGGTGAACAGTGATTTCCCCCAGAGAACTGAAAAATCACTAAAGCTGCACAATGTCTCCATGAGCATCATGAAGATGTGTGTGCTTTGTAGTATACTGTGCAACCTGTTTCAGTGGTTTCCAAAAGCACTGCGCAGGTTCAATGGTTCTTTGGCTTGAGGAAGGAGAAAAGTATCCTCCATTTTGAATCCAATTTTTCTCTGTCTACATAGCAAGACAAACATTTGACAAAGTAATAGTTTACATACAAATTCACCTTGAGGACAGAGAAAATTATTTCTCCCTCTCACACACCACATACAAATATACATAGCAGATGCTAATAAAACATGGTAGAAAAATAATATCACCTTTTGTATATAAAACAAATGGATCTTTTTAAACTAAAATTATTCTCTTATAAAAGTAAGAACGGAAATTACACTGAACTGATCCAATACCCTCAGACCAGAGTCAATCAGATATTGGCTACATCTGCTCTGAGAAGAGTTGCAAAAGGTACATAAAATTAAGCACTATGCAACGAATCTGCACATTATATTAAAAACAGAGCAGGACTGTACAATGCCAATTTTATGTGTTTGCTAGGAGAAGACTTTTTATCAGTTATTTTAGAAAAAGGTTTAGTAATAATGCACACCCCCAATTTTCTCATATAGTTTGCTCTTTTTAATCTTATGTGATCATATATAACTCTTAACATATTAGGGAATTTAGAGATAAACATGCTTTTGATATATCCATTGTTAAATGGGGTGTCATTTTTAGATAATATTAAATGAAATATAGTCAATGTAAAATCTGTAAGGCAATTCTCCTAACTGAACCCTAATTCTAGACCCAGCTAGTACTAACCATGTATCTTAAACTATATTTACTATTTTTTATTATTTTTAAATCCAAATTATACTTTCTTAAAACTGAACTAGTATATTGGAGCAGTGTTTGTTTTTGCATTACACAATTATTCAGTTCTGTATTTCAGCTATCAGGCTAGGTTTCAGCGTGAGAGTGAGGTCAGCCATCAGAAACTCAAGTTCATTTATTGAAGCTACCCTATTAAAACGTTTATTCAATGTGGCTCTCAGCTAAAGTAGTCAATCTCTATTAAAGATTTGTTTGCATACAGTATATGAGAGCAAAAGATTTTATTAAAATAGAGATGTGTGCAATGGAACACCCCTATTCATGCAAAGGAAAGCATTTCTCCTTAAGGAGCAATGCAAAGAACAATACATTGAAGTATGTCCAACCTATTTAAATTCAAGTATCCTAATTTGATTATATTATACTCTAGTTCAATTTAAAAATTACACATATACACAAACAGTAAAGATTATTAAGACAATAACATACGGTATGTTTCCATCTGGGAAAGGTCCTAATGTGCTGTAATACTAACTGATCCAGGAACTGCAATTAATGATCTTTACTGATAACCTTGAAACATTTTTTAACAGAAGATGCTTTAAATGGAAAATGCTTCTATGTAGTTGGATCATTATCATCCCACAGTATATATACCATTTTATTTTACAGATTTTTTGATTTAGGAAGAACTTTTGCAGATTGGCCTGGAGACAGAATCTATAGGAAAAATAAACTGTGAAATAGTCTGCCCTCTGAATTCACATCATTTGTTTTAAAAGAATAATTAAAAGTGTAATTTATAAATTGAATCATACAGTTAGCTGAACTATTGGCAGTTCAATCTTGCAAATTGATTTCATCAATCATTTTGAAGCTGAATAGATCAGAATGACATGTAGATGATCTCCCCTATGGGTCTATCTTGCACTACTTCACACTGTGTCTCTCAAAAATCTTAGCATGACTTCAGTCCATATTATGCTGCATGGAAGCTGTAAAGATTTTGCTGCATTAGGACCAAGGATGGTTTTGATGCTGTTCCAAAGTCCTAACATTTGTACAGCTGAATTTATGATTTGGATCTTGCTTCTTCCTATGGCCTTTTCTGCAGTATAGTGAGCTGTTGAAGAAACAATAATTTTTCACTCATTCCCAATTACATACATAGCTTTGTTTTAAATATACCTTGCCCTAAAGAGTTTACACTAATAAATCATTCATAATAGGAATGTCCAGGACCACCTGCTTCAAAAGTAATTTCCCTAAGTCCAGTATTGCCAAGTGAGAAAAATGTGTCCTTATAATTTATTTATATGATTTATATATTTTGTTTGTCTGTTGCCTTTTACAGTATGTAGGAACTCAAAATGGCATATGCAGCGATTCTCTCTCTTACACTCCCAACAATAAAGACTTTGAGGTAAGTTGGGCTGAAAGAGTTTGTTTGCCCCAAAGTTCCATTGTGTTACTGATACATGTTAAATCCAATAAAAATTATTGGCTTCAGCATATATAACCTGATTTAAGATTATACAATACATGTAGGAAATATTTTTTTTTAAATTATGAGATTTGTAGGATGAAATCAATGCTCCCTGCTGATAGAATTTAAGAATAGAATTTCACAAAAGTGAGAGGTTCACGTGTACTCTGGAAAAAAAAAACTGTTTGATTCAGGGTTAGCAATTATATTGATACCTCAAACAAAATGATTATAAGTTCCTTCTGTGCCATTTCTGTTTACCAATGTAATATAATGACATTAACCAATAAAATATGTATTGAAATAAGGGGAAAATATCTTTCATAGAAAATTTCATAATATTAAATCAAGTAACAAATCATTCTGAATTATCTAGAATTAAAATTCTTAGTGAAACAAGGAAAAGCTTTAACATACAACTTGAACTAACTAAATAAATAAATAGTTATTTAATAAACTAGTTTTTGTACAGACTATACTAAGTTTTGAATGGCATCATATTATTTTCAACACTTTGTTTACTTTCTATAGTATTATATATATCTTTTGGCTTTCTAAAGATGAAAAAAGGCCTTTATCTATCCAAGAGTGAAGGTACAAGTGGAGATTAAAGGTACAAGTTTAGGATTAAAAATCAACAACTTTAGTTTTTGAATTTGACAAGGGATTCAAACTTACTGAAGATAATTTGTTTTTCTTTTGTTTAATTGAAGTGACATATAGTAATATAAATAAGTGCTGTGATGGAAAATGTATCTATTCTGCTATTTCTTTTTGAATAATTATCCAGGTATTAATCATTTTATTTGATAGCCATAATTTTCCATTTTTTAACAAGTATTTGAGAATAAAATTCTGCTCTATGTAAAATGGCAGGCATAGAAGTGACTCTAAAACGCTTATGAAACAATTGTTATTTCATTTGCAAAGCAGATTAACACCTGCTGCCATTGGAATAAAGAAGTTATATAATGCAACCCTTAATACATATATGGGCAGATGATTAAAAAGATGTGCAATTAATTATAAGTTTAAAAATAAACTCAATTATATCTCTCCTTCTTCCTTAAAAATGGTGTTAATAAAATCTATAGAAATGTTGTTCTTTCATGTCAGTGAAGTAAAGTAGCAATTCCAATTGTTTATGAAAAAGCCAGAGACAATCCATCATTTTTGAGCCAACAGAAATCACATCACATTCTTCTCAATCTTTGTTTGATTAATTTCTACTTTTGTCTATCTCAACCTTTGTATGGTTCCTTATTTCCGTATTATGAATCCTGGAAAGTATCTTGCTCTTGACAGATTCAGAAATGAGATGTTTACTTGAAATAAATTTGTTAACTATTTCAGGTAGCACTACAATTACCTCATCTAAGTTTGTAGACACTTGGAACAGCTTTTGCAATAGTATAAAAAAGGAATAAAACAACATTCAATATATCTAGCATAATCAATTTGATATATTAAACATTCAGATCAACTTCATGAGACTTCATCTGACCCTATTACTAATTTCAGCTGCCAGGAATAGAGTTTGGCTTAGAGGTTCTCATGTTTAAATCGTTATTTTACTAATGCACTTTTAGTGTGAATCAGTGCCTCTTCTTACTGATAAGGGCCACCTTGCAAGATATCAGATACACAGTGTATCCTGGGAATTGATTGCTCAGAAGTTTGGTAATAGTATATGAAGCCTTTAACCTTTAGGTCATTGGTTCAGATCAAATCTGGCCTACTGAAGTGACTGAAAATCATTATTATCTGGATCTTGCCTCATGGACTTTGACTAACTTCAGATATTTAGCTTATTTTCCAAATGCTCAAGCAGATACTCTAGAGGAAAGGGAAAAACAAAGAATGCAACAGTGTCACTATGCTTTAATATTAGTAATTTTAGATGCTTTTTCATGTATCTTCTTTATATATAGACGTACGTCTCCAAATGAGAAATGACTTCCATCACCAGAATGGACACCAGTGATAGACGAGATTATTTCCACTTTTGCATTCCTGCACACTTGTTCAACTCACCTCCAGTGGTGAGAAGAACAAAGTAATAATTAAGATTTGTAACTTGAAGATGGGGCAGCCCACTTTCAAGTCCACCTTTATCCAAGGATACTTGCTTCTGATTATATGACAGTAACTTCTCCCATATGATTGCTAAGAGGAAATTTATAAGAGAAAATGCTGTAAACGTTGTCTTAAGCTCCTTGAAAAAAAGGCCATATATAAAGATAACAAATATGATGCTCAAGGTATGATCTAATCATATGACATTGGTTTCATAATTTACATGCTTAAGGATTTGTTTTCTTCTGTGTATTTGAAATAACATGTCATAATTTCTTTCCAAAATTCCTTTGAGCTAAAAAGAATAAAAAGCATTAATATGCCATGTAGTATATATTTAAATGAACAAATAGCAAAAGAGGCATGAATGCTTCAGTAAATGTTAGTAAATGTTATTTTTTTTAACTTTGTATCCATTTTCACTTGTCCATAGTTATGTGTGAAACTATATCAAAATACACAAAAGGACATATTCCGTTCCTAATGACTGATTGGAGAAAACATAGATGGGTTCCCTGAAATAGAGTAGATGAACAGAAGCCTCCTCCTGCAAACAATACGTGAAATATTGAGTTCTTAATTATCTATATATTATTAAAAGTCTTATTGTCATGACCTTTAACTGGGGGAAATGAATCAAGGTACCTCAGCTCCCAAGGGAATAAAATTTGATTGCTTTGGGCTACTGGCTGCTGCTGCACTGATGCTGTGGTCATGTGATCTTCATTTTCAATTCCATGACCGTTTTCTACCCAGACATGCAATTCCTTGTTCCCTCCACCACCCAGCGGCAGCCACTTATCTGCCTGCTGAAAAGGGAAGGGGTAAAAGAAGGGAAAGGAGGAAAGAAGGAAGGGAGGGAGGGACAGGGAGAAATGAACACATGCCTTCCCCACCCCACCCCACCATCCCACACACCATTCCTGAACTTAATGGGACCTCTTGTATACTCCCAAGCACTCTTTCTAACCTATGATCCCCTATGTGTCATCCACAGTGGGAATGGGGCACCGGTTGTCTAATATATACTTGAAAATATATACTTGAACAGAGATATCACAAGACCTACATACAGCTCATGCTCATAATTGTTTAACATTCATAAATATGTTCTTTTACAAAGTTGTTATATGGTTTTACCATAATTTATTTTTGTTTAAGGCTCCTTGAAAACTACTTTGAAAAGTCAGCTATGATACTTTTATTTTTTTAAAAAAAATAGAATACTCTCATCAGATATTAAAATATACCACCAAATTATTTACCTTTGGCCACAAGAGAAAATTGTACATGTAAAACCCTTTTATGCTTCTTTAACTCTGATCATGTTCTCTACATGGAAAATTAAATTTGTGGAACTGTTGTTGCTTACTCTCCAATTTGGAAGGGAATTGTGATAAGTTGGAGAGTGGGCCTTCTCATGATGAACCATGAGAAAAAATACTGTTTGGCAAGAAATATCCATTTGCATGAGACTGGTAAAAAGTTTATGGAACCACAATGGAAAATGAATGCTAAAGCAATTTAACAAGATATCCTTATGTTACTGTACAATGCGTACAGCAGTTAAGACTGCATATAATGTTTACAGTGTATAGGGATTATTTTTTAAATAATTGATCATACAGCATGAAATGCAGCATGAACACAATTCAATTTTATTATGTAATGAAGTAATATAATGCTCTATAGCTGTTTATATTCACTTTAGAATAAGCACCAGTTTGAGATGATCATATTAGCTGTTAATCATTAAGAAGTAACATCTTCCTTTGAGCCATATGCAAAGAGCAGTTGAGTTCAGATTATCACAAATAAATAAATAAATAGCTTTTTCCTCCTCACAAAATAGGAACAGAGGAAAAGAAAAATGACCACAAATGGCTACTTTGGTATGAGAACTGAATACAGTTCAACAGGATCAATTGTATAACTCAGTGATGGCGAACCTTTTAGAGACCGAGTGCCCAAACTGCAACCCAAAACCCACTTATTTATTGCCGGGTGCCAGGTGGGTGTGGCCCACTTGGCGGGCGCAGCTACAGTGGGCATGGAAGACTAGGTGGGCATGGCCACTGGATGGGTGTGGCTGCAGTAGTCATGGCAGACTGGGTGGGCATGGCCGGGGTAGGCGTGGCCACCTCAGTGTTGCTTATGGGGAGGGACACCTGTGGGGGCAGGGCAGGGTTGGGGGAGATCCAGGGGGTCTCTGGCAGGTGGGATGGTGGGCTCCCCAATGGCGGCTCCAGGCTGGCTGGCCTTAGGCCAGTGATGGCGAACTTGTGTGCTGGGGTGATGGCGTGTGCCCACAGAGACAGCTCCACATGCCGCCTCTGGCACGTGTGCCATAGGTATAACTGTATAACCCAAGATCTTTCATTTCACACCTAATCCCTGAGCAGAAGAACTAACCAATCTTGTTTCTAATTAAAAAGATAAAATAAAAACATGGTGGAATAATTTTCAAGCTGTTCACAAGTTAAATCTTCAAGATACCTCTATTTTTTAATCAATCAATATGGACTCATAATCCATATTATTTATCATGGTAATTTTATAATTTAACACTGTTAGATGTCTCAGAAATTATTAGTGAGATTAAACAATATTGAATACATTCATAACAGCTGAGAGAGAAGGTTAACATTTTCAGGTTTTTTCATTTTCAAAAAAATATTCTGCGGTTAACAAATATTTCTAAATACCGTACTAGAACTCAGTTAAACAATACTACAAGTCAGATGTTTTTACTTTTTCACTAATAATAAATTACACCTGGTCTTTTTGGAAAACTGGATAGCAGATATGTGGAAAAGTAGTGATTTTGTTTCCAGTTAGAATCCACAGTTTTCTAAAAGTTAAAAATGGAATTAAGCCAGCCTATCAGGCTGCTTTGGACAATCTCTTGCCCATCCCCAAATTATTATCTTCATAACATCTGATGATGCCCCTGTATCGCACCATCTTACATTGGTCTGCTCCGAATAAAATGCTGTAAAATGGGTGCAACCTTCCAACCATTTGCTTCATCCACAGATAAGATGGAACAGGACTTCTTTAACTCTTCCTGTCAGGCTCTTATATTTTTTTTTCTCTTTCATTTGAAAGTGATTACTTATTAAAAGTGAGAGAAGAAAACTATGGATAATGAATATTAGGGAGCCACTCCCTTTTCATTATTGACACCTTTGTATGCTGCTACTGTGCACAATCAAGAGAAACTTCCTGCTCATTTTTATTGAATAATTTATTTGAACAAAAAGTAAAACTGGGTTACTTGTCAATTCCATAATCTAGATATCTGACAATGCATACAACAATATTATCTATTCTGGAGAAGTGAGAAGCCATTGAAAATGTTTGATTTCCATGCAACTTAGCTTATTTTCTTCTCCGTTATCTTTTGACTGTCAGTACTTCTATTCTAAGTTGTCTCTACTACATGCTAGTAACTATCGAGAAAGTATAATTATGCATTATGTCTTCCAGCAGAAGACCTATTATCCACACTTCTATGCATCATCGCACACCAGTGTCATCCTTGAATCCCATAATTGTCCAAAATTTGGCATCATTTCTCAGCTAGGTTTTTTTTTAATGTCATACTATCAAGATCTCATTTAGCTAAATGAAATAAAGGGCATAGTGGATGAGGAAAACCTCACAGTTAAGAATTGTAAAATCACCTCATGGAAGCATCAAATTGAATATTATAGCTAAGGTATAAACAGTGTTTGAACTTTTTCTCCCTTTAAAATGTAACTTTAAATAATAAGTAAAGTCTTTATTTTTCTTATATATTGTGGGAAATTTTCTCTTTTTTGAGCATAGGATAATTTTTAAAATAATCTTTTGCTGCTTGAGCAAAAATCCCAGGATTATTTTTCCTGAAGCAGGCAATGTTCTTCTCAACAGAGCTCTATCATAGTCTTAAGATAAATAATGAGAGGGCCTTTGTTTTCTGCCTGAAGAAAAAAATATGAACTGTTTGGGAAATTGATTTGATCATTATTTTTAAAAGAAAACTGTTTATATTTAGAAGTATATTACGTTTATCTAAGGCATTACCATTTAACAAAACTCTATAAGGAAAAACACCTCTTTATGTTACTTGATATTCTGGTTTCAGAAAAAAAAAATACAACAATCTCCCACCTATCAAGGACAATTTTTGTTGCAGTGGGTAGAGTGGAATAGGGGATAATGAATTGCATGTGAGAAAACAACTCATTAATATCTGCTCTGAATGGATCCTATCTGTTAAGCTTAAACAAAATACTTATTAATGAATGAAGCTGTGAAACTGAGAAATACAATCACCTGAATTTTGATTGTTTAATAATATGAAAGAAAGGTGTTGAAGCAACGAGCCTTTTTTGCTTAAAACCAAAGAACTGCAATCCAGTTCTATCACCTGGTACAGGAGTGCCAAACTGATGGCTGGTGGGCCGGATGCATCACACGCAGGCCATGCCCACCCTGGCAAAAAACATCATAGATACATCACATGACGTGATCGAGTTCGACACCCGTGGAAGAATTGGCATCCATTCATAGTGTGGACTTTTGCTTTGGGCATCCTGCTATCTATTGTGAGGCTTTATGAGGTTTGCCCAGAACAGATTTGGGATATGCAGCAGAATACTGAAAAATGAAAGTAAAAGTTCGTAAAAATAAGGTTAGAAGATTACTATACTTTGGGAAGAAACTAAGTTAATCTAACTGGCAAACAATAGCATGGCCACAGTTATCTTAAATAGTGATTATGATGAAGGTAATGATAAAATAAAATACTATGTAGCAAATACAAAATAATAGATAGTAAAATACTATGCAGGAAATATAATTTTCTGTATTTGACCAGATATAAAAACTGAATGTAGCCTCTAAATTCATTAGAAACAGCAATGCTTGTGATTAATGCTTCTGATTTTACCTAAATAAGGTTTAGGACTCACCTACAGAGTAAGATGTTAAGTCCCAACGCATACAGCCTAGAACTGCATCATCAATGCATTAAAGTTTCTGAACTGAGTGAAATGATTTGGTAAGGAAGTTTATGCAACCCATCTTTCTGCCCCCCCCCCCACTTCTGAAGCTCAAGTCTTCTGAAATACTCTTCAGTTACTATTCTCTTTTGCATAGTGGAGGCTGTGTTGCTTAGTCTCTAATGGATGTTTTGCTGTTTCTCACTGCAGCCCTGCAGGATATTGCTTCCATTGTTTTGAGAGGCACAAATGGGGCCGGTGAGTGGAAGGGTGGGAAGGGGGGGGGGACAGGGAAATAGGAGGTGTTCCAGTGTCTTTCTGTTTATACATCCGAATAATGTGACATTTTACAATATAGTCATACAACATTTTGTTTTTTTTTCTTATTATTTCTAGGTTGCTTTGAGTGGATGTATACAGATGAATTTTAGATTCGCCTATTAGTTTAACAAGAGCCAGGCTAATTTTTTGGTGAGTGGGAGGGCTCAAGTCACAGGATTGCAGTGGATGCTGTCTGATAGAAAAGGGAGAGGAACTGAGTTTTGACAGTTCCTTTCTTCCCCTGCAGTATCTCTCATGCCATTCAAGAGAATGCTCTGTAATTTATATGAAAGTTTGCCATTTCCCTAATTCTGTTTTGGCCTAACATAACTAGGGCACTCATTTGCAGAAATTGGCAAGAACTGACTGAGCGCTTCCCTTTCTCCCTGACATCCAGTAGAAGGTCTGAACTCACCCCAGAGTTTTAATTTCTGTAAAGTACACTGAATAATTAACAAAAGGATATTTAAGCATTAAAATCAAATAAATAAAGTATGTTTAATATTTGAGCCTTTATTAAAATCTATATCTGCCTACCGTAAGTAGTATCAGCTTTTAAATATCAAATAGTGTAAGCTGCCAAAAATGTTATAAGTTAGTTTGACATTTTATTGCTGTTCCTGCTTTTGTACAGTATCTGAGTTTTCAAATGAATTCTACAATATCCATCTCTAAATCAGCATTTTTTTGAAATAACATTCAGGCACTATTTCTAGTATGCATTTACATCCTCTTTCATTCTATTTGTTTCTCAGGCAATGTAAAATAAATTTAAGATAATACAGGTAAAATGGTAATAAAGCACAGAGTAATATTACATTCAGTATATTACAAATCTAATACTACTGGGATGCTACAGATAATGAAATTCTGTCAACAATATTCCTCCCAAGCATTGCTCTCTTCTTACTTTTTAGGATTTTCAAGTTGTTTTCATATTGTATCTGTTGCATCATGTGTTATGTCAAAATATATATACTAGTGGATCACATAGCACAGAACTTTTCAACCTTTTCACCCATTGTACCACTTTTAGGATATGGCAATATCTGAGTACCACCAGTCGTCTAGCAAGGTGTCAAAAACTTGATGACTAAAAAAAAAAAAAGGAAAAAAGTGATAAAGTACAGGTAGTCCTTGACTTAACAGTTCGCTTAGTGACTATTCGAAGTCACAATGGCACTGAAAAAAGTGCCCCCAAGCCACAGCCGAGCAAGACACCTGCCTGCCCACCTGGCAGTGCTCTTCCTCCTGTCCGAGGTTTTCATTGTTGTGAGAATTGGCAGCAGGGGTGGGGTGGGGGGTGTTTGGTTTTTATTCCCCCCGTCTGCTGAGTGGTTGCAGCAGGTTTTGGTCACTTCACATGACACTGTGACTGTCATAAATATGAATCAGTTGCCAAGCATCTGAATGTAAATCACAAGACCCTGGAGATGCTGCAACATTCCAGCTGATCGACGCTTCTTCTGGGCTCAGCAGAAGCGCCAGGATCAGCACCGAGCTCGAGCTGGAGCCTGGCGCTGATCCTGATGCCCTGACAGTCCTGAAGAACTGCTGATCTTGGCGCTTCCGCTGAGCCCTGACAGCCCTGCAGCTCCAGCCATCTCTCGCTCAGGCTTGTGCAGTGGTTCAGCTCATTCCCCTCCCCCACTACCACATTTGTGGGATGGTCGCGTACCACCTGCCAGGTGCCAGTGTACCACAGGTGGTACCCGTACCACTGGTTGAAAAGCCCTGACATAACAGATACACTGAGCAGTTACAAGTACTTTGGTATTCCACAGTCACATGGGAACCATGATGTAGCGGCTAGGAAGACAGCAACGTCCAAAAACCACCAAAGAATCAGTCAGGTCCTGAGGGGCCAGCTCAATGGGAAGAACAAGATCAATGCCATCAACATGTATGTTCTGCCAGTCATCAGACACTCTGTTGGTATAGTGAGCTGGCCAAAGGTCATGGAAACTGCTGAAAATCTGTATGTACAGAGGTTTCCACCGCAAGTCCAAAATGCAGAGAGTACACCAGCGGGAAAGAGGGGAGTCAGGTTGTGGTGAGCGTCAAAGCCACTGTCATGGATGAAACCTGGAGCACATCAATAAGATGGCACCCAAAGAGAATGCCTGAAGCAGCAGCAGATGTAGGAGGAAGATCAAGCAGAGGAAGTGCCATGGAAAGACGAGACCCTGCATGGGATGTACCATCAACAGTGGAGATAGCAGACATTGGGAAATCCTACCAGTGGTTGGAAAAGATTGGACTAAAAGATAGTACTGAGGTATTGATCATAGCAGCACAAAAATAAGCACTAAACACCATATCCATAGAAGTAGGGGTCTACCGCAGTAGGCAGGACTCGAAGTGCAGGCTCTGCAGAAGCCTAGATACAGTCCAACACGTGGTTGGCAGGAATAGCCTATACACTAAACAACACAATCAAATAGGTAGCATTGTGTACAGAATATGAGCTAGAACCTTCTAGGTTTAGATGGGAGGTCCCACAAAGATTGTGGAAAATAAGAAAGCTAAGATCCTATGGGACTTCCAGATCTAGACAGACAGGCAGGTACTGACCAATCAACCAGACATCGTAGTAGCAGACAAGTACCAAAAGAAGCAGTAATGATAGATATAGCAGTGCTATGTGACAGCAACATCAGAAAGGAGTGTGAGAAACTGGAAAAGTACTAGGGCCTGAAGGAAGAACTGGAGAGCCAAAGTAAAGGCCAAAGTGTGGTGAGAGTACTTGGGACTGTGACTCGTAAGCTGAGAGAGTGGCTCCAACAGATCCCACGAACTACATCAGAGCTCTCTGTCTGGAAGAATGCAGTGCTAAGAACAGCTAAGATACTATGCAGAACTCTCAAACATCCAGGCCTCAGGTAGAGGCCCTGAGGTTGAGGAACACACAGACCACCCATAGAGAACAATTTGTAATCATGAGACAGTATTATCTAAATATATTGGAGGGATAAATACAAGATTTATATGCAGACTTAATAAACAGGCTGCATGGGAACAATAAATTTAAAGAAAAATGTGAGATATGCTGGTGCATGCCAACTATATGAAACATCTGAATTAATGAATGTACAAATTTCATGAGAGTCTTTAATAATGTTTTTAGCTACTGTGCAACTACTATGGGTGGCATTTGTACCAATTGGTGATGCAGCGTACAGCTTTCTAGTACAGCTGTGGTGCAAGAGAAAATGAGATGTGGAAAAGATGTTCTCTCATGGCGGGAACTCTTGCTTCAGCTTGCCTCCTGGGGCTCTGCCCACCCAACTTAAGTCAACGCTCAATGCCAGCTCGTTACCTTTTCACAAGTTTCATCAAGTTGCTTTGGCTAACAAGGTGCGTAGCATATAAATTAATATTTTTTAAAAAATTAAAACCGCCAAAGTAAAAACTGACATTCTATTGCATCATGCTACCATTTCACCATGCTTAAATTGAGCAGTTACTGTTGTGGCGAAAGGTTGGTTCACTGTGAAAACAACTGTAGTACTGCAAGGATAAGATACTTGCTGAATGTCTGACAGTCATTCAATTCATAGTTACCTCAAAGGTGCTTTCTGTCTTCAAAAGACAACTGGACTGTTTTACTCCTTGAGGAAAAAGAAGAAAACATTTCACTGCTCATCCAAGAAGCCTCATCAGTTCTGATGGTAGGGGGAAAGAAGGAACTGCTAGATGCCAATTTTAGTGTACATTATCAGTTGTAAGAATTATTCTCTAAATACTGACTATGCAGAACTCTGTGGCAATGTTAAAGACACTTGTGGAAATATGTGCATATGTGCTAATGTGCATTTGTGAGTGAATTTGGTAACTATGAGGCAGTGCCCTATGGGTCTCCAGATGCTGAATTACAATGTCAGCCCCCTTTACATTTGGCTGCAGGTCTCCCACCCCTGAAAAATCAAACCTCTCTTTAGCTTAGAAATACATTTCTGAAGGTTTTTTTTATACTTGACAAAAGTATGACCCCCTATTAGTCAATTTCAAAACTGTAGCTCTATCTGCAGATACCAGTTGGACCTTTTTAATAAGGCTTTAAAGCTTTAAAACTTTACTATAATTGGTCAATAACAACCTACATAAATATTTTGAGTGCGTACCTGCTTGTTATAAAGTTGTATACCCTTCCACAATCACAGCATGAATACGACCTATTTATAACAAATTTAAAAAGTATACACTGTGGAGATAATCTGTCAGCAATGCTATTATCATTCTGAGCTCTTTCATTTTTTTCCAGACCAAAGTTGCTCTTTCTGGTGCCAGGTAAAGTATGAATATCCACATGCACAACTGGATGTTTGCAAAGGAAGATCTCTGAAATCATTCAGAAGTAAGCAAGAACACAGGAATAAAACCTAGTATTTCCTTCCTTCCCCCTTTCTTATTTTTTATATGTTAGTCTACATAGAGCATATAAGAATGTCTAACAGAGGAATGCTTTCCAAGAAGAGGGAATGTTTAGAGATGACTCAATCTTTGGAATATGCTGTGTTAGATTGTTTTATTGGGGATGGTGGGGGCGCTTGAATGATTTTTTATGGAGGAAATGCAACCAAAGACCTTTCCTGACTTATGTCTAATCATCTTCATGATATTGTCCTTTCTCATGAGGGAAAGAGGCTTAAAATATGCCAGCACTTTCCTCCTTGTTCCAATAACATCAAGGACAGCCTCAAAGTGTGCAGAATCTGTTATGCTTTGCTACTCAATATGTCAGAGGCAAAGTCAGGTGAACAGTAGCAAGCAAGATTGGAGAGGCACTTATTGGCTGTTACAGCCTGATGAGGGCATATCCTCTCTCCTCCAGTCAACCTTGTGTGATGACATTCTGCTGTCGTTTCCTTCAAGAGATGGAGACAGCAGTGCATGAGACAAAGAGAACTACTTGCTGGGGTTTCAGTTAGCATAACAGTAAAATATTATAACAACAAAATGGTGCAGTAGGATGAAATAACACAGAAACTATAGGACCAAGCCCCCACCCCATTCCAACTGCCTCCCAAACAGAGCTGAGAAGAATTTGGAAGCCAGCATCTGTTGTCTGTATAAAGAAAGAAAAGTAAGAGAATCCTGCTTGTGACTCAGCTCCTTTCATGACTTTAATCTTTTCTAAAGAAAACAAACAAACACACAAACAACCTTTATTCAGTTTGGGTTATGACCGATTCGTCTGGAAAAGGAAGAGCCTCAACATCTGTGTTTGACAGATTTTCTCCCTATCAACTGGTAAGTGTAAAAGAGGGAGGCCATCAAAGTTGAAGAATTATCCAATTGCTTTGTTGATCTTACATTGTACATGCAACATCAAGATAAACACCAGCATTGTTATAACTGAAGTAATATTGATAATATAGGCAGTCAGTAAAACAAGTATTATGCTAGAATAATTCCTGACCAACTCAAGGAAGAATGGAGAGCACCTTCACTCAGCATCAGGAAAGGCAGAAAAAGCAAAACTTTGGTACTGTGTTATATAATTTCCAATCCAATATTCCAATGCTGCTATAAGCCATATGTACAAATAGGTTCCCAAAACAATAACAAATTAAAATTAAACAAGCATAGAGGCCACAATTTAAGGACCCTTGACATGGGCATTTGAAAATCTTGCATTCTGTCCAGTTTAATGCTCAAATGGCCTCTGCCTGCTCAGTAACATATTTGAATAGATAGTCTTTATTATATGCAATCTGTGCTAGCCACACATTTAAGTGCCAAAACAATTGGGAACGTGGCAAGCCTTTATATAAATGTACACTTTTCAGATAAATGTTCTATTTTGCCATTTCTTCTGTATATCTATTCAGAATGTAGTTGGTAAAATATATGCATGGAGTGTTCCTTCCCAAAATTAATTTTATCAGGACTTTGCAGCTGCATTCATTCCTACATCCATGAAAACTGTTTCCACAATTGAAACAGATGGATACCCTTCCATGTATTTAAAAATACACAAAATAACATATTCCCTGTGAGTTTGTGGCTGCCTAGGTAATGGCCAAAGGATAAAATCGGAATAATTATAAGAAAAATGTTTTTTTTTAGTGCTATCGTATTGTTAAACCAATTAATGGCTCTTAATATTGTAACAGCAAAGTAGAAAATAAATGCCCTGAAGATTATTTCATTTTATGTGGTTTGAATCTGATTAGCGGTCAGTTCTGATAGGCAAAACCATGTGGGAACAGTAATCAAGGTTTTTCCTCTGCAGCTCTCTAACAACTGGAAAAAACTCTTGGCTCTTGTCCCAAACGATGATAGGATATTAACCTAAAATCTAATTAATCTATGAATGAATTATGGGACCAAAAATACACTACGTTATAATCAATTTTAAGTGAGTTCCTAAGAGAAGATAAGATGAAGAAAAAGCTGTAAAATTACCAGAGGTTGATATATTCTGTTTATATGACTGATGATTTTTAAGGGGATAATTTTACAATCCATCAAACTTTTGTCAGCTCGAACATCATGCTGCCAAGCATATGCAGTAAATTAATTTTCAGATTTACATATTTATTAAAAATCTTATTGAAACCAGCAAGAAATGAGCTATGTTTGAATAATAAAAGAATGTGTTATTCTATTGAATACAAAAGCCAGCAATGAATATACACTACTTCGTTCTCTTCCTATAAAGACCTTATAATCAGGCAATAATCATATAAAATGCTATCTGAATTACCAAACAAACAATTTATTAAGATGCCCAATCAAATTAATACTTAAGAGTCTAATAAGAGAAGTCAATCTGTAAATAGGGATCAACTTTATAGCATACCATATTTTTTCCAGCTATCCAGAAACCATTGCTATCCTCAGAAACACAAAAGGAAATGAAGCAAGAAAAGTACTCTTAAATATTAATTTTAAAAATTTGTATGCAAAATGGTATTTTATTGCCTGATCTGGCCTAACCTGTGGATGAGATTAAATGTATATTTCCCTCTTCACCTATGCTATCATTGCCATATTGTACTACTTTATGGATGAAAAAAATTCTCGATTAATTGTTTTTTTATTCCATCACCAAGCATTTGTATTGTGGATCCATTTATATCATCAACCATAACACACAATCATCTGTACCACCATTCAGCCATCTCCAAACAATAGATTATTTCCTAAAATATATCAAATGCACCATTATTATATTGTGTCCATGATCAAGCCATACAGATATTTGGAAGCAATATCCTTCTGATCAATACGTATAGTGCCAAAAGAGAAGGGGAAAAAGCACACCTATTTCCCACTATGTCCTGTTTGGAAAGTTTCCTAGGAGCAAACAGCCTGAATTGGAACAGAATTATATTGAGTTATGATGAGAATCAGTGAAGTAATTTTTACCTGTTCTTCCAGAAATTTCATGTTCTTCTGACAGCTACTTAAATGAACCTATGTTGCATCGGTGGCCATCTCAAAGAGCATGAGACGACTGCTAGCATTTCCATAGCACATCAAAATGGGTAAGCAGTGGATTAGTAGGCAGGGAAATGTGAAGTAGATAATTAAAGTAAGGGGGGAAAACATATTAAATATAATGTCCAGTCCCAGTAATTCTTGGCAGCCCATTTTAAGCATAAAAAAAATTAAGTTTCTTTTAAGTGTTGGCCATTTTAATTTGTACCAATAATTCAAGAGTTTACCTAGCACGTGTCCTGCAGAGAAAGTGTAACAATAATTAAATCTGTTTATTTATTTAAAACATTAATGTAG
Organism: Crotalus tigris; assembly: GCF_016545835.1. Classification (NCBI taxonomy): domain Eukaryota; kingdom Metazoa; phylum Chordata; class Lepidosauria; order Squamata; family Viperidae; genus Crotalus; species Crotalus tigris. The sequence goes on along the minus strand of NW_024100544.1, from coordinate 1,614,625 downwards.
CCACTAATCATAGAGTCTAGCTGGCTCCCAAATGGTGAACGCTGAGCAAAAAGATTATTTCCTGGGGTAATTTTCTTGTAAATTTGGGAAACATTGATTTGAAGCACTGTCTCAGTTCAGCATTCGAAGAGAAGGCCAGCTACTGTTTCTGGGAGAACCAAATTAGTGATTGGATATTCTTCCACAGGAAGAAATGGGAAAACATAAACTGTTCTTTTATGAAAAAGAATATAAGCACTTCTTTCCTTTTTTTAAAAAAAAAACTATGCTACCCTCCAAAGAATAGTAAGTCTTGTAAAATCCTAAGCATGTCTCCTCAGAAGTTCTCTTCCTCATGCCACTTACTTCACATATACAGTATGCGTATTTCATCTCTTACCTAAGAAAAATAGCACATGTTTGCTTTTCTGTACAAGAAAAGAATTGGACATTAAAATAGAAATGTGCTAGAAAAGGAAGATTTGGAAATTGCAATTTCCCCTATAGTACGTGGCGTAAGAAGAATAGAGAGCCAGGCAATTAGGCTGGGTGGGTCACACCTCTCCTCTCTCCTTTTTACTCTTCCCTGTTAAGCCAATCCCAAAGATCTAAAAGAAGCAACTTCTTTGCAAAGCATTCCAACACTAAACTACCCATTCACTGTAGTACAGTACACAATATCCACAGTACCCACTGTGTTCTTACAATGTTCCCTCTGCCCTGCTGCGGCAACAGCAATAGCAGAGGGATAATGTGCTTGCAATAATGAAAGCAAAATGAAACTTGGTATAAAGACAACTCCAATGGCAGAAACAACTGCTGCAGATCAACAGTGGCAATTGTTGCTCCTCAGCTTTCAAGTGGGTGAATCAGTACTTTGCCACCAGGTATCCACACTAGAAGCACAGTCTATGCAAATGCAAACCTCATCTGACCTACCCACTCATTGCCCAGATATAGCTTCGCAAAGGCTAAGCAAGATGGCAAGTTACATCTTCTCTGGCTGTACTAAGTGCTTCCTCTATTCTTCTCATGGCTTCTTTCCCAGGCAAATGAAAGCAAATTATCACGGCAGAGATGCTTGGGGGAGTGCTCTTCACAGCTGCAGACTATGGCAGATAACAGGCAGATCAGGTAGGCCAGGAAAAGACCCAGAACGCTTGCCAAGTCCCTCAAATGACAGAAATTGAAAAGCTTTGAAATCTATCAGAGGTATTCATATTAATAATTTCCTTTATCAGAAGATACTGCTAAATAATAATAAGAAATAACAAAGGCATCAATTGGAAGTGACAACAGTGGTGGTATTTTGAAATTCACAACCATTTTACTAAACACATACAGGTAGTACTTGCTTAACAACCAATCTTTTTATAACAGTTTGAAGTTATGATGGTCACCGAATGGGTGCTTTATGGCTCATAAAGCACATCTGACCATTGTAAATGATCATGCCACCCCCTGTGGTCACATGACCCCATGTCAGGCATCTCAGCTTTACAACTCTTCTTGACATTCCACACTCACGTGACCATGCTCCACAATGATTTTGGCCAGTTTCAGGGGAAAAGCACCCATTCAAATGAATGGGTTCATTTAACAATTGCAGCAAAAAGGCCATAAAATTACTTCTGGTTACATGGGTGCCTCAGCTTATGGCCATAATTCCAAGTTCAATTATGGTCATAAATTGAGGATTACCTGCATTGCCTTAAACATTCATTCTACTCTTAGTGGGTATGATGGGTCTTGAATTGGTTAAAGTTAACTGAATTGGTTTATCAAATTATTAATACTGATAACTTTAGGGCTAAAAAGAATTGCAGAGCAGCCCAGATTTAAAGGGGAAAAGATGTTTTGGAGTTCAGTTGGATTTGCATGTCATACCTATCACCACTTCCCTAATTTAAACATATCTTTTGCTAGGAAATGATACGGTCCTGAAACATCCTTGCTCTTTGAATCTTGCTGTATATGATGCGTAGCCTTTTTTAAGGGCAACTAAGAATACAATTCAGCATTTATTCAATTCTTTTGCCTAAAATAGAGCTAATCCGTAATATGACAAAAGTTCTTTTTGCTTTACATGTTGACTTCATTTGAATGATTTTGAGATATTAGAAAGCTTTAGAGTTATGCAGGACTTTGGATTCAAAGGGAAAAGAGGGCTTCCATTATCAGCCACTCCTAAACCCAAATAAAGCATGATCCTGGGAAAAATTACAGCTGCTTTAAAGGACTGCCAGAAAATGTTGTGTGACTGCCCATGTGTAAATGTACAATAGTTGTTATGGCTGGTATTTATCCTGTGTTATTCCAGAAAATCAGCACCATAAACCTCATGGTCTTCAACATGCCATTGGAGGCCTGCTTTCTTGGCTCAGAATGCAAACTAATGCCTGGTCCTAATATTGACATTCATACGTTCACCATAAAACAGTTCTCTGACAGGTACCTTTGGAAAGAAGATAGAGGTTTTTATGGATCCTAGTCACATCACCTCCCCACCCATTTTTCTTGGCTTGGTTTGCTTTCATGACTCAGCTGTAAGAAGCTAAATCCACACCAGTACAGCTGGCTCACTCAGGACCAAGACCACAGACCAAATTGGCTTCCTCAGTCATGATCACCTACTGTATATGTTCTATTTTGAACTGATCTGGCATACTCAATTTACACCTCCCAGAAGGAACAAATAATTGTTAATGAAGGTTTACCTAAACCATATGAGATACAAAAAGAAACAAGACAGGGTTGTCATTGTCTCCTCTTTTGTTTATTTTAGTTTTAAAAATATTGAATTGGAGACATAAGACAAGATGAAGGGATTAAGGGCATACAGATTAAAAAAAAACTTTATAAACTAAGCTTTTGATGGCTTGATGCTTGTTTTGGAGGATTGTTTAAAGGGAGCTGAAATTTTAATGGCAAATTAAAAGAATCTGGTGTACTTGCAGACTTTAAGATCATTGAACAGAAGACAACGATGTTGACAAAAATATGAAGAAACAAGATCAAATAGACATGGTGAATAAAACATGTCTTAAGGTTGAGAACAAGATAAAATACTTGGGCATTAATATGACAAACATGAACTGTATGTTGTTTCAAAATAACTATTGTATGTTAAGACTTGGAATGAAATTTAAAAAAAGATGTGTTAAACACAATTGTCACTGTTGGGGAAAATTTATTTGATTAAGATGGATGTCCTGCCTAAAACATTATTTTTATTTCAGACAACACCTGTTTGAAAATGCTTATCTTTCAGAACATAAGAAGGTTCAGAGGATACCAAGTATCCAACAAGTCAACCCTGAGTTAACTATATTTTCCACTATGATAATTACCCTAATTAAATATCTGTCTGCATGAACTTCAGATTTACATAGGTATACAGAAAAATGGATGAAAGCTTTACAGAGGGATGATTCAAAGTTGAAATAAGGAGGAACTTCTTGCTTATAAGAGATATTAAACAATGGAAAAATCTGCTTCTTGGGCCATTCAGTCTCCAATATTGGATGTTTTTTAAGCAAAGGATGGACAGTCATTTGTTTTGGAAAGGCATAAGGATTCCTGCCCTGGGTAGGGGATTGGTCCCAATCCTATGATTCTGTGATAAGTAGAAGTCTATGTCAGATATCCAAGTGCAAAGCTTATCTGGATTGGGGGTGGAACACATACTTTTAGAATTAAATAATGGGTCCTACATCAGAAGTTATAGATTTAGGGGTTAGTCCAGTGCTTCTCAACCTTGACAATTTTAAGGCATGTGGACTTCAACTCCCAGAATTCCACAGCCAGCAATGCTGGCTGTGGAATTCTGGGAGTTGAAGTCCTCATGCCTTAAAATTGTCAAGGTTGAGAAACACTGGTTTAGTCCAATTAATTTAATTTTATATATCAGCCCTTGAAAAGGACTATGTATCATTTTTATAGCAACAAAATGATAGGAAAATAAAAGGAAAAGCTGGAGTGCTTATTAGTGAACAAATGTAATCTATAGTCTAGAAATACCCTTGGATGAACAACCTATGTATAACAAAGTAAACTTAATATTTGCCAACCAGGTCAAGTTTATATTAGTCATGGGATGTAACCCATCTGGCCTAATCTAGAAGAAAATGAGAAATACAAAACAGTGAATGCAGGGAAACAAATTGTTCTTTTCAGAAACAAGATGCCTCCTGCCTTTTTTTTTTGAAAATTAGAAATAAAAAGGAAAAAGAAAAACCAAGAAGGATAAACTCATGACTGGCAGGAAGAAACAAGGCAGTAAAAGTTTTATACTCCTGTCCAAGAAAGATTTCAAGGCCTTAAACATTTAGCTAATGTAACTTTTAATGTCAGAACACATACTGCATGTTTCATTCTTTTTCATACATGAAAAATGGTTTAACTTACAATTTTACACAAATTCAACAAAACCTAAAAAAAAAATGTCTCGATGAAGGAAGATATCCTTCCAGCTTCTTTTTTGCCTTAGAGCTGCTAAGAAACCATTCTGATAATTACAGATCAGATAAAATTCAGTTTTTTTCGAGTATGTTACTGAACATTAAATATAAGTACAATTGTCTACTGCAGTGGTTCTCAACCTGTGGGTCGGGACCCCATTTGGGGTCGAATGACCATTTCACGTGGGTCGCCAAACAAGGCTGTCCACCATTTTTTTCCTTTTCTTTGGCCACGCCCCTAGCACATGGTGATGTATAAGTGGCTAGGGGTCACGACAACATGGGGAACTGTATTATGGGGTCGCGGCATTAGAAAGGTTGAGAACCACTGGTCTACTGGAAATGTTTCCACATTGACACTTCCCTTCCTTAAGTGAATACAGAAAGCTACACTGAATCCTTTCCCACAAAATTCTACTTCTTATGTATTTTAAACTATTTCTTCTTCTTTTCTTTAAATGCAGAATATCAAACCAGTGTTTTCAAAACTATAGTCCATAGATCAGTACTGGTCCATGCAAATATCTAGGTCAGTGCTCCCCCAACCCTTTCCCTTCATTATCCAAAATTGCTTCTCAGAAAGTCCTTTTTTACCCAATGTAGGTAAAACAGTTCAAAACAATTTAAAGGTCCCAGTTGCAATTGGGTAAAGGTTATTTGTTGTTACCCAAATAAAGATCACTTTTACCCAATTCTGGTCACTTTACCCAGGTATGATCTGAATCTTTAAGAAATATGAAAACATTCATTCTTTCCTCCAACCAGAGCACTGCATCCGTAACTGCCTGCATTCTGCTCAGAGGGGGAAAAAGAAGCTTTGACCTAACAATGAAGCTTAGCAGGTTTTTGGTTTTTTTTAAACTTACCTTTGCATGTATCATTTTGTGCATTTTTGGATACAAAAAAAAACCCCTGAAAAAAAATGCTCCCTAGCTACATACAGTTTGTGAAGCACTGATTTAAACTATGCCTTTTCTAAGTTGCAAGTCAAGAGATAGAGATAAACCTTTACTGCCTTGGTTTTGTGGAATACATAAAGCCAGCCTGTATCTTTGCTTGCTTTGTGCTATAATTGTGGCAGTCTTTCCTCTCAGATTCCATACCCCAAATTTTGAGAGGAATACTGTACTTCCCCTCTCTTCTAGTAATCTGGAAAAATGCATCCTAGTTCTGCTTTTTATTACAGGTAGTCCTCGACTTACAACAATTCGTTTCGTGACCATTCAAAGTTACAATGACACTGAAAAATGTGACTTATGACCGTTTTTCACAGTTATGACCTTTGCAGCATCCCCGTGCTCATGTGATCAAAATTCAGATGCTTGGCAACTGGTTCATATTTATGACGGTCACCCAGGACACTTCGCGACCTCCTGACAAGCAAAGTCAATGGGGAAGCCAGATTCACTTAACAACTGGGTTACTAACTTATCAGCTGCAGTAATTCAGTTAACAACTGCGGCAAGAAAGGTTGTAAAATGGGGCAAAGCTCACTTAACGATTTCTCATTTAACAACAGAAATTTTGGGCTCGGTTGTGGTTGTAAGTCGAGGACTACCTATACCGTGTGCTACTTTAACAATTCTGAAAGTCAACTACTGAGGCAGAGAGTGTGTTGAAACTACATGGTGAAACTCACAAAATCATACTAGAGTTCAAGTTTATGTGGGGTACAGAAAAATAACTAAATTTATATGATTAATGTAATTAATTCTTTATTCGGTACTGCCACTACATTTGCTTCCATAGTTATCACCGAAAAAAATCTATCAGAATAATTTAATAATACCTACAATTGACTTTAGTTTTAATATAAAATGCTATGATCTGCACACATTTGTCCCACAGAATTTTACTGCAGCTAAAGCAGTGGTTCTCAACCTTTCTAATGCCATGACCCCATAATACAGTTCCCCATGTTGTGGTGACCCCCAAGTGGGTGTGGCCACCAATAAGAGGGAGTAGGACAGCTAGGGAAAAGGGAAAAAATGGCGGACAGCGTGGTTTGGCGACCCCCGTGAAATGGTCGTTTGACCCCAAATGGGGTCCTGACCCACAGGTTGAGAACCACTGAGCTAAAGAGTACTGTTGCCTGACTTCTTCCAGTTGGTATTTTAAATTCCTTGGTTGTAGAGAGGTTATTCTCTTTCCGCCAAGAAATTTCCCTGAAACAGTTATCATTTGAGGATTAGTCTTTCGTTAGATTATTTCTTTCAATAGTGTCAGAAGGTTTACATGGATATTAACTCTACTATTTTCAACGGTGAAATAATTTTTTCCAGTAACTTCAGTGGTTTTTTTTTTAAATCAGGCACACAAATGATTGAATTTGCCCCTCTTCCCTTGTAACAAAATACCAAGTTACAAACAAGCTAGCAAATACCAAATGGGATGCCATCTGGTGCAATGAACAGAGTGTAACCAGTTCCCATGACTTCCAAAATAAAATCTGAAATGGATATTCATTAGATCCCTGAGTGGTTTGCAAAACTGCCTTACCACTGGAAGGCAATTACTTTTGACATTGATTGACTTAAGATAGTTTAAAAAGATTATTCCACAATAGCCAAAGCCTTAATTTGTTTGGATTGCTCTTCATGAGATTTTCTAGTATTTATACACATTACATGTGCTAACATTTATAAATGCATCTATCTTTATACACCAAAGCTAACACATACTGTATAAAAGGACAGAGGAAATCCTATGCAATCCTAGCAATGTACTATTTTATTTTATTGGTTGCTTAATTCTAATTAGTTCAGATTACTTTGCTTGTATAACAGAATACAGACACTTGGCGCATATTTGCACTGCAACTTGAAAAACACCTTTATATGATTGCATATAAAAATAAATGCAGAGGAATGGATTTATACCCCAAAATCTTCCAACAGACTTTTCAATATTTTTAGGACGGGATCAGGCAGGTAAGACTTATTTTCTTCATGTCACCAGGGCATCATTACAGATTCTGATATTATTTGGCTTGTAACTTTCAAAATTACTTAATATTACAGCTAAAACGCTTACATTTTTTGAACCAAAATTCAAAAACACTTATTCTCTAGCACATTTAATTTATTCTATTTATTAATTTACCATATTTATAATTATGCAACAATACATATAATTTCTATTATTTTTAAGGTATTCTAATAAATATAGAAATTTATTTCGCATTCTGTTTTTCAGTTCTATGAAGGTGTGACCTCCATCATGCCAGATATATAACCTCAGTAAAGTTTAATACTTCCTGTTATAAAAAAATTAATGCTGCTGATGTATTTCATTCCTCTCTGCCTGTTCTCACCTTGTTGCATTTTGTTTGATAGTTATTGAAATTTGAAGCCCTACATGACCATTACATTCTTGCCGTAAAAAGATTACAGATAATCATTGAGTTATGACCATTCATTCAGTGACCATTCAAAATTACAATAATGCTGAACAAGGGGACCAGTCTGTAAAGGATCTGTTTGTGAAGCTGAAGCTGTTGCAGTTGTCTCTATGGTCATGTGATCACAATCCAGACCCCTGGGTATCTAGCTTGCAATTACAACATTACAAGGAGCCACAGTCACCTGATTACCATTTGCATCCTTCCCTTCTACTTTCCAGAGGCAAAGCTAAGGAGAAGCTTTGCAAGTCCCTCCCTCCATTTTTTTGTCTGCTGTGGAATATGAGATCCACAGACTCTTGTACTCTATAATGTCCCCCACCTGCCCATAACCTCCACTGATCCATCCGCCCTTCACAGCACCTACCCATGGCAATTTCTAGCTCTGTAGTGCCTGCCTGCAGCATCCCTCCACTGTGGCACCCATGCAACTCTTTTTGCTTAACAAACCTAGTGATCCTGGGATTATGAGGCAACTGGGATTGCCAATGCTAACAAATGCAGTCCCATGATATCACACTTTACAACTGCATGACTTAGCAAAGGAAATTCTAGTCCCAACTGCTATCGTAACCTGAGGATTACCTGCATCTAAAAATTCACCAATTCTGATGGAAATCTATGAATAAAATCAAGAAGAAATAGCTGTAACTGTCATGGTCAAAATTTTCAATACACAGAGAAAATAACTGAATGTATGCTAGTTATCCTTAAAGTCTATTTTTGTAGTCTTGAATAAAGTGTAGAAAGGTGTTTTTTTTATTTCATATGCAGTTGAAATTTGGGAGAAACTGTAATCTTAAAAACTGAAAATCGCATTAAGAGTTTAAATTACATTATTAAAAATGAATAGCAATGCCTCCAATTATTTTCTTGTCAATATTCTCAACACTCAAAATCAGGGTCAATCTTTAACTGTTACAGAACAGGAGTTAGTTATGCAATGGATATCCAGCAAAATAATATCAATTATAATAAATTTAATGGTAAATGGTGTTCCAATATAGAAAGGTACCTGATGATATTTCAAAACAAGTCATATTAATGAGTTGGTAGAAGTCATTTAAACATTTAGAATTTGTAAAAAATTCAACTCTTAACAGCAAAAGTTTCTTTTATCATTATAAAAATAGTGAAAAGGTGCAGGTGATTAGAAAATGAAAGAAAGAAAGAAAAAGAGAGAAAGAAAGAAAGAAAGAAAGAAAGAAAGAAAGAAAGAAAGAAAGAAAGAAAGAACATAGGAATGTTAGTCTGTTCCAGATTCTGAATAAAGAAAAATATATGGGAAAATATTCAATATATAAGTACTGATTTGGCTAAAATTGTGCATTTTAATTTATTATTATAAGTGAATCAGTTAATAGATGTACTTGATTTTTGTTAAAATAACAATTTTTTAGAAGCTGGCCATAGCAACCAAAATTATTAGTCCAATTTTAACAGCTGGTGATGGTTGGTCTCCAAACATCTAAAACAATTAATTGAACTGAGACTGGTTTAGCTCCTAATTATTTCACAAATATGTCTCTGCTTGTTATTAAGATTACTTGTTACTAAGATAATACTAAGATTATCATGTCATTTTAATAATTAATTTGAAAAAATGACCATATTATTGCTTTATTTGTACTAACCTCTAAAATGAAATCTACCTTTCACTGCTGAAGAATATGTAATAAGATTGCATTTGTACTAGAAATTATGACAGAATCTTCTAGACTAGAAAATATTATAACTGAAAAATAATAGTAATTGAAATTTTCCCTGAGTTAAATGCTTCTTGAAACATCTTAAAACAAATCCAATAAACTAATTAAATAGGCATCATCGTGCATCTCTGGAAAATGTTAGATATCCTTCTTCCTGTATATTATTGGCGCATAGAATACTCAGATGAAAATTATGTTCTTACTAGTTACCAAATGATGCTTAACACAAACATAATTCAGTTTTGGATTTTGTGTGTGTGTGTGTGTGTGTGTGTGTGTGTGGTGCTATGATTTTCCTTTCTCTGATCTACAAAGAATGAAACAACTAATCTAGAGTCATATACGTAGTGCCCTAATGAATGTAACTGTATAATTTTTTATGGCAGTACTTCCAAAAGAAATAAATGGCATTTTTAATGAATATGATATAATCAGACAGGATGTGTTTCAAAGAGATATTTAAGAAATGACATCTGATATAGTTGAATACTATTGAGTAGAAAAATAAGAATGTGACTATAATCTTTCTTGTTTCAGAGGAAGTTTTTGGTAATTTAGGATGACCCTTCATGCCATGATTTTGAATCACAATTCAACATCTTCAAACTTTCTAACATGGATACAGAATGCTTATAATATATCAGTGGTGGCGAACCTATGGCATGGGTGCCAGAGGCGGCACTCAGAGCCCTCTCTGTGGGCATGCGCCATCACCCCAGTCCTAGGCCTTAAGGAGGTTTTATAAAAACCTTTTGCTTTAGGCCACCATCGCCGTCTGCAAAAAAAAAAAAAAGGTTCAATCAATCAGTCAATTTCAACTTCTCATGGGGGAAAAAAAAGATCTTACAAAGTTGGACTTGATTGATTGAACTTTTTAGTCCCACCCAGTCTGCCGTTACCACCGCAGTCATGCCCAGCCAATGGGCCACACCCAGCCAATGGGCCACACCCACCTGGCACCCGACGATGAATAAGTGGGTTTTGGGTTGCAGTTTGGGCACTTGGTGTCTAAAAGGTTCGCCATCACTGTAATATATGAAAAACCAAGAAAGCAAATGGTCTTCTATCATAAAAAATGTACTATAATGAAGAGGTCAAGACAATATTCATTCCCTGCAACAGACCATAGCCCACTATTTCTCTACTGACATTTACAGGTACATGGCATTTACATGGGTTGAAATTTCTCAATCCATTTCTCTAGCCTTGGTAAATATTCTAGTACGGTACACAGATTCATCTACTTCCTCCAGTTTTTGACATTTTGCCACCTTACCATTGTCAGGATGTGCCACCATGAATAAGATTAGGATCCCACCTTATTAAGAGTTTTTCTTTTAGTCTCCCTGCCTCGTTTAGGTCTGCATCTGGGAGGATTTAGGTCATCCAGGAATATCTACAATATGGCATGTATGCTTTGTCACCCAAGTCTTGAAAAGGACTAGGCTTTAACTGACAAGGGTGATTTTTTCCTAGGTCTATCAGAGGGGCTATCTGTTTATTATTGTGGCAGTGACTGACAATGTCGAAGAAAGAGAGGTGGGAGTGAAATGAAGATGGAGGAGAGATGAGGAGCAGCAGAGCAGAGCAGAGCAGAAGCAATGGCTGCAATAACTGGGAGCTGAAATGTTAGCCAAAAGAAGCTGGAGATGAGACTCCAGGGAAGAATGCATTGGTGGGAAACTGAACTCTAGAAGGCAGGCATATAATAGCTGGGGTTGAAAGAAGTTATCTTAGTCCCAGGGCAGGAGAATGCAGGAACATGGCTCATGTTTAGCTTTTCAAAAAGGGAATGACAATTAGCTTGTTTAGGAAATTAGCTACACACTAATATTGTTTCACTGCCTCTTCTCCCTCTCAACCCTTTCAATTCTTCAGAACCCAAAATAGTTCTTGGAATCTTTTCAAAATATAGGGAACAACAGAAACCTACATAGCTAATAGCAAAAAAAACCCACAGAAGTACATTATAGGATGAAAAAACAGTAGTCACCTATAGGCATAAGAACGAATCATAGACGCACAAGAATATAAGCATAAATCATAGGTATAGTGAGTAGTAATAAAAATAAATATGTTATATACAAAAGTATAGCATTCTAGGAATGAAGACAGGATATATATAGAACAAAGTAAAGGAAGTAGAACAAAGTAAATTGCAAGATGAGAGAGGCAATTTCAACGTTAAAATGATACAATAAAAATAATTAAAGAATTTTATACAACACTCTATGAAATAGAAGAAACTGCTCAGAAAAAAATAACGCAATATATAGAAAACGCTAAGCTCAGAGAATTTTAAAAACACGTTAAATGGAAAAATAACAATGATGGAGCTGATGGAAGGTATAAAAAGACAAATGATAAGATACCAGGCCAAATGGGCTACCCGTAGAATTTTATAAATGCCTACAAGACTTACTAAGTCCATTAATGCAAGAAGTGTGTAATGAGGTACTATTAGAGGCCAAATTACCAAACACATGTATAGAAGCGAATATTACTTTAATACCAAAAGAAGAATCAGAGTTGACTTAGATAAAGAATTATAGACCAATATCTCTATTAAATGTGGATTGTAAATTTTTTACTTCAATAATAGCAGAAAGATTGAAGAGATTTTTGATTGAATTTATACAACCAGACCACAATTCTCTTCCTACAAAAGAGGCAGATAAAGAGCAACCTAAGAATGATTTTAGATACTCTGGAATATTACGAAATGCATCCAGGAAAACAAATGGCATTAATTTTTTTAGATGCACAGAAAGCTTTTGACAATGTTAACTGGCAATTTATGGTACAACAACTAAACTATATGGATTTTGGAGAAAATTTTATAAATATAATTAAAATAATTTATCATAGACAAATGCTAAAGTAATTGTAAATGGAGATTTCACAGAGAACTTTAATATTAAAAAAGGCACAAGACAAGGGTGTCCACTATTTCCATTATTATTTATTTTAACCTTGGAAGTGCTAAATGAAAATGTCAGACAGGACACAGAAATTAAAGAAATGGAGATAAAAGACAAAAAATACAAGCTACACATATTTGCAGATGATTTGGTATTTATATTAGAAGACCCATTGGAGACAAGCCCTAAATTATTGACAAAGATTGAAGAATTTGGAGAAGTAGCAGGACTGAAAACAAATAGAGAAAAGACTAAAGTGATAGTCAAAAACCTTACAGAAAAACCAACTGTCAGAAAAAACAGACCTCCAGATAGTTAAGAAAGTTAAATACTTGGGGATATATTTAAGAGCAAGGTGTGCAACAATAAAAGAAGATAATTATGTTAAATTATTAAAACAAATAAAACTAGGCTTGGAAAAATGGAAGAATCTACAACTATCAATATTAAGAAGAATAGCGACGGTGAAAATGAACATTTTAGCAAAACTACTTCTTTTATTCCAAAGTATATACAATAGCTTTAATCATACCATATCACACACTGCACTTTCTGTTAACTATAAGGCAGTACTAGTCAATTTTGCCAAGTTTTGTTCAATCCATACAGTTTTATCCCAAACATGCTCACAGTGTTCTGTTCAAGATAGGATTTAAAATTTAATGGCTACTTTACAAATCAACAAAGTTGCTCATATTTCATCAATTAGGAAGTATAGGCAGTGTACTGAAATGTGCTTAGGATGCCCAGAAACAGTCCATGTAGCATATCATGAAGAAATGTTTAGAAGAAGCATGATTACATTTCAGCAGTCGCTCTGGCTGTTAGGAGTAATGAAGGCATGATGAAGTTAGATGTCCTTAAAGCACAACCAAGTTCTAACTAGAACTTTCAAGTTATTTCAAAGCAATTGTTCTTTGTAAATAAGGTTTTGCTTCTGAGTTGCTGAACTTAGCAAAGGTGTTCCGCATTAGAGTTGTGCAAAGATTGAATTTGCAGATTTTTCAGTTTAACTCAATCTCTATTGAATTTGTTTTACAAATCAAATTAGAATATTGAATCCAATTACAAGCTGATAATTTTACAATTCAATAGCATGCACAAAAGCTATTTTTCTCCAAACAGTTTGGAATCAATATCTTAATTTTCCCATCATCAAACTGAACTGGATCAACAATACAACTCAAATCAAGAATTGAAAGCAGATCAGAATACATCTGCATACTCCTAACACTGTATACGTTCATTTCATACTTAGTTCTGTTGAATACGTTATTATTGAATTAAAGTTTTGGTTCTTGAGTTTATCTTCATTTTGTTATATGCAGAGGAAAGTCATACGTTTGGACAAATATTTTGGGCAAGTTTTTATTTCCACATTACTGATTCTGGAAACCAGATAATCTGAGAAACTCAGTTCATGATGAGGAAGAGTACACAGATTAATATCTCTGGGTCTTTTCAGACATCCTATTGGCAGAACAATAGAACATCTGAACATCCGCAGTAAAGGCACTTTTATTATATATAGTCTTTTCAAAGGAATAGTTATGTTGTTATATTCCCCCAGCACTAAAACTACAATGTTGCAGACTTGTTGTCAAATGTGGTTGTTCTACTGTCACTGCATACTGCTTGTAACCCAAAACACGTGCAATAGAGAAATGGATATGTTTTAAAAAGTTTATTTTTAATTTTAAAATTGATTGCAGATACTGTGTTTCATACATTCTGTATTTCCAAGTTAAATAAATGTACCTAGTCCTTAAAAAAAATTACAAGCAGCAGCAAGGTGACACTCAGGCTTTTGTTTTGAGAAACATCAATCCATTTTATTTGTTTCTGCTTTTCCTCCTGTACCAGCACACTTGTTCAGACAATTAAAAAAAAGAGGTACAAGATAACGCCTACATAGCTTTCTCTTATGGGCTTCACAATGAGAAACACAGTACTAAGCAGCTCCATCAGAGCTGTCCTTTGGAGCAAATGAACCCACCTTATACAAACGGCTCCCAATATGCAACAATAATTTTCTAGGTCTGGAACACATTAGAAATAAGGTATCTTTTTTTTTTTCATTCTCTATGCATGCCTTATCATTTTCAGAAACTGGAGAACTGAAAACTGGAATAACCTTGAAACATTCTTCCTCCCACTGCTGAAATACAGAATCATAGAGTTGGAAAGCTATCTTCCAGTCCAGGGCTTTTCAACTGGTGGTACGCGTACCATTGGTAGTACTTCGGCACCTGGTAGGTGGTATGTGACCTAGGCAAGTGTAGCGGGGGGGGGGATGAGCTGAAGTGGCGGCAGCACCAGAGAGGCCTGGGGGAGAGTCAGCTGGAACTGCGGTGCTGCTGGGGCTCTGCTGAGAACCCTGAATTGGCGCACGAAGCTCCAGCTGATCAGCGCGTCCAGCAGCCTCTGCTATCACAGGGAGCAGCAGACTTGCTCTCATTTTCATTGTCCTTTTTGGCCTATGATGCCCAGGATGGGACAACCTATTTTAACTGGGATCCTTCCTCTTATATTAGTGCTAGATTTACATTTACATTTACAAACAAACGAGTACAACTAAATGTATAAATGATGTATTCACAAATTTTGTGAAACTTGTAAGTTCTATCAGCACCACTATTCCTTGAATATCAAATGTGTGATGACTTGTGATCCATACACTTTTCCGGATTCTCCTTTGATCATTCTAGAAGCAAGCCATCTAGCTTAATCTAATCCTCACACTAACTTATTAAAATAATACCTTATCATATCAAAGATCTTCTGACTACCTGTCTCTTTCCTATTCCATAAGCAGGAATGGCAGCAGTAGTAGTGACAAAGGGGAAGGAGGATGTTTTCCTTCTTGTACTTTCCTAGTATATTGTTTAGTAATGCAGCATGATTGGGAAGTACCAGCCAGTAAAATTTGACATCTTTCTAAAGGTCTATCTAACTACTATAGGTAGTCCTCGGTTAACAACTGTAACGGGGACCAGAATTTCCCAATTGCAGTGCAGTTGTAAAGTGTAATGACATATGTTTACATCACTTAGTGCCAGCAAATTCAACATTCCCCATTGATGTTGTTAAGTGAGGATCATAGCTTGTTAAGCAAATCCCAGGCAGCTCACAAGCTAGAAAGGTAAGTGGCTGCTGCTGGGTGGGGAAGACTGCACAGATGATTAGCAAGGCACAAGCACAGATGATAGTGGCTGCTACCAGGTGGGTGAGGAGTGTGGTCAGCCAGCAAAGTGTGTGGTATGAGTGTGCCAAGATTGACAGCTATCAGGTAGGAGAGGGCGCATAGGTGGCCCATGAAGCACTGCATGAACATGGCGAGGTCAGGTCTCTCTCTCTCTCTCTCTCTCTCTCTCTCTCTCTCTCTCTCTCTCTCTCTCTGTGTGTGTGTGTGTGTGTGTGTTGCTGGAGGAAGAGAGTATAAACAACCAGTGACCTATTGAGTTTGCTTGTGGGAAGCCAGCAGGGAAAGTTGAAAATGGCAATTACATGGCCAGGGGATGCTGTATCCATTGTTAAATATGAGTCCGCTGGCAAGTGCTCAGATCATAATTACATGACCACTGAGATGTTGGCATGGCCACAACTCTGATAACCTGTTGTAAGTACCACTCATTCAGTTCTATAACTTCAAATGGTCGCTGAACAGGGGTCATTAAATGAGGACTACCTGTAAACATATTACATGTGTAAAGAATGTCACTGTGTCAGAGGGAAAGTGAAGGAAAAAGTCGTTTTGCTTCGTCCCTTCTTTATTACTGTCTCTATTTGCAGCTCATCAGAAACAGAGAGGAAGCTATTTTGGTGGCTGGGACGCTGCTGAGATTGTTTTGTGAGGAAGAGGCAGTAGGCAGAAACAGAAGGCGAGAAGGTGACAGATCATCTTGATCTAAGCCTAAATGGGTGTTTATGGAAAGACGCAGGAATGGTTTTCTATAGAGTCTGAATTTCTGAACAGGCCCTGGGAAAACTTTGCCAGCATTAGAATCAATCAACCTGACATTTATTTCTGAAAGCAGGAAATAAGGGCATCACTGTTTTTGAAATCATAGTCTCAGGGAATGTGGGGAGGGTACTCTCCAGATTTAAAACATTGTGATGGAAATTATATGTTATTCCTACAAAAGTAAGAGAGATAATAGAACTTAGGATCTGAATTGGCAATGCACAGCTGCAAATTTCCCGTGTAGAGGAAAAAAAGGTGGAAATTTTTAAAGAGTTGCAACATAAGATATGAAACAGCTTTTTGTTGTTTCAATATGCAGTGATTTTTAAAAAGGTAAAAGAAACCTAATATTCAAATCTGAAGTGAAAAGTTGATACAAAGAGCTACTAAAAATACAAAAATACTCAGCAGTTCATTTTCAATGCTATACACAATTCTCATTAATGCAAGCTATGAAATGTATTTGCCACTCATCATGCTGTGAACATAACTCTCATATTAGTAGATCAGTAATTTCCTATTCCTTTCTTCATAATATTTAACGGCTTAATGTAGAGCATATCAATGTTATAAATGAAGAAGGTACATTTCAGCTGCAAAGCATTAAAAAACTCAATTCCCTGAAATATTTTAGCATTATTCATGTAATTTGACTTGGCTGATCAGATTCTCTTTTCTGAATCAAAATATTTTTCCAATCCTGCATTAAAGAGGAGGGAGTAGATATAACTTTCAATGGTGCTATTTCCTACCTCTCTTATCTTGATTGACTTAATTCTATATTTATTGTATTCAATTTACTTTTTATCTTTTTTATTAGCAATAACATCTGTGCAGTTAATAACATTATAACATTCTCTTACAAACATTCTATATAATATTTGTCATTTGTTGCTTTGCATTTCGGTTCTACCCCATGTTGGTTGTATTGTTTATCTTTATACAACCTGGCCTGGCTGAGGAATTCTGGGAGTTAAAGTCCACAAGTCATAAAAGGGCCAAGTTTGAAGACCCCTGATACAGCACAATAGATAACAAAATGAAAATAAATCCCTCATGATTTTACAGGTACAACTATTTTGTTTAGTACCACTGAAAGTTACAATGCTTAAAAAAAACCCCAGCTTTATGGCCAATCCTTACATTTATGTCATTGCAATATCCTACGGTCACGTGATCATCATTTGTGTGCTTCACAATTGGCTTCTGAGAAGCAGATTTAATGAAGAATGCAGAAATAAAATTTCAAATCAGTCACATCACATCTCATTAACAACTGCAGTGATTAGCTTAATGGCTGAAGTGGAAGTGAGGTTGTAAGCCCACTGTGGTCATATGAAGTTTCACTTATTGTCCCTAGTGTTTATCAATGGTGTTGCCAGTTTCAATTGTCGTTATTAAGCAAGGACTACCTGCATTTAAGTTTTCATTTACAGCCCAAGAAGACAAGGTGAGAAATCACAGAAACCTTAATTTCTTTTAGAATATATTTAGTGCATCTTTGCTTCTGTGTGTATGTGTGTGTGTATGGGGGGGGGGGAATTGCATGTTACAGAATTAAAGGAACTGGGGTGTATTTTGAATTAATTGCAAAGTCCTAACTTTTGCCACATCAGAAAGATTCAATATGTATGATTGTCACTGTATACTATTGTCAATCTAGTTCCCTCTAAACATCTTAGATTGTGGCCCAATTAAGATGCATAATAGCTAGAGATAATGGGAACAATAGTCAGAATATTTTGAAGAGTTTTGAAAATACTTGGGAAAAATAGCATTTCTTATATTCTTTAATATTTTGCAGCAATAGCATTTAGACTTATATACTGTCCCATAACATCTTACAGCAATCTTTTGGCAGTTTACAATGTCAGCATTATTTGCATATCACTCCCAACAATCTGGGTCCTCGTTTTACCAACCTTGGAAGAATGGAAAGCTGAATCAACCTTGAGCCACATAAGGATCTAACTCCAGACTATGGGCAGAGTTAGCCTGCAATGCTGCACTTAAACACTGTGCCACCAAAGTTCCTGTGAGTTATTTTATATCTGGATTATAACAGAAAATATGATTAAGGATACCCTGTAAATAAAAAGCTGGATCTAGATGCCTTTCCATTTATGAGCACCTTGCCCGAGCAGAAATCTGTCAAAATAGTCCCACTAGTGAAAAAGTATAGAGGGATTATTATTTATTTAGCATATGGCGTATCATACATGGACTAGCAATCTATATTAACATTTCAACTAGATTAGTAGAACCCAATAAAATACAAATGTTAAAACGATGTATGTTCAAATATCAATGTCTAGACCATCTAACCAGTGGTGGGATTCAAATATGTGAACAACCGGTTCTCTGTGTGGATGCCACTTCCGGAAGTCCATTCTGGACCTGGGCAACAAAAAATTAGCTACCAGTTCTGCCGATCTAGTGTGAACTGGCTGAATCCCACCACTGTATCTAACCATTGAAACTCAGCATCGTTTACATTTTTTAAAAAAATTAAAAAATCACCGGTATATGCCCTCAGCTTATAGCTGCTCATGATATGATCTATTGTTTGGCATGGGACACTGCAGTCACACTGAGAGGTACATGCCCCATTTATAAAGACAATCCCGGAAGATGCAAATCCTATTCAGGATTGTCCATTGCTGACGTGGTAGTTCAAAAGCCTGGCACCTTTTTGTGGAGTCATTTATATGATTTCCTATGTCTAGGTGTTCAGTGACCCATTTCGCTTTCCATTGGGAATCAATGTTAAAAATGTTTGGCAAATGTTTTGTGCAAGCTCCAGTGGGGGCCTCCTGGATTTGAGTCTTCCTGCTGATAAATGAGAAAGGTCAGCATGCATTGGTAGGAGTGAGTTGTAAATGGCATTTAACTGTTGAAAAGAAGGGATCTGAAATACATAGCTAAGAAACTAAAGGCTGGCAACATGATATCCATGCTGTGTAGAACTGTAGTATTCTAAAACAATCTTTCTGAAACAAAGAATCTGACACCAAGTAGTTTACATACAGCACATTTTTTAAAGACATGTGTTTATTTATATATCCAATTTCTATGGCTAACTATTTCAAACAAGAGACTCTAGGCCAGGGGTAGGCAACCTTGGCTCTTTTATGACTTGTGGACTTCAACTCCCAGAATTCCTGAGCCAGCCATGCTGAGGGGAAAGGGAGAGGTTTCCAAGCTGAGACAAGCTGCCTCAGGAATTCTGGGAGTTGAAGTCCACGAGTCATAAAAGAGCCAAGGTTACCTACCCCTGCTCTAGGCACAACCTGTGTTCCAGGATGTGTCTTTGCTTTGTTGTACACCAGATTCTCCCCAGATGGAAGCCTTAAACCCTTAAAAGTTGTGGCCACTTTAGCCATGGCTGAGATTTCTGGGAATTGAAGATTTTTTAAGACATAAAAGGACATAAGGATATAAAACATAAAAAGGACATAAAAAGGGACATAAAAGGACATAAGATATAAAAGGTGTAAGGATGGCTGGTCCTTTCCTAAGCATCAACTGTTGTGAAAATATGAGATAGGAACTTCAAGAGAAATGTCTGTCTTCCTGCACTGACATATTTAAATTTAAGTCTTCGTTTGTAAAATGTAGAATTTTCAAGGTGGAAACAGTATAACTAGTCCCAAATTTGACGATTAGTGTAATTTAGACAGCACTTTGTGCTAATATGATACATCTGAAAAATCTCAACCCTAATGAGACATTTTTAAATTATTAAATCCTCATCAAGTCATTCATGTGAACAAAATCCCTTAGTTTTCCTAGAATGAAGCCATTTGAAATGATAGCCAAATCAGTCGTGACTACTATATATATACTATATATATATATATATTTGTTTGTTTTCTGAGGTTTTTGCGGGTGTTTGTATGTAGGTCTTTGGTTGTTCGGGTATATATATATACACACACACACACTTTTATTTTGTTTTCTTTTTAATATTTCTTGCCATCTGTACTTGCTAGGTTTTTTTAAAAATTGCAAGGTGTGGTAATAAAGAATATCAAATCTCCTTACTAAATCATCTCTATGATATAAAAAAACCATGCTGTGGCACAAGAAAAGGAAAATGGAACAAATTGAAAGCTACACTTAGATGAATTTAAGTCTCTTTAGGTAACTAAGAGCTGTATTCCAATTACTGATAAAGTAAAAGGTAAAAAGGAAAGAAAAACAAATCAGAAGAGAAGCCAGAATAGAATTAGGATTGAAATGTGAACTGAAAAATTTCTGGACCACTTAGACCAGAGGTGTCAAACTGCTGGCCCACAGGCCGGTTGCATCATATGGAGGCCACGTCCACCCCAGCTCCGGCAAGTTTGACACCTGTGTCTTAGACTATGCACTAAGAGAAAGCCAAATGGAAGATGATCTTGAAAATGGGAGATTGTGAGTTCAAGTCCTGCCTTAGGGGTGAAAGCCTGCTGTTGATTTTGGGCTAGTCATTCTTTCAGCTCAACTCAACTCACAGAGTTGTTGCAGTGGGAGAAATAGGAGAAGAATGTACTGGATATGTTCGCTGCCTTGAGTTATTTGTAAAAATAATAAAAGCTGGATATAAATAAATAAAGGAATAAATAAATACCAAAGCGACAAGGGGAAAAAATGTATCTTAAATTCAAAACAAGGAGAAGGCATGTATGAAAGATGCAGGCAGATATCTCCCAAATTCACATAATTATAAGGGGAGGAGAGAGATTAAAGTATAACGAGGCTTGCAAGAGATTCTGTTACTAGTCATTGTCGATACAAATACTTCAATGTATGCATTTATTATTTATTTATTAAATTTAATTTAATAAATTTAAGCTCTTGTGGAAGGTCAGGAGAGTTGGAGTCAAACTCACTCCAGGAGGGAAGATGTATGGAGTTAATTTCTTGGTTTGGTTTATATATAATAAGACTGAGACAAGTCTTAAATTAGCTCAACCAGAAGATATATCCTCTCAGGTGAAGAAATACAGATTTTTATAAGATGTAGTGAATGTCAGCCCTTTCTCTACTGCCACAGTTCAGTCTTATTTGTTGCTCAGTGGTTTGCCTAGTTTCTCATTGACTTCCATTATTTCAAGCTAAGCCTCTTGACTTTATTGGTTTCTGAGTAAAATCGCCTTACAACCTAAAAGTCACTCTTACAGCCAATCAGATCTGTTTCCCCTTCACTTGCAAATTGTACTGGGGCACAGTTAAAGCTCTTTCCAAAATGTGATCTATGACTGTGGAAAATGACAAGGAAGTTGCTGAGCTGCATAGTGACCTCAATTTGGTCTGTGTGCTTGATTTTTCTCTTATTGTTGTAGTATTTCCTTTAATTAAAAGCCACTGTTAATGGAAAAATGATAGGGAAATGCCATGGTAATTGTTACTTGTAATTGTTAATTGTTACTTGTGCTATAGTGAATTGATAAAATTAATTCAGTGTTTTGTAAAAGTTGTAAGGAAAGGCAGGATTTTTTCTATTAACACTGGATTATACTAATGCATATCTGAATGTTAGGGTCAACTGTTCTGATGAGGTTAAGAGCTATGTTGGTGGTAGCGCATTCTACCAGAAGGATCACCCATGTCAGATAGATCTTAGGCGAAGAGCCAGATTAAGCATATCTACCAACCCATTTAATATGATGAGAAAACAAAAAAAGAATCCTATGCTAGATTGATTATCAACTAGTGCTAAAGACAAAACTGAACAGTGGAAACACCATCAAAGCTAAGGGGCCATAGGAGAAACTGGGACTGTTTTAGAGGGCCGAACCTATGTAACCTGATTTGATGCCCTCAAACTCCATCACCTCAAATCTTCAATGCAACTCTGAGCACTGCGCAGATGCAGAAACGTGTTTTCTCTCCTTGTCCTCCTGCTGCCTGAACGAACACATGGTGATTGTGCAGAGCTGGATCCAACACAGCTTTTTCTTTTGCCACCTGTAGCATGCTTATTTACATTTAATTTCTAATTTCTGATTGACCTCACATGGTCTGGACAAGAACAACCAAAAAGCCAGATGTGGCCTCTCCACTGTAAAATGCTGAGTTCTGATCAAAGGTATCCTGGGCCATACATGTGATATGATACATTTCTGGACTTCTAGTAATAACTGTCCAAGCTGAATTGAGCAGTTTGGAACAAAAACAATAAAACGAATGACTATTCACTATGTATTGCAACCCTGTAGTGATATTGATACTTTATACCTGCCCTGCAGAACTGGAGGCAGAGGTTTGTTTCAAGATAAACAGATTGTCAAAGAAGAAAAGCATACACTGGGTTATTATATAAAACACAGCCAAGAATGAGCATAGAGGCAAGTTAAAAATTGGAACTTATTGAATATACAGGAAATAAAATATGAATATCAACATCTAATAAAAACCTAAACAGAAAAATAATGACATGATAAATTTCTACAAAAAAATCAATGGGAAAGTGGATAAAGGTAAAACCTGGGAATGGCTTACAACTGGTACATTAAAAAAGAAACTGAAGGCTTGATTTTGGCTGCTCAAGAGCAAGCTATTCCAATTAATGCAATCAAGGCCAGAATTGAAAAATAGTCAAATAGTTCAGAGTGCAGATTGTGCCAAGAGGCAAAAGAAAGAATAGATTATATGCTTACTTCATGAAAGAAGATTGCACAAACTGATGATAAACCATGACATAGCACAGACACCAGAATGATTCACTGGGAGATCTGTAAAAATGATTAAAAACTGGTGAGAACACAGAGTGAAAAACTAGTAAAAAAAATCATCAGATTAAAATAGTATAGGATTTCTGAATACAAACTGATAAAGTCTTAATTCTTAGCACACCAGATTAAACTGTGTTTGAAAAGAAGAAAGTGTGGATAATTGATGTACCTATATAAGGAGAAAATATAATAAAAGACAAAGAATTGGAGAAGTTCACAAAGTGTCAAAATCTGAAAATCCAAGTTCAAAGATTATTGCATAAACTATCTGTGCTGGGCCCAGTGGTTGGCACACTAGATATCGTACAAAAAAATCTGGGACAGCACTTAGAATTTCCAATTGTCAATTACAGAAGACCACACTGCTTGGATTTGCACATATACCATGCCAATACATTATGATATCCTAGATTTTGAAGAAAAACTTGATGTATTTGAAGGACAAAACCAGCTAAAGACCAGCTAAGGAACTGGCAGCTGTGATTTCACATTTTTGTGCATAAAACATCTGGGATCATCAAGTTTTGGGAAATTAGCAGATTAAGATCTTATGAGACTTTAAGATCCAAAGAGGCATCTTGTTCATGACTGATATAACAATTATTGAAAAGAAAAAAATATCATACATTGATATTGATATACAGGATGATGCTAGGATTAATGAAAAACAATTTGAAAAAAATATGAAATACAGGATTTGCAGATCAAAGCTGAACATTTTTGGAAAAAAATCCATTGTTAGACCAATTGTGATTGGAGCCTTCAGAGCAATATGAAGGCTCCAATCATATGAGCCGAGGTGGCGCAGCAGTTAGAGTGCAGTACTGCAGGCCACTTTAGCTGACTGTGTTCAGCAGGTCAGCGGTTCAAATCTCACTGACTCAGCCTTCCATCCTTCCAAGGTAGGTAAAATGAGGACCCAGATTGTTGGGGGCAATGTAATATATATATATATATATATATATACATACACACATTGCTTACTGGTGTGCTTGCACTTAAAGCGGTATATAAGTCTCATAAATAAATAAATAAATAAATATCTCATTGATAACAATTTTGAACAGGATGAATTGGCTAAAAAGAGGATTAAAAATTTTACATTTACTCTTTATGGATGATTTCAAATTATTTGGAATGAAGACTGAACTGGATTCTTTGCTACAAAGAATTCAGCAAAGGTATTGGAATGCAATTTGGCATTGACAAGTGTGCGACCACAGCCATAAAAATAGGCAAAATTGTTGAAGATGATGAAATACAACTTGATAATAAAGATTTGATAAAGGGCAGTAGCACCAGAAAAAGGCTACAAATATGTTGGAGTTTTGTAAGATTCTGATTTATTATAAAACCAAATAAAAGAATTAATTCTATCAAATATAGCAATTGAGTTCATAAAATTTTGAAATCAATGGTGGAAACTTCATTAAAACAATCTATACATAGGCAATCCCTTTTATTTGATATATAGCAGCAACTTGATAGAACATGATCACTTGGATCAGAAAACAAGAAAATAATGACGATATGTTCTACACTTACAAAGCAATATTGATCATTGTCTTTGCCAAGAGGGGCAGAGGATTCCTACAGGTGAAATAAGCTATGGAGGAAGAAAAGCATGGTTTGAATGATTCCCATCAAGAAAAGTGAAGACCCCTTTTTGAAGGAAGTCAAGCAAGACTTCTTGAAAACAAAAAAAGGTGAAAGCTGAGTAGAAAAGAAACAACTGAAAACTGGAAGAATAAGCCAATGCACAGTCAATATTTGAAAAATATAAAAGTAAAAACCAATAACACCACCACATAAAGTTGGTGAAGATTGGGAGT
This sequence comes from Crotalus tigris, assembly GCF_016545835.1. Classification (NCBI taxonomy): domain Eukaryota; kingdom Metazoa; phylum Chordata; class Lepidosauria; order Squamata; family Viperidae; genus Crotalus; species Crotalus tigris. The sequence goes on along the minus strand of NW_024100544.1, from coordinate 1,589,641 downwards.
GTTAATGAAATAGAAGGCTTTATTTTAGCAGCTTATCAACAAGTCTACCAACTAATTGCTAAAAGAGAAAATTCAGCATGTACAACACAACACCCAGTGTCACCTTTGTAGTGAAAAGGATGAAACAATTGATCATCTGATCAGGGGCTAATCAAAATTGCAGATTACAAGCAGCATCATGACTGATTATGCCAAAAATTACCAAAATTATTACCAAGTTGCCAAACTTATTCATTGGGAACTTTGTCAGAAGTTTGATTAAGAACCACTAGGAGTTGAGAAGGTTTTGGAAAATGAATGGGTTAAGAACTTATTGGATTTTAAGATTCAAACAGACAGGGATCTTGTTTATAACATGCCTAATATAACAGTAATTGAAAAGAAGAAAGTCTGATTCATTGATGTTGTTATAGTGAGTGATGCTAGGATTGAAGAAAAACAATAAAAAAAAATGTGAAGTACCAGGACTTGTAGATCAAAATCTTAAGAGAAAAGAAATTTGCTGTTATACCAACTGTGATTGGAGCCCTCTAAAACAGTGGTTCTCAACCTTTTTAATGCCGCGACCCCAACCGGTTGTAAGTCGAGGACTACTCAACTGGTCGTAAGTCGAGGACTACTCAACTGGTGCAGCACCGTTTGCAGAATGGGACTTTTGGCGGGCTCAGCAGGGCAGAGACAGCCTGGACAATTCCTATTGGCTTTTGAAAGCCAATAGAATTAGACTCTATTCAAGAGAGTCTATTCTATTGGCTTTCAAAAGCCGATAGAATAAAAGGGAGTAGCACAGCTAAGGAAAAGGGGGGGGGGAAAGGGTGGACTGCATTGTTTGGCGACCCCCGTGAAATGGTCGTTAGACCCCAAATGGGGTCCCGACCCACAGGTTGAGAATCACTGCTCTAAAAGATTCCCTTGATATTTAGAAATGTTGATGGCAATTCCCTGCCATGCAGTTACTAGAGGCCCCAGGGCTCTTCTCCTCTCCTTTAGCAAAGAAGTGGGCATTGCTTCAGAGAGAGTGCCCTCAAAGCATAAGTTAGTATCCGTGAAATACCATTATATTGGATCTGTATTGTCCATTTTAACTGAACTATGCAGAACTATACCACACTGCTTTTTTTTTTTTTTTTAACAAGCAGGAGAAACTCATTATGACCATCATGACACCTGTATTTTTTTCTAAATCTCCAGTTTTTGGAGTGGTGGGATTCTGGTCACGTAACACTTTTAGTTTTAAACAGACCTCATTATAGATCTAAATTGCTTTATGGAACCATGGCTTTTTAAATTCTTGGTTTTTTTTTCCTTTTCTCTCTGTGTGAATGACATTTTGGTTAAGATGTGCTTTTCATTTAAAAATGTGAACAATTGCAGCATTGAATGCATATTACGATGCTGGGTTAAATAAGAAATTCAGAAACAACCAGTTTTTTGCAGACATTGCTGCTCATTTGTCATTCTAAAAAGTTTAATTCAAATAGGCAAATCCAATGTGTTTTATTGAAATTTCATTAGATAGCAAAAGCCAATGTCAAATAACATAGAGTTAGGCAATCTGGGACACCCTGGATATTTTGCACTACAAATCCCATCAATCTCAGTCAGTCTGGACTGTAGAAAACCATTGGTATCGAAAACACCTGGAATGTCCCAGGCTGGTTATCCAAATTTTAAACTCGTCAGTTTTAAAATGTATTTACACAATGTTGATATGAACAGTATACCTATAAACTAATGAGGCATTTGCTTGCCTTCCCACCCTGGCAGGGCATTTTGGATTATTTTAGTTACTTTTTATGCAACATTTGATTTGCACATCCTAGAGATTTTCTGGATTGAAGGAATACACCATGAATTAAAAAAAAATCCTACATTCTTAGAATAAAAGAAATGCAACAGTTGGTAGGAACCTAAGAGGTTATCAAGTTCAACTCTTTACACACTGCAGTGCAGGATTACTTCGCCATCCCCAACAGATGACTATCTAGCCCCCGGCTGAAAAATGCCAGTGAAGAAACCACTCCATGTGGTAATCTCTTAGACTGGCTGATCTCTTTTATTGTCAATAGGTTCTTCTTATGGAACAACTCTGATTATTGATCTGAGATCCTGAATTTAAGAAAATGATGTTCTTATATTTGATACAATTTGCCATGCTTGGATAATGTCAGGTACGCTACTAGACCAGACCAGGAAATATAATTATATGTGTAACTTCTAAACAATTTAATATATTTAATGGGAAGTTAAGTTCTTGAGTCAAATCATTTACCCTTTGTAACGAATTATGTAACACTATTTTCTTTTCTTTTACAACTCTGAACTCCATTTCTTCATGTAGCTCATTAAGGAAAATAAAAAACTACAAATATGAGTCAGCTACAAACAAGAGTAATGCCCTTTAAAGATCCAAACAAGATTTAGAAGGTCTGAGTTTAAATCATATCTGAGTCAAATAATCTCCCCAGAGCAACATCTTTTAGTCTAGGGCACAGGTCGGCAACCTGCGGCTCCGGAGCCGCATGCGGCTCTTTGAGCCTTCCCCTGTGGCTCCCAGCCTCCTCTGCCTTTGCAGAGAGAGACAGAGACAGAGAGAGGAATTGCACTTCCCTGCTTCTCTCTCTCTCTCTCTCTCTCTCTCTCTGTGTGTGTGTGTGTGTGTGTTTTGTGTGTGTGTGTGTATATATGTGTAAAAGAGAGTGCACTCACATTGTTCTCTGAGGAGCTGAAAAGCTTTCTGGGCGGAGCTCCTCCCTTTGCTGCGTCTCAGCAGGAAGCAGGAAGGGCAGGAGAGAGCTAGCTAGCCCAGCTAGGCTGACTCAGGAATTCTGGGAGTTGAAGTCCATGAGTCATAAAAGAGACGAGGTTGCCTATCCCTGAGATTGTTGGAGAACAACTTGAAGCTTGCCAGGTGAGCAGCAGATGGAGGGGGGAGAAAGAGAGAGAGAGAAAGAGAGAGCGAGAGGGAGGGGGAGAGAGAGAGGAAAGAGAGAGAAAGAAAGAGAGTGGGGGAAGAGGAGTGGCAGACCAAGGGCAGAGAGGGAGGGAGGGAGAGAGAGAGAGAGACCCTTTTGACATCTAAAATGAAGATAACACTGCATATATCCTTTTTTTACCTGTGTGTGTATGTAATTTTATTCTCTTAAAGCATTCTCTCGGTGATCATTGTTTTAATAGTATGGATATTCCCAAGAGTCATATTTTTACTTTTATTTTTAATGTGTGTGTGTGTGTGTGTGTGTGTGTGTATACACATACACATACACATACACAAACACACTCTCTCTCTCTCTCTCTCTCTCTCTCTCTCTCTCTCTCTCTCTCACACACACACACACACACACACACCTATAATAAAGATAAAAAAGGATATATGCAGTGTTATCTTCATTTTAGATATCAAAAGGATTTTGCGGCTCCCGGTGTTTTGTTTTTGGTGGGAAACGGGTTCAAGTGGCTCTTTGAGTGTTTTGGGTTGCCTACCCCTGGTCTAGGGAACCCCTCTTAACAGATGAAACAGAAGAGGTAGGAACCATATGAAAGGTGAGATAGAAATGAATAAACATGTGTGCACATATGCATTAATGTGATCTGAGACACACCCCTTCTCCCATGATCACATTACTTCTACGACAATTTTTCATATAGTAACTGTAGTAAATATTTTATGTAATTAATTGAAGGATTGAATAATTTTGACCTGGGGGACAGAATTTATTTGTGATACAGATAATAGATTCTAAAACCTGTTTTACATAAGGGAAGAGATTATGGATGTTGATATTAACTTCAAATAGTACTTTTTAATGGAGGGATGCTATTTATAGTCATAGCATATCATTCTTCGGATTACTTCAAAGTATCTCAGATACAAGCCTATGCCCAGATTTTCTCTTGTTTAAAATACATGCAAATATGCACAAATACAGAGTGAATTTTGGAATACCAGCCTGGTTCAGTGTTCACAAAGTCCTTCCTAGCCACTATAAATTATTATGAGGAAAGAAAGTGCTTAAAAGTTTATTTCATTCTTCCCTACAGCCTGCATGAGATTTTTCAATCTGGACATCAATAAAAACTAATGATGCATGCAGAAAAAGAAAGTACACTGCATATATCCCTGAAGTTAGGAACAGAGAAAAGCACTTAAGGAAAAAGAAGAGAAACACACACACACACACACACAGAGAGAGAGGGGGGGAGGGAGGGAGAGGGAGAGAGAGAGAGAGAGAGAGAGAGAATCTCATATTCATATCAGGAATCTTTCTGCTCTTGCCATTTTTAATGGAAATTCCATTCAACTGCTTAACAGGACTGTAAAACGGTTAATTATTCAGACACACACAAACCCATAATGGCTATACGGTGTTGATAAAAATCCAAGATTGGTATGAGTCTCCTCATAATGAACATGTTCACACTATTTTCTTCTTACACACTTAAGCACAAATCTAAAACACATATGTGTGCACACACTCAAACATATATTCTCTGTATATATTGTCACATCATATGACTTAATTTTTTTAAAAAAATCTAGGTAATTGGAAATATCAGCAGCAAAGACTATATCATTTCCCACTATACCATCATGACCAAAAGAATTACGAAGTAATTTAAATATCATAAATCAAGCAATTAAAGCTTCAAACTAAAGAAAACCCTGACACATAAATGCTTCTGTTACTAGTAGGTAATTTTAATGTTTGAAATGTAATTCCTAATGTTACTTTAATGCTGAATTTTGAACATTAGTATAATTTAAATATGTATCTTAATCAGAGTGGTTTATCTGTCCTATATACAGCTAATGTCTAGCTTCCAGCTTTAAAACATTTTTTCTTTCTGATAATTTGCATTATGATAATTTTGTATGCTTAAGTGAGGGATGGAGAAGTTGATGAAATTATACATTTTTATGTCTGCAATCGATTTTAAAACTTCTGTGAAGTAATGTACCTTTCTTATACATTTATTCTTTTTAAATTCTTTAATTATTGAAAAATATTAATGTTCAATTTCAGCTGTCAGAAATGAAAGCTGGAATTGAACAATATTTAACATGTTTTCCAAGGAATGTTCAGTTACTTAGACTACAACCGTATTTGCAGTGTAAGTTAAATTTTTAAAGGAGTCAGTAAGCTTTATCTTCAAACCAAGTTTTTGACAATAAATGTGATTTGCCTTAGTCCTAATGCATCCTCTTCCGGATTGAAATAATCTCCATTGGGTTCCAGAACTTTTTTCATTAAATGTGCAGGTAGTTCTTGACTTACAAGCATTCATTTACTGACACTGGAAAAAGTGACTTATGACTGGTCCCTGCACTTATAACGGTAGCAGCATCCTCTTCGTTGTGTGATCAAAATCTGGGTGTTTAGAAACCAGCATGTATTTATGACAGTTGCAGCATCCCGTCATCACATGATCACCATTTGTGACTTTCCAGCCAGCTTCCAACAAGCAAAGTCAATCGGGGAAACCAAATTTGCTTAATGACCGTATGATGCATTTAAAAACTGCAGTGATTTGCTAATTTGCTTACCGGTAGCAATAGAAATTCTGTCCCAGTTGTGGTCATAAGTCAAGGACTACCTGTACTACAGCCTGCTAATACATTATGCCTTCTCAAAATTGTTATTTCTGATAAAAGAATTATGCTGGTTATTAATGAAGAGTATGAATGTGGATAACGCCACAGAAGCCTAGGTGTATAGCTTAACTCAAAGATCTACTTCAACATTTAAACCTCTCAGTGTGTACCAGTTACTAAAAGCTCCATGAACTGGTTTCAGTTGTCTTACTCGAGCATACAAAGCTGTAAAAAAAAAAAAAACCCAAAACAAAACAAAACCCCTTTGCAATTCATTTTGGTCACTATATATACTTTATACAGGTAGTCCTCAACTTACAACAGTTCATTTAGTCCCAAAGTTACAATGGGACTGAAAAAAGTGACTTATGACCTTTTTCACACTTATGCAGCATCCCCATGGTCACCTGATCAAACTTCAGCAACTGACTCATATTTTGGATGGTTGCAGTGTCCCAGGTTCATTGCAACCTTCTGACAAGCAAAGTCAATGGGGATGCCAGATTCACTTAACAAGCGTGTTACTAACTTGACAACTGCAGTGATTCACTTAGGAAATGTGGCAAGAAAAGTAGTAAAATGGGGCAAAATTCCTTAGCAACAGGAATTTTAGGTCAATTGTAGTTGCAAATAGAGGACTACCTGTAATGAGAAAAATTGGGTGCCTTATTTATTTTATTGATTTATGTGGCTACGCATCTCACTTATTTGCCGTTGCCATTTACAATGGCAAATAAAAACACATACAGTATAATACAAAAAACAAAACATACAGTAGCTGGGAATCATTAAAAAAAACCACCTTTAACATATCTGGGGTCCCAGTTCAGGCCCAAACCAAGTTTTTAAGGCCTTACAGAAGGCCAAGAGGAATGAGGTCAATCTACTCTCAGGGGGGATAATGTTTCAAAGGGCAGGAGCCATGGCAGAAAAAGCTTTCCTTCTGGGCTCTGCCAGTTAACACTCCTTATCTGATGGCACACAATAACCACCATTACTGTTTGCCGTTTTAATGTTAGCCATCAAATAAGAAAGAGGGTTTTTTTTTAAAAAAAGCTTTTGGGGTTGTTTCTTTTTTTTTTTTTCTTCCCTAGCTTATTTTATCCTGCTCTTAACTGCATAAATGAACAGCTGAGCCAGAAAAAAAAAAGAGAGAAGCAGAAAAGCCAAAAGCCTATTTCCTTCCATTCTGGTTGATGAAATAAAACAGAAGGATGTCAGGAAGGTCAGCTTGTGTCTTTCCAATATGTAGAGTCAAGTACTATTGTTGTTTGCAATAGTACTTTGCAAAAGCAAAAGCTCGCAGGAAGATTCTTATATTAGCTAGTAGGGGGAAACACTCATGCCCTTCTTCTTCAAATGTATCCCCTAATTTTCTGTTACCTAATTACCTTGATTGTTTACAGAGCTCCACTAATAAGCAGCTGCCATTCTTCTGTGTTTCTGTTCATTATTTTTGGCCTCTTGCATGAAATCTGTGGCAACAGTTGCTTGTGAACATTAATAGTCTTTGTGCAAGGGTTAGACTGAAAATGTGACAAATGGCATATCTGATTGAAGCAGGTTCTTTTTTTTTTTTGAACCACTAATAATCAGATTGGCCCAGACTCAACAGACACAAAGCACTGCAATTCTGGAGGATTCATTGGATTTTTGCATCTCCGTTCAGTGATGGGGGGGAAGACTTGTATTTCACAAAAGGAAAGCTTCAAGAGTTCAATTTGCCTTTTATCTTTTATAGTTTCTGCTTTCTAGTTCTGTGCTGTCATAGTCTACTTTTTCTATGCCTGTTCTGCTGGGTGCCTTGATTCTTCTCTCCTTCCAAGTCTCTGCCCTTTCTGAGGGATACAACAGGAGTAACTTTTCCTTCACACCAGTTCTGAGGGAATAAATGTCTTTCTTTCTTTCTTTCTTTCTTTCTTTCTTTCTTTCTTTCTTTCTTTCTTTCTTTCTCTTTCTTTCTCTCTCTCTTTCTCTCTCTCTCTTTCTCCTCCTCCCCCCAGTTTTCTTGGCTGCTGCCTCTTTCTCATCAGGCCTGCTATCTTTCAGTTTGCCTCTTTAATTGACTTCTGAGCTCTTCTTCTTCATGAGGCCTATGGTGGAAAAATTCCCAGACAGCCATCTTGTCTTCCTCCTCTCCCCTGCCTCCTCCCTGATTGGCAGCCCATTGTCCTGACTATGGGGGGAGGGCCACAGTGGGAGGGGGAGAAAGGAAGGAGCAGAGGGGCTTTTAATCTCTTCAGGCAGTCCGTCCTTCCACACGATTGATTACTAAATCTATTTTACAGTAAGTTATAGCCCACAGAATGGAGCAGACGATTTGTCATGAGATAGTGCTTGAATTAGGCATTGGTGCTGCTTGTTTTTTTTTTTTTTTTTTTTTACCTTGACACTGCTTTGAATGTTCAACTGGAGCCCTGAAAAATCCTTGAGGAGCATCTCTGGCTATCTCTATTTTTTCCCTTCCTTGGCAATAAACACAAGAAATAATTATTACTCCTGTCCTCAGGGAAAGAGCCTGAAATATTCTTTGTTGTGTCCTGCAGAGGGGGGAAGCATGGAAAGCCTGGGAAGTCCATTCCAAAAAGTGGCAGACTCAGCACAATGGGACGAATGCAGTCTGGATGAAAATTTAATAAATGATATTTAATATGATTATATGGATAACTCATCTGTGTCTCCCCTCTGACAATTTTGAAAGGGACTATTGAAACTAAGAATGGGGTGGGACCATCTAACCTATCATTTCTTAAATAGGGGGTGATGGTACTGAACAACCAGCTAGCAAAAGGATGTTATTTAGTTTATTTCAACTTTTCATGTCTTAATGGACACCATTTAATCAGGATCGTTGATCAATAATTGTCTCTTTGAATTTGTGTAAGATAAGGGTTATAAAGCTTAAAACAGTGAGCATCAAATGCAGGAGGTACAATTATTTTTATAATGTTAGCTTCCATCTTGAAGCAAACAAGATATTATGGAGAGAGAGGAACTGGTAGTAGCATTTTGTTGGAGAAAGCACATATTGTATGTCAGTATGTAGTATAACACAGCGCAGGGCAGTTACACAATTAGGGCAAAAGTAAACCATCTGATTTAAGAAGCACAAAATACAATCAGGCATTCAGCTCTACAACTGGTAATCAGCAGTATGCTAAACATAAAGATGTCTGCTTATATATTGCTGCAAATAACTTGTTATTTCTTTAAAGAAAAAGTTCTATATCAGAATATTGATTCGAGAAACGTTTAAGGAATCTTAATTCAGCTGCTGCAGAAAGCATTTTATTTAACTGTAAGATAAAATGATTATCCCCTCAATTTTTTCTGTCTTAAAACAGTTTTCTTCAGGTCAGGTCCATTTGCTACAGTCTGGCTTATATACGTATTTGTGATGGTCAAAAATATTCTGAACATAATAGCAATTGCACAGATTTAAAAAGAACCAACCATCTGCCCAGGGAAAAAACTTGGAGCTGATTTTGGAATCACTAAAAGCAGTAAACAATGCTGTGTTATGAAAAGTGTGTAAAAAAATTCCTATGATCATTGCTATCCTAAGGCATATATGCAAATATATCCTTTGTTTTGTAATCAATGCAAATCCATCCCTTCCAGATTAATAGTTTCACGTAGTGCCATTTTTAGAATATTATGATTTTCAACTTGTATTTTCAGTTATCATTTAATTTTTTTATGTATTCTGCTTTTAATACTTAAACTCTGTCAGCTGCCTAGAGCTGGTTGGTTTCAGGTGCTATGATAAAATTTATAAATAAATAAATAAATCTTATCTCTTACAGCTCTTATACGTGTGACTATAACAGTTATATGAATATTATTTCTTGCCGGAAGACATGTTCCAATATACTTTGCTTGGACCCTTATTTGCACATTTTGGGCTTGATTAACTAGAGTTGGTTAGTCAATATGAACACCAGCTTCCCAGTGAAAAAATATTGCTGCTTTTATCTGTAGATCAAACATAAGCAATCTGGTAACTTTCTAATAGTTCAAGCCAGCAGAAGCTACTGATGAAGAGATTTAATAGGTTCCTCAATTTTTTGGTAGTCACATTTAGAATTCAAGAATGACATTCTTTCAAACCAGCTTTTTTGATCACTGTGACCATGAGCTTTCTCCCTATTAACCTTCTAGACACCAAGGATGCTGTTTACTATTTTATTTTATTATTATTATTATTTTCTGAACACTTAGCACGAAGATCCAGGCACCCATCATTTTATTCTCAAACTCTGGAATTTAAATCGGATTCACTATAGCCTGTGAAATAAAAATGATGCTTAACAGTGTATCTACATAGTAGCTGCTTATTTTCACCCACATTCACACAACATATATTAATAGCCTTGTGGATGCTAAGGCCACACTAAGTCTAGTAGTAGGTGTTCCAGTACCACTTAGAAATGAAGTAATGTGAATCTACTGCAATTCACTTGAGTAATCTCTTCCAAGGTCATCTCCTAAGCATGCTTCTAAATTAATTTAGAGTCAGCCATGTGCATTCAAAACTGCTTCATTAAAAATGGAAAATTTATACTGGATGAAAATGCATGAGGGTCACAATATAGGCATCGCCTAAATTTTATTCTAAAATTTGAATTAAAAAAACACAAAGCATGCATGCTTTAAAAATGTAATAGTTATCAACCAAACATTTACAAGAGTAAGAGTTTAGTTATTTGGCTCTTATTTAAGTTATATTTAATGTATGTGAAAGATCTAGAGAAACATGGGAGAAAAGGGCCATGTCTGTTTCCAAAGGAAAATTAGATACGACTTTAACTAAAGAATAGGAGCTGAGTTCATGGCTCATTGGCTTCTTTTAAACTATTTAAATATGGGACATGTGTGTGTGTCTTGTTGTATAATATACTATTGAAGCAATAACAGAATATTATATTGTTTTAGTTACACCATAAGGATTTACAACTAAAAATGTTATAGTTTGACATCTAGTCACAATCAGGCTGCAAAAATCAGGCTGTAAAAATACAATAAAGAGTAATGAGATTTTAGAAGTGATGGCTAAAAAGCATGTGTCACCACAGAAGTGGGATTAATACATTTCCTTGCACAAATGGTACAGTACCTTGTTTGTTGCTCTTCATTAAATCTACCAACATTTCCCCTCCAGTTCCAAAATCATTTGTTTCATGCTCTAGCTCCATTTCGGTATCACTGCTACTGCTAGCAGAGTAAGTGCACACTCTCAGTGCCCTGTCCTGTACAAAACAACATACAATTCCTTGACTCAAAACAGAAAACATTTCAGTGAAAGCAGTAGGTCTGGAGTGCAGGCAAAAAGGTGAGCCCTTTTTTTTTTTTATCTCTTTCACAATTTATTTAACTGCTGCCATTTGCTACCGATTATGTCATTAAAGGTCACAATCCCTGAACTTTCTCCCAGCACAACCTAAGTATTAAAACCAGTTTGCACACAATCCAGCTAGAGAATCCATCTTGCTTTAATGTTATAACAAAAGCATTTGAAATGTAAAAAGGATCCAGGAAGAGTTAGTGGCAACTCAGGAATTCAGAGTCGGTCATTTACCTGTTGTTGTCTCTGGGGTATGAAGTAGTCACCCAACAAGTCTCTGAACTGACAGAAATGGAAGCAAACATTGTTCATCGGGTGAGAAATACTTGGGGAATATTTTGAGGGCTGGAGATTCCCTATATTATAATTTTATTGGTTGGGATTTGTACTTTTATTGTTTTAAAGATATTTCTTAGGATTATAATTTTTAATGCTGTAAGCCACACAGAGTCATTTCGTTACAAGAGAGGTGACAAATAAATTCAATAAATACATAAATAAAATATTAAAGAAACATAAAACTGTAGGAACGTTAGGTATCATCTAGTACAGTGGTCCCCAACCTTTTCGGCTTGGGGGGCCTGGTGTGTGGGGGAGGGGATGGTTATGTGTGAGTGGTAGACATTCGCGCAAGCACAAACAGCTCCATTTGCACACATGCGCATGCGCTCACCCACTGCTTGTGAGGCCCGGTTCTCAACAGGCTGAGATCCACTAGTGGGCCGTGGCCTGGGGTTTGGGACCCCGATCTAGTACAGTCCCTATCCAGCGCAGGAATCCAATTCTACAGTGTATTCCTATGAAACAAAGTGTACTGTATTGCAGTGGGGAACCTGAATCCATACCATCCCCCAGTGGTATAATCTTCTGTTAGCATTATTGTTTTTATTTGGTTTGTGCTTCTATCTAAGCATAGTACTATATTAGTTTTCCTCATAACAATCACCTGCTGAGATTGATGGAGCTAAGAAAAGAATGATTGGCTCGGAGTCATCTAGAGGGTTTCCCCATAGAAAGTGACTGCAGTTATAGTGATTAAGATGCTGGTTTAGAAACCAAGAGATGGTGAATTCTAATCCTGCCTTAGATATGAAAGCTGTCTGGATGATTTGGCCAATCACTCTCAGCCCACCCATTTCACAGGGTTGTTGTTATGGGGAAAATAAAAGGAGGAAGGAGTATTAAATACATTCATCGCCTTGAGTTACTTATAAAAATAATACAGGCGAGAGAAAAATCTAATAAAACTTAGGACTTCCCACTCAAATCCAATAATTCAGACTATTATCTTAAAGGACTTTACATTTATTCTAATTCTTTATTTGGCACAATGCAAATAATTGTATGATTGTAATTTTTCAGTATAGCTTTTTTTAAAAAAAATTATTCAAGGTAGGCATGTAGTATCTTCTTGGATGTGTTTCTTCTCCTTTTTCCAAAGGAAATTCTGAGTTTGATCACAGAAATGCAATGGGCTTTTCTTTTACTCTTTCACACAGTCCAGGTTTTCAAGAGAAATCAACCCAGATATTTTTCTCTTGGAGAAGAAAATATAACTGCTTCATATATCCTTTCCACTTCAAAAAAGGAAAGTAGCTTTGGATGAAGGGAACTTTGATTAGGAATAAAGTTATAGCAAAAAATTTAAACATTCCTACGTTCACTGCCTCTTTTATCAAATTCAAGGCTGCTAACACTTGCAGTAAAGAAATAACAACAGCACAAAATATTCTATGTATTTTTCACATTAAACTTTAGCCTTCAAATTTTCTTGCAATTGACCTCAGTTTCCTGGAACATAGTAAGAGGCAGAATATGATCACTTTTTGAAAAAGAGATAGTATGAAACTACATAAGCACATACAAAAAAGAAAATGAAATGAATCTCTACTGTATAATGTTTGGGGATAACAACGGTTTAATATCTTAAGTTGATAGATTACTTGACATCACGTCACAAATTCTTCCCCTGTAAATTAACTGCAATCAATAATAAAAATTATTTGTAAATATTGTAAATGAAAGGGGAAAGCACATATAACATATTAATGCTAATGAATATGCATGATATATTACTGAACTGAATTTTAATTTAATGTAAGTTTACTTTTGGTAAACCTACTGCTACACAAAATATTCAGCAATAATGTTATTTTACCATTCTTATCTCTGTTAAACAGCTAACATCTTGTATGGAAATGATGAGAGGCTAGTGGATTTGGTCTAAAAACAGAGTAAAGATATTTCCTTGCCATGAACCTTATTGGGTGTTTGACTTGCCTATTGCTCTATACTAAATGGCAATAGTTATTCAGGATTTTAGATAAGATTTTTTTCTAATATAGCATGGAGAAGCCAGAGCTGAACCTGGGACATTCAGAATACCATCCATCAACTCTAATAATGTGTTATAATCAAATTACCATCACAGAGTTTGGGAGGATGAAGTGGGGTAATAACTTAAGAGATGGACAGAATATAAATTTGAGAAATAAATAAACTTTGAGAAATAAACCAAATACTTTCAAAATATTTTACATTTATACCTTGGCTTTGATAACATTCTTGCTGCTCCAGTCTGGAAACATCTTTACATTGCTGTTTTTTTCTTTCTCTGAATCATCTAATGATGCCGAAGCCAAACAACTCGATTCTTGACTGTTTTTTCCCACGGGACCTGTTACTCCTGGATAACAAAAAGAAATGGAGCATAGCATCTTGGATTATGTTTGCATGTAAGGATCAGATTCATTCATGAATTGACTGATTACACTATGGTCATGGGAAAAAGAGAGGACAGTGGCTTGCAAAATGTTACAAATGCAGAATATCCGCACCTTCTTCTTTATCAGGAAAAGAGGTAGTCATCTCTGCCAGAAGACATTTAGCAATAAATTGGGTGTTAAAGTAAATGCAACAAATTGCCAACATTTTTATAAACTAAACCTCTTCCCTTTCAATAAATTTGTGGAAAGAAGACTGTGTGGGAATCTTGCTTCTTTATTGTAAGCTGCTGCTAAGGACTTGATAGCTCCATTTCTACAAAATGGAGGAAGAAGTAGACAAAGCTAACTCGATATGAATCCTGCAAGCCAAATCACTTAATATCATGGAACATACTTCTTACATATAGTTACATTACCAAAAAGGCATAATACTCAGCCATCCTTATTGTTAGGGATGTGCAAGCAGAGCACATATAACCTCAAATTATAAATAAAATAAAATAAAATAATAAAACAAATTGGCATGAAATCACAACGATTTATGGGTCCTGACCATTTTTTTTTAATGAAAAGTTTGAGGAAGGGAACCATCAGAGGTAGATTTTTCTAACTGAGAAGAAAAGGACGAAGCAATAGAAAAAAATTCTCTCACCACAAGTGTTCTAAACCAAATAATTTACTCTTTTTCAATGGACCAACTTGTAGAACAAGAGCACATCTAAATCAGAGTGCTTTGTAAGATTCACCGTATGCATGCATATGGGAGGGAAAAAGAGAGATTAGTGAGAAGACAACATTTGAAAGTGAGAATGTTGACTTCCCAATCTGCAGCATACCAGGTTATTTTTTTGTTTTGTTTTTTTTAAAAAACACATCTCTTCAAGACAATTTAATTAAGAAACAGACAGTAGAAGGCTGGTGCAGTGAATATTAGCATTAAGATCAGGACAATCTCAGTGCTACTGACTTCTTATGAAGCAATTCAGTGCTTGCAGTTTCTATTCAATTTGTTATAATGACAGTGTTTAATCACGGAGCCTTTTCTATAGCACGCTGCTGAACTGAGGTCACACATGTGGCTATTCAAGCATGTAGCATATAATCTATAACTAAGATTTCTATTCTAAATCTCCTCTAGTTATGCTATTAATTAACAATACACTTTTTTTAAAAAAATAGTCTAACTTAAGATACCCTTTCTTTAACTACAATCTGAAATGAGCAGGGGAGTTTCCAATGAAGCATACAGCACGTATTTGCATTCTATTGTAGGCAGTGCAAACCTGTATTAGGAATTTTACTAAATCAATTACATTCCAGCATGTTTAATTAGAAGGTGTCTCGTAAACTTTCAAGAATCTTTAATGTAGTTTATTTATTCATCTGTTCAATTTAAATATTGACACATTAGCAAAACTTCTTTGGGATTCTTGCAATAGATTTCTAATTCTCATTTGAACGTGGCAATCGGAGAAAAGGTCAGCTTTGCCAAACAATTGTGCAGTCTAAACATGTTAACATACTCTTTCTGTTTTAAACATTTTTTTCTTTTATGAAGTACACGGGATCATGATTCGAATACTTAAACAAATAACATTTAGCACATGAGATTCACGTACTTCTGATGAACTTGAAAAGGGCAGCCTTTTATACTACTCAATAAAATGTCTATGGAGACTCTCAGTCATCCAGGTCATAGTTGTCCCAAAGGTGCTTTTCAAAAGGCAGCTGGACTTTCTTGGGGTTTTTCTCCCCCTCGAAAACGCTTTGTTTCTCATCCAAGAAGCTTCTTGAGTTCCACCTGAATTGAAGAAGTTTCTTAGATGAGAAGCAAAACATTTTCAAGGGGAAAAAAAACCCCCCAAGAATGTCCAGTTGCCTTTCGAAAAGCACCTTTGGGATTCTGAATAAAATGGTTAAGCTACTTCTAGATGTAGATGTATGAATGCTTCATATAACAATCATCATCATAAGCTTGCATTGGCCTTTACACCTGGACTAAGAACCATATGGTCACATATGACATACCCACACATTACAAGCACATACACACACAAAAGTATTTTAAGAGTAAAAGTTCTGCCACCTCTGGAAAAATCTTCAATTTGCTTTTGGCTACAGCAGGGGTGTCAAACGCGTAACGTCACGTGATGTGTCGTGACGTATCGCAACTTTTTTTCCATTGCCGGCAATGGGGTGGGTGCGGTTTTGCCATGACGCATCGGCCCACGGGGCGGCAGTCTGACACCCCTAGGCTACAGCTTAAACGTGCCCTGACTTAGCTTTGACATTATCCACAAAGTATTTAAAGACATGGCGTGGAAGAGTAAGCTGCTGGAACCTCTGCTCCTTTCTTTCTCTCCTGTGTGTGCCTTTTCCCCAGCATCAGCCTAGCAGAATTGCCAGTAAAGCTGCAACCTTGACACAGGTGTGGTAGAAGACGTGTGCTTTGGAGCACTGCAGCCACCAGCAGAGTACAGCAGCCAAATGAATGAAGGTGGCTTTCCCTCAGCAGGAGTGGATGCTCCAAAAGAGAGGGAAAGAAGTATAAAGGCTCAGCTAGATAAAGCAGAACATGGGAAAAAAAAGATGCAAGAATTCTACATTGTGGCCATTAACAGAAAAAGAAGAAATCTCAGAGAAAGGGGGGGGGGAGACTTAAGACAGAACAGACTTAAGAAATAAATGTTGATGCGTATTAGCAATAATACAGAGTATTGTATAGTATATTGCAGGGGTAGGCAACCTTGGCTCTTTTATGACTTGTGGACTTCAACTCCCAGAATTCCTGAGCCAGCAAGCTGGCTCAGGAATTCTGGGAGTTGAAGTCCACAAGTCATAAAAGAGCCAAGGTTGCCTATCCCCGGTATATTGAATAATAATAATATAGATTATAATATGAACATTGTCAAATGTACTAATTGTCATACGATTATCATAGTGATAGTAAAACGATAACAATAGAATCGAATATAGGATCGCTTTCATGTGCTTGTTTTTACAAAACAGAATATCTCCCCAACCTTTATAGGGAGATAGAAAGAAACCAGCTATCCAGGGCCCAGCATGTTTGTGTCTCTCTTGAATCTGGGTCAGTCTAACTGGGTAGAGCTTGAAAAAGACCCCCTAACACGTGCTATGTCTTCTTTATAAGACAGTAGATTCCCATTTAGCATCATAACCTCTCCATTTCACTGGGCTCAGCAGTTTGCAAAACATCTACAGTAATGCGAGGTGTCTTTTCAGCTGCATATTTCACCCATTTTTACACAATGTTATCATTGGGAGGTCTCTGCTAACGAGAACGGACAGGTGGACACAGAGCATCTCGTTTGGAAAAAAACAGAAGCTGTCGTTTTACCTGAAGAAGCTGCTTTCGGAAGATGACTCTGCAAAGCCCGCACGCCTCTATCAGCCATTGTAGGATCTGATGCGGAATGAGAAATTACACTCTCGACAGATCCCGGGCTTTTATTAGTTGTTGAAGGCACTTCTCGTTCTAGGGTTTGGGCTTTCTCAGATGGAGACTGAGGAAAAGGTTGCTCGGGTGATGTGAAATCTTCGTTTTCTAAATCCAGTCCTTGTTTAGAAACGTGTCGGCCCGTTGAACGGTTTCCTGAGTCTGGAAGAGGAAAGGTTCCTATTCCACTGTCCAATGTCCTCATTTGGCAGCAGGATTCTGAAACGTAAAAAGACAGGCTACTTTCAGTGGAAAAGACAAAGAACAACAACAAGAGGGCACCTTGAAGCAAGGGCTTCAGCGTAAACGGAAGGCTACGGCTCAGAGGCTTCGTACATACATCGCTAGCTGGGGGTATTTTAAAATGAGAGAAGGCCTTGAAAACTGAGAAAAATCACTGCAAGTCAAAGCAAACAGTATTGATCTATTTATTTATTTATTATTTATTTATAAGATTTATAAAGCTGCCTGAATCCTTAACACCCCTGGGAGGGTTTAAACAATTAAAATAATAAACAAAAATAAAGCAGAAAATAAAAAAAGAAGTTCGGGAACAAGAACCATCTAGTTAATATATATATATATATATATATATATATATATATATATATATATATATATATATATATATATTCACAAAGAAACCCATCATCCACTTTAACCCAAGGCCTGTGGAACCAAGCCAAACTTCTGACAATCTTTTAAATGAAAGCAGGGAAGAAGCCATGGGAATCCCTAGAGAAATGCCATTCCAGAGGATTGGCAGAGCATTGACAAAGGTGGGTCTCATCAGATCACTTTGTCTGAGCAATGGGATCTGCAGATCTG
Organism: Crotalus tigris; assembly: GCF_016545835.1. Lineage (NCBI taxonomy): Eukaryota > Metazoa > Chordata > Lepidosauria > Squamata > Viperidae > Crotalus > Crotalus tigris. Next base: position 1,571,690 of record NW_024100544.1, on the reverse strand, counting down.
TCTGAAACTGCTGGAGAAAAGCAGCCCCTCAGAGAGCCAGGCCCTACTTTGTGGACCAGTCCTTGAATTGCATCTTCAACTTAACTGACAATTAGAGCAGCTCATATGTTGTTAAGCAAAGGTGAGCTTATTAGTAGCCTGTGGCCACTGCATTCTGAACCAGCTGAAGTTTCCAAATGATTTCAAAGAGCAGCAGCATCTAGAGCCCACTGCAATCATCCATATAAAAGTGATTAAGACATGAGTGACTGTCTGGATAGCCTCTTGATTTAAGAATGGACATAACTGACACACAAGGTGAATATATGTGAAGGCCTTCCTAGCAACAGCTGCCACCTGATTTTTAAAAAGGAGCTGTGAATCTTGGAAAAACCTCAGATTGTGTTCCAGTCCTAAATGGAAAAGTGCCATCCCATCCAGCACTAAACAATGAGATTCTCCAGGGCCAGATGGCCCAAATCACAACAGCTCAGTCTTGACAGAGTTCAGTGTGAGTCTGCTTCTCCTCAATAGCTCCCTCAGAGCTTGCAAGCATCCCTCAGTTGACCTCTCCACAAGATAGCATACTGATAGTACATTATTCCAAATTTGAGTAAGCAAGCAAGCAAGGAATCAGAAAATGATCAAAGATTTGGATCAGGGTCATGGTGGCCAAGAACAGAGCTGGCCCAAACTCTGAGTCACTCTGGGCCATTCCACAGCCTCTGTTAAACTATAAAGCCTTTCCTTCTCAACAATCTTAGTATGAAACCTACTCAAATAGTGTGGATAGTACAACAGAATTAAGACCAAAGCAAAACAAAATATCTGTTCTGTAGCTATCAGCTCTGTTCATTACCTAATAATACCACTAATCCAAATTCAAATAGAAACCTTTTTGGAAAAAAAATTGAAGTACAGAGCTTATGCAAACCAGATGTTCTACTTTACTGCATCTACATTAAAAAACTGAGATAAGGCATGGCGTATTGGCTACTGCAAGACATGAATGGGAGTCCCACCTTAGATAATTTATGTCCCTTTAGCACAGACATGTCAAACTCAAACTCCACATGGCCTGAGAGAGATGGTGAGGCTCCTCTGGTGGACGAGGCTTTGGTGCTTGCCCTGATCTCGCCTTTGTCCACTGGAGACCTCCGGATCCCCTCTCTCAGCCTTGCCTGGCCTCCACAGGAGGCACAGGATGAAGCTGCTGTGTGTGGAAGTTTGCAGGAAGCAATTTCCTCCGAGTCCAACTTGTGAGGGAAGGCTGCCCCAATAAGCTAGCATCCTTACCATTCACAATTGGAAATGGAGATTCCCTTTTGAGAAGGGCCACCCTCCCTTCTGCAGGATCGGGGAGCACTACTCCCCTGCCTCCTCCTCTTGCTCTCCAGAGATCTGTCAAGGTAGAAGCTGGACTTGGAGGATACTGCTGCTGCCTGCAAACTTTCTCCTCTGAGCTTTCACATGCAGCAGTGTCGTCCTCTGCCTCCTGTTTTGATGGGAGGGGGCACCAGACAGGGAAATGCCAATGATATCTGGGATTAGAAGAAGAATGTCTCCTTTGGCATGCTGTGCACACGCACACACACACACACACACACACACACACACACACACACACACACACACACACCATTCCAAGCTTGGAGACTTTTTATCCACATATGAGCTTGCAAACTGTCAATCAGGCCTGGGCTTGGGGAGAAGGCCCTCTCCTTCCTCTGTGGATAAAAGTCCCCAAAGTTGGAATGCGGGGTGTGTGTCTGTGTGTGCATGCACGTGCACGCACTTGCCTGCTAGCAGATTGGGGAGGCAAGGAGCTTGTGGGGCACCGAATTGTCCCCATGTCAAGGTAGCTGGAACAACTTGTTCCATATCAACCCAGCCATCCCAATTCAGCTGCACTCAGTGAGCAGCATCAAGCCGGCCATATCCACCCAGCCATGCCCACCTATTTATGGTGACCTGGCTGTGACCACCCAGCCACGCCCAGCCTGCCACACCCACTGGCCCCTGTAAGTTGTCATAGTCTCACATGCTACTGGCCCTTGGAGGGCAACCATAATGTTGATGCAGCCCTCAATGAAATTGAATTTGACACCCTGCTTTAGCAGTATGGTGAAATCTATGGACCCCAATTATGCTGAAAAAGTTTTCCAACTGTTTTAAAATAACAAATATGTAGTACAGTAATATAAGCAAACATAAAGTTGTTTTATGCTTTACTTTATCAAGTTTTATTATGTTTCTGTCCAAATTCCCCCCCCCCTCAAAATTTATCCATGTACATCTAATGGTTCATGGAGCCCAGGTTAGAAATCCCCACACTTTAAGCTATATGGATTCTATAAATTAGGTTGCATATTTTTTTTGTAATTATACATTTGCATCTGGTAGAGATTTTAAAAAAAATATTAATGAGAAAAAAACACACATTTAACAGGAATTAATAATCACAACAAATTAATCAAAACTGTTGCATGCTGCATAGCTAGCTTTGGCCTATGGAAGTAAGACTTCCATAGGCTTTTTATAAAGCTCCAATTTGTAATCTTCTTAAGTATGCAATACATTTCAATTTACTCTGAAATTTTATTTTACTTTTTAATTTTATTTATTAAATTTATTTGCCGCACATCTCACTGTGGGGTTACTCTGGGTGGCTTACAACATTAAATGGGAAAAAAATGATAAAAATGAGAACATACCATTAGTAAAGCAATGAAACAATAAAAATAAGCAACGAAAGTATGATATGAATTAAAAGATGGCTTGTGAGGAATGTTATAGTATATGGTCCTCAAAGAATCACAAAACAAGTAAAATGAAGGTTTTGTTATAGGTATTATCTTTTATTTTTCCTAAGGGACTTTTATAATAGCATTTGCTATTACAGTTATAACTCCACATGCTGCTTAGAATAACTTTAGTCTAAACAAGACAGGGTTAGGCTCTTATCTTTAGAGAAGAAATTCAAAATGCTATTATATAAATTTATTTTTAACCAGTCCAGTAGTTATCTGGAAATACATCAATCTGAGGTATTTGAGATTTGGGCAAAGACTGTACTCTTCTCACAAAATAAAAGTCAAAGCATCCCAATTATTTTAGACTCACTAAGTTACTCACAGAATTGTAAAATTGGCTTAGGAGATTCCATGAAGTGAAAGATTGCACAGAATACATCTTAAACCAAACATGGACTTATATGACTGGTCTATTTCAGGCCATCAAATACATGTCATTCTAGAGACAGATATAAAGAAATAAAAAGGTATCAGTGCATTTTGAACACTGTATGCACATAGAAATAGATGGAATTTGTTTGAATAAGGACAAACAATGGTAAGATTAGAAAAGTATTGGCCTATCACTCATACACGGCAATTAACCATCACAATTTCAGCACCATGGACAGCCCCTATCTAACCTTCAAAGAGTGTAAAATAGTTGCTGCAACCTGAATATTTTGCAGTATTTTAAGCCAGACTCAACAGTGTAAAAGGATGGATGCAACATTATAAGCACCAAACAACAGTCTCTCTGAAAGTATAAATAAGGAATATTTTTTAGGAATAAGTTTATTCCCAAAAGGCAGTGAATATTATTACTATTAGTATTATTGTTAGTAATATTATCCTCAACTAATTAGCTTTACAATCTTCCAAGTTGTATTTCTACGTAAGGAGAAAGAAGCTAAAGTTTTTTTTTTTTTGCTTCTTGTGGAAGTGGACCACTGCCAGATTTAATGAATCAATCTAATTGTACTGCTCTTCACTTCCCCCTCCTCTCTTCATATATTTGTAATGGAGAAAGGCCATCTACAATGTTTACCATCATTTTATTATTTCAACTACTCATTTTTACAAGATTTATGAAAGATGGGAAATTTGGATCTATAATTCAGAAAGATAGGTTGTTCCAGAGAGGAAAGAGCAACATTCACAGTATAGATAAACAAATGTTTCTGCAACTATTTTGACCTGTTTTAATAATTTGTTCTCTAGACAAGAAAGTTCCACTAATCTGATAAAAAAGATTTTTTAATATTTCTTCTCTCAGTTTCCTATAATGAATCAGTTCTTTAATATTACATTTTTCATTTTACTGATACCATTAGCTCCAAAATACCCCTCTTCAATACTCCTCAGTACAACTAAGACATTTATCTCTTATTATATTTTACAGTTTATGCGAAATGAAAAGAAAATGAGTCCCGTTAATGCCAATATCATTTACAAACAAGTTAACATGATCTCTGAAAGTATTTTGAATTATAAATTCCACCACTAGCAAAGTGGCAGCGAGGCTCATTTCAAAGGGGCTCTAAGGCTGAAATGCTATTCTCAAAATCCTAGACATCTGGAAATTACTAAAGCTAATTTTCAAATAAACATGAATTGGATCCAGCTGCAAATACACTTCTAAGGCCTCCAAGCTCAGAGAGCACTTCCTTCCTTCTTTCCTTCCTTCCCTGGACCTTTGAGACTAGTCTCCTGATTTAACTCACAATTGTCCTATTTACTTATTTAAAATAGTTCAATGGCTGTCCATTTTATATATCATAACCCCAAACAGTTTAACATGTAAAAAACAAAGTTTTAAAGCAAACAGTAATACTAACAGAAACTAGATCTCATGACACCCCCAAAACAACATTCCCCATTTATCTACTGGTCACCAATCTCACCCTACCTCAATTTTTATGGGAAGACCCAATGCTTTATGGCCTTCTGGGAGTTTCTTCAATGACATACGTGACTGGGAGAAGGGGCTGAGCAACACTCTGGCTTGCAAACGGGAAAATGAGGTTAATGATCTCAGCCAATGATCCTGTGGGTGTTAAAAATTCCAGATAGCCCTAGCCTTGATTTGGACTAAAGTAGCCCTCCCCAGTCATCATATCAGCAAAATTGCTTTCAGGGGGGGCTAACTAAATCTATCACTTTGAATGCTGCTTCTCTAGGATTATTATGTAAATCACCATCTGAATTTCCACATGATTCCTTGGTTTATATGACTTGATTCTGATTTTAAGAATTAGAACGGGCTATTCTGAATAAATTCGCATTATGCCATTGTTTCAGTGACCAGAATTCATTGTTATCTCTCAAATATCCTCTCTATATTTTGTGACAGAATAAAACATGGGAGCAAAATATAGGTTTTTCTTCCATTCTGCTCTAATTCCTTGGAGGCAACTGTTAGTGAGACAGAAGAAGGTATCTCAATCTCAGTCCAGTAATTTTAGAGTCGCTAATCAAGCTGGAAAATTAAAGAAATGTATCTGTTGAATATCCGTGCAAGTGTATCAAATTCATTCTCACAGCAATATGCCCTAAGCTTTCCCTTCTTCTTGAAAAATGTGAACAAAACAAGAGGAAAATAACCTCTGGCCCTGAATCATATTTTCTTCTTAAAAGTGTAAAATGGAAGCTATTGTGCTTCCTGCTATTTGCAGGTTTCTGGAGAGATGAGAGAAAAATCTTGTGCTTATTTTATAGGTGTTCCATGTGACATTCAATGCAAATCTCCTTCCATCTAGACAGAGTAATTTGCAAAATATTACAAAGGAGATTACACTAAAAGGGTTCATTGGTATCTCTACACACTTTCAACTGACAACCGCAGAAACATTAGCTTAAAACTGAGAGGGAAAAAAATAAGCTAAAAGTCTGATCACATCTTCTCACAACAAGTTATATAAAGCTGATGGGAAGCCCACTTCTACTGTCAGCCCGAGAGGAAATTTAGAAACCCCAGAGTTTAGATATGTTTAAATTGTACTGTGGATATGCCTGAAATGGGGAAAAATGGTTTTATGTCAAACCAGCAAGAAACCTGCAGGAGTTCTAGAAGCTGTGCTGAACTTTTTGGGGTCAGTCATAACTCAGCAGAAACCAAACCAAAAAAATTAGGTTGTTCCAGGTTTTAGTTAAAACAAAACTCAGCTGAGTGAATAGAGCACGGTTGGTGTGTGTTCCACCCTCTCCCCTCAGCAGCTTATCTGAGGGCCCAGTAGTCACCCCAGTGCCTTCTTCGCCTTCTCTCCTCCTGCCACCATCAATGTCCCAACATGTCATAGGCCTCCTTTCGGAGGAATTGATTCCTTTGTAAAACTACTGAATAGCAGGTGGTATTTCTATTGCTGCAGATAGTAATAACTAACCTAAACTACATACTAAAACTGCAAATAAAGTGATTCACTCACCTGGAGAGGATGTCTTAGGATTCCATACCGTATAAGACATATATGAAAAGAAGAGAAAGTCAAAGAACATGAGGAAGACCCAGAAGAAGATGAAGAGACAACATCAAAGGCACACTACAATAACATCAATTAACAATGGTTAAGGCTGCCAGAAGAGCAGGAACCAGAACTTTGTATCTTTCTTGATACCCAAAGTGGGAGGAGAAAGAGGAGGAGGAGGAAGAGGAGGAGATGGAGATGTTTGGACATCTCCTACTACAGTGGTGGCGAACCTATGGCATGGGCGCCAGAGGCGGCATTCAGAGCCCTCTCTGTGGGCATGCACACCGTCGTCCCAGTCCTAGGCCTTCAGCTCAGTTTTATAAAACCTTTTCACTTTAGGCCTCCTCCGTTGCTGTGTACAAAAAAAAAAAAAGTTTCAATCAGTCAATTTCAACTTCTTGCGGGTGAAAAAAGGTCTTGCAAAGTTGGAATTGATTGATTGAACTTTTTAGTCCCACCCAGTCTGCCGTTACCACCGCAGCCACGTGCACCCAATGGGCCACACCCACCCAATGGGCCACACACACCCAGCACTCGACAATGCTTAAGTGGGTTTTGGGTTGCAGTTTGGGCACTCAGTCTCTAAAAGGTTCACCATCACTGTCCTACTACATGGGGTCTGAGTTTATTTAAATTTCAAGCATCATTGCATTGGATAATTCAACATTGCAATTATGTTGTAAGTAGATTTTGGAATGCTCTTTTACATTTGAGATGGGAGCAAGAGACAAAAAGCTGTTTCTCCTCATGTGAGTTTTGTGCATAGAGTCACAATATGTGGGAGTGTTCACATTTCTTTTTCCCTTGGACACAACAGAAAAGATTTCTTGATCATTAAGGTAATACCTTCCATTACTAATTTGACTGACTGGGAACTCCTGTGCATTGCACAAAATTTCAAGGCACACGTCTATGGTAGCATTCTCTAGAGCACAGCCTTCTAGATATGTTTAAGTATAAATCCCGAAGCACAGCCATGCTGTCTTGGAAAGCTGTAGTCCATCAGATCCAATAAGGCAACTGATTGTGGATGGTTGTTCTAGAAAATGGGTTTGGCTTCAGGTAGAATATGAGCCAAGAAAGATGAGTTCGCTTGCTGCGTCAAATGGATGGAAAGTGCTTTCTGGAACATGGCCAGCTTTCTCCAGCAGTAGGGAGCAAGGGAAAGTGCTGGGAAAATTTAGGATAGGCAGCCTAAGAGTTATAATCCTGTGGCACGTTAGTAGTAGAAGGTTAGAAGAGGAGGAAGAGAAGAAAAAGAAGACACCCCAAAAATTGGGAGTACAGGGGGGGGGTGGGGTATTTACTACTGGGAGCTGTGGAAGGAAGGAAGGAAGGAAGGAAGGAAGGAAGGAAGGAAGGAAGGAAGGAAGGAAGGAAGGAAGGAAGGAAGGAAGGAAGGAAGGAAGGAAGGAAGGAAAATGTCCTTCTTTTTCCTCACTGTTCCTTTACTACCCATAGCCCCCTTTTAGCCTATATACAAACTGTAACAACCCAGTTTAGTTTCATGCATCAAATCATCTGAACAATACGTGGAAAACAGGTGCTCTCTCTGCTGAATACTTCACATACAGAATTTCTGCACATCCTTAAATTAGATCAAATAAAATAATTCAAGCTAGACTGTAGTGAGCAATCATGTATTGGCTGGTGCTGCTCCATACAATCTAACAAATAATTTCCTTTTCAATTTTATGTTTCCTCTTATTGATGTTTTTGTAACATTTCCCATTTGTTATTTAATTTTGTCACAGCAAGCGCAGCTCTTTCAAATTCTATGTTCCTTTTTACCATATTGTGAATCTTAGTGGACTGCTGGCATGACCCCCAGCTCAAATATCATTTGAACACCAATGACATTTATTCTGAGAAATCATTACATTTACATCCAATATATTGACCAAACCAAGTAGTTTGAACACATACCTAGCAGGGGAAAAGGATTCCCCTGCTAGAAATTAAACACGTGAATTGGGCCTATCTACAATTTGCACCAAATTAAATGGCTGATTTTCTTTGAAGGATATACTGGAAACAGATTCATCCATAGATGCCTGTTAATTCTGAAACATTATTCCTTCCAAATATTAGCCTAGTTTTTCATAAGCTCTCCAATGTGAATCGTTCTTTTCTTTAAAATACATTGGCAATTGGCAAGTAGACCTCATGCTACAGATGGCAGAACAGATCTCTTTATCTGCCTGTCCTTTCCATTCTTGGAAATGCTAAAACAAGCAAAAAACAAAAACAAAAACCACACACATAGAAATAAAGATTTGTTGCTTCCAAATCAGTGTCAGTTTTAAAGTGAATTACATATGTTGGGCTGTACTTGACTATGTTAACTAAAGTTGAATGTGTCAGGTTTTCATTGTTTTGCTCTGAAGGTCCAACTAATGCATGAATCTGAAAAGAAATAAAGTGTTTGTAAAAGTGACCTAGTCTCAATGCCATGGCATACACTGAAGAATGAAAAAAAACCAAAAAAAAAAAACCACTGCATTCTTTCCTGAAGCAAAATTGTGTTGTGAATTGATAGGGCTTCACGTAAGGCCTTGTCATGCATTGGGGCCTCAAATTCTAATACTGAGTTGGAAGCACACCACGCTTACAACTGCAGCATTTTTAACAAACGAAACTGTTGCCTTATTTTTGACTGCACCGCAACACTATCCTAAAGATGCCTGGAATGAATACAGGTGATCCTCGACTTACGATCTCAACTGAACCCAAAATGTCTGTTGCTAACATTTGAGACATTTGTTAAGTGAGTTTTGCCCCATTTTACGACCTTGCTTGCCATGGCTGTTAAGTGAATCACCACAGTTAAGTCAGTAACATGGTTGTTAAGTGAACCTGGCTTCCCCATTGACTTTGCCTGTCAAAAGGTCGCAAAAGGGTGACCCCGTGAACCTGGGAACTGCAACGGTCATAATGAACCAATGGTCAAGCATGTGACCTGATCATGTGACCGTGTGGATGCAGCAATGGCCATAAAGTGAAAAACAGTCATACATTACTTTTTTTCCGTACTGTTGTTAACTTTTAATGCTCACTCAATGAATAGTTGAGGACTACCTATACTCCAGTTTCTAGACACAGGATTAGATGATTAAATGAACCAATCAGACCATTATCTAGCTTTATGCAACAGCTATGAACCCAGACACTTCCTGAAAGACAATTAAACATTATGCTGCTCAGTTGCCAATTTAGGTAGATCTACCAATCTGCGAAACCTTTTCCTTTCAAATTTAAAACACGTAAGGTAATATCCATTTATCTGTGCTTCCAACCAAAGTTCCTAATACCAACCAACTCATCACTTCTTGGAATGTACTGCCAGATATATTAGAAACCATAGAAACAAAAAAATTCTGCAATAGAATGAAGTTCCTACTTATGAACTGGACAAGCTTTAAAAGTTGCAGTTTTGCTTATCAGCCATTTGGAAAATCTTATGGAAAGGCCTTTCCTACCCAAAAAAATGATTTTACCGAATGTTAACTTTCACGGGAAGACTACATATATTTCCGAGATCGTAGCTTCAGAGGTGCTCCCTGTATTGTGGTGTGATTTGTAATTTACTCAAGCTGAAGGCTCAGCAACATTCACATTGCTCTCATGTCTCCCTAGGGCCTTTTAGTCAAAGTTTACATTAGAGAACAATTAGCCAATGAAGAACAAATCAATACATTCAGAATTAATAGTTTTCTAAAGATCTATGCTATTTATTCATTTTCTTATACTTATGTCTCCCTGTCCAAAAACATTTTTTTTCAGGACCTGTCTCCATATGTATGAAAAGGGGGGAAATTAATATCCTTATTCATCTGCTGCAACTGTGTAGATGAACTGAGGGGCTGCTTATTTGAAGAAGCCAGCTCTGAAAAGATCCTCCTCAACAATATTGAGTGCCAAACAAAGAAAAGACAGAGGAAAATATCAGAATCCAAACCTCTGACTCCAATGAAAAGAAAAGAGCTTGGAAGTCTGTAAACCTGGACAACTAACAGTTGTGTCAGGCAGCATGACAACTCGTTCCTTCCTTCTTTTGTAGACCCAATGTCTACCATCAACCCTAAACTCTCATACTTTAATCACAGTGAATGTCAGGTTATGGTTTGGTTTCCTAAATTCAGTGGTCCACATTCTGCATACTGAGTTTATTATGGATGGGATTTTAAAACAATTTAAGGAGACAAAGGATGGAGAGTGAGGCTTTTTTTTCATAATAGTAATAAAACTTCCCTGTTTTCTCTCAAAAGAAGTCTGGTATCCCTTCCCCCCCCCAAACTTAAAATCTTCGCAATTAGCTTTTTATAAGATTTGAGGTATCAAATTCTGCTCACTTAGTTTCTGACCCAGAACCCCATTTTATTTAAATGTGACAAAAATATCTGCTAACTACTGAATTATCCATTGACTGCTAAACAGGAATTCTTACTCAAATGTCTTTCAAAATACCAACCAGATTTTATTCTGCTTAGGTTGTTCAAAATCAATCTATGTAAACGTGACTCAATAATACACAGAATTGATGGTGGTTTTTTTTGCTTTTTTCTTAACACAGATTATTATTTTGAGTAAGAAACCAATTAAAAATTGCAGCAACATGTTCTCTAAACCAAGAGTAGAAAGTTTTAGTGAATCCACACACTTTCTTCCACATAATCCCAGTTTCAAGACATGAATTCTCCTCCTCCAGACCAGATGATATTCTAAGCACTGTGCCCAAAGTTAACTGAATATAAGCAGGAAGCAATAGTAGTTAGCAAATGGTTATGTTTTGAGGCCAACATTTTAACAGGAATTTATTTCGGGAAGTTATTTTCCTTTTTAACAAATTACTGCAATAAAAGCTGGTTGGGGGGAAGGGAGAATTAACTTGATCTTCAGAAAGAGAATTCTGTCCTTTCATATTAGCTGGAAGTGAAATTGATAAATAATTCACTGATAACAGTATGGAACTTTGGAGGATTTACCATTGTATTTTCCCCATCTGCAGAATATGGTCTTGGGGACAATTTTCATCTTAGTCTATGGCAGGATGAACATTTTTTGGGGTAACCACAAGTCATATTTACCATTTTTTGGGAGAAAAATAGGTAAAATGAGATTCCAAATAGATAAGTAAAGCCACTTATCTGAGAAATCACAACACAATCACAATCCTGACAATCCTATTTATGAACTTTTCTGGTTCTCGCTTTCATTTTTATGGAATCCATGAATACTAAGATAAGAGTCAGGTAAGGAATGTAGGTTAATTTTTACAAAGCTAGATTTTAGCTGCTTTATCACTTTGTCACTCTGTGACCATTCCTTTTTTTTATATATAGATGTTCTTAATTTGATTCCCTTAATATTCTCATACAAGCTAAATTATGCAGGTGGTGCTTCCTCTGTGACAAAATGTAAGACAACTTCCTATTCCTAATTTATGGATAGCTATTTGAGTGGGGGAACCCATTTTATCTTCCTAACAAATAAATACAGAATTTTAAATAAAAAACTGAAATCAGGGAAAGATACGTTGCACACATAGAAATTGAATTGCTCATTTCTAGATGTACCTTGTGTTATTCATCTCTAGATCAAAGCTATGATTCTTACAAAAATAAAACATAATAAATCCAATTATTATATATTATTTATAAAGCAGAGGATTGAAAGCAGTTACCCCTAAACTAGCTATTATAGCATATACAGTGCATTCAGAAAATATTCAGATTCCCTTCACTTTTGTTAATTTTGTTATGCTGCAGCCCGATTCTACAGTTGTTGAAATTGATTTTTTTCACTAATTAATCTACACTCAGTACTCCATAATGACAAAATGAAAACAGAATTTTAGAAATGTCTGTAAATTTATTAACCAGTAGAATGGAATAATTAACCAGTGGACTGGCTTGCCTTCAAAAGCTGTGGATGCCCCATTACTGGAGACTTTAAAAAAGATACTGGACAGTCAATTGTCTGAAATGGTATCGGGTCTCCTGTTTGAGCAGGGGGTTGGAATAGAAGACCTCCAAGGTCCCTTCCAACTGTGTTATTCTGTTAATTTTAGAGATGTGCTTCCTGTCGAGACATTCAAAGGACAAGTCCAGCTCAGCTTGAAAAACAAAAGTACTATTTTGACTTAGAAGGATTGTATAAAGATGAAACCCACTTAAAACTATAGTACTGATCATATTGAAAAGGGTAGGCTTATTGGCCATAGTAAATATATTTAACTGATAATGGAATTGTCATCCCCAAGTCCACCATGAAACCTTGCCTATGTGATCCACGCGGGAAAGTTGTCAGAAGGGAATCTTTAGGTATTGCCTAAAAAATACACCCATTCAGAACAAATATGCTTTAGGTTGATAAAACAAAAAACTAGAAAAAATGAATTTGGGATAAAAACAGTAAAGTGTTTGAAGGAAACAACATCTTGCTCTAGTGTCTGTAGTATGGGTTGGGGTTTGTGGCAGCTAGTTCACAGGAAATATTGTACAGATGGAAGGAAGAATGGATTTGACTAAATATCGATATATCCTAACATCTCATTGTCACTGAAGAATTGGAAGGCAGAAAGAGAGTGCATATTTCAGCAAGACAGCAAAATAAAATGTAGCTTGAAATCAAAGTATTTAGTTACATGTAAATGTTTTCAAATGTCCCTGTATCTGAACATTACTGAAAATATGTGGTCAGATCTCAACCATGTAGGGCTTGTAAAGAGAACAAAGAATATTTCTGAGCTAGAAAAGTTCTGCAAAGAAAAGCAAAGGGGAAAAAAGACCTCCCAATGCAATGGTAGAAAGATGCTTCACCGTTTTGTTATTTTGAATCTGTATATAATTGCACATAAAAGGATGCAAGATATGCATTTGAATCTGCAAGAAAATTAGTACAATGTAAAGGTTGTGTCAGCTCTGATTCATTAGGAGTTTATTGAAACATATCATTTGACCAGATGTGCCTAAACATTTGCATGCAACTGTTGGATTTACACATATTTTTCGGAATGCTAATCATTTTATGTTCTCCAACTGAGATGGACAGGGTACATTTTCTGGAAAAGTAATTATTATAATTCAGTAGTTGATTATACATAATCATAAAGGCATGTTAAGGCTATGTTTAATAAGGAAGTTGATCCAGAACACTAATGCATTTGGCTTACAGGAAGGACAGCTAAACCGAATGCCTCAGTAGTGCTGCAAAAGAATTGGCAATTAGACAAGTGCTATATGTATTATCTCTTAGAAGAAGAAAGTAATTATTTGTCTTCAACAGACTGTGACGAAAAGTAACTTGACATTATTTAAAAGAAGCTAATGCATACTAGATACTTATTATTCAGGAAGGGAAGGGTTTTTTTTTAAAAAAAAAAACAATTCTTTTTATAAAAAATTGCTTTTATAAAGAAGAGAATTGTTTCTACATAAAACTATTTCAACAAATTCCAGTTAACCTTGCCTATCCCAATCATTATCAAAGTTCTGACAATTTCCAATTATTCCTTGTTTAATTTTAAGAACGCTTTCTTAAAAAGGCATATTTAGAAGTTTTACAGTATGTTGAGGACATCTCACAAAATAGCTATCATGGCCAATCATGGAACATCCATTTACCCAAAGGTGATCTAGTTTTCTGGGAAGTATGTTTCTCAGCTCAGAAGGGTTCTTTCAGCAGGTATAAGAATGTAGTGGAAATAGATTGAATCTAGAGAATGTTTTGTTTCTTAACATTCAATCCTTAAACATGTGGGCTATAGTTCCCAGTAGATGTTATAGCACACTTTAGAATTTGGACAATGTGGATGTTTTAATTTTTCACATATCATGTAACTGCTGAGAATTGTAAAATTTAAAGTGAAATATCAATCAATCAATCAATCAATCAATCAACTAAATTAAATGCCCTGCCCCACATCTGCCTGGCCTTATTTCTCCTTATAGTCTTGATCACTTCTTATGATCCTCTCAGCTGGGCCTCTTTCTGTTCTAGGTCATAAAATCTGGTTTGGCCTCATAACTCTGGAATCAGCTCTTTCCTTCTCTTTGTCTCTACATTGACTTTGAAAAGGACTTAAATATCTCTTATTCGACACTATCCAATTGGCCAATTTATCCTTACTCCTCTCGCTTAAATATTGTTTTATTTGACTTACGGATGTATGTGCATTTGGTTGTACCATGGGGCAATGTTTTAAATGTGTCTGGTTGTTGCATTTGGTTTCTCCTAGTTAATAATTGTTTAAAAGTTTGGTTGTTGGAAACTAATTTTACTTGTTGGAATAAGCTCTAACAAATCTGGCAGGAAAGGCATGTTAGGAAATGATTCACAACTTACAAAATCTAGGACACAATGACAGTAGTTCCAGAAAAGAGTTTTTTGGTATTCACCTCCCCAGATGCCTCTACCGTCCAGAGCTATTGGGATATTTCCTTCTACAGGAACATTTGTGTGTTGAACTGTGTGTACAAAGGGAAGTTTTCTAAACAGATCTACAACACTTTCTACATATGTGTTTAAGTAAGTTATACAAAATAATATTTCTATATAATTAAACTATCATTTCTCAAAAGTACACCAGCATATTTCCATATCAATCCCCTGCTAACATTTCAGTTTTCTGAACCTGTCTTTTAAAGTTATAAATCAACAACTACAAGAATAATACCTGCATGATTTGTGAGATCTCTCTCACACACATACAACTAAAACTTGGCTGTCTCTAAGGTATTTTAGGAAGCAATCCTTCTCCTAGAATTGTTAGAAAGTGTGTGATTGAATGCAGCTTCATGCAGATACAGATAGTTAAAAACTTGATTTGTTGGTGTCTTTTTTATCCAGGTATAACACCTCAGAGTATATTTTAAAAACAGGTACACCAAAAAGAAAGTGGCAGTTGGTTTGTGTGCTGGTTTTGTCTGGTAGTGTTTCACTAAATTTGCTTGCAAAAAAACATTTAGGTTCTCTATAGATTTCTCTGAGAAGCATGTAAGGATATAATGCAAATATTCCTTTATCTGATGGGATAAAAAAATGAATGGCTCACAAACTTGTGAAGATGATTGCTACAAGATTCTACTCAATTTCTATTGAAAGGGTTCATTAAATAAAGATTGACACTGATAAGCTACATTCTCAAGCTGCAGGAGAGCGTAACAAACTTCTGTTGAATACAGTTTTGGGTTTCAGGTGAAATTTTTTTTTTAATACTGCACATTTTTTTCTTTCTCTGAATTTTACATCCCATTTTCTGAGTAAAAATACATCCAATTCGTTATGGTTTGTTACTAAATCTGCTCATTTCAATAGATCATTCTGTAACATCTTAACAATTCATTGATGCTCTCACCTAATTTGACTGTTACTTTCCAGATTTTTAAATGCAAAGTATATATATTATCTCATCTGATGAGCTTAAGCAAGACGCTAAAGTCTTAGTCTTCTCCTCCACATAACTTAATAAGTGTTTATTATTTCAATAAAAGTAATATTTGGATATACACAGAAGATTTAAGTTACTGCTTCTATATTACATGGAAAATAATTTGGTGTCTGTGGTCAGAAAGAATTCAAAAGAGCAGAATCAATTACAGTTAGTAATATCCTATATACACGTGTATATGGACCTATTCAGATCTTTAAGATCAGCAGGAGAAACCCTCTTAAAGGTACCCTCATTTTTCCCAGACCATTTGTTGAACACCCAGGTAAGGACTTCCCTTGGGAAGGTCCCTTGAGACTGGTAGAATAACAGAATAACAGAGTTGGAAGGGACCTTAGAGATCTTCTAGTCTAACCCCCTGCTCTGGCAGGAAACCGTATACCATTTCAGACAAATGGCTTTCCAATCTCTTCTTAAAAACTCCCAGTTTTGGAGCATTCACAACTTCTGGAGGCAGGTTGTTCCACAAATTAATTGTTCTAACTGTCAGGAAATTTCTCCTTAGTCCTAAGTTGCTTCTCTCCTTGATTAGTTTCCATCCATTATTTCTTGTCTTGCCTTCTGGTGCTTTGGAGAACAGGTTGACCCCCTCTTCGCTGTGGCAACCCCTTATATATTGGAACACTGCTATCATGTCATCCCTAGTCCTTCTTTTCATTAAAGCCACTCTGCTCCCATTTAATTTGATTTTGGGAAAGGAGTCAAGATCTCCCTCTTCCACCATGCTTTTTCAGTCTGAATTGGCTGTGATCTTAATTTCTTAAAATCAGATTTTCATTGTTTATATTTTCTTTCTACTGGTTAGGCAGCTTCAGTAACTTTTGAGTAGAAAGATGGGATATAAATGCAGTAAACAACCAAAGGCTGGCAAAAGATAGGAAAGAAATAACCTCTTAAAATCTTGCCCCTGATACTATCTAATATATAAGCCTAATAGGTAGGTACTCTTAATACACGGAGAGAATACTGATCTGCAATATCTACAATAAGGCAGAGTACAGAGACTGATTACTAGATTGGAGGTTGCACATAAATTGTTTATTATCTTCTCCTCCATAATTTCTAGAGTTGTATCAAGCAAGAAGAATTTAATCACCCTCCTCTCTATGACCTCTTTCCTTGGCAATTGCATTCTTGATATCTGTTCCCACAGCAGATTAGCCAACTATTATAAACTTGATTTTTTTTTCCTGGGAAGAAATTGCACGAGGATGATATTCATTTATCTTCTTTGAGAGATCACACAAACTTCCTCAACCTATGCAGTAATAAGAGCAGCAGTGCTGCCAACAGTATAATGGGAGTAGGAATTGCAGAGAATGTGCATCCACAGTATGCTGTGTTGGGAGACCTCTGAGGGCTGTGGAGTTACCAACACTGAAAACCCTTAATGGAATATTAACAATTGTAGATATTGGACAAGCATTCCTATCTATCTACTGAACTGACGTAGGCTACTTTAGGTCCAAAGAGATGCAGTAATTGAAAAAGTATGGTCTCCTTTCTCATAACATAGGCAGAAAACCTATCAGCTTATTAAAGGAAGCTACCGTTATACAAAATACCTTCACAACATGAAGTGGAGATGTAGATGGAGATATATGCCAATGCCTTTTACAGGACACAATAAATACTGTGTGTGCTAACAAACACATTTTCTTTTCAGTTGTTTCCTAGCCCAAAGTCATTAACAGAGACATATCAACCATGTCGGAATGTCCCAATATTTACAGAATTACAAACAAATTAAGCTAGACACATGCATAGAAACACACACACACACACACACACACATACACACACAAAAAAAAAACAGCCCAAGAAGCATGGCAGACTATTCCATATGTACACAAGGGGTATAAAGGGGTATTATTGGAGGTAAGCCTAAAAGCCTGGAGCAGATGGTAAAAAAAAACAGAGCAGTTTAAAACCTGAACTGGCATATGCAGAATTTGTTCCGGGTCCTGCCTGTTTAACAAGATAATAAAGTCAAAATCCTTATATAATAAAAATGCCCTTATATAATAAAAATGATCCAGAACAAAATATGCATCTGGAATTTCTATACTTTGTAGAAGTACAAAATAAAAAAAGACATTAAATCATGAAATTGGAAAAAACCCTTTTCCAAAACACTTGAATTAGACTTAACAAGAGAGCAAACAACTGGAGAGAGAAATGATACCTTTCAATTTGAACAGGAATGTTCCAAATAGCAATATTTCTAGAGGCAACCTCACTTATAAAATTGGTGAATAAACTATAATTGACATTTCACATAGTCTACATATATTCAAAGAGAGTATTGGCACAAATCCTGATACCATGACAGGTATCTATCTATTCATGCATATATAAAAAGCAAGATTATATATTAAAAACTTACATTTAGGAAGGATTTATTTTTTTGACCAGGTGGGCAAAAAGAGAGAAAAAGAATATTAATTTACTATACCATTCTTGATACTTAATGAAATTTCTGACACAAAAGAAGCAGAATGAAGACTGAACAATTCTCTCTCCAGGTTAAACATGGGTTGATTTTTTTCATAATCGCTATTAACATATCATTTTCCTATAATACTTAAGAGTTCTTTAATATAAAGCTTCATTCTTCACTTTAGATCACATCTAAAGTGATCACTTTGTCTCTGAACTTTCAATCAAATTATAGGCAATTTTTTTTATCAAAAAGTTTCCCTTCGAATTTTTCATCACTTTCTCCTTTCTTTTGTGGAAACTAGAGGTGTGGTGTGAAAATTACCTTCATTATTATGTATGATCCATTTCAGAGATATTTCCTTACCTAAACAGAGAAGCAGAATGACCACAGGTGGGCAAAAAAGTAGTGGGACGAGGAGCAACTTTCAACTTCCTACTGGCTTCCCCATTGACCTGGGAAGTTGGCAGCGAGCATTGGAAATGATGATTATGTGACCACAGCAGCAGTGCAGAGGTGCAACAGTGCTGAAGCAACTACAATTTTAAGTCAGCTGCTTTAAGTCAGTTCATATGAGGTTCATTGTAAAGAATTACTGGTCTATGATGCACTGTTAAGGCTAATTGTAGGTTGCAACCTACAAACAAGAAGGCTTTAGAAGTATGTAGATTAATAACTCTCCATTTTTTAAAAATATTCAATGAAATTCAGCTCAACAATTTCAATAAAGGAGGTAGGTAACCAAAGCACTGTTATTAACAATTGTAGTTAGTTTTATAGTGTTAATATGGATTTTATGTTGTTTTAACTTCTGTTTGGGACCTGCCCAGAGTTGGACATAAGATGGGCACCTACATAAAAGTTTTAAATAAATGATTAACAAACCAAGGCATATATAAGATAGACTTTTCTTTCCTGATGAAATTGTTTTAAATTAAACCACTGAACCTTTTTCAGTGTTGTTCTTGAAAAGTGAAAAATGATATTACAAGAAAATGACTTCTATAGAAGGCAGAATCTATCTAGTAGATGTTTAACAATAAATTTAATGGACTGCAGAGCTCGAGTACAGAATACAAAAGAAGCTGTCACTTCAGTTTTTAATTCTGGGCCAAACACTTGTATTTCTGATTACAGACGGTGTTGCAGTTGGGTTTCACTAAACTTCTCCTTGCTCCTTGATCTATTTATTTCCTTTTTAAACCTCAACGGAATACGCATTTTTCTAAAATCAATGTGCACTGTATTTCTGAGTAATATATTCTAGTAGAGCTTCCTAGACAGAAAAAAAAAAAACAGTCTGTATCATCCAAATCACAGCCTTTCATTTCTTCCACCGATGAAATTTATACAATGATCCTTTGAATTTTTTTTACCATTGTCACGCATAGATATGTAGGTAGACTTAAACAGACAATGATAGCGATTTCTTTATGTCTTCCTACTGCAATTAAGCACAAGAATGATTATATCCAATGTTCTGTAAGTAGACTTATGTTCTCACAATACTTTCCTTCTACTCATAAAAATCATTATGTCCCCTGAAACCTGCTCCAAAGAATCACCACCAAAATGGATTTAAATCTTTTTGTGTGGAGTAGGTGAAGATAGTTCATTCTGCTAATAGACGCCATTCCGCCATGGATGGGCACTATGGAAGGTAAGTCAATTATACTAAGACAATTGCTATAGTATCTTTGCAAAATCAATCAGTTAATCAGATCTCACCAGATATATATAACCAAGCTGAATAAGGACCAAAATAGCCAAATAGTCACCCAGCTGGTCTTTCATATCTAAGGCAGAACTAGAACTCCTGAGCTCCTGGTCTCTATCCTGGTGCCTTTACTACTAGACCAAATTCTCCATATATTAGCTATATAATAGAATCTACTTCTGTCTAGTAAGAGCAAACAAAATAGTATATCTTATTGACATAATTTATATTAAATATGTTATATTTAGGATCCAGAGGAAGATTTTTTAAAAAAATCTCAGTGTAGTGAGTGAAGTGTGCTAGTTTGCTGTGTGTCACTAAAATGCATTTATACAGGGCTTTTTTTTTGTCATAGAGCGCCCAGAACGGAGTTCCGGCACCTTTTTTGGATGGAACCTTGTAGGTAGGCAGGCAGGTTGTATGACATGTGTGAGTTCCGGCACTTTTTTTTTTTTTTTAGAAAAAAAGCACTGCATTTATATATACATTTAACAATTAAAAAAAATAACATGGATAGTTCAACTATCTCTAATTTCTGGGTTGGGTCAGTAGTCAGAATTGCATCTATAATCACAATGGGGAGATGATCTATTATGTTCAGCACAATACAAAGGGTTTGGAGCTCTAACTGACAGTCAAATAGCATAATTTATAGAAGATTTTTCATTGTACACGTATAGATATCTCTATAATACTTTTTTTATTAAACTTACAGAGAATCCTAGAACTAAGATAAGGATATTATTGTTCTATGTTATGACAGCAACATCTCACAATGTAGACTTTTTTTCCCTGTGGGAAGTGATGAATTTAGGCTGGTAAATTTAAATATTTGACTAAGTATCTACTTTAACTCCTTCAGAGAAAAGTTTATAGACAGGCCACGCACAGCTTCCAATTACTTAGTTACCAGTTCCTGGTAATTTGACAATCATCTTTCAAACTGTGTTATGACACTGAAGTACATTTTGCATGAGTGTGTAGAATAACTAATGTGTGATAGATTTTTAAATCTTTGATTCTGTTTCCAGCTGAGTCTCTATTATAGCCTTGTAAAATATTGGACAAGTCTTTCTCATCCAAGGCAGAATTGTCTCCTTAATCCCTGACAGATTTATTTCTAGGAAAGAGGAATCCATTAAAATCAGCTGCAGAAAGGCCAATTTTGATGCGAGGCACCACCCTACCAACATACCTTTCTTCCATTCTTCTCATTAGCGATTGATTAACTCTAGTTTATTTGTTATTCATAATATAGAATTTTATTATTTTAAAGCAAATTTTCCAAAAGCCAAAATGTCCCATTGCAAGAGGGATCAAACTTAATGGCTTTATGAAAGCTTGGCTACTCGAGGCATCAGGATGTATTCTTTGACATCAGAACTAAAACAAGATGTTCAGTAAAGACTTCTACGAATGGATATGTAGCCCAATCATGCATTTTTTTTAAAAAAAATTTTTGATATTGATTTAATCCAAATCAATATCAAACATGGAATGCTATGAACTTTTCCTCAACTCTGCAATCATTTTATACATGTTTACAATCTTATTCCAGTTTGCTTCACTTTACAGGCCCGTGAAGGTCATAAATGTGCGGATAGGTCATAAAGCCACTTTTCTGTTACTCTTCTAAAGGCAAATTGTTGCTACGTGAGTCAGTACTTAAATGAGGAGTGCCTGTACTACCAGAATAAATTCAATGGGCCTTGTTTTGGTGCTTTGTAACACAGAATAGAAACAAAAGCAGAGTGTAAGGTAGAAGCAAAAGCAGCACCATGGTTCATAACATAACACTTTAAGTATGTTAGAAAACTATTTGCATCTAGGTCAGGAACTTTTTACTAGCAGCAAATATGGCATTTTTTTAAAGCAAAAAATCTAAAGTTTTAGAGGTAATTTTGCAAAATTTGTCTAATTTACACACTGCACAAACATTACAGGAAATATACAGAGCACCAGAAAGGAAGAGGAAGAGAAACTAGCATGTTTTTATTCCATAAATTAGGCTTTGAAGACGTCGGAGTAAACTGAGTTTTTATTTGGTAAAAATATGTTGCATTTAAATAGATTAGAATGAACCCAATGATAAAATGGCCCCATAGCTACTTGCCTGATTCTTATGTTTGCTTAGGGGGCTTGGGAGACAGACTGCTAGGTGAAATATAGGAAAAGTATGAAAGAGATGAAAGCTTGTTGCATAAATGGAAATTTGTGAGACAGGCAGACATACATAAGATCTTCCCTTCCACCTTTATTTTTGTTATTGCTTGGGGTTTTTTTTTCACTTTACCGAGAATTAGGTCTGATGCATAAAAAAATGGTTTGGGTACATTCAGTGTGCCACGCAGAACTTTCCATTAAGCCAAATACCATTTTTTCCAACAAAAATACCATTTTTTCCCTACATTTTTTCCCTATATAACTCCTGAAAGCTAATGTTTAAATTAGCAAAATGAAAAGCTCAAATAATTGTCCATCAAACAAGAGCTGTAATGGAGGAAATTACCAGCTGGAAAAAAAGCATAGGAGAAATAGACTAATCCCCTTCTTCTAAGACGACAGATCTACCACAAGGCCAAAATGATGAAAAATGAGTTTGGGTGGAACTTCATTAAGTCACATGGTTTATGCTGTGATACACATTTCATCGTTTGCCCTCTTGCTCCCCTTACGGATGTTCATGTACAGTAACATGCCCTGGATTTCTCTATGGAGATGCTCAATTATCCAGGTCACGGTTATCCCAAAGGTGCTTTTTTTTCAAAAGGCAACTGGATTTTCCTGGGTTTTTTCCCGTTAAAAACATTTTGCTTCTCATCCAAGAAGCTTCTTCACGTCTAACTGATTGGTGGGAAAATTCTAGGCTTTGAAGAAGACTTGGAGTAAAGAAATGGTGACCACATTTTTCCTTGGTAATAATAAGTTGTATTTAAACATACCCTGTATTTAAAGTTTCTTTATCTATGGCTGCTATTTGAAAAGAAGTGTTAAGAAATTTCTGTCTAATTGTCCTCGTTTATTATGATTTAGTGGGTTACATAAAAAGAAAATACATAGTTCAATTTATTAGTTTACCTATTAAATGGCTTTGATTTCTTGAATCTGGGAGGTTATCTTCTGCATCTTCTTGAAAGTTTTCTCTTACTACCTTGACCTGCGTGGCATTAAAAAAAGAGAACAATAAAAATCTCTTTCAAGTATCTCTTTGGAAGAGCACAAGATAAAAGCCAAATGATTTCAGAACACACACACAGACATTATTTTTATTCTTTTGTTATCACCTTAGTGATAATATAACTTCCAAATCATACTCGGTAAGAATTTAAAGTCACTTCATCCTGTGATTAATGACTTCTAAATTGGTTCTAAATGCTTGAATAAAAGCAACATCATGCAGCTATCAAAAACAAATTTTGAAGACAAATAATCCTTAAACGAAAAATATCTTCTATGATTCACTTTTACAAAAGCAAAGAAATAGACTTAAATCTCATGAAGGCATGTATTATTCTCTTTGGAAATATCACGTGTCATGATATTCATTTACACTAATAACACGAGATGTCCATGAAAAGTACTGTAGGAAGTTCCTTTATTCAGTGCTAATATTACTTAGGCTTTATGCCAATAACTGCTGACAAACCTTTATCGAGTGCAATACATTATCAGAGGGGGAACTAAATATAAGCAGTGGTTTATGAAGTCTCCATGTCCCACTCTCCTTTATGCACGTTAAATTCCATTTTAGATTAATCAATTTGGGGGAAAGTCCCAGAACTACTGAGATATAATGTCTAATTTAGTTCCAGGTAATTTGTAGAAGAACGATACTGAAACAGAACAAATAATTTCTGCTGTAGTTGTGCCTCACTATCATCAGTCATATAGCACTAGAATATTTACACGCCCACCTTATATGCCACTTAGTTAAATAGTGCCTTAAGTGTATATGAAAAACAACATTCCCCACAAATAAATACTACAGTCTAATTCACCCACAGCTCATAAGCATCAGTGGGCTGGATCAACTCTGCGTTAGCCTGGAACAATTTCATTACTTCGGACCCCTTCACATATACTACATACATAGGGTTCCTACCAATTGTGAGATAGGGTAGTAGAATATCTATAACAGAAGAGAATAGTAGAATATCTGTAGTAACTACACATATTCCCTAGACTAGAGGTCCCCAACCTTTTGGGCACCAGGGACCGGTTCTGTGGAGAGAGGTTTTTTCATGGACTGGAGGGTGTGTGGTTTTGTGTGCTGCCTGCATCTCATGGATAGGGCTTTGCTTGTTTGTGCGGACCAGTTGCTGGCATGCCATGGCCTGGTACTGGTCCACAGACCGGAGGTTGGGAACCCCTACTCTAGGCAATTGGACTTCATTGTTGTTAAAGGAATATGTAACTGCATACATACACAGATTATTAGAGCACACAATTGCACTTAACACCATTCTGTCTTGAACAGTCTATATGCATCCATTTAATGCGATCCTAAACCTTTAATCAACCCCCTGTAAAAGAATTGACGCTACAACATATCAAGAAATACAAAGTTTGAAAATCCACTGTTAGATACATCACTTAAGTAGTCTTTTCTTTTTTTATTCCAAATAGTTTAACGTGCCAATGCTAGTTATTTTATTGACTTATTTTTATATTTTAAAAAAGGATTTTAAAATTGCACAAAGCAATAGCACATGTAATCCAGTCTTTGAACAGTATGTTCTAATAACATTTTGATTTTTAACTTAGCAAGTACTGTCTGGAGAAAGAATAAACAAAGCCTTTTCAGCCTATTTTGTTGTTATAAGGAATAAAAAATTATATTATATTATATTGTATTATATTATATTATACTATATATACTATACTATATTATAATATTACTATACTATATAATATTAATTACATTATATTACACACACACACACACACATCTCTATTCTTGTCCAATAAAATGAAGTGTATTTCTTAAAGA
Organism: Crotalus tigris; assembly: GCF_016545835.1. NCBI lineage: Eukaryota > Metazoa > Chordata > Lepidosauria > Squamata > Viperidae > Crotalus > Crotalus tigris. The sequence continues at coordinate 1,546,854 of NW_024100544.1, read as the reverse complement.
TATAGCTAAAGACCGAAATGGCTAAGATTGCTACAATTGCAAAGACCCTATTAAAGGAAACAAAAATGCTTTTACATTATTGAGCCCTTAAACAATAAGAAGAAAGATTTAAAACAAACTGTAATATTGGCTTGGTTTTTTTCCCCCACATCATCCCCCCCCCTTTCTTTCTGTACAGTGAAGATATACCCTAAGCTGTCAGCACCATGTTAAATGGGTGGCTGTGATAAGGGACTCTGCTTTGTTATCAAAGTTCTAGATCAGCTGGATTGAATTTCTTGCATATGGCACATTTCCAGGCTTCCATTCTTTCTGTTCCTTTCAGTGACATTGCAAGGGCAGACTTAGATATGCTTATAATTTGTGGTTTTATAATGCAGGGAACATCTACATTTTCAAAGAAAAGATGATACTATAGAAGCAAAGGAAAAAAACCAGAGCTCATGGCAGAGCAAAGGAAAAAAACTAGTTTTGTAACATGTACACATACATATACACACAAGTCTTGGAAAGGTTCTTAATGGATGACCTTGCACATCTTTCAGGAAAGGCTTTATTTCACGAAAGTAGATAAAATATGCATACGTTATTCGGAAGTTGATCGTTTTGCTCTTAAGCTTCATAAAGACGATTTGATTTTCAATTCCCATCAGGTGGAACTTCTACATTATGTTTTACCTCTGCACTATGTATCTGAGAAATGGGTTCATATTTCAAACTTTATCAGAACTAGGATTGTTGGTTTGTTTTGTTTTATAAAGCCCACAGGAAGAATAGTCTTTATAAAACAGAATAAGGGAAAACAAGCTGACATGTAGGACAAAGATCTTTCATTTATGCTTGATGAAAGAGTCTACTGAGAGCAGATGGTATCCCCAAGAAGGTTTATTTCCTATACTTCATTCATGAGATAGTCCTTAGAAAGCAATCTGTCTCATAGCTAGCCAAGCTAAATTATTCTGAACTTTTTAAAAAAAGATGTGCAAGTGGTTATATAAACAGAATGGTGGAGTATATAGATCTGACAAAGTTAATCCTCAACTTACAACCGTTCGTTTGGTGACTGTTCCAAGTTACAACAGCACTGAAAAAAAGTGACTGATGACCTTTTTTCACTCTTACGACCGTTGCAGCATCCCCAGGTCATCTGATCAAAATTCAGACGCTTGGCAACTGGTTCATATTTATGACGGTCGCAGTATCCCAAGGTCATGTGACTATCCTTTGCCACCTTCTGACAAGCAAAGTCAATGGGAAGCCAGATTCACTTAACAACCGTGTTCCTAATTTAACAACTGTGGTGATTCGCTTAACAACTGTGGCAAAAAAGGTCGTAAAATGGAGGGCAAAACTCACTTAACAAATGTCTTGCTTAGCAACATAAATTTTGGGCTCAGTTGTGGTCATAAGTGGAGGGCTACCTGTAATAAAAAAACAAATATTTTCTGGAAAGGGGCCTCACATATGTTTATAAAGAATATGAACTCTGAGGGGTCGGGGGGGGGAGGCACATACATTGTCCTATATACCAGCCTCCATACTGAGGGTGTCATGATCCCATTCAAAAACATACACGCTGATCCAAATCCCAGTACATCTATTTCTGCTCTTAAAGGTTCAAGCACTTGGGTTCCTAAAACAGCTACAACTTGCAACAGTGAAACAATTAGGAAGCCATTTCTCCTTTCAGAAATTCCGATGACCGTCGCATATCCTTCCCAAAAGAAAAACCTAAACGTATGTTGTTTTTAATTTACCAAGTTAACTCCAAATGTGCAGCCAGCAAAACCAGGGTAGGAGGGTAGACTTAGAACAAGTATTTAAAACAATAAACATTGCAGTAGATAGATACTAGATACCTAATCACTCTCTCTTGCAATGTATTCCTTGTGGTATCTGCTCCCTATGAATAACAAAATGGACTTTGATTTTAGCTAAAAAATGACAGGGAACTGGATGGCGCTGCTGACATTATTTTTTATCTCAATCTGTTTCAATTACTCCTAAGAGATAAAAAGAAGGATTCCATGTAATTTTCAGGGTCTTGCTTCAAAGCACAGGTAGCCTGTGTAAATTTTAAAGCAGGCTGAGCCAGTGTGCACTGTTTGTTAGTCACTGAAATAGCATAATCGGATTCCCTAATCTGATCACTGGATGTTGACATTAATCCATCACTCCCCAGTTCTGAACTGTGTCCTTTCATCCTATGTGGGCATGTATCTTGTACTAATACAATAACAGTTGGGAAGAAAGGAAATTCTTAAGGGAGTCTCCTCTTATTGCTTACCAAGGTCTTGTTTGGTATTTCTATATCAACCTTTGTTTTGCTGTTTTTCTTCTGGTTTCTTTGAGTATTGATGGAGTTGCTGGGAAGAGGAGAACCCTGGGATAGGCTCTTCGACACGCTCCTGTAGGAAACATTTTTTGATCCACTTTCTGTCTGCTGGGCTGCCTTCTTATCAACTCTGCAGATAGAAAGTGATTCCTCTGATAAATGACGTTGCCTTTCTTCAATCATTTTACCTTCCCTTCTGCTTCTTTATGTTTAGTGAAATCACCCTGTATCTTTCTCCCCCCCCCACCTCTGAGTGATAAATGTTGCTAACTACCCTTGATCAAATCTGTCACTTGCAATTTCACGGACAACATTATTGTCGTCATTCAGGTATATCATTATTTGTTTTAAATTTTCTAGGACTGTGAGCCAACTTGGAAATCATTGTACAATTATTTCTGGGTGTCTTTGTGACCTAAAATCCGGAAAGCGGTGAAAGTAATTACTTTTTGTGGGTTATCTTCTTTGTATACTAACAATCTGCAGCCAGTTACAAGGGAGCATTAAACAGAACACAAAGGCAGATGCTGCATTTTTAAAAGAAATCTCTCCCTGATGGATGTATTAAATAAAAATGTGACGCTTAAAAACTGTATTGGTTTTAATAAGGCTGACTATTCTTTAATTTCAAAGACCACTGACCTGGCTAACAAAAAGCAGATAGAAATGATCAGAGCAGCCATGTGGAGCTGTTTTTATGGGGATATGTCACTCTATTTGGCAGATGGTGTTGGTGTTTTGCATGTGTGAATGCACATCTGCATTATAAACAGATGTCTCCCTAAAAAGGGGGGGGGAACCGAAGCAAGAGCTGGTTACAAATCCTCTCCCAGACATGGCAGATTTTTTATAGGAGATTCCTACTTTCCATTTGAAAGATGGAACAATGCTGTGATCCCTTGTCAGCCATCTGAAATACTGCAGCTCAGCACAGGCTACCCTCTCTGAGATTGCACTGTTTGATCATGTTCAAAGCTAACAAGCAAAATTATCAGAAAGTGGCTGTTTCTTCCCGACCCCCAGTTATTTAAGAATACGCAATTTCCTACAGTCTTAGCAGAGATCAATCAAACACAAAAAAGCAAATTACAACTGCCAAGCAACAATTAAAAGTTGAAGAACAATCAACACAGCAGATAAAATCAAGTCCCTCCCCCCCCCAAAAAAAGGACGTGAGGCAAACCAGGTGAACTATTGTTCTGCTGAGATTTTTTTTAAAAAATGCCAACAAGCTCCAGGCCATATTAAAAAAAAAAATAATCCCTACCACCAAAGAGGAAACAAAGGAAGATTTCTATAGAATGAAATAGCCTTGGGCTTCATCACAAAGGCTTTAAAGCATTTGTAATTTATCACCAACTTCTAAAGAAACAGCACATGAACTGAACTAAGTGCTAGTTTAATGTCCAAATATGGCTGAGCTGCGATTAGGCTGGCTGATGATGTCCTAAATCTAAACCCTTTGAGCCAATGAAAAAAGGACACACTCTGTGTGTGTGTGTGTGTGTGTGTGTCTGTACATTTATTTATGTTTTGAATTTCCAATAGATCCAATCCAAATTAGGATTATTTTTTAGTTTTAGAATTACTAACAGATCCTGGCAAGTTACTTTACCAAGCTACTGTAACCTATCATCTCTTTATCCTGCCTCTTCTCTGCCCCCTTTTGTGGTTTTTTTGCCAGGTTCTCTCTCCTGCTTTCCAGAGATCCTTGCCAACAGATCTTTGAAACTGGCTGGTGGCAGAAGTTACTTTTGCCTATTTCCCTCACTCCAGCCAGCACACAAATCTTTCCTTTTCTCTTTCTGAAGCTATTTAGATAATGATTGCAAAGTTCTTTTTTTCTCACTTAACTCCACTACTCTGCATTGTTTAAGTGAGTGTCTTGCAGTTTCTAAAGTAGCTTGCAGAGTTTCATGTTAGAAATGGGAAGAATGCTGCGGAGAAAGGGGGGGGGGGATAAAAAAACCCCAAAAGACGATCACACTGTTGACCTGCATAGACTGTCATTATCTGTGATGTAAAAGGGAAGATTCTAAATCCACATATGCTAAAATTCTTACCTGTGTAAAAGCTCTTTCATAAAGTTGTCTTTTCCTGAGTAGGTAGCAGTAGGGCTGTTTTTCTGTTCGGATCTTGTTTGGTTTGGGTTTGGGTGAACAGCTTTTGTCAATTTTTTTCCTTTGGGAGCACCCTCTAAAAGGACAGAAGTTTTCCTGTTCAGCTCATTTTCCGCTTCGCAGTGCTGTTCGCTTTTCTTTTTGTCTTTCCTTTTTTCCGATTTTGCTTGCTTACTTCCAAAAGCTGAACCTTTGGCCTCTTTCTTTTCTACTTTGACTTTTGAGGTATCTATTTTTCGGCTGTTCAGGGCTGGGAGCTTACTTTTTCGGAAACCAAACCAGCTGGCAAGAGAAGGGCCCCCATTTTTTTGTTTCATCTCAGGCCCAGATGTGTTTTGCCCTTGTCCTTTCTGCATGTTCTCTTGTATGCACAACATCACTTTTTCTTCTATTGTAGGATGTGAGCTGGTTGAAACCGAAGCCTTTCCAGAGGTTTCGGGACCATTTAGACACATTTCTTGCAATGCTGTCTTGCTTCCTTCGGCTTTATGATGACGCTCAATCCTGTCCACATTTTTCTGAAAAGGGAAAATTTGGTCTGAGGAAACACTGGTTTGGTTGATTTCTGTCTGGGTAACACTTTTTTCCACTGCTGACTGACGCTTGGAAATGTCACTGCTTTTTTCATCTTGGCCAGATGTTTTTGGAACTTCGCTCTGGGATGCTGATTTGTGGATCCCCTTTTTCAAAACGCTGGTGCACAGATCTCCTTTTGGAGACGTTCGAAACGGCAGCTTGCTTGGGTTGCTCATCTGACTATTGGAACCGGTCGCTTTTGCACACATGCCTTGCCGAGTGCAAGGAACTGCAGGAGCCACCTCTGCTGTCCCAGCCGATTCTGAAACAAACTTCATTTGTAATCCCTCCACTGCTGAGTTTTGCCTGGTCAGAGAATTCCCTCGTTCTGATGTATTTGTTATAATCTGCGTTCTCACTTTTCCCAACCGTTCTGGGGAAGGCGCGTGCAATATTTCTTCAGTATAAATACTGAAACTTTGACTACGGGCCTTGGCTCCGGTCATGCCAAGGGCTGGCTTCAGGTATGCTTTATTACTAGAAGAAAGGGATCTTTTAACAGATTTGTTTTCAAATCTGTCCGTCTCTATCAAATTGCAAGTTTCAGAGGAAATGGGGAAGGCTGGGTCCATTTTGAGCTTTTTTGAGAAACTTCCCTTTATTTGGGGCTCTGGACTCCATTCTTCCGGGTCTGCCGAGTCTATAGTGGTTTGAGGTGAAGAGTCACCTTGCCTCTGTTTATCTGAATTCACGCTGCATTTAGAGGCTGCATTCATACAGTCTTTTTCCTGCTTTCCTGGCACGGTGGAACTCTTCCTGACAAAGCGGGGAGAAGTTATGAATAATTTCAGTCCCACAGAGAGATGGGGCTTCAGGACCTTGTCAGACAAGCTTCCATCATCCCTTCCCTGAAATAGCAAAGGAACTGGAGAAGGGTTGATTTGAGGCAATACACTCTGTTCCCCAACTGTACTTATGTGATGCTCCAATGAAGTGCAGAAACTTTCGGGAAACTTTGGTTTCTGAGGTACACCAGTCTCCTGAGGCAGGGAGCTTATATCTTGCGGGGCGAAAGCTGTAGGGACAACTCTGGAATTGTATAGTTCTTGGTTGCTGTAGAACATGGGCAAGTTTGAACTTGGTGGACCAATTTTCTTGCTGAAAATCTTGGAAACGACTTGGCTTGTGGCCGGGGACTTTTCTGATATGCATTTGCCTTCCCCCTTGTCCTGAAAATGGTTTGATTCAACTGGAGGTGTTGTAGGCAGCTTAGCAGTTTTTGTTTCATAAACAGCAACGTTATGACAAACAGGCACTGACTTTCCTTTCTGTGGTGACAACTGGACATCTTTTCTTGTATCACTGAGAAAACCCGCTCCTGGTTGGTCAAGAACAGGGGGTGAATGTTCATAATGTGGTCTAATTAGCAGTGAAGCTGATCTGTCAGTAGGAAGGGGAGGGGATGGAGATCTGGCCTCCACTGGTGGCCCATCACAATGGACATCTCTGGTTGGTTTCTCTTCACTGTGGACAGGCTCTAGAAGATGCTGAGGCAGGGCAGTTGATTCTGAGAGCAAATTCTTAGTTTCTGGATGGGCTAACATCTTGCAGTTATTCAAGCCTACTTTTGAATTCTGATTTGGATTTGCCATCTTTTGGCGTCTCAACCATTTTGCAGGTGACAGTGGACCTTTATCCAAGGTCTTAAAGCAATGTGAAGAGACTAAAGGAAAGTTTTCAGCCATGACCACTTTTGCTGTCTGGGGTAAAAACCTGTCTCTGCTGGATACTTTTGTTAACTTGTGTTTTTGATTATTACCCTCTTGGATACAAGAAGGGGAGCTCAAATTAGAAGAAATACTGCATCCAGGCTTGGTTAGTTTTTGTTGAGATGTATTTTGACACAGTGGTTTTCTGAAATGTATAGGACAATCTCTGATGTGGGGAGTAGGGACACTTGCACAGTCATCCTTGAAATCACTTGGGGCAGTTTTTCTCTCTGCTTTATTAACAGGCATTTGCATAACATGGCAGCTTTTAGCATCTATTGCATTTTGCAAATTAGATACTCCCTGAGATAAACATGTAGTGTTTTCTGCATCGTCCGGCTGGTGAATTGAAATTTCATTTCTAGTTACAGTAACAATTCCAGCCTGATGTGAATTAAATTCAATAGGTTTGCCATCTTCGGCATCGAATATTACAGTAATACATTCTTCTGAAGAAGTCTTCTTTATAATTTTTTGTTGCTTAATAAAATTGCATGCCTTTGTCCTGATGTCTGAGGGAGGGGCTTGTTTTTCAGAAGATGCCAGCTGAGTGTTTCCTTTCTCCCCAAGCACACCACAGCTCTCTGTGTTCTTTTCTGCAGAGGGTGCTAATGACAAATACGGTGGGCTTTTCTCGTCGCTGCTTTCTATATGTAATTCATCAAGGATTTCATTGTCATCAGTATCTGAAAGGTGTAAATTAAGGTCTCTCCAGCTTACACTGGAATGACTTTTATCTATCTGCAGCACAGGCAGCTTCATATCCCTGCACGATTTTGAACCCAATTGAAATCCATTGACAAAACTAGTCAGTTTTTCGGGTTTTTCCTTTGAATTAAAGTAAGAACTTATTTCTGATAAATGCCTTCTATCAGGTTCCCAGCCAAATAAGCTGTCAGAAACACTGTGAGTTAATTTATTATAGTAGTGCCGACAGTCTTTCCTTGGTAGTTCATGCAGTAGTGCTAAAGATGAAGAGTCATCATCCACATCCTCGTGGGAATCAGAATCATACACAAAGATTTTTTGGTGATCTAGGCAAACCGCTTCTGTTTCAGGCCTGCTATTAGCCTGTTCTTTATGAGTGCCGTACTTAATTCCAGGAGAATAGATTCCTTCGTTAGAATCCATGCAATCTTTATAGCCCCACTTGGATACAACCGAAGGAGGTTCTAATGTTGTTTTTTGTTTTTGTAGCTTCTTCAGCCCATCCAAAATGTGATTTTCCTTGATACGAGTTGGAGGTAGGTCATCAGCAGGACTGGAATGGTTGCTGGGGAATGAAGAGCCTATACTTATCCTTTTATCCCAGCTTACTGACTAATTTGAAATGGGAAAAAGAAAATATATATGTTTAGTTGTTACTACAGAATTAGCAGTCATTAGGAATAAAAATGCAGACTTTGAACTTCATGCGTAGACAAAAGTAGGAGGGATTTCTCCCCTCCCCCTTTGCAAGTCCCCAGATATTATTATTATTATTATTATTATTATTATTATTATTATTATTATTATTATTAAGGCAGTGCCTGGAGACAGCAGAATAGATGAGAAAGAACTGGAGAAGATAATAAAATACAAAGACCTACAAATAGAAATAGAAAGACTGTGGCAAAGGCAAGCAAGGGTAGTACCAATAGTAATAGGCACCTTGGGTGCAATCCCAAAACAACTGGAGCACCACTTGAATACCATTGGCATTGACAAATTCGCCATTAGTCAATTGCAAAAGGCGGCCTTGCTAGGAACCGCTTCCATCCTGTGACGATATCTGTAATACCATCAAACATCCACATCTGCCTATCCCAGGTCCTTGGTAAGGACTCGATAGGTAGACAAAATGCCAAATCCAGTCTGAACATCTGGCTGACTGTACGATGATCAATAATAATAATAATAATAATAATAATAATAATAATAAGCAGCAGCCACCAAAGTAGCAAAGAATGGAAGCAAGTCCCAGATCAAACTATGAATGTTCATGAACTTCAGCTGGTGATGAGATAAATCTGACTTTGAATAAAAGTGAATGAATTGGAATGGGTGAAGAAGGGAAAGGGAAGGGAAAGGGATACTTCAGATTAGATGTTCCACTTCTGCTGGAAGCCACAATACTTCTGGATTTATATTTAGGACTCTGATCTCAATACTCCCCATTTCTTTCTCCTTCCCATCATGCCCTCATTATTTCAACTTCTAAGCTAAGCTTATGAAGCATCCCTTGCCAATAATCAAAAAAATAGTAGGCACTTCAATTTTCTACTAAATCAAAGGTGACCAATAGCTTACCTTTTTCTTGCATGCTTTCCCATCATTCCAAGATGAACTGCTGGAATATTCACTGCAGGCGCTAGACAAGGAGAGTTCACTGCTGCTGCAGCTGCTTCGAGGATAAACTTGGTGAGGTCCAAACCCATTTAGCTGATTCTGGCATTTCAAGGCAGGTATTCCAGATTTCATATTCTGCTGGCATTCCTAAGGCAACAAAGCAGATGACATTATTTGGTGGGCTGAAAAAAAAAGAGAGTGACAGCATCTCTCTGAATAAGATGACAAATCAACAACCTATTTGTATTCACACCAATACAGATCCAGTCTAACTACTGAAGAAATATTAAAACCACCATGCTCATATTTCATCCTTATTACAAGATTAACATTATTTGCTTGTTTTAAAAATTTATTTCCTTAAATTATGCACGCCCTATCCGAGCTAGTCTTTCAGTGACAGTCTGCTTGAAATATGCAATGTTTATTAGCAATGTGCTCTAGAAAGATACTGAAGCTTACTTTAAAGCAGTACAAGAACATCTTGACAACTGCATTATAGCCCCACAACGTAACAGATGAGCCCCTAGAAAACTGTGCAAGGTAAATTAATTTAGTGCCCCAACTGGAATGTCCACCGAGAATGAAATCTCTCTATTACAGTCTAATTTTGGTTTCCTATCTAGTTTAAAGCTTTGTCTAAGAAAGTCTCCAGCGTAGGACAATCCATCTTTGTGTCACTGTCCGACAGCTAAAACCTCCAGCTTATGCTATTTATTGACACTTTATGGCTGCATTTACTACTTGAGTAGATATCAGCCTTTTCCAAATGCAATCTCAGCCTCTGTGACTAAACACCAGTTTCAAGGACCAGAATAATGAAGAAAGAAGCAGCACAGAAGTTAGTAGATGTGTTTTAATTTTGCTCCAGATGAGTATTGTATTTCCTACAAAGGTCAGAGTGTCCTGCATGCTCAGAAATCTTGCACAAAATGTGTTATAAAGTCTCTTTATGAAATGTATTAGAAACAATTGTGTACTTTGTTTATTTACAATATTTGTACATTACCTCCACAGAAATGACAATGAATATCAAATGAATAACATATTTGCGTTTCCTTGGCATTTTGTACCAAGTCTCATGAATCTCAAAAACATTTTCCCCGCATTCATGAGCATTGCAAGGCTATGCGGTTACATTGCTTTACATCACTTAAGAATAGATAAAAACAATCTACTCTGATATCCATGCAAAGTTTATGTGCAAGCAGTTCATTATACAAGATGAAATGTCTTCTAACTTGGGTTTCAATCTAATAATTGTTGATCAACTACTGTGGCTACTTGCCTATTTGCCAGAGGTCCCCCTGGTTCTAAGCCTCAATATCAATGCATACTGCTAATTATATTCCACACTCTTAAAAGTAGAGAAGAAAATATTCCAGCGTAAATTTGGATTTACTCATTGTGCAGATAATAATGAATCTTACACTTCTTTGCCCTCTAAGCTCAGAGAAGTTGGTTTTGAGACACTATAGGATGCCTATGTCCAACTCTGGCCTGCAGTATTTGTTATGGACAAAAATGATATATTTCAGAATGTTATTGTCTCTGGTGATCATAATTGAACTATTTTATTGTGATGTGTAAAATGGGCCAGAAAAAAATAAAAAATAAACATAATGAATCTCTCTCTGTCAAAAAGGGACTTGTTAATACTGTTCTGACATAATCTAGGTAGGGAAGGCCACAAAATATTAGTGAACTGATGAAATGTGAACCTAATTTTCATTGAAACATTTAACTTCTTTCTGAGTGGTAGCCCTTCTAGATTAGTGAAATCATCACAAGACTGAATTTGCTTTATAAAAAACCTGAGATTTCTATTTTTTTTTTTAATATGGATGGATTTATTTCTTGCTTTGGAAGAGCATCTAATTTTCTTCCATCTAAGCTACATCAACAATCTGATGTCAGGGTATCCTGATGCTTCAGTGACAAGTTGGCAGGAACTATATTGATGATACACCAGAACATCTCAGAAGCATGGTGGCTCAAGTGGTTGGAACGCCGGTAGGAGGTTAGCAATCCCATGTTTGAGACTCGAGAGCTGCCATGGGGTGGGGTTGAGTTCCGTCCTTTGTGAACGTTTCAGAGACTGAGTGCCCCAAACCACCCCTGCCTCCCCGTCCACCCGTCCGCCCCTGCCCGCTCCCTACAAGGCCACCCACCGCCTCCATGGCCCACCACAGTAGATCACCCAGGCGGCCCAGCAGCGCCGTGGTAGCCACACCCTCCGCCCGTGCCCCGCAGCATCATCTGCATATGACGGGGTGTGAGGGCGGAGTCTTGTCCCCACTGCCCGGCTGCCATGTCCTTGGCTACGCTGGACCGCGCTCAGAGTCACTCAGGGGTGACTCTCCTCCAGGGGGGCTGCTGGTGAGAAGGGGGCCGCAGGGGAAGGCAGGGCTGGGGCAATTGTGCGTGCCCACAGAGAGGGCTCTGAGTGCCACCTCCAGCATGCCATAGGTTCACCACCACTGTTCTAGTTCCTATCAAGGGCATCCCCAGGGCAACAATGTCATTGACTAATCCTTTCAACCCAGAAGTACAGAAGTGCTTCTAACAAGTTGAAAAACCAGAACATCCATCCATCCATCCTGAATACTAACAGGTAGGATCTAAATTGAATATTTTTTGTAACGATCCTTTTTAATATTATATCATATAATGTGTTCTTTAATACTAATAGCTCTCAAGGCTTCCTCTGACCTTATACTATGGTGAGAATAGGCAAATGTATGAAGAATGCTTATTTACAGAAAGCTTTGCTGCAGAATTGTTTCCTGTTATGACTACTCTATTTTTAATATTTTTATTTTAATAATTTTTTTAAACTAATACAAATTAATATTAGTAAGAAAAAGACAGAAATCAAAGAGGAAGTTAAAAGCATGGGGAAAAAAAGTAAAAGAAAAACAGAAGAGAATATCAAGCATACAAATAAGTAGCTTCTGATTTTCTTTACAACAGTTGTAAGTACAATTATAAATTTACTGTACTACATATTTTGTGATTAACTCTCTTTCCATAACTTAAACTGTATAATCATCAAAACCATCAAGCATAAGTACATTTTTTTTTATTCATTCAAAAAGTCCATAAGGGACTTCCAGTCAGCAATGAACATAGATATTGTCGAAGAAGTCATTTTAGCAAAATCTATTATTTTGACTAGTTACATCATCTTTATAAACCACCCCTCCATTGTGGGTAGTGCTGAAATTTGTCATCTCAGTGTGTACAATAATCTCACTTGCAGTTATCATACACAAAACACGACTTTTTTTCCAACTGTTTGTCCATCTATCCCAAAAGAAAAAAAATCTGGTCTCAATTGTATATTAATCTTTAACATTTTCTGAATTAGTGTGTGAATTTGAATTCAAATTTTCTAGTTTTCTTTTAGATGTCCACCAGACATGATAAAATATCTACTCTTGTTCACATTTCCAACATAAATTTGAAATCCCTTTACACATTCTACACAATTTAACTGCTGATATACCAGCAGTGTATCATTTTATTAAAAAAATTAACATTGTAACAGTGTAAATTTCCATTCTTTCAATATCATTTCTCATTATTCTATCTGTATGTTATAACTAATGTTTTTAGCCGCCTTTATTGTACATTTTTCCATTTGTTCTTCTGCTTAAAATTTTAGTAAGTATATACATTTTAGCAATTATATGTTCTTCACATTTCAAACTTAGACTTACAATGTTCAAAATATTTTGTCTACTTTAGATCCTTTTAATAACTATAAGCAACAAAACCACTGACAACTGTGTCCCTGTGCCACTAGTTCATCTCTTAATTTTATTTTATATATCTCTTGATAACATTTTAGTATTTCGTGATACATAGCCATTTGTGTTTGCCTATTATTTTTCATCTATAGAATACTTCTTGTTCAGAGAGCCACAAAGGGGTTTTGAGGCATAAACTGGATTTTATCGATGTCATATTCTCAACATGGCATGTCTAATATAATAATTTTTAAAATTCCCATTAACATTGACTTTATTGTACCTGAAATACCATGCCACTACCCAAAGTGGAAAACAATTTCTCCTTGTAAGGTAGAATACATCATAGTTTTGAAAGGTTATAAAAGTTCATCCTCAGAACATTTATATTAAGAACCTACTAATCCATCTGGCCCAAGCACTTTTCCTGGTTTAATCTTTTTTACAACTTCAGAACCTTCCCTCATTGTTACAAGTCCATTCATAATCTGTCTCTCTTCCTCTGTAATTGTCAGTAAATTTTATTTCTTTAGATATTCATCTGTCTTCTCTACAGAGATGTCACTTCCTTTACACAAGTTGGAGTAATATTGATAAAATGCTTTTTTATCTAGCTAAGATGTCCATTAATACAGTAGCTCCCTCTTGTAATTTCAATATCACTTTCTTTTTTTTCTTTTTGTAATTTATATGCCAGGCACTTCTATGGTTTATTTGCAGACTCATTTTTTTTGTTTCATATAATCTGTTTTTTATTTCCATTTCTCTTACATAAATAACTGTCATATAAATAACTGTTATAAAAGCTTAATTTGTTGAGAAATCTCTCTCTCTACAAATTCCTTTCATTCTTTTTTCTCATCCAAAATAACTTGTTTTCTCTTGACTCTTTTTTTGAGTTTTATAAAATAATAAAATAAAGTAAAATAAAAACTTTAATTTAGTTTAGTTTGTTTTAAAACTTTAAAAAACTTTAGTTGCATACCATAATCATTCTTAAATCAATGCCTTTACTTAAGTTATTTTCCAAAAAATATTTTAACTTCTTTTTATACCTCTCCACTATTGCTTCTTTCTGTAGCAACATTTCATTTAGTCTCCATCTAAAAGAACTAGATTTATTTTTATAAGCCAAACTCACAGAATTATGATCTGATAAAGCAGTGGTGGCGAACCTATGGCACGGGTGCCAGAGGCGGCACTCGGAGCCTTCTCTGTGGGCACGCGCACCGTTGCCCAAGTCCTAGGCCTTCAACTGGGTTTTATAAAATCTTTTCACTTTAGGCCTCCGCTGCCATGTGCAAAAAAAAAAAAAAAAGGTTCAATCAATCAGTCAATTTCAACTTCTGGGGGAAAAAAAAGATCTTGCAAAGTTAGAATTGATTGATTGAACTTTTTAATCCCACCCAATCTGCCATTACAACCACAGCCACACCCACCCAATGGGCCACCCCCCCATGGGCCATACCCACCTGGCACCCGACGATGCATAAGTGGGTTTTGGGTTGCAGTTTGGGCACTCAGTCTTTAAAAGGTTCACCATCATTGTCTTTGGTAAAAATCTCTACTTTAGCAAACTTAATAGCCAAGTTCTTTGAAATCAAAATCAGGTCTCTTGTTGAAAAGGATCTATCTATGTCTTTGAGAATAGTGGGTGTATTCCCTTGGAATGCCATTTTTCTGTTTCCAGATATTAACTAACCCCCAAATTGTTCATCACATCAAAGAAAACTTTTGTAATTTTCTGTAAGTGATTTTAATATTTTTCTCAGAAGTTCTATCCAGTTACCAAGAGATAATTCCATTCCAATTACCTATCAAACTTCAATTTTTATCAAAGAAGCCTATTAATCTCTGTTTTTATAGAACAGTGCTTTGTCCTCATCTGAAGCACAAATCCCAGTATTAGTTCTATGTACATTGACTTCCACCCTAGCAAACCTAAAAACATATTCATATTGTAGTTGAGGATGTTCATATGAAACAACTTCCTTCCTTCCTTCCTTCCTTCCTTCCTTCCTTCCTTCCTTCCTTCCTTTCCTTCCTTCCTTCCTTCCTAAAAAAATAATACTAATAGCACCTCATTCAGTATCATCCCCTTTCAGTTTTTTACGGCATCTTTGGAGCTTTTTTGTACTTTCATCTGACACCTCATTTGAATCTCCATCAGCTCCTTTTGATTTTTTTTTTTTGATTTTTTATTTTTAGAAATTTCCTCACCTTCTGGACAGAATACAATTGAACTCTGGGATTTAATGATAAAAAAAATCACACTTTCCAAATGAAATGGGATATTTTTGTGCTTTAATCTCTCAGTCAAAAAAGAGTAGTCTTTTCTCTTAGGCAGGTTTCTAATTGGAATTTCTTTAAGAACAATTACATCCATATTATCAATCTTGCGACTTGTTTTAAAATGCTGTTGCAAAACTTGAACTCTTGCCTTCTTCCTGACAGTGCACCAAAACATCCCTTGAAAGATTTCCTATTCTTGCAAATATTGTATTTATTCTATATACTTTACTAGTTTCCACCTTGTATCCTCTTAATCACAATCCGAAAAATTTGCTAAATCTTTAATATCCTTTTCTGTAATATTTTCACCAGAATCCTCTGAGGTTGCTCTAAATCTCAAACAAATTCCTTCTCTTTCATTTCCAATAGAGTCAATTATTAATTCTCTTTTCAATTTTCTGTCTATAACAGTGGTTCTCAACCTTTCTAATGCTGCGACCCCATAATACAGTTCCCCATGTTGTGGTGACCCCAACCACTTATACATCACCGGGTGCCAGGCGCGTGGCCAAAGAAAAGGGGGAAAAAATGGCGGACAGCCTTGTTTGGCGACCCCCGTGAAATGGTCGTTTGACCCCAAATGGGGTCCCGACCCACAGGTTGAGAACCACTGGTCTATAACTTCTATTTAATTCTCCCAAATTTCCATATTTTCATTAATTTGTTTTACATCTCCAGACACTTATTGTGTCTATGCTGCTCAATTGTTCAAACTTTTTCTGAAGCAAATCTGGTATAATTCTTCTCCCTGTGGATTGTTCTAGTGATCCTCTTGTCCTATCTATTATTTTTGCTGTTTTTCTGATAGTTACCATTATGATATTGTAATCCAAAAATGAATGTGTCTTGTACAGGGAAAAAAACAAGCTCCCTCCATTTTTTTTCCTTATTTGTCTTTCTCTGCCCTTCATACTTTTGACTCAAATAGCACTCTGCAATTATAGTTGGCATCACTATAGTTACACTTAGCATCGCAATCTGCCTTTATCTTCTATTTTATAAAATCCACCAATTGTCCATACTCTTTGATAGTAAACAAAAACATTTACATAAAGATCTGGTTCATTTGTCTATTTTAATTTCAATTTGTTTAAAAACAACAAAAAAGTAATCTTTCAAAATAAGTATCCCTTTTATTAGTTTTAAATTTTCTTATCTCTGCTCCCTGTTAACTTTTGCCAAACTTTTTTAAATCTTTAAAACCTTTTTGTCCACTTTGTAATCCAGAAAGAATGTTGACTTGCCAGGTTGAATTTTCTTATTCTCTCTTTAGTTATAAATTAATTACATTCTGAAAGTATTTAAGAATGTAGGAAATGAAGCTCACATATATGAACCTTGTGTCCATATACGCTGTATTAAAACTGTGAGCCTAGTTGAAATCTCCCAATCCTCAGTTGCTTCAACTACAACAACCTCAGTTCCTGTGCTCTGCTCATAAGGAATAGCTGTCCAGGGTACAACAAGGGGATCTCAAAATCTTTTCGTGTGGCAATACTGCATGGGCCAAAATTCACCATAAATCCTCACAAGAACATCCCCTTTTATGAATATTCTAATTGAGAGTCTAAACTAGGCATCTGAGTTCACTCAAATTCAGACAAAAATGGGCATATGAAATAGATTTGCAAGGCACCTATCAAATTTACATATCCCAAACTCATCATTTGATTTAACATGAGTGCAAAATTATAATTGGGAAAAGTGCACATTTCCCAGACCTGTGAATCTCGGTGGGGGGCAGGATGTTAAATAGCTAGGGGTGGAAGACAACAACACTCAACCCCTGGTTTGCTTTGTGTTATCTGCTGCTTATTAGGTGTTAACACCACTGCCTGTCAGAGAGATGGAAAAATATTCAAGCACCCTCTGAAAACCAACTGAATTTTTTAGGTGCTTCGGGTGGATTATCCAAATTAGTCCAATCAACTTATAGGGTCTCCTAATCACAATGGAATCAGAGTATGGTCTGATCCTACCAACCATTCATTTTCAGATGCTCCAATAACTGCTTGGAGATAAAGATGAGATCCAAAGTATAACCATCCCCTGAATTAGAGGCAGGATAACGTCAAACAAGCCTATGGTCACCACGGAGGAAATCAACTCTCAAGCTTTATTCAATCCTGAGAACTAGCAGATTAAAATCACCCAGGATCGAAAGGCACTAGTGTTCTGCTGCCAACCCCAAGATGTAATCAAGCAGCTCTAGAAAGGGAACCAGCTCATAGCAGGACAGTCTGTGCACAATAAAGACTACAAATTTCTTTCTACAACCTTGTATCACATAGAGGCATTTATGTCCACAGCAGTGTCCTTGGCCATATTCAAGGTCTTATCTCATGATTAGAGCTACCTCTCCTTTCCAGTCATGATATCAAAGCTGTTAAAAGACCAGATAACTGTCTGGGCAAATTTCCGACATGATAAGATATAACAATAACAATAATAAATAAATAAATAAATACATAAATAAATAAAAATTTGGAAGGGGCCTTGGAGGTCATCTAGTCCAATCCCCTGCTCAGGAAGGTAACCTATACCATTTTGGACAAATGGCTGTCCAGTCTCTTCTTAAAAACTTCCAGCGTTGGAGCATTCACCGCTTCTGGAGGCAGGTTGTTCCATTGGTTAATTGTTCTGTCAGGAAGTTTCTCCTTAGTTCTAGGTTGCTTCTCTCCTTGATTAGTTTCCATCCGTTGCTTCTTGTCCTGCCTTCAGGCGCTTTGGAAAATAGCTTGACTCCCTCTTCTTTGTGGCAGCCCCTGAGATATTGGAAGACTGCTATCATATCCCCCCTCGCCCTTCTCTTCATTAAACTAGACATACCCAATTCCAGCAACCGTTCCTTATATCATCACTCTTACTCAGCCAAATTCTGCTTATACTTTCTACCTTATCCAATGTGAAAATGAGGGCTGAGGATGGACATTAAAAATAAATAAAAAGCATTGGAATGATATTCAGGCATCCATGGATGTCTTTAAATATATCTTTCTATTTAAACAGACAGTAATTTTTGTTCTGCAGAGATTGAATCATTTCTTTAGATATCCTCTCAAAAGTCTCAAAGATTACTCTTGGGTGCACTAATTACATATATTTAACTTGTCCGTTGGTTTATTAATTTGCATTTCATGACAAGCATTTTTAATCATAGGGTTTAAGCCATCAATACATTCAGAGTACAAAACCCTGCTTAAGATTATAATTTAAATACATAATTGTTAAGTAGCAAGGAATGGCAATTGTTGAATGAAGTTACTGCCAAGCTAAAAACTATAAAAATCTATCACGAAAGCTAAATTATAGATTGTATGAGCGGTCATTATTCTTGTACAGAACCTTTGAAACAATATTTTATCATATCAAATTGTAATCTGTCAAATTTTTATACTTATATATGAAAAAGATACATTTTCAGGTCTTTTGTGCTTTAATTCTATTTTTTATGATTTATTTATTTATGTAAGCTATGTTTCGCTTTCCTCAATGAAACATGAAAGTCATTTTCCTTAAAGTTTTGCCAAATAAGCACAAAGGGAAGCACATTCAAAAAAGGAGAAAGTGTGTGTGGGGGGGAGAAGCAAGGCCCATGAATTTTTAAAAGTTCATACATAATATATCATAAAACCAGGATGAATAATATGGTGCCCCAGCTTTAATAAAAAGATCCTTGACCATTTCTCACAAACTTTGAGATGTAATCAATACTCAAAAAGGTATCTTGGGGACATGGCCAAGAATTATTTCTTTTTGCAAAGAATGGCACTTTTTACTAATTCTAGGATGAGTTTTATTGTCCTCACCACACCCACTTCTTGGAGAGGTGAGAATTTGCTAAAGGAAGAAATCAAATGCAAGAAAACTCATGGGAACCTGAACAGCTGCAATTACATCAAACTTGGATTCTTTTCTATCTCTGAAAAGAAATCTCAAGTCAAAGACTGCATGAATGAAGATGGATGATCAAAGATGAATGCATGAAATTCATTCCTGGGCAGGAATAATAGAATGACCAAAGAATAATCTGCCAAGCATGCAAAAAATCAGCAATTGTGAAAATCCCAAATGCAGAAGATAAATTTCAAGGGGAGAATAAAGGATTTTAAAGCAGAAGAGCTTTATTGTAATTTCTCCTTTTACTAAGTCCAAGACATAGTACAAAGAGGAATTGTTTACTTATGAAAAAGTAGCAACACTTTTCTACTGTATGATATGACATCATTTATTAAAGCATTTTTCTAGATCAGGGGTGTCAAAATCAATTTCATTGAGGGCCGCATTAGCATCATGGTTGCCATTGGGGGGCCGGGTGGGTGTGGCCGGCATGGGCATGGCCTACTGGGTGGGGTGTGGCCAGCACGGGTGTGGCCTACTGGGTGGGCATGGCCAGCTCCATGTTACTCACGTCAGGGGCACTTGTGCAGGCCTGGGCAGGACTGAGGCACATCCAAGGTTGGGGAAGTGTGGGTGGGATGGAGCGAGCACCAGGGCATGGTCCACTGGAGGAGCCTCACTGAGCCTCAGGCTGTGCACAGGGCCCCTGGACAGTGGCATGGACTGCCCAGAGCCCTGGACAGCGGAGATCAAGCACCCAGCCTGGCCCTTGAGCTCCCATGGCACCAGGACCCCACAGCCCTGCCTAGCCTAGCCGCACTTCTCCAAGGGGGCGCCCAGCTGCACTCATCTCCTCCTCAATGCTCTGCTGCTGTGCTCACTCTTCTTGGCCAGGTTGCTCATGGTGGGCGCAGGAGGACAAAGTGCATGGGTCAGAGGGAGGCCCACTCCCTCTCCATGCGAGGAAACCTGGCTTTGTAACCAAAGCATCCTCAGCAATAGGATGGGAGACCACCAGGGGAAGGCAAAAGGGCAACAGGGTTGCTGGTGGCCAAGTGCTAAAGCACGACTTCCCTCAGACCCTCCCTCCCTCCCTCTTATTCCAATCTCCTTCCTTCCTTCCTTCCTTCCTTCCTTCCTTCCTTCCTTCCTTCCTTCCTTCCTTCCTTCCTTCCTTCCTTCCTCCCCTTCTTCCCTGCCTCCCTCCTTTTCATTCCCATGTCTTTCCTTCCTTCCCTTACTTTCTTCCTATTTCCCTCCCCTCCTTCCTTCCCTCCTTCTCTCTGTGCCCAAGAAGAGACGAGGGGAGGGGGAGAGGTTGGCAGCACTTGGAAGAGACTTTTGAGGTCTTTAGTCCAAGCTCCTGTTCAAGCAGGGGACATATACCATTCCAGACCACAGAATATCCAATCTCTACTTAAAAGCCTCCAGTGATGGAGCATCCACAACTTCTGAAGGCAAGACTTTTCACTGGTTAGTTGTTTTCACAAATCCTTGGTTCTAGGCTGGTTTTCTTCTTGATTAGTTTCCATCTATTATTTGCCTTCTGATGCTTTGGAAAATAGGTTGACCCCCTTCTTCTCTGTGGCAGCCCATCAAATATTGGAACTCTGCTATCATGTCACCACCCCTAGTCCTTTTCACTAAGCTAGACATATCCAATTCCCACAAACATTTGTCATATGTTTTAGCCTCCAGACCCCTAATCATTTATGTTTACATCCATTTAGACCAGATGGTCCCCCTGGTTTAGTTTATGGAACAGTGGTCATAAGCAGAGCCTTCTCAGAGACAGCACCCCCATTATAGAACTTTCTCTCAAGGAAAATATGAACAGTGCAACCCTCACCCATTTAGAGGCAACTCCAAACACACTGTTCAGCCAGGCATATGTAAAACAACAACACATTTTATAGTCAAACAGCACTAAGTAAATTACTACTACTATTTTTCTTTCTTAAAATACACACTTTTAATATTGTTTTAAGCAGTGCTAGTGATGCTTTACAATATCTGTCTTTGAGAGTTTTCTTGTAAACCACCCTGGATTTCTCAGAAACTTTTAATTTCAAATTAGATGTTGATTTAATAAATTCGGCAGAAGAAACTAATGTTTAAATACATCTAAATCTCACAAACCTACTGCCTCTTAGGTGCATACTGCAGAGAAAATAAGGCATTGCATTTCTAGCCAGCATAGCCACAGGATGATGGGAACTGTGGTTCATGACACCCAAAATATATTAGTTTGGATAAGGCTGGATTAAATTATAAAAGAGCAGATGAAGGGAAGTATTTTTGTCTCGGACAAAATAATTGGAGGGGGGAAGTTGACCCTGTTTCCTGTGCATGCTCCATGGTGCCCAGCTGGGTTGGTCCCTTGCCATTTCTGGGACAGCCCCGGGGGGGCCAAATCTGGGCCCTCCCGGCCCGCATCCGGTCTGCGGGCCTTGTGTTTGACATGTCTGTTCTAGATTGATAATTGCAGGTTCCTAGTGCTGTAGAAAGCATTATATAATCACTTATTGAGTAATCAACAGGTGAACTTTATTTTATTTAGCAGTTTCTGTATATGATTGTAAAATAATAATGCATGATTGTAAAAATGAGCCTACTCTTGAACAGCATTGATCTTGCAAAGCACTCCCTTGAACAAATTTTAACTCAAACTTATTAATGTCATCTGTTAGGAGCAATTAATATGAATAGAAAATAATTGTATCGGGGAAGTGGGGACTCAAGAGGATTTTGCGCATTAATATTCCATATGCAGTTCGATTATATACTCAATTATTTCAATTTTGCTTGGAAGGATTACTTACCTGATGCTAATTTCCCCAGATTAATCTGTATACTAATTACCAAGTTTTTACATGAATGTTAAGCCTGGACTGTTTTAATTGCAAATACAATAAGTTTTAGAATTTATGGATAACTTCAAAAGAATTTTAAGCCTGACAAAAATATATAATACATTATCAATAAAATCATTAGAGCTGCTTGCTTTTTAAAGAATAAAGCAAGCAAGCAAATAATTTTTCATGACATTGCAAAACAAGCCTATTTGTAATATTTTCTTCCTCCTCCTCTTCCTCCTCCTCCTCCTCCTTCTCCTCCTCCTCCTCCTCCTCCTCTATCACCACCACCACTACCATCACCACAACAGAAAAAAAAACTTCACTTCAAATCCGAGCTGATAGGACTCTTAAAATAAAGACGTTGTAAGTTTCATCCATTGTTACCATAGCAGTGGAATACAAGGTCTACAAATAAGTTGCTATTCAAATTTAAGTTTGATATGTACAAAGAGTAGTAACAATCTGAGAATGCTGCAAGTAGATAGCTATATGTGAAGTAATTCTTAATTCCTAGCAATCCCCATAATAATTTATACTATGAACATTAGTCATATCTAAACATACAATCTTCCCCCTAGTCATCACGCTCCTCTTAAATAGGTGATATAAATAAAAATCAAGTATGAGTAGTGAAATACGTTTAAACAACAAATCAGAAATGATAGACAACTATACATTCTCATATACAGTGCTTTTTTTGTATATATATAAAAAAAAGGCGCTGGAACTCACACACGTCATACAACCCGCCTTGCCTACCCTACAAGGTTCCATCCAAAAAAGGTGCCGGAACTCCGTTCTGGGCGTTCTATGACAAAAAAAGCCCTGCTAATATATCATTAAAAGCTGATCACATTATTAGACATCTCAATCATTTCCTAATGAAAAGGGGCGTTGTCTTACCTGCACGCCTTTTCTCAGCACGGAGATGGAGAATCCACCAATGGGTTTACACTGTGTTCCTGCCCAATCAGATCAAGTCAGCCAAAGTTGCAACGCCTGTCCTGGGCTCGAGTGTCCCAGTCTCGACGCAGGTGAAGCCATGACTGACAGCAAGACACGTTGGCTCATAAATCTAGCCCTAGGCCTAAATCACCTGCGAGGGCGGGAGTGGATTCTCCATCTCTGTGCTGAGAAAAGGTGTTCAGGTAAGACAACGCCCCTTCTCCAGCACTGGAGATGGAGAATCCACCAATGGGACATATCAAAGCCTATTGTCCCTGAGGGAGGGAAGCAGGCCAGTCTGGTGTGGCACTTTGAGGTACGACCTGTTGGAGAACCCTCCTACCAAAGGAGGCCTCCGCCAAGGCGAATCTGTCAATCTTGTAATGTCTTATAAAGGGAGATGGTGAAGACCATGAGACTGCTCTGCAAACGTCCTCAATGGACGCCTGAGTGGCCCAGGCCGCAGAAGTAGCCGCACTATGGGTTGAGTGGACCGTGACCTGTCATGGAACTGGCAATGACTCAGCCTGATAGGCCTCCGCTATACACGCCCTAATCCACCTGCCAATCGTGGAAGAGGATACCTTCTGACCCTTGGAAAAAGAATGGAAGGAGACAAAGAGGGCCTCAGAGTTGCAGAAGGCAGCTGTCTGTGAGATGTAGTAACGGAGTGCTCTGCGGACATCCAGAAGGTGCCATTGCCATTCCAGGGCATGAGATGGATGAGGGCAGAAATCTGGAGCATGATTTCCTGAGCCCTATGGAAGAGAGAATTGACCTTAGAAAGGAAGGTAGGGTCCAGACAAAGGATCACTCGGTCCGGGGGAAAAATGCACAAGTCATCTCTGACTGAAAGTGCTGCCAATTCTAATATTCATCGCGTCGAGGTGATTGCCACCAGACCTTGTGCAATATGTATCGTATATCACATGTCTTGAGGTGCTCAAAGGGCGGTCTGGTTAGACCCCGAAGAATCTACGGCAGGTCCCAAGAGGGATGCCTGTGCACTACAGGGGGCTTGGTGTTAGTAGCACCCTTGATGAATGAGTGGACCAAGGAATGATGACCTAGGAAAACTGTGGAGTCGCAGGTAAGTACAGTGGAGAGAGCGGCGACTTGTCTGTGCAATGTGTTTGGAGCCAAGCCCCTCTCCAGACGCTGTAGAAGGTAATCCAATATATGTGGAATTGTCAAGTCTGGAATGGTCAAGTGGTGGTTTGAGCACCACGAACAGAAGTTCCTCCACGTGGCCTCATAAATACGGTTGGTAGAGGACTTACGGGAGGCCTGGATTATGGTAATGACCTCCTGGGACAAGATCGAGCGCTCAAGTGCCAGACGGCTAACTGGAGCCATTGGGGATCTGGATGAAGGAGGGTCCCCTGGCTGAGTGAGACCCGATCTGGGGGAATCTTCCATGGGGCCGCTAGAGAGAGGTTCACGAGGTGGGCGAACCATGGTCTCCATGGCCAATATGGGGCCACTAGAAGAACCTCCACCTGCTCCCAAAGAAGCTTGCGGACAACCACCGGAAGAAGAGGAAGAGGAGGGAAGGCATAAAGCAGTCCCTCCGGCCATGGGCTCTGAAGAGCATCTGCCTGTTCCGCCCCTAGAGACGGAAAGCGGGAAAAGAATCGCTGGAGATGAGCATTTGTCGGGGAAGCAAAAAGGTCTAGAACTGGCAATCCTAAGCGGTGGCAGATCTCCCTGAAGATCCTCGGGTGCAGGCGCCATTCCAAATGGTCCACCATCGCCAGCTCAGGAAGTCGGCCTGAGTGTTTGCCTCCCCTGAAATGTGGTCGGCCTTGATGGAGGCCAGGTTGGCTTCTGCCCAGGAGCCCAGCAAGAGTGCCTCGGTCAAGAGTGCACGAGATCGGGTGCCCCCTTGCCTGTTCACATGTGCCTTGGCAGCCACGTTGTCCGTGAGGACCAAAACGTAATTTTCGCCACTGTGCTGCAAAAGTGGCGGAGAGCCAGGTGTACAGCCCTGAGCTCCAGCCAGTTGATATTGTGCCGAAGGTCAGAGCGGGACCAACGGTCCTGGGCCCACTGTGAGCGAAGGTGCGCTCCCCAGCTGAACAGGCTGCCGTCAGTCGTAAGGATGAGTCGATCGGGCTCCTTGAAGTAAGACCCCTTGAGCATGGCCGACGAGACCCACCATGTGAGGGATCGTGAGACGTGAAGTGGAAGTCTCACCCTTCGATTGGAGGAACTGATGTTCACTCTCTGGAAGGGGAGTAGGAACCACTGGAGGTTCCTGAAGTGGTGCCTGGCCCAAGGTACAATCGCAATGGTCGAGATCATCTTCCCCAGTAATTTCGGAGAGGCTGGTCAGCATTACCATTCGACCCCTGCGCAACCGGAGAATTGATTCCCTGTTACTGTCCTGGCGTTCTAAGAATAAATAGACCCGGCATTCCACCATGTCTATGATGGCCCCTAGGTGTAATAACCTTGTTGCGGGGACCATATGGCTCTTGGAGAAGTTTACCAAGAGCCTGTGATCCTGCAGCAGCATTATTACCAGTTCGAGATCTGTCTGAGCGGCCTGGATCAACGATGACTGGATTAGAATGTCGTCCAGGTAGCATTGGCACCATTCTTAGGTCAGCTGCTAGAACTGCCAGGATCTTGGTAAAGACTCTTGGAGCCAAGGATGGCCTCTCGCATAAGTCTTTTCTTTGTTGGATTTCTTAGTTGGGGACAAGAAGTGAAGTGATTCAAGAGGTTGGAGATGAACTCCAGGGACAGTCCGTGACGCACGGTGTTTAGGACCCATGCATCCGTGGTAGTGGCTTCTCACTGGCGGGCAAAGAGAGAGAGTCTGCCCCCAATGGGAGGATCCGCCTGAGAGTCACCTGGATCGGCAGAATGGGCGGCTGCTCCTGCAAAAGAGCCGTTTGCCCTGAAATTGTTGCCTGGGTCTGGAAACCTGTCTGTCAGTCTGTCTGTCCTGTCTGATAGAGAACGAACGGTTGGGCTGGGAATAGTTGGACCTGGCTCCTGCGTGAAAGGACTGCCTCCATGAGTAGGTGTTGGGACGTTTATCTGATCGTTTAAGGAGGTGATTGAGGACCTTATGTTTATCCTTATTTTCAGTGAGGTAAGGATTCAGAGCTTCACCAATTTTCCTCCCTGATAAGGGGCTGCTGATAAGTGCCATTTGGACTTGGCATCAGCGTGCCAGTGTTTCAACCAGAGCATACGGCGGCCAGTGATGTTGGATGCCATGGCTCTGGAGGAAAATCTGGCAGCCTGGAGGGTGGCATCGGAAGCATATTCTGTAGCTGCCACCATCTTACTCAGATCTTGATGTATGCGGATATCCTCCACCGGTATCCTGGCCTGAAGCTGTCTAAGCCAACGGAGAGCAGACCTGTCAAAAAATGATGCAGAGGTAGCAGCTCTGATAGCCCACGCCGCAGCTTGATGAGTTCTGCGGTAAGAGAGCTCACATTTACGGTCCTCAGCCTTGAGGGCCTCAGAAACATTGCCAGGAATGACGGTTGGAGACCCAAGGGGTCCTAAAGGGTCATCTACCGCGTGTACCTCCAGAGCCTCCTCTAGGTCCCAGGCCACATTATAAAGCCTTTTCTCATTGCTACTTGGAAGGGGAAAAGAGGCTGGGGATACCCATTGCTTTCGGACCGCATTGAGGAACATGGGTGGGCAAGGAATGCGGTATTGTGTTGTTACCGGTTTGGTGAAATTCGGATCCACCTCCGAGTCTGGAGTAACCAATGTGGAAGGATCGGGTCCAAGATGTGCTGTGGAAGTGGCCTTGTGAAGTAGGGGGACAAAAAAGACAGGGTTAAAGAGACCACTAAGTGATGGTGTCTCTGGGGAAGGTTCCTCCCCCTCAGACATCGGAATCTCCATATCAGCCTTGTACTCGTGAGATGACGAATCTCTGGAGTAAGTGGACTGTGAAGGGGATAGAACCCAGCAGCCGACTGGTGAGTGGGTGGAAAGTTGGCTGCGACTGACCTAGTCACTTGCGATCTGGCCTCAAGAGCGCACTCTACCACCTGTGCAATCATCTCAGCTAGGCAATCCTCTGTGGGAAGGGGGACCGGTTCACTCGGCCTAAGCCCGGCCGCAGTAGGGTGAAAGTAGCTTCAGGGGCCACGTGTTGAGCCCATGAAGCGGAGGGCTGAGCGATAGGAAGAACCCGGTCTGTGTTCCCCGATGCAGGAGACAGGAGAGTTTCCCCTGTCGACCATATCCCTAGTGGAGAAGCGGAGGGCTCCAGGAGTAGATCAAAAGAAGGCACTTCGGCCTGTGGGGTCTCCAACCTGGCCAGTTTCTGTGCTTTAGAGAATTCCTTCTCTAGGGCTTGGTGTCTCCTGGTGGCCTGTTTGTCAGCTCCCTTGCAGGTTTTTGAGGTAGACCTGGCCTTAAGATCTTACCTGCGGCCTCTTGATTATAGGATTATAGGATTTGCGGCGTTTTGCAGTCGAGGAGGACGGCAAGATGTCCTTTGTGGGCAGCCTAGTATCCTCCATTCTCGGGTAACACAGGAGTACGATAGGGGATCCCTGGTATCCAGAGACTGCTATTGGTTGGATAAGAACAGGAGCACTATAAGGGATGCCTGGTATCCAGACAGAGCTGTTTGTGTGGATAAGAACAGACACACGATAGGGGGTGCCTAGAATCCAGATAGAGTTGATTGTGTGGATAAGAACAGGCGCACAGTAGGGGAAGCCTGGTATCCAGACAGAGCTGTTTGTGTGGATAAGAACAGATGCACGATAGGGGGCACCTGGAATCCAGATAGAGCCGTTCGTGTGGATAAGAACAGGCGCATGATAGGGGATGCCTGGAACTCAGATAGAGCTGTTAATATAATTAGGCCCAGGATCCCAATGGACTAATCCTGGTTTTCAGGGAGATCTGGAGACACCAAGAACTCAGAAATTGAATCCAAGGAGATTAAATGAACATGAAAGAAAAGGAACAAAACAGATAAAGCCAAATCTGCTAAGCAGGCTATGAAATGGATATATTACAGACCTGAGTGGCTGTGGAGATCAAATACTGACTGAGGTCTGACAGGCCTTGGAATGGTGTTAGGGAAGGTTGTATTTAGAGCAGATGAAGGAAGTAGGCCTGAGGAGTCTAGCAGGCCTGTTCTGAGGCAACTGTGGCCATGCAGGACCCCTGTGCAAACTGAGGCTCCAGGGGCCTCAAATGGTGGCCGCAGGGGAGAAAAGGGCGCAGAGCAGGCTCCAAGATGGCAGCCTCAAGAAACACAAAAGAAAGAGTCCAGTGCTGTCCAAGAGGAGAAAGAGAGCTGTGTTACAGAGGGGAAGCAAGCCCCCTCAGTCTCAAGCCTTTATGGTTGGAAGTGGGGGGAGGAGGAACAAAAGCCTGCATTCCTAGGTAAAGGCAAACAGTTCTTCAGCCAACTGAGAGGAAAAACACAGTGCTGAATACAGCACTGTCTCAGAAGACTGAAGAGAATAGAGAATAAAGAATCCACCAATGGAAACTGTACCTGCCTAAGAGTCAACTTGCTACGTCTGTCTTGGGCAAGATCAAGTTGAGACTGGGACACTCTAGCCTAGGACAGGCGTTGCAACTTTGGCTGACTTGATCTGATTGGGCAGGAACACAGTGTAAACCCATTGGTGGATTCTCCATCTCCAGTGCTGGAGAACATGTCCCTATAAAACTTTAAACTAGATGAATTTTGGTGACACATTTTAGATTATAAAGAACAGACTTTAGATGGTAAACAATATGTTAAATTATACATCAAATTAAGATACAAATTTTGGTTATGACACAAGTATGCATGTTATGGCTATCTAAGAATCATTTCCAATTACAATTACATCTAAGAATGATTTCTAAATACAATTACTTTTTAAATACTAAGACAAAGAGGCATATTCCCACAATTTACTTAGCTATTCTTCTGAAGAGGCAATCAAAGATATTTTCCAATAAAAGGCATATAGAATCCTTGCAGCCATTTATATATACAATGCTTTTTCAGAGTACTTTGAAGGCATATGTGATTTAGTGAAACACAGATTATGAAATGGAATTATAACTTTCAGAAAGTGTTTCATTTTACAATGAATCATTTTTCAGCATTGTTGAAATTTAAAACATTTACAACATTGCCATGGCATATGAAAAAAGAAAGCAGACACAAAAACACTTATCTATTTATTATATTTCCAACATTGTTCTGAAAAAAGAATGACTCATTTTAGAGATTAAAACTGTAGTGACATACCAATAGTAAAACATCTAATACCAGTTCTAACATTTGATATTCCATTGAAATACCCACTGTTTCATCTTTATGAATTTATTTGATCATACAGTTTTTGATTTGTTTGGGTTCTGAGACGTACTTTCATAGTAAATTATAAACTGCACCTAAAATAGTTCAGTATTGTAGGTTATAAGATGTCCAAATTCAATCCTTGACTTACAATCACAACTGAGCCCAAAATTTCTGTCACTAAACAAGACAGTTGTGAAATCGGTTTTGCTGTATGTTACTTACCTTTCTTGCCGCTATTGTTAATTGAATCACTGCTGTTAAATTAGTAACACTAATTTAAGTGAATCTGGCTTCCCCATTGACTTTGCCCATCAGGAGGTCACGAAAGGTGATCATGTGACCCTGAGACACTGCAATCATCATAAATACATGCCAGTTGTCAAGCAACTGAATTATGATCATGTGAGCATGGGGATGCTGCAACGATTGTGTGAAAATGGCCCTAAATCATTTTTTTCAGTGCTATTGTAATTTTGGTGACTAAATCAATGGTTTTAAGTCAGGTACTACCTGTAAATGGCAATGAAGAGATACAAAAAATGCTTAAGAGCTGTTTCTGAAGGAGGCAGAGGAGGAGAGGTCCCAGGGCTTATGGAGCGAAGGAACTGGTTGAGGCTATCAGCAGGCCCAGAGGAAGGGAGAGAGGCTTTTGGAGCGGCAGCAGTGTGTGCTCCAAGGGCGAAAAGGAGCGAGGCCCCTTTAAGGAAAAGGTGGAAGAGACAGGATCAGAAAAAGGAAAGGAGGCAAGGTTGTTGTGCAAGAATACAAGCTAATTTGAAGGCTAATCCTCATGGAGCTCCGTTTTCATCTGCCCTGTTTGCCATCATTCGCTCCCTGGAGACTAAAATGGACATTCTGAAACTTGAGCTGACCACGAACAAGGAATCTATATTGGAGGTGGTGCCCTTTATGCAACGAAATTTCATTTTGATGTGTGCCGATTGGTGTACATTCAAAGTGACAATAAAGTTGTTGTTATTGTTAAGGTTGTGGTACTAGCCCGGGTCTTTTTTTTTTTTTTTTTGGCCTCCAAAAGAGGCACCAGTTCTTATTTTTGGAGAAATGTCTTAGTCACCTCCGGCAGAAACAGACCCGCCCAGCCGGTTCACTTCTGGGGCCAAACGAGCAGCTTCATTCTGCAGCTGCATTTTGCAGTCAGGCCTTTCCGGAAGGCCTAGGCAGCCGAGTACTGAGCTATGGATTCACGGTCCTTGGCTGCACGGTCCTTGGCTGCAAGGGTCTTGCAGAACTGAGCTATGAATTGAATCCATAGCTTGGTTTCCGGCTGCACAGGCCTACTGGAAAGTCCTGTGACTGAGAAATGCAGGTCTGGCTGCAGAAGAGGCCGCAGAAGAAGTGGCTGGCGAGGAGCAGCCTGGCTGCAAGGGAAGTGGGTGCGGGGCGCGTGGGGCAGCTCCACACACCCGCACTAGCTTGATTTTTAGGTTTGTGCCTTGCTCCAAAACTAGGGCTTATTTTTGAGGTGGGCCTTGCTTTCAGGGAAACACAGTATAGTCAAAGATCTGCAGTTCAGAGCTGGTATCTCTGTTAAACGGTAATTTCATGAACTTATCTTCTGATTGCAGAAATATAGAAAGTAATTCCAGAATTGATTATTGTATCCAGATAACCTTTGCAAACATCAATGCAAACGGAGATGATCAACAGTTCCATCCAGGGAGTCATTTCCAAGCCCAATCTGCCACATATATTTCAACACAAACCCTTAAAGATCTGAAAATGAAGCAATATACTGGTTTAATGTAAGAATTATTCAGTTAAAAAAAGTTTTATTTCATCTTCGTTTACATTCCTTATGTATATATAAATGTTGTTTGCCCTGAAATAGACTTTGAGAAATAAAGTGTCACTTGGGATAGCTCCTCTGAAATATAATGCACAAGGAAAGAGAGCTCATTTCCCAGAGCAAATACAAGCATTCTAATTTGTTTCAAATGGATCTATGTTTGTGCGTATATGGGAGAACTGTAGTACTGTTTAATAATAATAATAATAATAATAATAATAATAATAATAATAATAATATCAATAATATCATCATCATCTTCTTCAGGACTTTCAGAATGAACAGATAAATTCTTCCCTATTGACTGCTATCCTTCCTGTGGAACATACATACATTTATACATATCTACTACACTACTCCCTTGCAGGGAAAAATAAAAAGAATACTATGCAAAGCCTTTAAGAGGAGTAAGAAATATCAAGGAGTAAGAAATTTATTTCAAAAGAAAGGGAATGAAAATATAGCCACAATTAAGTCAACATTAACATCGTTCATTGCAGAGATAGAGAGCAATCCAACAGTGATCTGGCCATGACAAGGGATTGATGGCAAGATCTTCTGCTCCCAGATTACATTGCAATTGCCCTAAGACAAAAAACAGGTCAAATGTATTCCCACTGAGCCCTCAATACTTCAGTTCAGGTGCATGGGGACCATGATTCACTGAACCATCCCAGGCTTCATTCCGCCTAGAAACAGAATGAGTCCACCAATAACTAAAGCCTTAGGATCTCCACTGCCAACTCAAGGTCTAGCAGCTCTAGGCAGGAATGCACAGCAGGGAGACAGACTTAGTCTTTATAGCCCTAATAACACTATGTGAAATGTGTCACATACAATCAAGACCAAACCAAACTACCCCACCCTGGCTTAGACCACTGTTGAGTAAAGCACGGGATTCAGAATGACATATGAGAGGATAACCAAAGCAATAGAAATGGAGAAAAAAAAAATGACCTGTAGGAAACTAGAGTTTAGCAAAACATACTTGTTTTACTTATTGAATTGTGTGAAACCTCCAAAAACTATCAAGTGTTGAACACACAATAAACCTTTGAGTACATCTACATAGAAGTATAAAGAAAGGCCTATAAGAGAAAGTCTGGGTATGGAGAAAGACAGACCAACATAGAACTTTTTTCTTTTAAATCAAGAATCATAATAAGATTACATTTTGAAAATACATGCTTTTTAAAATATGATGATGATTGGATCTGTAGAAACGTTTTAGCGCACACTGGTGTGCAGTATTTGAAATGAATTGAAATTCCAGCAACAGTGACCTGAACAGAATAAACACTGGATTTAGAAATAAAGAACTGTGCAGAACATACGAACCCCAGAGAAACACAATCAAATTTAGCAAATAGCTTTGAACTTACTGAAAAAGAAGCCTAATTTTTTTTTGTATCTCCTTTTTTGTGTCTCTTCCTGAATTGCAAGCATGAAGATTCCATAAATATGCTAACATATTATTTTAAAATTTATTTTTTCTGATTGTTTATTTTAAAACCCAATAGAAAATATTGAACTTTCTGATTGTTGTGTAATACTGAAGCAAGTTAATGAACACAATGATCAGTAAAACAACAATAATAATAGCAAAAAGGAGTTTTCCAAAGCATATTTTTCTGGCACAATTATTGTAGGACAGAAGTGAATTGATAAATGCCATCTGCCATGGGAATCTTCCAGACATACAAACTCTTACTTCTAGCTGATAACCTGAGGCTACAAAAGACTGGGTCAAACTGATTGCATTATTGTCCTTGTTTTTATTGGTGTTTTCACACAAAATTTCTCACATGGGGGACAGGAAGTTAAAATGGTCTATGAATTGGCAAGAAAGGAGATATGCCTGGACATGGAGCTGGAGATATAGAAGACAAGATGGTCTGGAATCTAAAACTGGTTTAAGGCAGTTTTAACTTCTGAAGAAACATCAGTTCAAGAGTGGGGGGGGGGAAATCTTATTTTTGTATGATGCATAAGCAATAATTCTATCCTGAACAATAATTCTATCCATTCAAAAATGCAGGCACTTGATGTTTCTCAATTTAAATTAAAATATTCTGAGGTCTCTACCCACATTTGTTGTATCTTTATCATTCAATAGGGAAACATTAAAATAACAATTTCTTGATACCTTAATCCGTTTCTGAAGCAAGCATTTCAAAATAATTGTACTATGATCAGATACATAACAAACATTAATATTACATCTTAAATTGGGTGATATACAGTTGATAGTTCTCAAGAAAATGAAGAATGGCAAAAGCACAGGTCTAGGCTAGGGGTCCCCAGTCTGTGGAATGACACTGATCCATAGCGTGCCAGAAACCAGTCTGCACAAACAAGCAAAGCCCATCTGCAGGATGCAGGCATACATGAAACCACGACCCCTCTGGTCCATGGAAAATCTCTGTGGAACCAGTCCCTGGTGCCCAAAAGGTTGGGGACTTCTGTCTTAGGGACTGAGAGATCAATTTACACTATGCAGAATTCCAAGAGACAAGAAAACCTGAAGATCAACATGTTAGCTATGAGAGATGCCCAGCTAAGTTTATATGAAGCCCTTGATTAACTGTAAGTTGAATTTACATGATCACATAAACCAGCGGTTCTCAATCTGTGGGTCACGACCCCATTTGGGGTCGAACGACCATTTCACCGGGGTCGCCAAACAAAGCTGTCCGCCATTTTTTCCCCTTTTCTTTAGCTGTGCTACTCTCTCTTATTCTATTGGCTTTTGAAAGCCAATAGAATAGACTCTATTCAAGAGATTCTATTCTATTGGCGTTCGAAAGCCAATAGAATCTATTGGCTTTTGAAAGCCAATAGAATAGATTCTCTTGAATAGAGTCTAATTCTATTGGCTTTCAAAAGCCAATAGGAATTGTCCAGGCTGTCTCTGCCCTGCTGAGCCCGCCAAAAGCCCCAGTCTGCAAACAGTACTGCAAGGCAAACTTTCTGGAAAGCTTCCCTCCTTGCTGAGCAACTACAAAAACTAAGTAAAAGAGGGCCAGGGGTGGGAGATGGGAGGCCGGCGAGTGCAGGGAGGGTTGCTGGTGCACGTGGGGCCCGGTGGGTGCCTTACCTACCTTGGGCTGGACCAGCTGGTGGCCCAACCGGTGGTCGGCCTGCGTCGTCGCTGCCGCTTGCCATGGCTGCCCAGGAGCGCCTGGGCCTGCCTGCCGCCGCCCCGAACGGGCGGTGGCCAAGGTAAGGCTAGCGGGGCAGTGGCAGGCGCAGGGAGGGTTGTTGGCGCGCGTAGGGCCCGGCGGGTGCCTTACCTGCCTTGGGCTGGGCCAGCTGGTGGCCCAATCAGTGGTCGGCCTGCGCCGTCGCTGCCGCTTGCCGTGGCCGCCCAGGAGCGCCTGGGCCTGCCTGCCACTGCCCTGAATGGGCGGTGGCCAAGGTAAGGCTAGCGGGGCAGTGGCAGGCGCAGGGAGGGTTGTTGGCGCGCGTAGGGCCCGGCGGGTGCCTTAGCTGCCTTGGGCTGGGCCAGCTGGTGGCCCAACCGGTGGTCGGCCTGCGCCGTCGCTGCCGCTTGCCGTGGCCGCCCAGGAGCGCCTGGGCCTGCCTGCCGCTGCTCCGAATGGGCGGTGGCCAAGGTAAGGCTAGCGGGGCAGTGGCAGGCTCAGGGAGGGTTGTTGGCACGCGTGGGGCCCAGCGGGTGCCTTACCTGCCTTGGGGTGGGCCAGCTGGTGGCCCAGCCGGTGGTTGGCCTGTGCCATCTCTGCCGCTTGCCAGCTACGCCTCAACCGGCGCAGGGGGCAACACCACACATGCACGGCGCTCCCGGGCAGGGAAATACAGGTAATCCTTGACTTATGTCCGGTTGGGGAGTTGTGGCATTAGGAAGGTTGAGAACCACTGACATAAACCATCTTAGGCATACTGAATTCAGATGAAGCATTAATTTACAAGCCAGGCAATAATGAATTGCTGAATGGCGGAGCAACTGGAGGCATAAAGTGATTTATTGCTTTTATTCCATGCCAACTTTTTAATGGCAGTTATGCCAGATGAGAAAGGGTGATATGAAGATATATCTATTTACTTTAGCTGAATGCTGCTTAGCTATTTTCTGCCCATAAGGACCAAGCTTAGAAAAACTAATACTTTTCAATCTTGCTATAGTATAAATAAGAACATTCAGAATTGTTTCACAAGAAAAGTTGTGTTGGTTGTGGTTTTCTCTATGTGCCATCTGAGAATTCTGCATTAACCATAAGTTGTATATGTTGTGTAAGTGATACTTTTGTTAAGTTAATATTCTTAACTAAACTGCAACTGACTGGGTTCGGATGTTGTGGTAAGCCATAAACCAAAAGAACTCTATTATGGATTAACAGAATCTACAAATCCAGACTATATTAGCAATAAAAGTCTTTAAGATTTCCTCTTTAAGCTAGAAAAAAAATGTAAGGCATTTTTTTTACTTATTCAATCTTTTTAACATATTCTAGTATGTTTTATTGGCTTTTCAACCATTTGAATTAGAAATAAAAATAATATTCTTAATTTGCAATTCCTAATTCTAAAGAATCCCATCCTGTTTATGTCATTGCCAGTGTTATTACAGTGAGGCTATTTGGTTAAACTATATATTTTCCTCAAAAATCTTAGCACATACTCTTAACGTTTTAAGTGAAAGAACAGAGAAAGAAATACTAATTCTGAAAGTTCCTTTCTATTCCTGAAAATTAGACCTTAGCTACAGTTTTTCCATCTGAACAAATGAAAGCTGCATACTGATGATTCCTTTTGGCAATAATAAGCATGTCTATTTTGTCCTCATTGTATCCTTGTATTGTTTTTTAAGTGTGGCATGATCTTTTACCATTTCAAAAGCTGTAACTTATAACAAAAACAATCTACTAAGATGAAAAGCAAAGTGCATAAATACAAAGACTTTCCATACAACCTTTTGTTGCAATCGAATATATTGCTTATAATATTGAAGCAATTTTATATTTACAGCTTAAACGAAGTCTTGATTTGCATTGCATAAATGGTTGCTATAGCCAGAGTTTTCTTAGTGGTTTTAGACTAATTTATATGAATCAGCTGTTAAAATGTTAGCTTAATAAAATTTAACATCCAAGGTGAGGGAAATCAGTTGTGAAAAAAAAGCCTAAGGGCACACTGACTCCCCCATGTTTATCCCACCAAACGTGATTCTTGATTGACCATGACACTTTGGTAAGCACTCAGTCCTGAAGAAACAAAGAGACTTCCTTTTATGTTTGGGGATGGGTCTCCAACTGATATTCAAATGGAAATCAGAATAAATAAATAAAATACATAAATAAATGTAGATCACTTTCTTTTCCTTTGTCCACTCTGTGGAATAGAAGCATGTTGGGGCTGACCTGTTAGTGAGCTACTTCAGCAGAGAGACAATTAGAATTGTTGATGTATATGTGGGGAGGCTTGCAGGAACCATGGAGAAAAGAAAAGTGATGGAGTGAAGGTCTGATCCAGTTGGATGGAACTGGGCACCTTCCATCTTTAAAATGAAGGAAGAGGAACTGTTGGCCCACATTTCTACTTATTCCACTAGCTCTATAGCTCTGATGATGTCACCTAGTTGGGTAATGATAAATGCACAAGAAAACCATCAAGTTCAGAAAACACCAAAGACCCTACAATTCTACTTATGTTTTCTTGAAATGGTATGCAATAGCTTTGTAGAAGGCCTTTCCTGAAAAGCTGCACAAATCAGAATTGCTGTCAGAATTAGTTGTTACATTAAGTCTTGACTCAGATTTACATAGCAATAGCAGATTATTAGAAAGGCAATCTAAGGGATCTCATGATGCTCTTATCTTTGGTTGTCATTTGCTTCTCTTTTGCATGGATATTACATCGAGCATATGTTCATCCAGCAGCCTTAAAACCAAATGTATGTTTCCTATGCAAAATTCCTACTCTCTCCCCTATTAGACTGGTGTTGATAGTCTAACCAAAGAAAGTTTCTGCTACAGTAGCTCTGCTT
This sequence comes from Crotalus tigris, assembly GCF_016545835.1. Lineage (NCBI taxonomy): Eukaryota > Metazoa > Chordata > Lepidosauria > Squamata > Viperidae > Crotalus > Crotalus tigris. The sequence continues at coordinate 1,509,984 of NW_024100544.1, read as the reverse complement.
CCTGGGAAATAGAATAGAGTCCTATTTTATTAGCTTCCCTCAAAAAAGGCAATGCCAGTAGAGAAAGAAAGGGAGACAAGAAAAAGAAAACTAGCAGAATCCATCAACTTGCTCTAAGGAAATTCTGAAGCTAACAATAAATTTATATTATGGAGACTGTTGCAATAAAAAGTATTTTTGCTATTTCAAGTAACTTTGTGCAGGTAGTCCTCGACTTACAACAGTTTGCTTAGTGACTGTTCAAAGTTACAAAGGCATTGAAAAAAATGACTCATGACTTATGAGTCATGAGTCACACTTATGACCATTGTGGCATCTCTATGGTCATGTGATCTACATTTGGATGCTTGGCAACTGGCTCACATTTATAATGGTTGCAGTGTCCCAGGGTCATGTGATGGTCTTTTGCGACTTTTCTGACAAGCAAAGTTAATGGGGAAGCCACATTCACTTTCATTTGTTAAGTGATTCACTTAACAACTGTGGCAAGAAAAGTCGTAAAATGGGGCAAAACTCAGTTAACAAATTTTTCACTCAGCAACATACATTTTGGGCTCAATTATGATCATAAGTCGAGGACTACCTATACATAGCAACTTATAATATCAAATAGTTTCTAGACCAAGTTGCTCTCTAGACCAGGGGTGCCAAACTCACAACATCACATGACATGTCACGACTTTTTTGCCACTGCCGCCAATGGGATAAGTGCGGTTTTGCTATGATGCATCCAGCCCGTGGGCCAGCAGTTTGACACCCCTGCTCTAGACTCATGAAGTCTAATTTATTTAAGATTGTTCATTCATATTAATAATTGAGAAGAAACAAAGAGATTCCTAATGGATTTTACACAATTCATCAGGAATACTATCTACTTTTTTAAAATGCTATAATTACTTCAAACTGTTTCCTTATTTCTTTTCTAACTGAAGATAGCAGACATTCGTTTTTCATCACACTGATGATTGTCATTTCGGTTTCTGTAAGTGGCCAATACTTCTCTTTTATATCATTAAATCCCATGTCTCTCATTCAAAAGCACTTTTTCCTTTGAATCTTTTGAATTCAGCCATAGTGTAGGGCTTTTTCCAGCACTCTGGAAGATCTTAAGAGAACAATTGAGGAAAATGTAATACAAGTCCCTCAAATGGTAAATTCTCCCTCGGGCTCAGCTTGGTCATCTCCTACATGTCTTCTCTGAAGATGTATAGACCAGTGAAAGTTTTATCCTATGTAAAAAGTACCTTTGTGATGAGGTATAAATGTGATTAAAAAAATAATCTGATATACATAGCTATTTCCAGAGACACCATATAAGGAATTCTTTATTTGTGGTCTGAGAGAAAGTAAAGAGAAAGTATTATTTGAAGATTCCAAATTGGCTCTCAACTATGGAGGCTCTAATACACCCCAATATGTTTAACATGGGAAACATTATAAGATATAAAGACTTACTAACAGATATGGGGGCGTTGAAAACCAAACAACAATTAGAGGAACAAGAAATAAAGATGGATTGATACATGAGAACGCAAATACAATCTAGATATGAAAAAGATGTTAAAATAGATGGTGTTAATTTGGGGACAACAGAGTTAGATGAAATACCTCACAAGAACGGAAGAAAAATGGATTAAAAAAATGTACAGTTATCTACTACATATGGAGTTAGAGAAGGAACAAGTGAAAGAGATAATAATAAAACGGACAAGGAATTTTGGATACACAATTGAATTAGATAGATGGCAGCAACTATGGGAAAGAAACTATAAATTGACAATGGCAACTGCGTATAAAGAAAATATGTACAAAATGTTTTACAGATGGCACATGTCTCCAGAAAGATTAGCTAAAATGTTTAAGGACAGGTCTATGAAATGTTGGAAATGTCATCAGATACCAGGTTCCTTCTACCATATGTGGTGGACATGTGTAGAAGCTAAAACTTATTGGAATATAATTAGAACATGGATAGAAAAGATGATACAACAATATATAGAACTAAGACCAGAAATATTCCTGTTGGGTATTCTACCAGGGAAATACAATAAAGAGAAAACATATTTAATTATTCATATAATTACAGCAGCCAGAATTGTGTTTGCACAAAATTGGAAAGCACTGAAAGCCCCCCCAGAGGGAGAGGTGATTGGGAAAATACTGGAATGTACAGAAATGAATAGACTAACAATGACAATTAAAGATAAGACAGAGTCAGACTACTATAAAATCTGGGGAGCTTTTTATGATTGGCTGAAAAGAGAATACGGTTAAAAGATAGTTAACATCAATTTAGATGGAAGAAGGAGGAGCAGATAAGGAGGGAGACCCAGGCGACACAGTATTGAATAACTGGACGTTGTATAAATATTTATAGAAGTATATACCGAGAAGGTTAGATAAATAGAAGTATTAATGTAAGAGAAAATTAATCTTATTGTATATAATACAGATAGGAAAATTTGGAGAGAGGAGTTGCTCGGACATTACCCCTGAATTGTATCTGAAGAGGGATGAGAGGGAAGAAAGGAGAGGAGAGAGGAAAGAGTAAAGGAGGGGAGAAGGAAGTAGGAAGGTTGGAGGAGAAGAGGAGAAGTGGGGAGAAAGGGGAGGAGAGGGGTGAAGGAAAGAGAAGAGGAGAGGAAGAAGAGGGAAGTAGGGAAAAGAAGAAAGGGAGAAAGAAGGTAGAGAAGAAGGAGTGCGGATACAGTGAAAGGGGAAATGGGTGAGCAACACCAAAAGTCATGTGTATGTATTTATTTCATTTTATTAAAAGTATCTTATATATGAATGTAAAAAGAATGTATGTTAACATCTGATAAATATCACGGTATATGTATGGGGGAGAGTTTGGAAAAATAAAAAAATATTAAAAAAAAAATCTGATATCTAAGTTGCTTTCCAATCAGTGCTGCGAGTGTTAAAATATGTGACATTCTTATCCCCATCAGCAGATCCTCTTGATAAGAGCACTGGAACTAAAATGCTGATTCTAGTTCAGGTCATGACAACTTATAACACCATAGGTCTCAATGATCTCTTTTAGTAGCAGCCCATTACAAGCCAATCTGAATGCCTATTTATTGCTGCAACATCACACTGAAACTGGACTATTATCCTTATGATTTGGGACAGTGAGTTTATTTGCTACTTATACTATTTTTTCTTATTTTTTAAGTTCTGGGGGGTTTTTTTTTTACAGCCTGGGTCTGTTTTGAATATGTATTTTGCAACAAATTCAACGTCTTTTCATAAGAAGGCCAAAATATGTAGGAAACTATTAATCTTTCTAATGCTTCTTTAAATTTTCAGATAGGAAATTGGAAACATATAATTTTCCCTGATGTTAGGAGTGGGATGAGGTATGGATAAGACAAATATTAAAGGATTAAGTGCAAGTAAGCCTGATTCTGAAAAAGCTGCTTTAAGCTTTTATGTAGAATTTAAATCAATTTGATTATTTTGTTGTTTTTGCTTTCTTCTATACAGCAACAATATTTAAAAGTTTTACTTTGCTTATTTATCCCCCTTTTCTACTGTTGCCACAGCACAAAAATTCTCAAGGCTAAAGAAAATGAGAAGGAAAACCCATCATAATCAAACTCCAGCATTTAAATGTATCTTCTGCCTAAGAAATGGTTGCCAATTGTGTGAGCAAATCCTCTAGGCGCGTTTACTGAGACTTAACTGACAACATTCAAGACAAAGAACAAGGAGATGATATTACAAACATTTGTATGGAAGATTAGGGAGTTGCAACTACATCAGAAAACCCTGTTAACAAGGCAAATCCACCACAAAATATTAAACAATATCTTAGACTAGAGAAACCATTTTAGCTTCCACAGGCTTGTTATATTTTGCATAATCAAGCCACTATGAATAAGCAGTGCATGAGAAGTCAAATGTTGCAATACAGAAATTCATCAATGTCCTAGGATATAAATGCTGCAGTTTTAAGCAGATACAGTATTCAGAGTACAAGCCCAGGTGATGGAATCTCCTTTTTCTAATATTTCCCTGCTTATAGTTTAAGTCTAAAATTATTCATTTTCCCAATCTCTCCTCCGAAGTCTTCATCTTTATAAACTATTTTAAATAAACTGATCCCGACTTTAACAGTAGTACATTAGGCAAATGCTCTAATTAAAAGGTTCTACAGAAATCAAGCTTCTTTCTATGCATAACGTGCATAAATGAGATATATCAAATTATAAAACCAGTTATAAGTGATACAAATTAGCCTTACTCTCTAGATCATGGGGGTCTAACCTTTTGGTTTGCCTGGGTTGCAATAAGTAAAGAGGAATTGTCTTGGGCTACGTATAAAATATATAATATAGTTAATGTATATAAATCACACAATAATGTTAAAAGTTTACAATCCTTTGGGGCCACATTACTTGCTGTCCATAGCTACATGCAGCCCGCGGGTCAGACAGATCTACTCTAGATAATAGTATATTATATGTGATGCTTTGTAAAAGGGAAGCTATGTATATAAGACTGAAGATACACTGGCTTCCATCTAATTATTAGCCCCAATTGCATAGAAATGCTTAGTTTTTCATATTGCAAACATTACATTCAATAATTATAGGACAACACCGACATCGTTCCACTTCTAGGCCACACTTTCAATCCCTGTATGTATGAACAAGACTCTTAAGATATTACTATAGTTTGGTTTTACACTGATCCTATTAGTGTATGTTATGCTTCTGACAGACGAACCACTGCATAGAAGTCCCCCCCCCCCCAGGGGCAGCTATGTATCTCACCTGTTAAGAGGGGAAAGAAATGCTTCCTTTCTTAGCTAACAGCATCTTGAGTCAAGTTCAGAAGCTCTTGCTTAATGTTGGCTTTTCATGCTCATTTATTGCATATGAAGGAATATATGTGTTTTTCTAGAAATTAATCCAAAAACAACAAAGATAAAATAAAATTTCTTCAGTGAAATGTAGAGGAGGAAGCCACTGGAACAGCATAACACAGAATTCTACACATTATGTTGGCTCATCTTTTTAGATTACTTACATGGCTTCCCAGCCTTCAGTTTTACACTGGAGAGCGGTCAGAGTTACTTCAAAAGACTATTTTATCTTTCAAACTTTTGTGACAAGGAAGAACTATATCATTAATCTTTTATGACCTGTCTCACACAAAATATTTGCACTTTAACACCACAAGACACGGCTATCTTTCCTAATTCTGGTGTGCCAAGAGATATAACCACAAAGCCTCAGGAATACACATAAAATATTTTAAATATCAGCTGCAAAGTCTGGGTCGTGTCATTTTTTTTTATTACTCATCTTTTATTATATAAAATAATTCCCTTCTCAGCCCTATGGGTGGTCTGTGTCTTCCTCAATCTCAGGTCCTCTACCAGAGGCCTGGGAGCTTGAGGGCTTTGTGCAGGGTCTTAGCCGTTCCCAGCACTGGACTCTTCTGCAGGGGGGGCTCTGATGTCGTCTTGGGATCTCATGGTGCCACTCGGCCAGCTTAGGAGTCACAGCGGAGGGTCCCTATTATCTCTGGGACCACTCTGGCTTTTATTTTCTACTTATAAAGGTTCTCTTGTCTAGTCCATGTATGACTACTGGAACAAACCATATATGGAGTAGACAAGATAAATACACACACACACACACACACACACACACACACACACACACACAGATTCTTTTATTTTTATTTTTACCCTTATATGTCTTTAACAGTTCTATACATTTCACATCTACTTCTTTAGTCTGTCACTGGAACCAAAAATCAACTAAAGAAATTAGGCAGCCTTCAATACGATTCCCTTATTGACATTTATGCTGATCGATGTTGGCCCTTACAGAATTGGAATCTGCAGATCAATTCCCTTATTAGATTCTTTCTCACTGCTGCCACGATCATTTTATCATACAAGCTGTTGCTATCAAATGCTGCTTTATCACTTTATAATAGGAGAAGTGAAAGGTTTCTCCCAGCTTAGAGACAAAAATTAAAATAGTCACCGATCTAAACAGAAGTTTTTGTACAAAATATGCGAGCAGTTACATTTTACCAACGTGCTTATGCATATACATAAACTCATGGACACAGACTTAGAATAAGTATGCTTGAATTTTAAACTGTATGTATATAAAAATTTTTATGAGAAGGTTTTGGCAAGTCCTCAGAGATTAAAAATGAATAAATACTCCATTATTTATTAGAAGTATGGTAATGAAACTAGCAATTAAACAAGGGCAGAGGAGGGCAACCACATTTGGCAATAATGTTATGTATATCTTTTAACCTTATAAATAGTAAACATTACAGTTTCAATCCAGATCAGAACTAGATGCTGCCTTGGTTTTTAATCTTTTGAGTTCCTTCATCACATCCCTGATGAATAGTAACAGCAATAGCACTTAGACTTATATACCGCTTCATAGTGCTTTACAGCACTCTCTGGGCAATTTACAAATGTCAGCAACAGATTGCCCCCAACAATCTGGGTCCTCATTTTACCCATCTTGGAAGGATGGAAGGCCGAGTCAACTTCAAGACAGTCAGGATTAAACTGGCAGTAGGTAGAGTTTGCCTGCAATACTACATTCTAACCACTGCACCACGATGGCTTTCACCATGGTGAAAAATTATCTTTTCCAAAATGGAAAAGAGGAAGTTTGGGAATACTAGTATATTTTAGAGGTTGATAGATCAAATGGTTCTCACTTGCAGAATGCACAGTTCAAATACAAACTGAACCTCACATCTGTCATTTGTTATAAAAAGAACATTAACAGAATTAGCAAAACTCATGGAAGATTATAATGAAAACTCAAGATCAGAAACATTGGCTAGAACATAAACTCTATATTTTTACCTATTTGTGTTCTATAAAATTGATGTTCCATGAATAATTCCCAAGATTGTGACTCTTCCAATACTGACTTCTTAAAATGTTATGAAATACTATACCAAGAAATTCAAAAATTCAGAAAAAAGAAGCAGAGGTTGGTATTTATATACAAACTCAGGTGAAGAATTATCACTTAAATTTTAGACAGTCTGCATGCGTGTATGTGCATGTGCACAAACACATGTGCGTTTGGGGCAGTTTTGCCTCCTGGTGACTGCATGGCCACATTTTCAAAAATGGTTGTTTTTCATTGCCTTTTTCCTAGTGTTACGACAGAATGAATGACCTAAGGTCACTCAGCTGGCTGTGAGTCTAAGGCTGGATTGGAACTCCCAGTTTCTAGTTCCATGCCTTAATCAGTATGTCAAACTGAATCTCTTTGATAAATTGGGATCGTGTATTTAAAAAAAGTACATAATCCCTTGTATAATTTGGGAGAAGTCTTCACTCTGTCATCCTTGCCTCCTTTTAAATTCTATTTTTTAAAAATAATAATAATATATATATATTTAATTTTTACATGCTGTTTTTATATTTTTACATTTTAGTGATAGTGTAAGGATCAGTTCTAAGTCCCCTTTTCAGTACTTTCATATGATAGTTTTTATAGAAATGGCTGGAACAAAAAACATAATGGCTTTGCATATGCAGTCTTCATTCCTGGACACTGCCTGGACAAGCACCTGTAGTTTTCTTGACAAGATTGTGGTTTGAAATTTGCCTCCTCCCTGGGGGGGGGAGAGAAAGAGAGAGGGGGGAGGAGGAGGGGGAGGGGGAGGGGAAGGGAGAGGGATTGACTGACTGGCCCAAAGTCATCCAGCTGACTTTGTGCCTAAGGCAGAACTCACCTGAATTCTAGTCCAGTATCTATAACCACTACACCAAAAGGCTCTCAGTAGTATCACTACTTGGTGAAAATAAGAAACTGAATTCCTATAGTCCCTACTGCTTTGGTACTAGAATCAGTCTTAAAGCAGCAGCCATAATTATTGTGAATGCAATGACTAATAATACAGTCCCTCATAAATTAAGAGACTGTGGAGTTACATGGCTTTTTCAAGTCACAGAATATTTTATCAAATGTCAAGCCTCTAACACAATTATTCATTATCTTCACACTGAAGATATTGGGGGGGGGAGGGAGGGAGGGAGATTCACTGACACAAAGCCCTATGTTCTGCTATATACAGTAGCTCATTAGTGCCCCTAGAGCAACTGTTATGTTTCTCTATGCATACAATTTCACAATGCCTGAGTAGGGCTTGAACAAGTCCCACTGCAGTCATTATGTCTTGTATAAAGAAATTGTTCCGCACATACAAGAGATTTACCTTTGTAAGGATGGCGTGCGGATTCCTGTTGAGAGAGAAGTTCATCACATTAATTTAAACCTCCAATAAAATAAATTAGATTTTTATTGCCAGGTTGAACTATGCGGCTGTGATTGTAATGTACTGCTACAATCCATGCCTTAACAGCATTCTAGCCCTGTGGTGGTCAAACAGAAACCATTCCAAGCCTTCTAAAGGCTATTAAAACATGTGCAGATGTCTGGAAAATTAATACTATTATCTGACTTTAACCTTTTGCCTGTAGGAGAATCAAGGCTAGAGGAAGATGGATCAATACATTACAATAGAAGAAAGTAACAAAGCATTTCTAGCAAGTTCGGTGGCAATAAACCAGGATCCCAACAACTTGCTGTTTTGTGCTGTAAAGAGCTTTTTCCTTTTCTTGTTTTTTTTAACTTAAAATCATTCATTTACTTCTATTAAACATCAAGAGAGATAAGTTCCATTTGCTACCATTTTTGTGCTTATTGCTATTTCTCAAGGTCCAAAATGCTACAGGCTGGAAAGGTTAATGTTGAACAAGCTGCATTTCCTCTTTCCTTCTCATCTTTTGTATTTTGAAAAGTGCTTTTTGTGTATCCAGAAATATCAGTCACGGAAAGAGACACAGTGAGAACAAGATTACAAAAAAAAAAAAAAAAAAAAGACCTCATTATTGGTTTCAAACCTAGCATAACTATATATTGTCTCGGACTAAAAGAAACATAATGATTTCTGAACTAGTAAAATATGTAGGATTTGGGGGGAAGGGGCTTGCTATGTTCACTTTTGGAAAAGGTTTCTGAAAAAAAAGAGTGAAAACGAGAGAGACAGAGAGAGAATTTTATGGGAAATGAGATAAAAAATAATATATTTTAGGGAGGATAAAAACTTCCCTCCCCTAACTTCCAAAATACAGAATATATGTTTACTATATGAGATATGGGTATTTATTCATTAAGTAGAATGGGGAGGAAGTCTTTCACATTACTTTTTTCATAATCAGAATGAAACATATGCTAAAAGTTATGTTTAAGTATATACAACATTTCTAGGAGTTTTTGAAGAGAAAGGTGCAACTTAAAATTATTTGTGCAGTACTTCCAACTGTGATTAAGATCGATATTATTAAAATGGGTGGAATAGAATGATTAAACTAGAATGTAGCACATTCTGGCTTTTAATACTTTTCTTAAATAGTTAAATCTTGACCTCTCAGAGAAACAGAAGTCCTGGGCATAATCCAGCATATTCTTATGATCTTACTCATAGCCATCATGGTGAAGATATTGGAGAAATTTCTTTATACCAGAATGTGAATTGTATGAAGAACAAAATGAAATGCTGGATGTGGCGGCTTTAAGAATGTTTAAAGTCCAATCTGCATTTTCCAAGAGAAAAAGGGAATATGAATCAGTTTCTCCTGCCTGTTGTATATTTTTTTTACTTCATCCAAATTACTATATAGCCACTCTGAATACAGAGCATGCTAATAAAATGAAGGCTTATAAAAAGAAAAATAAACACTAGAATTATTGCGCGGCACAGGACAATTTTGTCCTGAGTTCCAGCCTCTTGCTAGCATTCTATACCAATTGTTAAATAATGGCTGTTACAACTGGGTTGTGGTTTGTTTGTTTTTTTTTTTGCAATATTTTCTGCCATGTTGGCAGGTGAGTAGAGTAGACCAGTAATTTAAAATGTCTTTTCTGTTTGAACAAGGATAAGAGCTACAAGATGATACTTAATTCTACCCTTCATTTTCATAAACCAAGATTTCATGTAGACAGGTAAGGCCCATTACTACTGATAGGAAGAGAGTCATCCTAATTGACCACCTTTTGCTAATCAGGGATTGGTAGACACTTACTGCCATTTTGCCCAAGTTGATCTATTTTATGTATGCTTTTCCTCAAAGTATTTTAATCCAAGTCTGCCAGTAGTTTTCTTTTATGAATGGGTGTTCACTACAGCTGATTCAACTACAGAAGGAATTATACTTAATTTTATAACATAAACTATTAAGAGAGAGGTGTGGTGGTGTAGTAGTTAGAATGCAGTATTGCAGGCTGACTCTGCCCACTCTCAGGAGTTCGATCCTCACCGGCTCAAGGTGGACTCAACCTTCCATACTTCCGAGGTCGATAAAATGAAGGCCCAGATTGTTGGGGGCGATATGCTGACTCTATAAACCACTTAGATAGGGTTGTAAAGCCCTGTGAAGCGGTATATAAGTCTAAGTGCTATTGCTATTGCTAAGGGAGAACAAAGGTAAATTACTATTCATAGGGAGAAAGTTAGCAAAACCCCCACAACTGTTCTATTAATCTAAGATTAATAAACTTTGTGGTCTTGAGACAAAGTATGGAATAATGATGCTGGTGAAATGGTATGCAAGCTTCCCACTTGTGGTTGGCAGAATGGAAAAAGGTTGTACACAGCATAATATGTCCCCAAAGATGTGAGGAATTTCAGAAACCAGGAGTGAATTGAAATGCTCTACCTATACAATTTCATATTTTTCTCCTGTCAGCTAGTTCTTGATAGCCTTCAGGAGCTGATTGGTTACATGGAATTGCTTTCAATTTCATATTTTTTAAAACAAAAACCAGATGGGGCCTTGATGGGCAAGAGTAAGAGAAATGCTGAAAGAAGAAAATTACTTGGGAAGATAATCTGGAGTAGAAAAATTACAGCATTGCAATGAACCTTTACTTATGTTATTCTCCCATTCCCAAGGTCACATGAGAGAATTGATCTTTTCTTCTATGTGTTTACTCAGAAGCAGATCTCACTTTGTTCAGTGGACATTATTGTAGCAATTAAAGATGTATTTATTTAAAAATAAGTCCTGCTGAAATAAGGAGGAGTTTAGGCAAAATTAATATGCTTGGAACAAACATTACACATGGTCAAAATTGGAACCCAGGTACAATTTTCCTTTCCAATAAAAATCAGAAGTGCAGATCTGAAATAACTTAAAAACGATTTGAATGAGAATGTGCCTATGATTCATTAACTACTGTTGTTATTGATGTGAGACATTATTGTCCCAGCCACCTAGATTCCATCTTTCAAAGCTTAGGGAGGACGGGTTTAATTCATAATGTTCATAACGTCCTTGTACTCCCAAGCAAGATGCAGACAAATCAGCACTTCTCCTTGTATCTTGACACAGATGAGTGACTAATGAAACCTAGTTTGCTCAAGTCCAGAAACTGAAATGAATATGAATGTCCAAACATTGCCCTGCTAAAAATACTTTAGTTAAGGCTATCAATATCATGTTGCCAAGGTTCAACAATCAAGGTCATTGCAGCTTTTCTACTTGGGCTTATCAAGAATGAAGGCCCCACGGAAACGTATGAGTTAAAGCACTGATGGCGTCTTTGGTTACATAGACCATTTGGTTGATTTTATCTTGCAGTGCAGTGTTTCACGCCCTCAGCAAAGTCATCAGAGAGTTCAGTCAATACTGTCAGAGCATCCAGATTCTACCCATTAACAAAATCCGATGATAAGGTTTATATGGGAGTAAGAGGGCCCATTTATAGAATTGAGCACAACGTGCCAATCTCAACATTATTATAACAATGTCCTGTGTATTAAAGTACACAAATTGCCAAATTATAGAAGTTTCATTTGCATTCTCTAGAAAATTATGCCAAATTGCTAAACATTCAAATGCTTTAAAAATGAAACTACCACTAAAGATAAACTTAAATGCCAAAGTCTTTAGGTTTCAAAATTTTATCATCCCTGTAATACAAAATAAGCTTATCAGAAAGAAATACAAATAACTGTATGCTCATTTTTAAAATTATTGTTATTGTGCTTGTGCTCAGAGTTACCTTGCAAGCAAAGCCATTATTACTAAATATGCTGAAGACTGACTGATAGGGGTAAAGTCAAATTTTCTCTAATGGAAATGGCATTATGTTTTTATATATATGGGTTTATAAAGGAGCTTAGGAATATGTCTAAAGAACCATCAGATGTTGAGCCTTACAAAACTGGCTCATGTTGCATTTTGCTCATCTTCTGGAATAAACATAACTGCAACAACCGCAGCTTTGAACAAATACATTTATGTATAATTAGAAAAATTATCATCTGATATTCAAGAGGGAGGCTTCACTTAAGCAATCAGAACAAAGCTTGCACATCAGCCAAATTAATAGCAATGGTTGCAATTCCAGCCGGTTTCAAATTCCAGCTTCATCATGAAGAATCATTTAACTTTATGAATTCTTTTTGGTATTTCATTTGGAAGTTATGGAGTGTGAAATATGCAGCACGATGAGAAAACAATTACCTTGCATTACCTGTTGCTTATGCATATTATATTTAAGAAAAGTCCTGCAGTGACTACTAGTTTACTATTGTATGATTTCAGTGAAGTGAAAACTGATCCAAAGTGATAGAAATACACTTTTACACAATGTATGTACTGGGAACATTTTGCCTGCCCACTGTGCTAAGTTAATTCTAATGCTCAAAATCAACCTCATTTTACAATCCTGTTACTGACAAAAAGATTGCTCATATTTATTTTAAAAAATGCACCTGAAAAAGAAATAAATACATATAGAATTATAGTATTAAAGCCACAATCTATACTATATCCATGATCTCTATCTCTGCCATTAACAATATATTAAATAATTTCATACCATATATTGCACTAAAATAATATTAATATTTTTTATTTGATGAGAATCAGAAAAAAGCAAACAGAAAAATACATTATACACAGTCAAGTCCATTGCCTTTTATTGAATTAAAACTATTTGCCTTAGATACAATCTGTACACACTCCCAATTTTTTTATGAAATTCAATTCTTAACACACAAATTTCCTTTCAATGATTTCAGCAAACTCTTTGTAGAGAAATTTAATAAAAACATGATATGCATTATTTTCAAGTGCTGTAAAATATGAGCGCTTCTGGGCACTTCAACAGAAAACTTCACTGTCAACTATGCAATTCTTTTTAAATAAAATGTAATATGACTAGACAAGTACAATAAAAACATTATCATGCGTGTGTTCATATCTTAACCTGGAATTTCTACATTCTATCACCATTTTTGAACAATCTATTGAACATAAAATAAAAGCTGAATATCCTAGATTCTTGATACATATATAGGCTAAGTAAAAGTCAAGAACATATTAAACTCAGTGAAGATTATTTCAGTTTTTTCCATAATAGTTACTGCCTAAATGGGCAGTTGGCTAAATTTACCACAGTGGGCAAGCAAAATGCCCACAGTACATACATTGTGTAAAAGTGTATTTTGGATACGCCCAAGAGAAGCAGCTAAGAGCCGAGGTGGCGCAGCAGTTAGAGTGCAGTACTGCAGGCCACTTTAGCTGACTGTGTTCAGCAGGTCAGCGGTTCAAATCTCACCGGCTCAAGGTTGACTCAGCCTTCCATCCTTCCGGGGTAGGTAAAATGAGGACCCAGATTGTTGGGGGCAATGTAAATATATATATACATTGCTTACTGGTGTACACCGCTTAGAGAGTGCTTGCACTTAAAGCGGTATATAAGTCTCATAAGTAAGTAAGTAAGTAAATAAATAAATAAATAAATTACAGGCTGGTAGGGCTTCAGAGACAGAGATATAACAGAGAGAATGCCACTGATGTTGGTGGAAAGGTACCAACCTTTCACTTTGAGAGCGGGCAACTAAATTTCATTTTTGATGTGCGCCATTGTGCCCACAGTATAAAAATGACAATAAAGGTTATCTTATCTTATCTTATCTTATCAGCTCACATATATGAGATCACTAAGGCACTGGTTTACACATACTGAGTTCTTTTTGATATTTTTTGGCTTTCTGAATTATCTTGGGTGTATCAGCAATAATGACTCTTATTTTCTGATATTTTAAAAAAAGATCTGCTTAAACATCTGGCGTAGGTCTCTAATCTATATTGGATGATCCTAACCATTATTTTGCTAGCATGTAATTTAAGGATATTGTACAACATTTTGCACAGTCTGCTAAGTCTCTTCTCTTTGGTACTCATATGGAGATTTATCTCTTTCAATCTGTTGGCCATTATGTCATTCTTCAGATTTTCAGCCATTATTTGTTTACAATGCATCATAGCTTTTACTGATTTGTCTGCTATTGTTTGTAATATTTCTGTACATGTTTCATCCTGTATGCTTTCAACTTGGTGGTAGTTGAAAGGCTGATCTTTCTTCACCTTTTAATACTAGAGGATGCTGTAAATATGGAATACTATCTAAGCTACCTTAGATATTTGCTTAGATCTTCAGTAGCCTTCCATTTCTCTTTGATCTTCTTTGAATCAATTGCTGTCTGTTCACTGTGTCTTTTAGCAAGCCAATACAAGAATGGAGCCTCCTTCTCACTTTTGAGATATTTTGGAAAATTATTCCTCATAGTGACATCAATGACTAGATATCTCCAAAGCTTTAATTTAGCTGAGTCATAAACATCATTAGTACTCTGAAAGATCCTCAGCAATTCTTTAGTATTACCTTGAGTGTCATATGAATTGAGGAGGCAACCATCCAGTTATATATGATCAATATATTATATATATGGCTTACTTGGGAAAATTTAGGATTAGTTGACTATTGCCTTTTCCTGTTGAATAGCTATGTCAAACAATCAAATAGCTAAAAAATTACTATCTATTTTCCCTGATCTGCTGAAGTGTTTTATTTCATTTTTTCATTTCATTAATAGCATATTTAGCAGTTGTAACAAACACACACACAATCACACATGGGCATCCACACAGACAGATATTCTGGTTACTTTTCCATGAAAGAACACATTAATACTTACAATTTTAAAATACGGTGTGTGAAGCAGAACATGGTAAATTAATGGGCATCACAGAATCCTGAGGAATATATATTAAAGAGGACTTGTAGTAAAACACAAACTACCCAAGCTTGGATGGTTCAAACTACCCAAGCTTGGATGGTTCAAAATAGATTTGCACAGCTTTGAGAATTGAGAATAGCAATTTCTACTTCAAAATTATTCATAAGTATTGTTTCTCTTTGGCCTCCAGACAGTTTCTCTCTTTGATTTATTAGTAGTGGCCTTTTCTCTAGCTTTGCACTGTTCTTTTAAGTAGAAGACTAGGAACTTATGAAAAGTGGTTCGGTTAAAATATTAGAAAGGCTTTTGGTTGTGACAAGAAACCCAAATATTGGGATTTTATTTTTAAGCAACAAGCAGGGCCCTCATTCTGTTGTCTAAACACTGAAAAACAATCCTATTAGCTGAAGAAAGATTAGGAAACATCGAATAGTAAAAACTATGGCTTACATCCTCATGTAACTGGCATATCTGTTACTTGTAAAATGGCTTGCACTGGATATCTCCTCAATATTTAAATACTCACAGATTGTGCATGCTGATTGTTAGACTGGAAGAATTTTATTTATATCCACGTTTGCTAGTAAAATACACTTGTATATATGTGTGTGAGAGAAAAATAGTCAGAAAGGAGATACTTTTATGGGGAAAAAACCCACTGCTTTCTGGAAAAAAGTCTCTATATGAATTTCAAAGGAAGATTTGGATGTGACAGATACTGAGGATAAAATAATATATAGACTAATGTATAATATAGCATAATAGCTATTCAGAAGAAAAAGTAATAACATTTGGATAAGAGTATGTTTCTATAACTTCTAACAAGGATACAGTGAATACTACAACCTTTAAAGTCCATTTTATTTTAGAAGTATTAATGATATATGCTTTAGCTTTTAGAAAAAATGTGCATAACCAAAGCAGAAAATAAAAAAAAATGAACATCAAAAAACAAAACAAAAAAAAAACCCCATGGTTTTCAGATACTATTCTGAGCATAAAACAGCTGGAGTTGAATACAAGCTATTATTGTATGCAAATGATGTGACTTTTGAGAATTGGAACATTCTATACCAGGGAATGTATTGATATAGGACTGCAGTTTGATAATTTATCAGATTAACCAATTAACTGGATTAAGACTCACTAACATCCTATGGACTTTAATTATTCCAAGAGAAGTTTGTTTTTTACATATCAAATTTATTTATTAATTTAGATTTATATAGACGCATATGCACATAAGGATTCCCATCTTAATACATCAAAGTATTAAAATGATAAATTAATAGATTTTATGCAAAAAGAAACTTTAGATTTTGTTTACCCAAATTATAGCTTTCAATTCTCTTTTTACAGTTTTATCATTATATGTAAATTTTGATTTTTATTTCTCAATAGAATTCAAAGAAGCAAGTCCAAAGCCCACTATGAGCATAATTAGAAAACTATTATGTGATCCATTTTGGTAGAAATATGGATTCCTTTTTAAACAAAATATAGTTATATTTTTAGATGTTTTAAGATACCTTACTCACATAGGATTACTGTACACTATATGATAATTGTAATTTAAAAACTATAATTATTCTTTATCGTGAAATTCATTGCCAATAGGAATATTGATATTTTAGATTATCTTATTGATCTAAAAATAGCTTTATATTGAATTAAAACATCTTTTGATTTCATGAATTCATAGAGACATATTAAAGGACCTAAAACTCAATTACTATTACTTTTGGAATATGTTTTGGATATTCCAACTCTACAGTATTTCTATATGGACTATTAAATATTGCTAAGGTGAATATTAATTATTTGGAACAATTTTGGAACAACTTATGTTCAGAAAACAGTGATAAACATCATTATAGCTAGTAAGTATGATTCTTATTATCTTAAAATAGTATTAATTCAACAAAAATTATGTTTGTTGGACAGCTCAGAAAATGCATTAAAAAGAGTTTGCTCTCAATTTCACTGTCAAGGTGAGGATGCATGAAATGAGCTTAGCTTATATTGCCTTTTTTTGATCTGTGTATGTCTTAAAGGTATCAGTGTGATCATATGTCAATTCTTTGGAATTTATCATTACAGGTATATGAATATCTATGCATCTTCTGTGTCTGAGCTATGCATGGGAAAAAATATTTTAACTGGAAAGACAGTGTCAGCCTGGATTTACAGTCTCGGATTTATCCCTGTAATAGAAAGATTGATCAATATTCTGTATGGTCAAGATTTAAAGCTGTGTTTAAAATTGCTCTTTTTTATACTTTATATGCCACAAAATGTTTTTGTTTGCTTTTTTGCTTGTGTCTTTCTGTGTTTTTTAATTTAAAAAAATCAAAAAGAAAAGCTTCAAAGTATAATTTTCCTTAGAGATCATTTGTGATATTTTTTCTTCTGTGATAGGAATTTATTTCTGCCTGTTGGTCAAGTACAGAATAAAATTTTCCCTTTTCATCCCATCTATTTAAAGAGATATGGAAACAAGATAGTTTATTCTAGAAAATTATTTACAGGCTAGCAATACGAGTGCTAACCTAATTTGCTTAATAATAATCATTAATTTTGAATCATCTACAATTTTAAAAAATGCTATTGAGAATATTACAACAATTTTGGACAAGAATTGGGCCTGCCTGTATCAACTTCAATATATACCAAATTTGCTGTTGTCTATGGTATACTTAGCTTTTTTTGAATAGTTCATTTCTGTCCAAAAATAAAGAGAATCCTAGGATTCGATCTGTTAAAGCTGATAGACGTCAACATAATTATTTACCTTCTAATGCCTACTCACGTTCTTTAATGATATTTGAAGCACAGGTCATACTCTAGGCTACCCACTCCATCTTATTTTGTCAGCTACTCAATAATTAATTGTCCCAGAAGAGTTGCCATGTATAATGTTGTCATGGAAGTAAGTTGCATTTTTTCTGCTACATTGTTCTGTGTCCATTTAAATACAGTACAGTGCCCTCAAATATAACCATGTACTAAAATACTTAACATAAACTTCAGAAGTTGCTTGTATTGCCATCCCAAAATAAACAGCAATTTTATTAAGATCAAGAAAACCGGCAACAACCTATTCATAAGCATAATTTCTCAACTGCGCAGTTGTAAGTTGGAACATACAAAATCCGAATTCTAGAACATCACTTTCTGTTGAGCATTCAATCACTTTTTTACACATATTTGACCTGGAATACAGGACACCACAAAATGTAGCTGCATTACAGGTCATGCCCAGCTTTTACTCTTGCAACATTCCTGCCTGGATGACTGCTTAAAATGGGTATAATCAGTGTTGCGTCCCTATAAAGAGGGTAGAAGAAGAGAGAAAGTATCCCTATTTTCATGTTTCCCACTCATGTGGGTGAATCTGACTTTCAGTGGGGATATTTCTGAGTCTGCCCAGCAACAATGCAGATGGCAATGCACTGAGCCAGTATAAAGGCACAGAGTGCTTCCAGATGATAACATGAAAGATGAGAGAAGGCAGGGGTACAGCTGTCAGAGACATCAGCATATAAATGACTGGGTGTCTGGCCTCTGTCCCGATCCCAAATCCATTGTCAAGTAGCTCTTTTAGCATTTTTTAAAGCCCAGTGCAAAAATAAATTCTGGGAGCAAACTGAAGGAAAAGAATTTTATGACTAAGTCTCCACCAGGTCTGTTCCGGCAAAGATAGGGCTTAAAGAGCAATTCAATAAAATAGAAGCATATACAGGTCTCAAACCCCAGAAACTGAAGAGTTTCAGGGGACTGTTATTGGGGAACAAGAAACAGACATCTTAGAAATTTTGTATAATACTCTGCAGGCAATAGGAGTAGTTTCTTTTTTTTCATAGCGCAACCAAGACATCACTTTTGCTTCAAGACTGTTTAAAGATGCAGGAGCTTAATGCCTATTCCATTTGCAGAAAAAAAAAATTGACTGCGGCCACATTTTTTTTGCATGTTTAAATGTAGTGTCGAAGAAGGGGAAGTAGAAATAATTTTTTAGGTCGGTACTGTATTCCCAGTCAATGGACACAAAACAACTTATGGCTGAAAAAAAAACCCCGATATTAGAAAAGAAGTTACAAAATAAAATGTCTTACTTAACTTGGCAATGGTTGGGAGTTATTAGATGTAGTGTTTTTCTACACGTGTTCCTCAAGTGCACTGATATACAAATGTCTTAAAGTACTTTCTATCAGTTTCATTTCCTACTGTGATTGTTCTTTGCTGAGCTTGACTCATCTCTTTCTTCTTCTCTTATAATGAGTAGCTTTCTTTACTTTTCCAGTTCGTCTCTCTCTTACTTGACATGAGCAAAAAAATGGAGCAATAGCCAGATTCCCCCCCCCCAAGCCTTTTCTGTTTGATACTACCCCTTACATCTTCCTTCTCTGCTTATCAGCACTCTGGTACAGCTATCCTGTGATCCAGAAAAAGAATTAGGCACCTAATCAGAGACTTAAGAGCTTGGCTGCTATTTTTTTATTTGATTGATTTAGGCCTCCTTTGTCTAACTGGATCTTGGTACCTTGCATTGTTCCCCTCTCTGGTCTTAGCTTCAGGTTGATCCTCTGCAAATGACTTCTTCTACCCTTTGAATTGATGGTTCCTCTCTCCTTCAGGATCTCAGCTATGATGATAATCTTCTAACCACCATCATTTTCTGTTGGGTTTCTTTTGATCTTTCGATGCTTTGGAAATCTTCAGCCTCTTCTCTAAGGGCTCAGCATCTTGTCTAATGTCATTCAGGCCATTTTTGTAAACAGCAGCAGTAGCAAGCAACAGCACCTAGCATTAGTGGTTCCACTAATAATAGGAACATAGCAATGGCATAAACTAAGGCATCCTAGGTTCTTGGGACGAACTTGATGGATATGAAGGCTAACACCAGCTGAAGAACTTTCCCATTTTTGTGTATATAATAATAAGAGGAAAAATAAGAAAGCAATAGACAGCAAATGCTGATTCTGTAAAGAAGCTAAAGAAACAGTGGACTACCTAGTTAGCTGCTGCAAGAAGACCGCACAAACTGACTACAAACAAAGTAGCAACAGTGGTGCATTGAAAGGTCTGCAAAAATACCATTTCCCTCCAAGCAAAAACTGGTGGGACAACAAAATAGACAAAGTAATAGAAAATGAAGATGCTAAAGTGCTCTGGGACTTTAGAATTCAAACAGACAAGCATCTGCCAGCACACAGATTCACTCTGAGAATGAGATGGGTGGTATCTAAATTTGAGAAATAAATAAATAAAAAACAACCCAAGCTTAACAACTGTTGATAGGACAAAAAAAAAAGTCTGAATATGGGCAATGCACTGCCTGGAGACAGAAGAGAAATAATTGGACAAAATCACAAAATACAAAGATACGCAAACAGAAGTAGAATGACTACGGCTAAAGAAAAACAAATATAGTACCAATAGCAATAGGCACTTTGGGTGCAATCCCAAAATATCTGGAGTGCCACTTAAATAGCACTGGCACTGATAAAATCACATTGTTGTATATATAAAAATAAAAAATAGGAACAGCTTATATCTTGCAATGATATCTTTAATATCCAACGTCATCTGACTATCTCAGATCCTTGGGAAAGACTTGATAGGTAGAAAAAAAATGCCAAATCCAGTCTAAACATTAGAGGCAGTATATTTGTATGATCAAACCAATTTTCTTTTTTCTTTTTGATGTGATTTTGTTTTGTTTTACTTTTATTTGGATATAGCTTGTCCAGAGCCATTTCAGAGCTGGGCAGTCTCTAAATCTAATAAATATATAAATAAATGCTGGTGTCTTCAACCTGACCCCTGAGATCAAGGATTTCCAATCTTTTCTGGAGGCACATTTCCTTTTTTTGCCTAAGTAAAACTTTATAATATTGATTATTTTTTGTTATTATTGTTTTGAATCAGGAGAGCAAATGACAAGAGAGATGAGTTCTTTATCAATAGTTTTTATGTTTACTCATTATAGTTTTTATTGCTATTAGACATTAATGGAAAAATCAAGATTTGGAACTAGTGATCAACTCTCATTGCTCCTTTACAGCATGTTGTGATAAAAGATTCTACATTTGAATTATGAGATGCTGGAAGCAGGAGATCAAATCAGTTGACTCTGCAGTAATTATTGATGATAGAATTGAAAATTTTCATACTTAAGATATTTATGACTAAGTTGCATAACCTTTGGAATCACATCTTCAACACACTATCTTTCTAGTGATCAGCATCCAAATAAATGTTGGTCTTGCAGATGTAATTCTGAGGTGAAGGTCAGGTGATCAATATCTGGGTAACATCCTATTCCAAAAGTAATTTCTAATTTTAAAAGGTCATGGGATACTATTACATAGTCTATAATTCTGGTTCCAATCTCTGCTCAAAATGTATTCCCCAGACTTTTCACTTCTCGTCCTTCATTAAGAGTAGTAAGATCCAAGTTGTTCGCCTTCTGAGTTAAGTAATATTCCTTATGAATTTTAGACAGAAACTCATTTCCAACTCTTTCAGGGACTGGCCTGTTTTATCTTACATAAAACTCTGCATAATTCCATTTCAATCAAGTATTTATGTCCCCAATTATAATCACAATCACAATCATTATTATCTATCTATCTATCTATCTATCTATCTATCTATCTATCTATCTATCTATCTATCCATCCATCCATCCATCCATCCATCTATCTATCATTACTCCAGGAATCTCAATTTTGAGAAAGCATATACTAAAACTGGAATGGCATTAAAAGGAGCATAAACATTACAAAAATGAATAGTTTGTTAGCTGTCAGGTCCATGCCCAATGATGACACAGTGAAATCCAACTGGATCCAATCCTTTATTTGCCTATAGCTAATGGACAGAATCTTGCCAGATTAAAGCTATAAACTTCTAACCTAATAGATACATCCTGAGAGATTTTCGGATGTGGATATCCTGAACCTCTTCCTTCCTCCCCCATCCAGCTCTGGACTGCATAGTCTCTTAATTTGGGCTTCTCTCTGGAATGTCCTGCCTCCTTCCTGGGAAACTACAGTACTGCTGAGTTTCCCCTCCACCACCACTCCTTCTCCAAGTGCACATTCCATCAGAGTAGCAAAGACCGTCTAAAATTCAATTTAAAAAAATGAAATAAGCAAAACTGGTCCCAGAGCTTATGGGACCTTTCTACTAAGTTCAAGTACAGTCTGAAATGAAATGTTTTAAAGAAGAGGTACTAATAAATGATATGGCTACTTCAGTTTTACATCTAAGTATTTTAAAATTGTTTTTAAACATCAATGTCTACGTACAGATATGGGGCAAGTCTATTAGAAGACAGTTCAGTTGAGCCATTCTTATAAGATGCTTATGGAACAGTTCTTACTTAAATTATTGCATCTTCCTAACAATGCTCTATATCTATTATTGGTCATATTTGTGGTCCTATGCAGAACATTAATGTCTGATTATTAGTAAAGCAAGTGTTCCTACCACTTATTAAATCTACCAAAGGACAGAAATCCTAATTTTAAAATGTACCTGTGGAGAGGTTTAGATCTGCACATTACTTCTGGCAGCAGAAAAATCTGCCAGTGGACAGAGAGATACAGTATGTACCTCATCCAAACCTCAGTAACACAGTTGTTAATCAAAGGACCAAAACAAGTTGAGGAGGAGGAGGAGGAGGATCCCCTTTCCAACTTCACTTGAAAGGAATATGCAGCAAATTCAATCAGATGAATTTGACCAAACCTTGGCTATTTTGACTACATAGTTTTAACTGTAAAATGAGATTGCCATTGTAGAGTTGTTACATGGAAAGTATACTACTACGTCTGCTAGCTTCATACTTCTTACCAGCTACCTATGATACAGGCAATCTTTTATCTTTGCATAATGAAGGATATAAACCACTGAAGTATCATATAATTTTATTTGAAATGTAGAAATCTTTAACTTTTTCTCTATAGTGTTCTCCTGTAACATAATTATTGGTGATTAAATTAGCAACTGTAACTTGGGTTATACCTGGCATAAGATTTAGCAATGATATCCATAGGGGAGTACACAAAAATTGATTAGATAGATAGATAGATAGATAGATGGATGGATGGATGGATGGATGGATGGATGGATGGGTGGGTGGGTGGTTGGACAGATGGACGGACGAACGGACGGACGGGCAGATGGAGGGGCAGGCAGGTGGGCAGGCAGATAGATATCTTATGTAGATATAAGATCAACTTCTTTTGAGGCACACATAGAAGGGAAAGTATGTATGATGTTCCTCAACCATTCTGCTGATTTTGAAGCCCTCCTTTCCTCTGCTCATAAGATATTGCAGAGGATTAGCAACCTATCAGCAGAGCCATTTCTATAGTATATATACTAAATATTATTTTATGTACTAAACATACTATATTATTTTTTTTTTATTGAAAATTTTTACATTTTACAAAAACAAATCCCCTTCCCATACCCCCCCCTACCTCACCCCCCCCCTTCCCAACCTCCCAAACCCTCCCCTGGACTTCCCAGAGCTGAGTACAGGCTTAATTAAAAAAAAAAAAAAACTTAAAACACTTTTAAAACCTAAACAAATTTAAATACAATCATCATTCTATATAAGCTCCCTCCAAAAACACAAATTTAAACATTACTTTCTTTGAATATCTATATCTATAGTATAAAATCTAATTTCTCCCTCTTTCTTTATCCTAAAACGAAAAAATAAACATACAAATCTTTGTTATACCATTAAAGCTAAATACTCTTAAAGAACTTAAAGTAAGTACATATTTCCTTCAATCTTCATAATCTTCTCTCCTATCCAAAAAGAAAAAAACTTAAAAAACCTATAAGTCCTAAACAAATCTAAGCACATTTAATTAAACAAATTATTTTCTCTTAAAAATATTAATAATAATATTTAAAAACTAGAAACACTTTTAAATCCTAAACAAATCTAAATACAATCATCATTCTATATAAACTCCCTCCAAAACCACAAATTTAAACATTACTTTCTTTCCTAAACAAATCTAAACATTTAATTAAACAAATTATTTTCTCTTAAAAATATTAATAATATTTAAAAACCAAATTTAAGCATACTTAAAACTTGAACAAGTTATACTCCCTTCAAAACACAAATTTAAACATTACTTAAAATTTAAAACATTAGAATCCCCTCACTAAAATAAGCAAATTATAATCCCTTCAAAACATAAATTTAAACAATATTATCATTAAAGGTTCAAAACTTAAAACAACAAAATTAATAAACACATTAAACATTTCAATCTTCACCAATAACAAATTCCATCCGTAAGAAACTGCATCCTTATCAGTCTCAATTATATTAGTATTATTAATACTATATTATTGACTACCAACATGTCATGCAAGCTCCAATACGGATAAAACTGTTTAAGTAGCTGCAGTAAAGATACAGAGCTGCTCAAGTTCTTCAAGATCAGTTCTGAAAACAGATTTCAGAGTAGATGGATGTTTTTATCAGTGAGTTTGCACTCAGAGGGAGGAACTATGACAGTGGTAGTTTTTCCAAGAATATCTGGAGGGACAATCTCAAGAGATCCTATATAAGAGCCCTTGGATAAACTACTGCTTCCACAGATCTTTGGAAGTCAGCTTAGTACTAGCCAGGATGGTAGGAAAATAAAAAAAGGGAAAAAATAATGCTAACCTAAGATGTTCTCTTGTACTTTCTCTACCAATTCTTGTTTCATTTGATGAAAATGAATTTGCTATAGACCTTCTTTCAAAAAAGAAGAGAATTTTGGAGATGTTCTTTTAGGTGAAATACAGTGATCTTCCACTTAGTTATGAGACGATAAAATGGCTTATAGGAATGTTCTTTGGTTAAATCAAAATCAAAAGGAGGGGGGAAGGAGGAAGGAAAGGTTAATTAAACTCTCTGGGAAAGCATCAAATAGGAAATCTCCCCACCATTTTATTTCAGTTGCAGTATTATGATTCTTTCTTTGAGAAATTGCTGGAAATTTTCTCTTTGCCCTGGAAAAAAAACTGGAGAAATCTTCCAGCCAATTCCTTTGCTTATATAAATCTCCCATCCACTTCTTAAAATCTCACCAGTCATGTCTGGTGTTTCAAGTAAAGAGAATTGAGGGTGTGGGTGGTAGACTAATGGGTTTTTTTCCAATTCTTGCTCGGTATGTTTTCTGAATTTTGTTCTCCTGATGGTTCTTCTGAGAAGCTGAAATGTTCCCAGCCCTGCTGAAAGGGATTTTACATTTCTGCACATGCAAAGATCTCAAAAGTAAGGCTTACCCCCAGACAATAACCAAAGGAGTACAATTTGTATTACAGATTGGAAGATGAATCAGAGAGGGATCATATGTGGTCACTGGAGCTGGTTCACCCAGATAAGATGTTGGCTTGAGGCGAAGCCAAATAAAAATATTTCACTTTGGAAACATGCAGGATGTCAGAGTGCAAAATGCTCAGTTTGGAGAAAGGCTAGCCATTTTGGATCAGACTTTGGTTTATCTAATCTTCTTGTGATGAGAATTAGATTTCCCTTGCCTGACATCTATTGCCAAAAATGGATGCTCTGAATTTCTAGCACCAAGGAATTAATGCGCCAATCTGCACAATCAAATCCCTGCGATAAAGACAAATGTTTCTTTTGCAATATTTTCAAGCTCTGTGATGTTTCCAGCCTCTCTCTCTGACTGTGCGTGTTGTGGTTGAGTATCTGTGGATCAGTGGGTGATGGTGAAAAATGTATGACACTGACATTTTTTTAACTATATCAATTATAAAAAACTTTGAACGTGTTGCAGAAAACATCTCCAGCATAAAATTGGTCTAGACTAATATTATTTTTTCTTTCTGCTGGTTACAGGGAACACAAATTAGAGGGGGGGGAGAATGTACCTACATTTATCAAAGGAAGAGGCTGTGCACTCAAATTCTCGGGGTTACACCTTTTTCAGAACTAAGAATGGAAATTATGTTCTCATCTTTTTTATTGTGAACTTTGCTCTGAAGCTGAATGTGCCAAAAATGAGTAATGCAAGGAACTATTTCTCGCAAGATTACTTCTCCTCTGCTATGAGATTTAAAAGAAAAAGAAATTGCTGCTTTAGTCTGAAGGTGTAACTGTATATATTTATACACACACACACACACACACACACACTTAACAGTGTTGTCTTTTTTCAAACCAATGATCCATAGCTCTTCTTTTTGGTTTACTGAAACAAGGGAGTTATTAGTCTTTTTGTTCAACGTGGACAATACACGTGTACTTTCAAGGTGCTCTGTAGGATATAATTTGTTTCTACATCTTTCCTGTGGCTGCAATAAGTACAGTCCTAAACTTCATGGAAGCTAGTGAGGTAAACTAAATTAGAATACAGGTAGTCCTCAACTTACAACTATTAGTTTAGTGACTGTTCAAAGTTACAAACGGCATTGAAAAAAGTGACTTATGACTGTTTTGTACACTAAATGACTGTTGCAGCATCCCCGTGGTCATGTGATCAAAATTTGGACACATGGCAACTGGCAAGTATTTATGATGGCTGCAGTGTCAAATTGGGGTCATGTGATCACCTTTTGCAACCTTCTGACAAGCAAAATCAATGGGGAAGCCAGATTCACTTAACTATTGTGTACTAACTTAACAACTGCAGTAATTCATTTAACAGCTATGGCAAGAAAAGTTGTAAAATAGGGCAAAATTCACTTAACAACTGTCTTGCTTAGCAGTGGAAATTTTGGGCTCAATTGTGGTTGTAAACCAAGGACTATCTGCACCAGAATAAGGAATAAGAACATAGACAGTTAGAGATAGAAAAGAGAAACAAACTAAAAACTAAAATAAGTCACAATGGGACAAACTCTGGATGGTACCATGAAGCAAAATGATTGGAACCAACAATATAACCTCAAGAGCGTTGCTAGAAAATCCTGGTGTAGCTCCTATACATTCAAGGTATACTCACAATGTTTTTGGCATGCTGTGGTTCCAAGAACTTGATGAGACAATATAGTCAAATTTAAATTAACACATTTATTTTTGTGTTAAGAATGACGAGTTTAGTTCAAAATCATTTAATGGAGATATTAAATGTACACTACACAGGCATTATGTCATTCAAACAGCCATGTGTTTAGAACCAATAAAATATGAGAGCTAATGTTGAATTCATAAAATTTTAAGAGTATGTAATAATACAATTTTAACTTTAAGGAAGCATGACGGAGAAATATAAATGGTGTTGACAAAAAATTACTGCATTGTGTCAATGTATGCATTTCATCATTTTCATCAGACTTGTAAAGAAAGAAAAATTGTTTAGACCAGGGGTGTCAAACTGCCGGCCCACGGGCCGGATGTCAAGCAGAACCCACGCCCACCCCAGCTCCGGCAAGGAGAAAAAAATCACGATACGTTGTGACACGTCACATGATGCAGCGAGTTCGACACCCCTGGTTTAGACTATGTTTATTAGAGATATTTTATTTCAAAATTGTACAATTTACTGACCTCTGTCTATTGATCATACAAATCTATATCTAAGGAGGCAGTTTTTATACATATTTGGTGGTGCTCTAAAAATCTTATTTTATCTGGGATATTCCTCAGGAAAAAGTTTACTTGCCACTAGTTTTATTTAATTGTATAAAAACTGTGAAACAATAGCATACTAAATGTGCATTAGCAAGAATAGAGGGGCTGTTAACAACTAAATAGCAGAAGATAATTGACTTCTATTGATTTCTCTACAGAGAAATAGTATTAAAATAACAGGTTTATTATGATACATTAGTTCACTTTTGGCTATGATTTCTGTAGGGATAATTTCATTATATGTTAAATATTGGGCCTCATTTATAACTTAGCTGACAGCTAGATTCCCTTATGCTACTTTTTGCAATCAAACTTCATATTGTTATAAATGTCTTTCTCCTATAAAGGTAAGAGAAACTGTGCTGATTTAATTAACATTTGTTGTGTATTCTGATGATGTGTCTTGATTTTGTGTTATCTATTTTATGTTACTGTAACAGGTATTTTAAAAAAGATGTCTTAATGAATAATGATCATTTTATAGTTAGAGACTTTCTTAGGCATATATGCACAAATATCCCAGCCTATGACTGTACTGTTCACAGAATATATTAGTTAAAATCCATGCTTTCTCTAGTTTTCCCCCCTAGGCAGAATTTAAAATAATATTAATGATTTCCATGTCACGTAGATCTTTCGGACAAGATTATCTGAAAGAACCTTCTCCCTTTCCTCAGTTTTAAGATCACTTAAAGAGGATTTCTGCTGGTCCAGTCAGACAATCCATATCCAAGTTGAGTTGAAGCTAGACTTTGCCCTCTTTGCTGAAGGTGGTCATAAATGATCTTTCACTGATCAGTAAAGCTATTTCTAACTTGACAGATGTTTGGCCTATAGGCAGAATTTCCATTTACTGACACTAATTTCAGACAACTAACAACTAATGGTTTTTAGTTTTTATTCAATGTTTTTTAATTTTTATTCAATGTTTTGTTATTTTATTATATTTTTCTTATTTTATCCGCATTAAGAACTATTTAGAAGTCTGGATTAGGATGAGGAAGGGCTCTAGTTGCCTTCAGCTTTCCTTGCAGTTACAAACTAATCAGGATAAAATCCAGTTCTAGAGCATTTGAGAACTGATGCAAATCAGAATCAATAAAAGGACTACATCAATGAAGAAAACTGGCCTCATATGAGGGAACTTCTTTTGTCTATAGCCTTCTCTCTGCCTTGCTTTAGAAAGCTATACAAAACTCTTGTTTAAATGACAAAACAACAGAGTTGAAAGGGACCTTGGAGGTCTTCTAGTCCAACCCCCTGCTCAAGCACTTCAGGCAAATGGCTGCCCTATCTCTTCTTAAAAATCTCCATTGATTGAGCCCCCACAACTTCTGAAGGCAAGTTGTTCCACTGATTAACTGTTCTAATTCTCAGGAAATTTCTCCTTATTTCTAGATTGGTTGTCTCCTTGATTAGCTTCCATCCATTGCTTCTTGTCCTGCCCTCTGGTGCTTTGGAGAATATGTTGACCCCCTCTTCTTTGTGGCAACCCCTCAAATATTGGAACACTGCTATCATGTCACCCCTAGTCTTCTTGATATTTGATTACATTTTGTTTCTTTTTCTGCTAGTAAATTACTATTACATTCCTTTTTCTTTTACCTGTTTCTGATTTTTTAAACATTTCTGGTTAGAAGAACACCTTCCCTTTTAACCTTTTCCTTCATTTTTTTTTCTGAACCACTAAACAGTAATGCTCTTGTTTTATCTTGTATTGGATGTGCTGTATTTCCTGTGTTTTTAAATGCTAAGGGATTATGGTGTTTATTAGCTGTTGCTATTATTTCATCCGGAGTCAATTACTAAGCACAAACCCCACTTTTAAAATTGAGCACAAATAAACTAAATGAGCAAATTTAATACAATATAAACACAATAAAAAGATGTAAAACAGCTGTACATTTCAGTAGAAGGCAGCATTAAACAGGACTATTAAGTAGACAGAATGCCAGAAAAAACTGTGCCAGATACCCACACTTCACCATCAACATTACAAACAGTTGCGCTTCCCTGAGGAGAGCATTTTATGTGTCTTCTCTCCAGATATCACTAAGGTAGCTAACCCAAATATGTTTTAGTCCAGATTTTTCACTCATCACTCAAATAGAAAAAAGAAGGCAGATAAAAAACAAGGAAAGAAAGGGCAGATACAAAATTAACCCAGTTTCTCACAGTTATGACAAAACATGGAACAGACATTTCCGTCTGGTCAAATGGACAGGATAAACTGAAAAAAGTTTTGTTTGGTGGGTTTTCTTTTAAAATTCTTTTCAACCCAACAGAATGGCAGAAGGAAATTAAGTAAAGGAACTTGGGATTCTGTCCATCTGCAGGATAATTCTCCAAATTTAGTGGAATGGGAAGGCAACAACAATACAGACTAAAAATGAGCCAGATCTGGTCAGCAGAGGGGGAAAAAAATGTAGCACATCCTTATGAGAGAAGCAATCTGGACCAATGTCCTTCTTTCCTTCTTTCTAGTCGTATGTTTCAAATAACTGCTATTATTCAAGAAGTAGAAAGAATTCCAGAAGCTGTGTTCTGCAGTATCTTCCCTAATGTATTTCATTTGTTTACTCTCTTCCAATACTGTATATTTTCTTTTCTACTGAGGTATCCTGAAAACTATTTCTAATTTTTTAGATAGAATTGTGCAAGGGAGCAGGCTGATGATATGTTTGGATTATTAATATACTTCTATCACTCTCATTCTAAAATCAGTGGCTTCCATGAGTTCGCACTATAACATAAACAAGTTTGGATAAATCCAAACCTACTCCCTCCAATTAGATGTATGGAATGAGACCTCTCTGCTTTCACTGTACTTGTCCACATACAATTGGTGCATCTTGTTCTGTTTGGTGACACATACATTCAGTTGAAATATGGAGTACACAAAAAGGTTCCATTTTCCTTTTGTCATTTCTGACTGAACATTCACGCTGCCGCTTTACCTGAAAGCATCACTACATCAGTGGTGGCAGAGGACTTTTCTAAGTCAGTTTCTAAACTTCCAGCCATTAGTTTGGGACAATAAGCATGAACCCATTTCCATCACATCCAATCTTTAACAGCCTCTAGACCAGAGGTAGGCAACCTTGACTCTTTTATGACTCGTGGACTTCAACTCCCAGAATTCCTGAGACAGCATGGCTAAGCATAGAAACCTCTCCCTTTCCCCTCAGCATGGCTGGCTCAGGAATTCTGGGAGTTGAAGTCCACAAGTCATAAAGGAGCTAAGGTTGCCTACCCCTGCTCTAGATACTGAGAAAGGGACACAACTGCATTTCCTGCTGTGCCAGAAATGGCAGTTCGTATAGATAATGGTTACGGACGGAAGGGCTGAGCCACACCACAGAACACTTAAAAGATTCATCCTCTCTCTCCACACAACTACTGACCGAGGCCAGCCAGTAGCAGAACCACTGCAACACAGAGTCCCCCTTTCCTCGTTCCTTTCAGGTGGCTCAAAAGGATTCCCTTGTTGATGGTACTGAATGCAGACAAGGGAGCCAGCAGGGCCAGGAGAGAAACATTCCCCTCTCCTGGTCCCAACACTAATCTTTTATTCATTTTATGCACAATGGAAGATCCAGCCACAAGGCTGTCATTGTGTGATGTTGATGACTTTTGCTTATTTTAAACTGTGTAGATATGATATTTAGAAGGCAATGAAAGCACTTCCTTTTTTCTTCGTATAACTTTCTATCCTATGAATGAGCCCATTCATATAGAAAACATAGAGCTAAACCCAAGGATGGGTTTTGTGTTACCACAGAGCACTTCTGTTTGTCTAAGTCATGACATCTTTTATTTTCTTTATGTCTTCTAACTTTTACATCCCTTTGCTGTACAACATATTTTTCTGTGAAAATCTCTCCTAACCTTTTGAAGACTTGCAGTGAAAAATGAAAATCAGAGTTCAAGAAAAATTGAGCACAGAAGTTAGATGAGGAAAGGTCTATACAACATTTCAGATAAATCATCTGTTTGTCTGGAAATCTAGACTTTAATACAATTACATTATGAGATTACCTGATGGAAGTATTTTTCCTCCTGGAAGAGCCTGTCTATTGTTATTCTGCTTCTTTTTTTGGGTAAGCAACTTCTCACACAGTAATGCATTTTCATCTCTCTCTTTCTTTGTGTACACAGGTAATCCTTGTTTAGCAACCACAATAGGGACTGGCAACTCAGTCGTTAAGAAGTGGTTGCCAAGTGAAACTGTGCTTATGATCCGATTTCAACTTTCCTTTGTTTTACAGTCTTGGATTGTTGTAAAGTTAATTTTTCATCACCGCCATCACCACAAATCAACACTAAACTTGGAAGTCCTAGACGAGAACTACCTGGACTCTCCATTTCAGATGCAATATAGCAGCTTTCAATGCCACGTTCTTGTAATTTACTATAAAATACCTATAAAATGGCATTTTTTTTCTTATTGGCTTTACCACTAACTATCCATTCTTAGGCAATGTCAGTCAGGAAAAAACTATAATATATTTTGAATACAAACATTTATTTACAAATAAGTTTACCTGAAACAGTATGCTAGATGTTGGTTTCACTCTTTGCTGGAATAGCACATTTAGTGTTTGGTTTTGTTGTTCCAGATCAAAAACTCTTGTTTTCAACTTCAAGCATTCTTCTCTCAAATTCTAGAACAGGAAAGAAAATGGCATAAATAACAACAAGATAATCACAGAATCACAGAGTTGGAAGGGACCTCGGAGGTCATCTAGTCCAACCCCCTGCTCAAGCAGGAGACCCTTACAGAATGACAGAGTTGGAAGAGACCTCGGAGAATTAGGGTTATCTGACCCCAAAATTATGTCAGTACTAGAATACACATGATATAAGATCGAATCTTTAAAGTTAACAATGTGCATATATTTCAATATAGTTTCAGCACTATTAAAGAGTTAATAGTGTTTCTTTACTCACTATTTTACTTACTTCTATCTTTGCTGACATCTGTCCTAAAACTAATCCATTGTGGACATAAATTATTTCAAACTATAGGGCATTGCACATCAGAACAACTAGACATAAGGACAGTTTTTTCCCCCCATGCCGTCACTCTGCTTAACAAATAATTCCTACAACACTGTCAATATACTAGTAAAGCTATATTACTATGATACTCCTCATCTTTCCTATTACATATCCTTATCTTCTTACGACTATAACTTTGCTGCTTGTATCTTACAATTTATATTGGGGGTTTTTTTGTACCCTAATATGATTTATGTTGTTTGCTTAGTTAGTACTCTATGACTATCACTAAATGTTGCATCTTATGATTTATGTTGAAGTGTTGCATTTTACGATTTATGATGAATGCATTTTCATGTTGTATATGATCATGATTATCACTATTACTTGTATGTACACGGAGAGCTTATGCACCGGAAACAAATTCCTTGTGTGTCCAACCACACTTGGCCAATAAAGAATTCTATTCTATTCTATATTTTTGCCAGGTGAGTGTATAAGACTATTTTGATGATTTCTGCTATGTCTGTATAAATAATAAAGAATAAATACAATAAAATATAAATTATTATATGCTAATTCATTACTTCCCCATAAGGAACAGTGTTCTAGAAGTATTCTTATATAGGGCTGAGTGTTGGAGAAAGATGAGCAAAGTTAGTTTATATTTCATCCCAAGTAAAAATGGGAAAAGCGAACCAACGCCAGGTGAAAAGAAGATAAAAGCTACACTGAGCAGAGGTAGCTATATTTGACATGAGAATATTACACAGTTTCTCTTAACCTCTGTGTTATAAATCAACCAGCACTGGCATCGTATCTATCCCTTCTCCACTGATGTCTCCCTGTGAAACTTTAAATCTTCAGTGAGGAATATTAGTCCTCTTAATATTCCAATGAAATCTGAAAAATTATAGTCCACAAAAGCCAGCTATTGTGAAGATATACAAGCAAGTCAATGAATCATTCCCTCCCTTCCTCCCCCTCTTTGATGTGGGCCAGGACAATATAGGACAGAGCCTACGGGAATAATTTATGTTTCCCATGGATATAGGGTTCTTTAATATGTCTGGGAAATCTGTAATGGGATGAGATGGAGTAAGAGGGATTTTGCTGAAATTACAAACTTTTTCCAGCAAATAGTTCTGGTTAAATAGCACAAAAAAAATGAAGATTCAAAAGCATATAGGAAAAACAGGACATTTGGAGTCACATATAGTTCAGTAGTTATTCTTCAGTCTACTTCTTTCTGAATTCTTTGAAGTGAGTCTGAAGGAACTTTTTATCATCTTTGGTGGACATGTAAGAAAGCTAAGAATTATTAGGATCAAATAAGCATTCTAATTCAGAGAATTCTTAAAATAAATGTACAGTTGAGACCAGGTTTGATAGAGAAAAAAGTTTGTTTTTATATACGATAACAGCAGCAAGACTTTTGTATGCACAGAAGTGGAAAATCCTACAGATTCCCACAAAAGAAGAATGGATGGTGAAGTTAATGGAACTGTCTTAAGATGGCGAAATTAACTACTTTGATTTGAAAAAAAAAAGTCTTTGACTAGCTTTGTTTTATGTGGAAACTACTTTTGGACTTTTTGCCAGAAACTGAAAGAAATGCTGTATTAATTTTGAGATTTGGGTAGAAACACAGTGTATCATTGAATTTTAGATCAAAAGGTTAAGTATATATAAGTATAAGTATATATATGTATAATTCAATAAGATTTAAAAAAAAAAGAATTTGAATGGAGTCAGAGTTTCATTGAGAAAAATCTCTTGAAATTAGATCAAGTTTATTCAAGGACCAAATTGGACACACAGGTGCATAAGCTTAAGCTTTTGTCAGTGGTACAAATAAAATTGTGGTTCTATATATACTAGTAGCACCAGCTGGGTGACAGCAATAGTGAAGTACATCTGATGTCAAAAATTAAGCAGAGTTGGACCTTGCTAGGATGGAAACAACTGAGAACCTCTAGAAGTTGAATTCCCCCCCCCCCCAGAAAACATAGTGGTAAACTTCTTTTATACTTCTAATAAGAAAAAATGGATGTGATCGTAAGCTTGACGTGAAGATTTTCCAATGCTAATATTGCATATGCTTGTATCTGTCAGGGTTGTTTACTTCCCAATTTTTTGCAATTAGAGAATTATACAGAAATCACAACCCAGGAAGTCTTGTCATATGCTCATATGTGAAAATACAGAAACTATATATGTTCTTTGAATGTTGCACCTTTGAGAAAAGGGATAAGGCACATATTTTGTTAATCATTTTGCATATTAGCAAAATATTTGGACAGCCAACACAGTTATGGGTTCTCTATTCCAGATTCAC
Source organism: Crotalus tigris (assembly GCF_016545835.1). Lineage (NCBI taxonomy): Eukaryota > Metazoa > Chordata > Lepidosauria > Squamata > Viperidae > Crotalus > Crotalus tigris. Next base: position 1,474,906 of record NW_024100544.1, on the reverse strand, counting down.
TAAAGTACTGACATGAACAATTGATTTAGCCATAAAAGTTAAAGCTTTTTGATAGGTGCTTGGTTCTGTCCCATCAGCATACACTGTAACTCTAGGATTTAACTTTCTGGCCATAGATATGATAGCTATATTCTATTTCCAAGAATGGCTATCTGTAAACATGTAGATAACAAGCGTACAAGAAAAGGACCATGGTAGAGAAATGGTTTGCTATTGCTCCTTTTGGGGATATTTTTTCACTTCCACTCATAGGATTTACAAATGGTCTGCTAATCAAAGGCCAACCTGGTCCAACCTTGCTTGTTTTTTTTTTTTTTAACAGTTAAGATCACTAGGCATTGCCACTTAGCTTATATAGAAAATTTAAACCTTTGTCAAGCTTCAGCAATAAGGACAAGCAAAGAAATACATGCCTATATGTTGTTACTGTATATATGGCATAGAAATGTCTTAAAATTGAAAACAAGCACATTGCTTTTCTTTCTATAGTTTATTTTTGGAAGCATGCATGACCGAAAAGAACAATGTTTAGCTTCCTGTGTGTGTATTCATTAACAATATTAACAAGCTATAGAAGCACATAAGCCAGCTGAAGCTACAGATTAGAATATGGAAAAGTCTAAAATAACCCAAGTGTTTGTTTTCTCTTATGCTGTGTTAAAGCCAGCATGATGGAGGAAAAAAGAAGTAGGAGGGGGTAACAACACAATGGAACACTTTTGTTATGAGATAGCCAGAAAAAACATAGCTTAGCTTTAATTCAAAGTTAACATTAAATGAACTTAAGAAATCATTTTGCCTGAGCGCATTACCAGGGCAGTGCTTATTTAAAATACCCCTAAGGCTAACCAAGTTATATATTCTCTGCCTACTAAAGTGACAAGGAGGCAATGATATTTTATTTGAAGTGCAGCACAATTCTAAATCCTTTAATTCAGCAAATAGATGCTCTGGTAATAACTGCATCATCGCAGGCCTCACACGGAGAACTATTATAGATATTCTGTTTAAGCAAGCAAAAGTGCTAATGCTACTTCTTAAAGGGTTTCTAATAAATAAGATATGGAGGAGCTAGCAGCTAAAATTAAGATTGAAAACCACAGACTTCAAAGGAATAAATGTTTTATGAGATCCGGGAATTCAGACTAACTTAAACTGAGCACCACCACCCATGTTTCATTTCAAAACCTAGATGTTGACATTACTTGTTCCTAGATTTAAAGTTAAATTAAAATGTGACTGGCTAGAACAGTGTTTCTCAACTTTGGCAACTTCATGATGTACAGGTAGCCCTCGACTTATGACCACAATTGAGCTCAACATTTCTGTTGCTAAGTGAGACACTTGTTAAGTGAATTTTGTTCCATTTTATGATCTCTCTGGCCACAGTTATTAAGTGAATCACGGCAGTTGTTAAGTTAGCAACAGAGGTGTTATGTGATTGTGGTTTCCTCATTGATTTTGCTTGTCAGAAGGTAGCAAAAGGTGATCATCATGACCCTGGGACACTGCAACAGTCATAAATACATGCCAGTTGCCAAGTGTCCGAATTTTGACCTTGGGGATGGCGCAATGGTGTGAGTGTGAAAAATGGTCGTAAGTGTGAAAAATGGTCATAAGTCATTTTTTCCAGTGACACTGTAACTTTGAACGGTCACTAAACAAACTGTTATATGTCAAGGACTATCTGTAAAGACTTCAACTCGCAGAACTGAACTATTTAAAAGTAGAAGTCTAGGTATCTTAAATCATACCAGAAGAGATGGATGGATGGATTACACTTTTTTGTACAGCAAGAACAGTGTTCCTCCTCCATAACAACCCCTTGGATAGGTTTGGCTGAGAGAAACTAGCCAAAATCACCCAGGGAGCTTCTGTTGCTTTAGGCAGACTAGAATTTGGGTCTTGTCATTCCTAGTCCAACACCCCAATCACTATTACCACATGGGCTCCAAAATTTGTATTTCTTGCAAATGTGTAACTGAGGGGCCCTTGGTGCTCTCGGAGCTTGGTTGTTTTCTTGCAGATGTTTCATTACCCAAAGTAGGTAACTTCATCAGTGCATTATCTCATTTTAACCCTGTGCTACAAATATTCTCCTTTAAATGTATGACTGGAAGACCCTTATTTCTTCTTCAGTTTTTAATGTATCTCTGAATCCAAACTATAATCTGCAGAGACAATAGGAACAAACCCCATAATAACAATCCTATTCACAATGGAATATATTTTTTCTTCATATTTCCTGCTCAAAATTGAGTTCACTAAAGGCATTCCATGTCTTATAAAGAATACACATATCCAACATGCCTATTTTAAACTATAGATTAGATGTCAAGCATTCAATGATCTTGATAAATCTCTCAAGTTTTTGTTCTCATTTGATAACATATCCTGTTAGAATCACAATAATTTGATATACTTTGGGGATATTTGTACCTCATTCTTTAAACCATCGTTTAATTAGATTTAATTAATTTAAATAATAAAAACACTACCAAAAGTATCCCTTAAAGGACGAGTGAAGTTTCATAGTGTAATACACATGATCAGTGTTCCTGTTAGGAGTTCTTCAGATTCCTTCTGTATTTATAAAGTCCCTCTGGGGTATCATCTCTTGGTGACATGACTTGTTCTGTCTTAGTGTAATGTAGTAGAAGACTTATCTGTTTACAGGATCTTACTTGGATTAGTGTAGAAGACATTTGTGATTGACCCCCAAAGCAGAATTTCCTATTTACTGTATAGTTTTGCCTTCTTGTCCTTTTGTATAAATGCTCTCAGTCCAGATAGCATTGTAAAAGGGCTGTAAGAGTTAACATTCATTAACATTTAGAATGCTTTGTGTTTCAGCTTCAAGATATTAAATTAGCTGGTGTTACTCAGAAAAGGCTGTGTATCTGTCAAATGTTGTCAATATCAAGCAAATCACTTTATTAAATGCATTTTAATCTATATTCTTGGTCCACTGACAGGGAGTCCATACAACCTGTAGCTTTTGTATCTTCTAATAATGGTAAAAAGAACAGTTATGGGGGGGAAATTAATCCTAAAGGTACTATAAATATATTATGAAAATATTATCTCCCCTTTCTTCACTGTTTTTTGTTTTGGTTTCTTTGTAGTTTTGAAAATGGAAGGATGATGCTTTTAAGTAAGATAATGCTATATTGAGAAGAACACAATCACAAAGACACCCGCATAGAAAGTATTGTTATGTTGTAGAATGCTAATCTGATTCTTGTAGGCCCTTGAAATTAGGATTTGTTTAGCAGACACACATGGAATATATTCCAGTGGTTCATTTGTTTCCTTAATGTTTCATAGATATTATGGAGTTAAAAGATTAAAGCATCTTTTAACTCCATAATATCTATGAAACATTAAGGAAACAAATGAATCACTGTTGAGAATTGTGCAAACCTCATTACTCAAAAGTCCCACATCCTCTTGAATGCTTGGTGTTGGTGCACCCCATTTCCTGAAAGCACATGCAGGCATCTACCAACTATACTTACACTGACACACCTGTCATGTACGTGGAACTTTTAAAAGAGCCTGATATTTTTGTTCTTGGAGAGATGGATCTGGGTAGGTTCTCTGCCATGCACCCCTGCAAATGGATTTCTTACAATCCTAATAACCATGGCCACAAAGATGATCAAAAACCATGTAGGTTTTTTTTTGGGGGGGGGGTTCAGAAAAAAATAATTATAAAGCAAAAATGTTATTCCAAACCAAAAAGTACTAAAAAAGGAGGGAGGGGGAAGGGAGGGAGGAAGCAAAGAAAGAAGGAAGGAAGGACTAGCCAACTGTACAAACTTTCTCCCTGTAATATCCATGTGATAAAGTATAAACAGAATATTATTTGTTTTAAAAAGTTATTTGTCCTCAACCTTCTTCCAGGATATTTTTTCCAGTCTTTCTTGTAAACTAGTTGATTTTTCATGTAAACACTAATTAACTTGCTTAGTGTCCTGAAATTAGCTATGTGCTGCTATCTAGTGGAGTATTTAGGGAACACAGGTTGGGTTCAACTCAACCACAAAGGGACCGGATAATCAGAGTGAAGCAGTTCAAACATTAAGTGAGGCATCATGTGACTGCACCCAATTTTTCTGTGGTCAATAGTGAGACATCACATGGCCATGACTTGCAAGACCTTCCCTGCCAGCTTTTCCACTGATGTTGCTAGTTGGAAGCTGGCTGAAAAAGTTGCAAACGGCAATCGTATGACCCTGCTGCCATCGTAAATATGCAATGGTTGGCAAGCACCGATATCACAGTCATGTGACTGTGAGGATGCTGTGATGGTCGAAAATGCAAGGACCAGACGTAACTTTTTTCAGTGCAGTCATAACTTAGAATGGCCACTAAAGAAATAGTCATACACTGAGGACTATTTTTACCTAGCTTTGCATCGTATGTTCCAAACACAAACAATCAAATTGCCCTAGACTCCCTGAAAATATGATATACAAGAAAAATATACCACTCTTTTTTTAAACAGTGGGCCATCACTGGGCACACAATCTCTTTTTCCCTCTGCAACCATTCAATTATGCCAATACACTAACAGGAGCTCCAAAACAATGCAGCATATAGCAATAGCAATAGCAATTTAGACTTATATACCGTTTTACAGTGTTTTACAGTCCTCTCTAAGCCAGAGGTCTCCAACCTTTTGGGCACCAGGGACTGGTTCTATGGGGAGAGGTTTTTCTGCGGACCGGAGGGGGGTGTTGTTTTGTGTGCTGCCTGCATCTCGCGGATGAGGCTTTGCTTGTTTGTGCGGACTAGTTGCTGGCATGCCACGGCCCAGTACTGATCCACGGACTGGGGGTTGGGGACCCCTGCTCTAAGTGGTTTACAGAGTCAGCATATTGCCCCCAGCAATCTGGGTTCTCATTTTACCAACCTCAGAAGTATGGAAAGTTGAGTCAACCTTGAGCCGGTCACATTCGAACTGCTGGCAATCCGCAGAATTAACCTGCAATGCAGCATTCTATCCACTGGGCCACCACAGCTCTTTATAGACTCACATAGGAACAGAATTGGATGGAACAGAATCTGGCGGAAGATTAAGTTATAGCACGCAAAACTGTTGGGAAGGGAAAATTTTCAAGGAAACAAAAAAGTCCAGTTGTCTTTTGGAAAAAAGCACGTTTGGGACAACCATGACCCAGATGATTAAGAATCTCCATAGACAAATGGCAAAGTCCTCTTCTAGATGAATAAACTCAGCCTTTGTTGGGGGAAAGGGTGGATTAAAGTTTTGGCAGACAAAGGAAAAGGTAAGTCTCCTTTTCCCTTGTTCCGGGAAAAAAAAAAGAGATAAACCCACAATGCAAATGTAATTTTATGCTGCTTCAGGCCACCGCTGTTTTGCTTTGATTTGTAACCCTAGAGCAGTGTTCCTCAAACTTCACAACTTTAAGAAGTGCAGACTTCAGCTCCCAGAACTCTCCAGCCAGCATGGGTTTACACTTGCCAAGTCTTAAAGTTGGCAAGTCTGAAAAGCACTGCCCTAGAGCATATCTTGCTACAGAAAAAATGAGCTTCAGTGTCATACATAAATAATAACTAAAATACAGTATATAAAATAAAAAGACTACACACATATAAGCTGGGAGAAAAGCGAGAAAATTCAATTCATATTGCATAGCAGCCCCAACCAAGTTGGCTATCTTCAAGGTGCATTTCAAGAAAACTAAAAACAGCTGCATGTCTCATTACATGTGTAAGAATGTGATTGTCTGTGGCCCCACATGTAAATGAACATGTTAAGCAAAGCAATCAGTTGTTCTAAATCTGTAAGAATGGCATCACCTAGTATCTAAAACAATGGGGTCATATTCCAACGCTATATATTACCAGTGATAAATTTATTAAATGTTAACACTCCCAAATATGGATGAGATTTCAGGTCCAGCTTAACTTGGAAGTAATCTTGTAAATTATTAAAGTCTACTCAATGGCTAAGAGCCTTCTGCCTATTCTGCAGGATTTTATCAGCAGGAAGACACTGCTTTGTGTTGGTTGAAATAAATTCTTAATCTTCATTCAATGGCCTCAGAAGGAGAATCAATGGGATTCCTAGTGATTCAACGCAATATATCACCATGTTCAATTTACTGGATAAAAAAGGTTGATAGTTTTAGTTAAGTATTTTTTTTCCCTTTGGCACCACAGAGAAAATAAATGACTTACCTTCTGAGTAAGCAGAGCTTGTACAACCTGGTTGGCTACCTATAAAAGAAATAAATCATAGCTGAGAATTATTTTTCACAATTGGGGGAAAAAAATAAATTCTCCTAACTTCCATAGAAACCGAGTGTCTATTGTTGTTTTTTTTAATGTCAAAACTTGGTAGGTTTTTTTTTAATTTTTATTAAGTACAAAGAAAAAAAAAGGATTAAAAACATTGAACATGGTAAATCGTCTTTGACTGACATCTCAGTCCATATTGTATATTAATTACATATAATATATCTATATACAAACTATACATTTCTAGTCTCTATCTCAGTTTATCTCTTTATTGTGACCTCCATTTTTTCCCCTCCATCTATAAAATTTCTTCCATATTCGATAAAATTCTGTTTCTTCCTGATTTTTTAATCTTTTAGTTATCCTGTCTAGTTCTGCACAATACATAATTTTCTTTATTAGTGCTTCCCCACTCGGTACTTCCATTGCTTTCCACTTTTGAACAAATAGTATCTTTGCTGCTGTGACCACATGGATAATTAAATGTGTGTCCTCTTTATTTACATTTTTCTCTAGTATTCCTAATAGGAATGTCTCCGGTTTATATTGAATGTTTTGCCTAGTCATTTCTATTGCCCAATCCCAGACCATACGCCAGTACACCTGTGCTTCTCTACATGTCCACCATACATGAAAAAAGGTGCCCTTTTCTTTTTTACATTTCCAACACATAGATGAATATCCATTATACATTTTGGCTAATCTAAACTCGGTAGTTTTTTAAATGACCCCCTCAACACAACGTTTTTCACCCTGCAAAGTGAAAGGGGTAGAACCAATTCAGACCAGGAGCCACACAAGTCAATTAGTTTGAAGGTAGAAACCAGCATTTCTCTCCTCCAAATGGAAAAGGCAACCCTGAAAGTATCAAAAAGGAAAAAAAAAAAAAAGATCATCTGTTCATTGCAGCTAGGTGGCGTTGCATGCTCCAGAAAATTAAAATACCTACAGCTCAATCAGAGTAGAATTTTACCATACTTTTTTTTATATAGACTTAAATCAAATAACAAAAGCTTTGATTTAAAGAACTATGTATACCATTAATTTTACTCCATTCTTTCCTCATCTACTAGGATTATTATTTTCTGTATTTTCATCTTATTTAGTTTCCTATTTATCATTAAATTTAAAATTCCAAATTAGATAAAGTCTATCACATATTCTTATTATGCGATTAATAATAATTGAATGAGCGATATACTACCATTTTTGTTTTCTGCTATGAAGCCCTTTTTATGTAAATGATTGTTTAGAAATTAGATACCCTTTCTTCCACTAATGTGATTTAAAAATTTTGTTTCCTGTGAATTAGAATTTAATACAGGAATTCAGCCTTTTTCTAAATACTTATATTTTTATAGAAGTCAAATGCTTGAAATGATTCACGTTCTCATAAAATGCCTGATTCCCTTCCTATCATTTCCAAAATTGTTCTCTAACCTAAGGCATCACAGACAGCAAAGGTCATATAAAATAGCTATCTCTATGATTTAATAATACAAGACACAGATTAAAACTGTAGTTAGAACTCACAAGAATATATAACTATAACTTTTTGGTAAGAGTGGCACAGAAGAAATATGCTATATTGGTTTTTTTTAAATCTACAAATAAGCAAATACTTTAAACTTCACGATTAATATCCTAAATTTTGGGAGTTCTGTAAAGTACCCACATATTCATTGAAACAACTGCACATAGACAAAGTGATATAATAAGAGAGGAGAAGGATAAAATATTTCAGGAATTCTACAAATTTTAATAAACCAAGTGTCTGAAATTAAGATAGTATATTGGGAAGATGATATATGGATGCTTTTATTTATGGAATTACTAAACAACTGCCTAACAACAGCAAGATGGAGCATTAGATACTATATGCTAACAAATAGATTATTACAAATGTCACAAAATATTATGTAATGTGCGTAAGGTAAATTAATGCCTTAAAATAAAATCAATACTTTTTTTCTTTTTTCATGCTACAATTTCCTGAGCTTATTTATTTATTGTTCAGGGAGGCAGGGAGGAAGGAAGGAAGGAAGGAAGGAAGGAAGGAAGGAAGGAAGGAAGGAAGGAAGGAAGGAAGGAAGGAAGGAAGGAAGGACATAAAGTGCTGTTTACACTACAGTTTAATTCAAGTACACAATATATTTTTCCTTAGAGGAAATAACAGAGATTTTAATTAATTTGAAAGCAACTGTTTCAGGGATAACTTTTAAAAAGAAGAATGTTAGTCCTTTTAAAAAATAATAATGTTATTTATTTATTAGCTTTTTATCCTACCTTTCTTACTTTATAAGAAACTCAAGAAATGGAAGAAATAAAATACTTCTTCTCCTTTTTTTACTCACAATGGGATCTATCCAGCAATTCTGAAAAAAGATGAATCTGATCTTTTCTTTCTTATTTCTTATCTCAGGTCCCATTTTGGTTGTGTATTCTTCCCTCTTACTTTCTTCATGTCAAGGGCTGTCCAGTATTTGGCCTGTAGTTCCCTTATACTCTTTGGGCAAAAACTAATTTTAATTTATATAACAAGGGTTTAAAAACATAATCCCTTTCCATCTACAGTGCAATCAAAGAGATTAGCTTGGGCAATACTATTCTTAGCCATGCAAGTGAGGTAACACACTCTTAAAGTTTATGGCTTATTGGCTCTATTTAATTTCATTATTCAGTTATCAATTTTGATAGCAATAGTGCATGCTGAATCATTTTTTTAGTGATTGCAAATTGATTGGATTTTATCTTCTTTAACTTTGTTTTGGTTTCATAATTTTATTGTGCGAAGATCAACCATTCGATTTTTCATTTGGCTTGTTTGCTATACTACTTTAAAATGGTGTCATCATAATGACCTTCGCCATTATAACACAAAAGGCTATATCTGCTTACCACTACACCCCTTCCAAACTATGCCACTTAACAAACAATATCCAAGTCTTCTTTGTCAAAGTAACACTTCTTAGTAATTCTATTTTTTTCCAAGGCCACCACTTCTTAGTAATTCTATTTTTTTCCAAGGCCCCCACAGGGAATATATCTGGCTATCATAATCTGCCTATTTACTGCAAAACTGTTAAGTCTCCTATGATTTTTATCTTCTCAGTTGCCAGGCTTCCTTGGACCATCTCAGACACATGGCTTTTCAAGCTTTGTTTGAAAACCTCTAGTCATGGAGCATCAGTGACTCCAGGAGGCAGGCTGAAATTCTCATGGTCAAGAAATTAAGGATTAAGGAGGAATTTCAAGACCATGAGAATTACAGTCTGCCTCCTAGAGTCACCGATGCTCCGTGCCTAGAGGTTTTCAAAGCATGGATAGCCATGTGTCTGGGATGGTCCAAGGAAGCCTGTACTGGGCGGTAGACTGGACCAGAAGAACCATGAATCCCTTCCAACCCCATGGTTTTACAACTCTAAAGCCACGAGCTTCATTCCTTCATATTCTTTAGTTCACGGATAGACAAAAACCTCCCACTTTTTAATTAGTAGAGAAGATATTGTTGGTCTTGATGCCTGGAGTTTTGAGCTAAAAGAACTTTTGTTATTTGGGAAAAAAAAGGATACAGCAAAATCTGTGTGAAAATCGAACTGCCTACGATGGCTCCTTTGCAATAATTCTCATTATCCTAAGAAATTTGCTAATAACTGAAATGAAACTATGTGAATTAGTTTATGATTCAGACATATAGCATTCTACAAATAATAGAATGGTTGTCTGAAAGACGGCCAGTTATATAAATATTTTCAATAAATCAGTTAAAAAAATAATTAAAAACTTGAGATTGAGAATTAAAAGAAAACAGAAGCAAGTCAGAAAGCTGAGTATGGGAGGGAGAAGGGGACATTTAACCAAAGACTAGTCACTAGGAGACCAACTTTCCATCCATCTCACCTCATCAAGACACCTTTCATACTGCTCTCGCTGATTTTTATTTTCCATAGCCAGTGCGGAATTCTCTGCCTGAAAGACACACAAGCACATACATACAAACAAAAATATAAATTAATTAGTGGATTTAGTGAAGAACATGACAATTATACCGGCAGTCCTTGACAGTTCATTTAGTAACCATTCAAAGTTACAACGGTAGTGAAAAAAAGTGACCTTATGACTGTTTTTCACAATTAGGACCATTGTACCATCCCCATGGTCATGTGATCAAAATTCAGAATTTGGCAATAGTTCATAATAATGATGATTGCGGTATCCCCTTTTGCGACCTTCTGACAAGCGAAGACATTGGGGAAGCCAGATTCACTTAACAGACGTGTTATTAATTTAACAGTTGCAGTGATTCATTTAACAACTGTGGCAAGAAATGTTGTAAATGGGGCAAAATTCACTTAACAAATGCCTTGCTTAACAACAGAAATTTGGGGCTCAAATGAGTAAGTCAAGTACCTATGTTGTGTATGTAATCTCATCATCTCATAACCGTGTAGGATAAATACACAGTTCTTTATGATCTAATGTAAACTTCAAATTTTTTTAAAAAACCCTCCAAATACATGTTGTTGTTCAGAAATAACACAAATTCTGTTAACTTTATTAAATTACACGAGCAATATATTGCAATTTAGAAGAGTCAGACAGGTCTCTGTAATGTTTCCTTGACAGATACTGAAAACAGCCTTTAGTAAAAATACTGCAATGGATATTTGTTATATCAATTTTCTTTTATTCAAGTCTAGGTGCTAGGAAACCATGTGCTAGGAAACCATGAGTCAAGGGCATTCTCTTCCCTCTCTAAATCAGAGAGCTTTGTTTAATATTAACAGATTTACAACTACAATAATAAAAACTAATTTCCTTTTATCATTCAGACATCATAGCACTGATGGCTAGGGCAGTCATATTTTCATTTTCATTTGTTTTAATTATTTTGGTTCTTGAACATGCATTTCCCTTACTATATACACAATATTTTGTTCAGAACAATAGCAGAACAGGTATATAAGCTTTTTCCATTAAAGCAAACCAACAAAGAAACCTTCAAGACTATAAAACTAAATTCATCAGTACAAACTAAAGCAGGAAAGGTGGTTCGATTCAACAGTAAATTCCATGATATCACTGCATCTGGGCAACCCACAAAACTAAGGCAACCTTTTTTTCAACAAATCTGCTTCTCAAAAGCAGAAATCTCTTCTGGCATTGGAAATGCCAGGTGAAGGCTGAGGGAGGAAACAACCATGATCACCTCTGTGTCACAATGAGAAAGGTGTCATTTCTGAAGCACAAAAAATCTTCTCTGAAAGAAACCCAAGAGTATCATACAGTGCAAATCCCATTCTAGTCCATATAAGTGATATTTTAATAAAAACGTTGCAAAGAAAAAGGTGACTCTGTTCAGAATTCATTCAATACCTTTACGAACCATCTTTTCTCTAAGAGCCAAAAGTGGGATCAAATTCTGTCCTACAACTAGGCCATCTCTCCATACATCAATTATGTGAGATAGGCCAGGTCACTCATTTATCATTGCAAGATCTTTTGGTTCATATCATGGCTGAGGCTGAAACTGAAATTGGATCTTCCTGATAGCTATTCCAACATATTAAACACTATCTGACCTGTATGGATGGTGCCCATCTGAGTAAATAAGCATTAGCACTCAGTGAATAAGATTGCTACTAGTAAATAAAACATGCCATAAAATACTGAAACATAGAAATACAGAAAAATCCTCCTGTTCTGGGTGTTACATCTCATTCCCTCTTCACATCAGTTTTCTATTATTCCCTCTTCTCATCAGTCTTCCATTATTCCCTTCAACAAACATTAAGCCAGCATTTCCAGCATAGAGTGACTCCTTAAGTGACCAAACGTTGCCACAATCTTTATATGATAAAAAGTTAAACAATTCTCTGCAATTCTGAGTGTCAAGTTGTTTATAAATTCAAAATAAGAACAGTGAGTTTGATAGGTGGAAAAATTTGGACCCCACTGTAACTTTTTTTGGGGGGGAAGAAATAATAGCTCCCAAACATTTTCTATAGTTAATTTTCTTTCTATTTATGTAGTTATTTCACTATTTCTATTCTTGCTTTTGGACTTCTTTCCCCACTCTTCCTTTCAGAATTCTTCTAGTTCAGAAATATTTGTAGGTCTCATGGCATGCACTGCATGTCTTCAACCATATTCAAGAATGCCATTACAAAACATTTACGGTATCTTTCTTTTCTGGTTAACTGAACAAAATGTTTCAGATCATTGTCTTGCTGAAATATCCAATTTCTGTTCAACTTTAAACTTTTTACTAATTACTTGGATACAAAATTTTCTTCCAAATTCTGATTCACTGAAACATGATTTGATCTACTGTGTATGTACAACTTTATATAAAATGGCCACATTTAAAGCAAAATAAATCAGCAGTCCAACATCCTATCCGTGTTCACATACCATGTGTTTACACTCAAAAGGCCCCCATTCATTACTTCCAAGGACTTTCAGCAGGCACTTTCTGCAGACATCTAGAACACGGGTGTCAAACTCATGACATGTCTCAACATTTCGTGACTTTTTTCCCATTGCCGGCAATGGGGTGGGCACAGTTTTGGAGTGGCCCATCCGGCCCGCAGGCCGGCAGTTTGGCACCCCGACCTAGAATAAGCAATCTTCAAATAACTTGGCTCCAAGCTACACTTTGACATGTACCCCATAATATTAGAACTTTGTGGCAATAACACAATAACAATAGCCATATCCTTCATTAGAGGTGCGGTTTAAGAAAAGCCCCACTTAGAGTGTATTATACTAGTTAATCCATCACATGATAAGATCATGAGTCACTGTTGCTAGCACTTTCTGGTCCTGAAAAATCACAAATGGCATAAAACTAAAGCTGGGGAAAAACCTTCCTTACCACAACTTCCATCATATATCCTTCAGATTGGATTGATCAATGACCTTCAATGCCATACTCATGAAAAATATGCCATAATTCATTCCTATATATTTTATCATATTTCCTCTAAATCTAGAGGCATGCAATAAACTTTCTCACGTTCATACATTTTTCAAAGACCTGCAGACAAAGATCCAGTTTGTCTAGCAAAAGACACAATCTACTTCCTAAATCTTGAACACTGTATCTTTTGGTATTCTTTCGATCAAAATTCCATCTGACATCTTCAACTCAACTTTACAAACTAATTGTTTTGTCCTTCTCTTTCTAAATTTCTTTTTGTATAGGGAGACAATAATGCATTCTTCCACGTGATAGAGGGAGTATCCAGGGGAGTGAATTTGGATAAGATTTCTTATAAGGAATTACTTAGTTTGGTTGGGCAAGATTGGCAATTAAAGTGTTTGACTGAGTTGAAGCAAGAAAATATTGTACACTCTTGGTTTCATTATAATCAATTGTTAGTGAGGTGGAGTTTAGATCAAAAGGTTGGTATCACTTTAGAGGATATGAAATTGGTAAAACAGATTAAAGATCAAAGTCAAACTCATATAAAAAAATTTATAATGTTTTAATAGAATTGGATTCTGAAACAGAATTAGTTAAAGACTGTATGATTAAATGGGCGCAAAATATTCAAGAGCCGATTTTATTGGATATATGGGAGACAATTTGGGTTAGAAATGTAAAATTCACTCAGGCGCAAAATTTAAGAGAAAATTTTTATAAAACGTTTTATAGATGGCATTTGGATCCCCAAAAGTTGTCCCGCATGTATCTGAATTTACAGCCCAAATGTTGGAGATGTGGAAATTTAGATGCAACTTATTTTCATATTTGGTGGATTTGTAGAGATATTAAAGCTTTTTGGATTAAGATCTGGTGGAATATTCAAAAGATTTTTAAGAGAAAGATAAAGTTTACCCCACAATTGTTTTTGTTGGGTATTATTGTAGATTTTGATGTTAAAGAAACTAATTTGATGTTGAACCTTATAACAGATGCAAGATTATTGGTGGGGCAATATTGGAAGAAAAACTTATTGCCTACTTTGGAAGAATGGATACTTAAAGTGTCTAATTTAGCAGACATGGCGAAAATCTCCGCCTATTTGAAGGATCATTCACAAGAAAAATATATTATGGTTTGGAGAAGATGGATTGATTACATTCAGAAGAAATATGAGATTGAAAAGTATTATCTTGCTTTTGAATAGATTTTAGATAATTATTATTAGTTTTAATTATTTTATTATTTTTGACTTAAATTGTTAATATTTGTTGGGAGAAGGAGTTAAAGTGTGTTATGGTTTTGATTGATAGTATAGTTGGTTAATGTTAGTTAGATTATGTTGGTTTATTTTATTTTTTATCCTGTAATCAGCTCTGGGAAGTGGGGGGGGGGAAGGGGTGGGGGGTTTATATTGTAATACATTTATAAAACTTTTAAATAAAAAAAAATAATGCATTCTTCCAAATTACAAGCAGACACGCAGCTTCACAAACATATTAAATAAGGAACAGAGCTACTGTGTAAGGAAACCATACCCATATTTTAACATTTCTCCAATTAGGCCATCTATATCTGCAGTCTTACTGTTTTTCAATATTCTCACCAGACATGTATTTATCACTTTCTATTCTTCAATTCTTTTTTAGATTCTTTAGACTTTTATTATCATTCCTTCAAGAAATCAGAGTCATAAATGGACTGGGTCTTTAAATCTCATATTTTAAGAATTTCTTTACTTAGGATTTGGAGAAAATATTATAAAAGTGATTTTAAAGTTCCATTATGGGCTATACCTTGGCATGCGATAGAAGGAATAAAAAGAGGAGTAAAAATGGACATGGTGTCTTATAGTCAGTTACTTAGATGGGATGGGCAAAACTGGCAGTTAAGATTACGGGAAGATTTAGCGCAAGAAAATATTATTTATTCTTGGTTTCAATATAGGCAACTAGTAGATAAATGGAAGGTGGATTGTAAATTGGGTTTTCTTAGAGAAGATGGAAATCTTATTAAGCAAGTCAAGGATCAAAGACAAACCCATATCAAGAGAATTTATGGGGTATTAGTTGAAATGGACTCAGAAACGGAATTAATTAAAGATTGTATGATTAGATGGGCGCAGAATTTTGGTGTCCCAGTCTCATTGGACATTTGGGAAACCATTTGGGTGAGAAATGTCAAATTTACACAAGCACAGAACCTTAGGGAGAATTTTTATAAAATGTTTTATAGATGGCACCTTGATCCACAAAAAATGTCTCTTATGTACCCTGACGTGCAACCCAAATGTTGGAGATGTGGTTATAAGGATGCTTCCTATTATCATATTTGGTGGTCATGCAGAGAGATAAAAGCATTTTGGATCAAAATATGGTGGAATATCCAGAGAATTTTTAGAAGGAGGGTAAAATTTACTCCGCAATTATTTTTGTTAGGCATTGTTACAGATTGTGATACAAAGGAGGTTGTATTGATGTTAAATTTGATTACAGCCGCTAGGCTGTTAGTAGGACAATATTGGAAGAAGGAATCTTTGCCTACATTGCAGGAATGGTTTCTTAAAGTAGCTTATCTGGCGGAAATGGCAAAGATTTCGGCTTTCTTAAAGCAACAAACGCAAGAGAAGTTCCTTGCTGTTTGGGACAAATGGATAAAATTTATACAATTTAGATTGGGTATACAAAAATATCACATAGCTTTTTTATAAGTTTTATTTTTATATATATATATAGATATTTTTTATATATATATATATAATATAAATTTTTTAATTTAATTTTTTATTTTTATTTCTTAATTTTTAATTAAGCCTATATTCTGCTCTGGGAAGCTCAGGGGGGGGAAGGGAGGGTTTTTGTGAGGGGTGGGGGATGGGGTTTTTTTTTATATATATATGTAATGTTTAGTTTCTTTTTTGTATATGTTGTCTTTTGTTTTGTATTGTTTTTGTCTTTTTGTAAAATTTATAAAACTTTCAATAAAAAAAAAAAGAAATCAGAGTCATATAAATCTCTAAAAATGCTTCTTCCAGCTTCTCGCAGTTCAGTTGGTCAGAGAGGTAAAATTAAAGTCCATGAAGGGTTTCCCTGGAAAAAGGAAAATGAGGTCTCAGAGAGTATATTTTCACTCAAGGTCCAAGATGGGAAAGAGGGAAACAGCTGGCTTCATGCAGGACCCAAGATAGGAAGAAGAAAGACTGCTGATGGAGAAGTCTTGGTCTCTGGGGAAAGGAAGGACTGGACAGAAGAGCCGCGAGAGGTTATTTCCCAAATGAAATAGTTCAGTTAAACAGCAGATATTTCAGTTAAACAGATCGAAAAAAGGAAACAAGCCATGCTGAGGAACTAGTCGTATATTCAGTACATTCATTGCTTTTTACCCTCTCTTCATACATCCAGAAGCTGGGGAGGACGGAGTGAAACAGTTACCAAGAGAACTAAATAGTCTCTAGGAGAAAGACTCAGGAAGAAACCTGACACCAGGCTAAAAGCTTTGACTGTATGGTACAACAGCAATAGCAATTAAGACTTATATACCACTTCATAGTGCTTCACAGCCCTCTCTAAGCAGTTTACAAAGTCAGCATATTCACCCCAACAATCTGGGTCATTTTACCGACCTCGGAAAGATGGAAGGCTGAGTCAACTTTGAGCTGGTCAGGATGGAACTCCAGACCATGGGCAGATTTAGCCTGCGATACTGCATTCTAACTACTGCACCACCATGTCTCCTTTTACAAAAACCTATGGTAAATATACCTATTGTACATAACTGCATTGTATATAGTACATTAAAAAAGCTCCAAAGCCTGTTCTTATCTTGTTTCTCTGTGTCCATTGCATCCTTGTAAACCTTATAAATATACCTCCGGTTCTAAAAGAACCCAGAGAACATTGTGACAGCCTGCTTAAGGAAGGAACACACTCCAAGGTTGGCCTTCTCGAAGCCACTGGCACACCCTGGCTGAACAGTGGAGCATAAAGAGGCAAGGATACAGCTCACAGATGTAGAGAAATCATAGAAAGCACAATATATTCTACATTTGAGGTTGCAGGGCCAAAAGAACCTATTTATTAGACAGGATGATGTCTTATTAATTGCCATAGATCCTGTTCTTGTTGTTATTCAATCATTAAATTGTGTCTGATTATTCATGATCTTATAGATTATTGTATGCCAACCCCCCCATCCTCCACTTTTCCCCTGAGTTTGCCCAAATTCATGTTCATTGCATCAATGATGCTATCTAACCATCTCATCTTCTGCGATCCCCTTCTCCTTTTGCCTTCAACATCAAGGTCTTTTCCAATGAGTTCTCTCTTCTCATTAGGTAGCCAAAGTATTTGAGCTTCAGCTTCAGAGACCATGTCCACAAGGAGCCAAATATAGTTTGGGAAGAAATATCCTTTTTAAACTTATGTATCCACATGCACATGAATGCAAGCACAGATGATGAATAATATACTATCAGTGAAATCAGGAAGAAACCAAGAGTAGAACCAATGCTAGTAATTTACTCACTATGCGGTTTTCATTCAGTTTTAAAAAAGATTGAGGACACCTAACTGGCTGGCTGGGGAATTCTGGGAGATGAAGTCCACATGTCTTCAGGAAGTACTGCTCTAGGGATTGCTTAAATGCAAATAGTCAATGTATCATATCACATCATTATTCAAACTTAAATACAAACCATTGCACAAATATTCTCTTTTCCATTAAATAACAATTGAAGAAATTAATGATTGCGTGGCTAAAGAATGCAAGGTAGCTTTGTTTCCTCTTACAAATTAAATATTCTTAAGCTGCCACACAAAAGCAAATGTTCATCAATTATGTATGGGAATAGAAATGTTCTAGAGAGCTATTCAAATAAAACTTTAAATGCATTAATAAATGCCTGTCTGTCTGACAGAAATAGAGATGTATATCTGCTTCATTATCAGTGTGTATCAAAACAGACTACACAAGGACCAATTTAAAGTTTCAGAATGTCTGAATAAAGGCAAATCTAAAATATCCATTCTTCCTGGAGACATAGACTAAATTAAAAAACCTTTCAAGCCAAAATTAAACCGAGCTTGGGAATCCAAGTATGATAGCAGAACCTTTGCTCATAATCTTCCCATCACATAATGCCTTTCTCATGTCTATGAATATTCAAGATTCGCACATATTTTCAGCTTATGTTGGATGCTTTCCTTTTTAAAATTTAAGGAAGTCAAGTGATTTTTTTAATGGGAAAAATGTGGTTAAAAAAAAACAAGCTGCATTCCATTGAACAACACCCAGTTAAGGGAACCAAAGTATTGTTGCCAGTCTCTTTTAAGAAGTGTTGTTAGCACTGCCTCATGCCCACAAGCACACTGGTGTTCATTCATTCTTGAAAAAAGCTTACTGTCTTCACTCACATATACATTACTATTGGGATTGTACCTAAAGCCTTAGAAGTGATGAGGAGCTGAAATCCTCCAGCAGGCAGCCCTTTCACTCTCAAATATTCCCGTAGCCAAGGAAAGGATTTCAGCTCTTTTGAAAGTTCAGAGAAAAAAATCTTTCATCAGGCTGCAGGAATGGAGTTGAAATCTTCCAATTTTCAGCTCCCTTCCTGCAGTCCCACAAGGGATTTCAGCTCTGCTCCATTCCATCCACTTGCAAGCTTCCCTGTTGGCTTCCCCACTAACTTTCTCTGGAAGCCAGCAAAGAAGATTGCAGCAGGGCTCACATAATCACAGGGCATTTGGCAACTGGTCATAAACACGAGCTGGTAAGCAAACATCTGAATAGTGAATGCAAAGGGCATGAAGCAACATTTTATAATTGCCAGAAGTACTTTATGGGCCATAAAAAGGACCTTTTCAAAGATCATTTTAACTTGGAATTGTCATTATGTTGAGTACATTAGGTTGAGTACTACCTGTATACAACCATCATGCTTTTTAAAACCTATTGTATCCCACATTTCATTATATTTATACATATGAACTCCACTCCTAATAAAGGCTTCCTAATTTTTAATGTCAACTCTTTGTCAATTATATGAAAAGATACTTGATCAGGAAATATTATCCAAGGAATTTAATCAAGTTTATATTACAGTTACACTAAAATAAGGCAAAGATCATGCCCAGTGTTCAATCTCACTGATTAACATTGATACAAAAACGTTAACAGCAGTGTTAGCAAAAAGATTACAACAAGTTCTGTCATTAAAAATGATAAAAGCAGAGTTTATAAAAACTAGACAAGCAGCAGACAACATTAGGTTAGGTTAGGTTAGTTGTAGATTTAATAGGGCTGAATAAAAATGAAGACCAATTTGTAATCTTATCCTTAGATACTGAGAACATTTCTGACAAAATATATAAGCAGTATGTGTTTAGAATACTTTAGTCAGAGCATAGTTTGATAAGCCTTTTTTACACATCTATTTTGCATTTTTAACTTTGCTAAGCATACATTAGTACTTTTTAAGAAGAGTTAACTGTACCTTATAAAATAATGGTGAAAAAAAAAACAAGGAAGAGCCTCTCTCCTATAGAATAATTAGTCTTGACAGTGAAATTAAACCATTACTGAGATTTCTAAAGCAGAAATGTCTTCTGTCTTTTCAGGCTTAATTCGATCTGGGACAGAGAGTCTTTTTCAGGATGAATCAACCCTAAGGTGTTGGACAAATTGCAATCAATATGTATTCTTATGGAAGCTAATCATGGCAAATTATTTTATGAGATGACTAACATTTGTAAAAAGCATTGGCTTACTCTGGATAAAAAATATTACTACTCTGGATAGCAACATGAAATTATGAGAAGAAATGAAAACTATGAATATACAAATTAAGTTGAAAGAGGAGTGAAAAATGTGAACACAGTAACTTGTTCTCATGAACCTAAACACGAGAATTTACAACTTACAAAATTTACAAGGCACCTGAATTTACAATGGTAAAGCAAGTAAAGAACATAAATCTATATGATAAAGTTTTGTTTCTTTTTAAAAAAATATATTTTATTGATTTTTTACAATAACATTCTTTAGTGCTTAGTAAACAGAGTGTTGTCTGGGTTCATATATTTAAAAAACAATCAACAATAATTAATTTCTATAGTTCCATAGTCACTATATTAATTAATTAATGATATATTTTTTGATCTTCTCTTCTTCCAATAGTATTCTCCTTTTGTCAACATTAAACAAATATAATTCTTAAATTTTTTGATTCATATAAAGTTGGGTATAAACCTTTTTCTTGGGTTTGTACAAATAACAGTAACATCAACATATAACATCTTTTCTGATCAGCTTATATTTTAACTGTATTTATAAAAGTCATCTTATTAAGTCACTATATATCCTGTTTTCAAGATTCTTTTTTAAGCTTAATTTTTCCTCTGTATTCAAACCATTCTTATCAGTCATAATTTTCTCAAAGTTAATAACCTTTAAATATCCAAACTTTTCATTCACATACACCAGTGGTTCTCAACCTGTGGGTCAGGACCCCATTTGGGGTCGAATGACCATTTCACGGGGGTCGCCAAACCACGCTGTCCACCATTTTTTCCCCTTTTTCCTGGTTGTCCTACTCCTCTTATTGGTGGCCACACCCACTTGGCCACATCCCTGGGGGTCACCACAACACGGGGAACTGTATTATGGGGTCACGGCATTAGAAAGGATGAGAACCACTGACATACACCATCCCAATATTTTTACGTTTCATATAGGGCTAGATGAATCAAAAGTTGGAATTAAAATTGCCGGGAGAAATATCAACAACCTAAGATATGCAGATGATACCACTCTGATGGTAGAAAGTGAAGAGGAACTAAAGAGCCTCTTGATGCGGGTGAAGAAGGAGAGTGCAAAAGTTGGCTTGAAACTCAACATTAAGAAAACCAAAATCATGGCATCCGGCCCTCTCAATTCCTGGCAAATAGATGGGGAAGAAATGGAGGTAGTGACAGATTTTATTTTTCTGGGCTCCAAGATCACCTCAGATGGGGACTGCAGCCAAGAAATTAAAAGACGCTTGCTCCTGGGGAGGAAAGCTATGGCAAATCTAGGCAGCATTCTAAAAAGCAGAGACATCACCCTGCCAACAAAAGTGCGTATAGTCCAGGCCATGGTTTTCCCAGTTGCAATGTATGGCTGTGAAAGTTGGACCATAAGAAAGGCTGAGCGCAAAAGAATTGAGGCCTTTGAACTATGGTGCTGGAGAAGACTCCTGCGAGTCCCTTGGACTGCAAGGCGTTCAAACCGGTCAGTCCTAGAAGAGATCAACCCCGACTGCTCTTTAGAAGGCCAGATCCTGAAGTTGAAACTCAAGTACTTTGGCCACCTAATGAGAAGGAAGGATTCACTGGAGAAGAGCCTAATGCTGGGAAAGATTGAGGGCAATAGAAGAAGGGGACGACAGAGAATGAGATGGCTGGATGGAGTCACTGAAGCAGTAGGTGTGAATTTAAATGGACTCCAGAAGATGGTAGAGGACAGGAAGACCTGGAGGAATGTTGTCCATGGGGTCGCGATGGGTCGGACACAACTTCACAATTAACAACAACAACAACAACAACATATTATAAAAAATACTATACTACTTGTATATCTTATCCCTCTTACTGTGGGACCCCTTTATATCCATAATTTATCTATTCTTTTCATCATATTTTACAAGTGTTTAATCATATAGTACTCCATCTGGTAAGTCAAATCAAATCTCTTGAATCTAACTCTAGCCTTCTTCTTTTGCCAGGTAGCTTTCCAAGTCAGTGTGTTCAACTTGCCAGGGGATTCTTCCTGTATTTTTCTAAATGTTGTTGGGAATAGGAAAAATAAGTTAGACAGAACATGTGTTTTTTGTCTCCCAAACTTTTATGATTCTCCTAGCTGCTCTATAGTCCATTTTGTTAGATCTTCTTTCCAATCTTCAAGTTTATTTTGAAGCCCTGAAAAATAAGATATCTTTTCCATTTCCGTTGTTGTGGCAAAACCTTGCAAGTTTTCTTTTGTTTGTATTAAACTGTAGTTCTCTTCATTTGTAGCTTCCCTCTTTGGGTGTCCTCTGTTTTCTGTTCTGTTATCTACTTTGTTTATTCATTCTTTGTCATCCTTTTCTAAGAGTTTTTTACTTGTAAGTTTAGGTTAGAAATGTGCTCATTTATGCCGTCAAAGTTGTTTTTAATTTCATCATGATTTGAAAGCATTGTCATTTGAATCTGTCACAGCATTACATACATTTTCTCCTAGAAAGTATTCCCTTGTCTTGGATTATTGCTCCTGCAGATCTCTGATGTTCCAGGCTGGGGCCTTCAGAAGGAGATATTAGGTGTGGTTTCCTGCCACTTTTAGACAGGTATGCAACATCCATTTTATCTTCCCCTTCCAGATATTATTTTACCGGTACCATACTCTCTGTATTTAGCCTTTCAAACCAGCCAATCTTAAAGTCCAAACAATCAAATATTACATAGTTCTTATCTTTATATATGGTTTTTATAATCCAATGTGTTTCCAATTGTCAAAGCACCACTGAAAGCAGTATTTTATAACAGTTCTTCTGTTCAGGGGTCTTACAATTTATCAGCCAGCCAAAATTGCAGTCGAGAATGTTTAACTATCCAGTAAAATCTCCCCTAGAAGATTAGCCAAAAGTCAAGGTTTTTCTTTTTCTGCAAACAATTCTTGAGCTAAAGATCACAATTCAGTAAGTATTTATAATCCCAGAAGGTCACCAGTTTTTAAAACAAATATAGTTCTCAATCAGTAATAGGTGGCCTGGTGTATTTTCTTTCTTTTGTTCCCAGTTGTTTTCTATTTGACTAAAAGTCACTGAGGTTCAAAGGAACAGGTTTGCCAATTTCTGAGTCAATGTAGCTGTTGTTCTATGCTTTAATCCTCCACTAGATGTCAGTAGCTATTCATTTTCCAACTTTTAAAACAAAAAAATATTTTTTGTAATTTTATCAATACTATTTCAGATGTGAAATCTTTACAGTTTTTTTGTAGTTTTCAGATTTATCCAAACTGTAGTATTATTAACTTAATTTCAATATATTTCTGTTCCCCATAAAAATTAAATAGCCGCTTCTGTCTATGGAAGGGTGGGGGTGTGATCCCTTCACTAGTTTAACGAAAAGAAGGACAAGGGGGGACGTGATAGCAGTATTCCAATATCTCAGGGGCTGCCATAAAGAAGAGGGAATCAAGCTATTTTCCAAAGCACCTGAAGGCAGGACAAGAAACAATGGGTGGAAACTAATCAAAGAGAGAAGCAACCTAGAACTACGGAGAAACTTCCTGACAGTGAGAACAATTAATCAGTGGAACAACCTGCCTCCAGAAGCAGTAAATGTTCCAACACTGGAAGTTTTTAAGAAGAGACTGGACAGCCATTTGTCTGAAATGGTGTAGGGTTTCCTGCCTGAGCAGGGGGTTGGACTAGATGACCTCCAAGGTCCCTTCCAACTTTACTATTACTACTACTATTACTACTACTACTACTACTACTACTACTACTACTATTATTATTACTTTCGGAGGATTTTTTGCTTCCTGGAAATCTTTTCCAGAAAATCTGTTACAAAATAGAAGAGAAAAGATCGGTATTCTCACAGAGTTCCAAGCATGCTGTTCACTGTTGTTCTGGTTAGTGCTTTTGGACTTTGGCTGCTGGTAGCTTGGGCTAGTCACTGATGTGCAGCTAGCCTTTCTCCTGTTGGGTCGGAGGGATTCCCTCGGATCAAACTGATATATTGCCGCCTTTCCGTGATCCATGGGGAGGCCCTCCTTCGTCGCCTCTTCAGAGTGACTTTAGACCAGCGGTTCTCAACCTATGGGTCGCGACCCCATTTGGGGTCGATCGCCCATTTTTCGGGGGTCGCCAAAGGCGGCGATCCACCATTTTTCACGGCACTGTGCACGGGGGCGCCACCGCGCATGTGTGCCGCGTATGGGGGCGCTGCCGTGCACGCGCACCGTGCATGGGGGGCACCGTGCACGCGTGGCGTGCACGGGGGGCGTCGTCGTATACGTGCGCCGCGCATGGGGGCTGTCACGCATGCGCGCTGTGCGTAGGGGCCGCACCGTGCGTGCGCGCTGCACATGGCCCCCGCCCCCATGCGCAGGGCGCCGCGCATGCGCAGAACGTTTGTGTGGCGGGGGTCGCCGTCACACAAACGTTGAGAAGCACTGCTTTAGACCCATTAAGGGTCCCCTGGCACGGTGAAACTAGCCATTGGGTGTGGAGCTCTGCAATCCCTCAGCTGCTCTGCTACAGCACAAAACCGGAAGTCAATAAAATTTTGTTTCTGAACTAATCCACACAGAAACCTAAAGATAAGGGATCTTCCTACAAATATACAAAATACAGAAACTTTTGTCTGATTTTCTGGAAAAAATACTTGTAAGATATACTTTCATTGCCTCCAGGATGGAAATATAGGATGCTTTTTAGGTTAAATCACATTTGAGGATCCCAAAGAGTGCCTTACATTAGTGTCAAATTTCTCAGGGTTATTGCTCATGTTACAGTTTCGAGGAAAGAATGTGAGGACCCTCATTGAGATGTAAGGAATACAAATTCCAAGTATTCAGTGATATTCCTGAGACACGGATCTTATTGATGAAAGAATTTCTTTTGGCTAAAGAGAAATCTAGTATTTTTTCTTATTCCCTGTTATTTTTTGTCAGTCTATCTCTCTATCAGATCAAACATGACTGCAATGACTGATTGTCACCATTTTGAAAGGGTTATGTTGTTGTGGGAATATTTCTTTATTTTGTTTCTGTCTTGCTAACTGTTGAGTCTACATACAAATGTGCCAGTGTTAACACTGATTTTGGTTCCTGTTTCTTTAATAACAGAGGGAAGGAAGGAAGGAAGGACAGGAGAATTGAGATGGTGAATTAGCTCTCTCCGGAAGTCAATTTATGTCTTGTTTATTTTCATTGGTTTCTTTTTGGTGGGAAATATGTTAGCTATATATTACTTGTGTTCAGTTATAGCTTTTTTAGTTTCTGGTAGTATTAATCTCATTGTAATTTTCTGTATTCATATACACTGTATATGCTTATTTCTAATTTAAATATTTCTTATTTTTCAAGGAGGTTTGTTTATTAGCCTATAGGTAAGTATAATATATTCGATCCTTTTACATGCTTAGGTTGGGGATACTAAATTGGAATGTGAAAGGGATGTGAGATATTATTAAATGTATTTTTATTTAATAATACATAGACACAAAGGTAATGTTATATTTCTACAGTAATATATTAGAAATAATGAACTTAAAACTTCATCTTCTTCACTGAATATGTCATAGATTATTCTTGAGAGCCAGTCTATTTAAGCATCAGACTAGAAACAGGAAGACTGTGAGTTCTAATCTTGCTTTAGGTATAAAAGCTGGCTGGGTGACTTTGGCCAGTCATTCTCTCTCAGCCCTAGGAAGGAGGGATTAGTAAACCACTTCTGAAATCTTGCCAAAAAACCCTGCAGAACTAATCCAGGTGATGATCAGGAGTCAACAGTGACTTGAAAGAAAAAAGGAAAAAAAAAAAAGGGGGGGGAAGGAAATATTTCTTTGTTGCAGGAGGAGGGATTTTAAAGTTACGGTATATTAGGGAGGAAACAGTATTTGAAATGATGGGCATCAGATTTTCTATGCTGAAAGCTATACACCAGAATTTTGAGATTTGGCTCCTTATTGGGGAAGGGGTAGCTAAAAGAATCATACTGAGAAATTGAAAAGGCATTGTTCCATATATCAGGGAATATTTGTAGGGAAGGTTTAATCATTCACTTCTAATCAAAGGACGAACCAATATGTGCTGCTACAGAAGAGATATTGTGATATTACAATATTTTGTACTATTTTTTTAAAAAAGAACCATTCAGAGGATGTTGGGGTGGTTCAAGCCTTTTGGGAAATACGATTTTATAAGATGGGCACCATTACATAAACACACGCTGCAGGTTTCTATCAGATGACATTGTTTTAAAAAAGGAATAGGAATGCTATGGCTGCTATTGTTGCTTTTATCCATTCACCACCTTGACTACCATATATATATATATATATATATATATATATATATATATATATATATATATATATATATATATATAGTATAGGCAAGCATACATGATGTAAAGTCAAAGGATACTAGTTAACTAGTTAAAGTATTCAAATTCCTCCTGAAAACAAAAAATATTCTGGACAGCCCTTCATTATTTCACTAAGTTCCATTATGCTCCCATTATATGTCCCAAAGAACAAAAATCCCAAAAGAGCTGGTAATAACAAAAAGGTTATTAATCAAAGACAGGGGAAAAAAGAATTTGACCATCCTCAACTGAGCACATCCCCAGATTGATTTTAACATGTAAATCAGTGTTTTATAGCATTTTCTATAATTACTTCTCCTTAGTTAAAGGTTAAAAAAAAGAGCCCAAAACAGAGACTAACCTATTTTTATTCAGGGTTCTTTTTTTTGTTTTGTTTTTGAGGAAGCTGAACTTGCCTTTCTACATGCAATGGCCAGGGATCTCAGTGGAGTTGGTGGCCTTTTCAGTAGATATATTCAAGATTATAAAACAGTAATGGAAAGACAAAAATGGAGTAATATTGAAGCAGAGGCTCAATATGTGACTGCTTGATAATCTGCAGAAACTGGAGAAAGATGAATCTACTCTAATGTTTCAAAGAGAAGCGCTTGATATGCATCGCCAAGCTTGCAAAATACGGCCTTTTAACCATGCTGTGGTGGCACAGTGGTCAGAAGGCTGTATTGCAGGCTAACTCCACTCACATTGCCAGGAGTTCAGTTCCCTCAATCCCGACTGGCTCAAGGTTGACTCAGCCTTCCATCCTTCTGAGGTCAGTAAAATGAGGACCCAGATTGTTGGAGGCCATATGTTGACTCTGTAAACTGCTTAGAGAGGGCTATAAAGCACTGTGAAGTGGTATATAAGTCTAAGCGCTATTGCCATTGCTGTGCTAAATTACATATCTCTAATAAAAATTATTTTCATTTCTAATCAATGCAGTACTCCTACCATAATATCAGCATTGGGCTAAACAGGGCGTTTTAAAAACTACTAATACAGAATGGTATGCAGTTTAGAATAATCAAACTTTGAAAACAGTGCATGTACAGAAAGTGGATATTTAAATTACGCTCTCAAATGAACTTTGTTTTTAAGATTTCCAAAAGGATGGGATATGTTGAACATCTCTGCATTATGGGACCTAAATTTTATTGCTGTAAATTTCAGTTTGGTTTATCCTGCTTGAGCAGATATTCCTTTAGCCTTTCTTTCCCAATTATATCTAGCATTTAAAACTAGCTTTGAGAAAGAGTGAACACACACTCTGCATATATAACATGGAATGTTTTGAAGCACAAGTGAAGGGATTTTTTACCCCAAGATCTCTACTGTATTATGCACAACTTTATAAAGCAAAATTGATGCATCTAAATTTTAAGTCTGAAAATTGATTTGAAATTACTCATCTAGGAGCTCATCTGCATTCTGGTCTGATATTTTGGTTGATTCTTCCTGATCAGCAAGCTGTTTGCATATTATTTTCCCCTCAGTCTGATATATTCCTTAAACACACAATTAAGAAATGAAAAAATGAGAGTCTTACAATAATAATGCATATATTTGCTTTTAGGAAATGTACAGGCAGTTTTATCCTAGGGGCTTTAAATAATGACCAAATTGTTTTTATGCAGTCTATGCAAGTTTCAAAACTATATTTCCTGTTGATTGTAAAGCAAATCATAAGCATTTATTTGACATTTTGTAACAGGAAATGAAATGGGAAAACATTCCCTAAGGATGATAAAGCAACCATTAGAATATATTAAGTCACCAACACAGCATTTCATTTATCAAAAAAGCATGACAGAAAAGATAAAATTGTATTTTTAAAAAGTTTCAGTTTAATTTAAACAATCAGTGATTCTTAATAGTTACGTTCACTACGCTGTCTCTGTTATAACATCATGAATCTATCATGTGGAATATTTATGATTGCTTTAAGATAGGGATGTAAAACTCAATTTCATTGAGGGCCACATCAGTATTGTGGTTGTTCTTGGGTGGACGGGGTGGGGGGGTGGCCAATGGGTGGGTGGATATGGTCAGCTCGACCTCATCTTCCATCAGGGGACTCCTGTGGGGGCTGGGTGGGGCTGTGGGAGGGATCCAGGGATCTGCACAGAGGGGGGAGGGATCGGGGTGGATGTCGGGGCCTGGTCCACTGGAGAAGCCTCACTGTACCTCTTGGGCTGTGTGGGAGGCCTCTGGATGGTGGTGTGGGCTACCCAGGGCTGGGTGATGGGGGATGGGTACCCAGCTTGGCCCTCGAGCTCCAGGGCTCCAGGACCCCATGACCCAGCACCATTTCGGGAGGGGAACCAGCTGCGCATGGAGCAGCTCCATGGCTGGGCTCAGGTGGAATGGGGAGGGGAGTCTCAGCTGCCTCTTGGGGATGGGGGACTTCCCATCCTTCCCATTTGCCGGGGCTGTCAGGGGTGTGGTGGCAGGTGGAAGGCCAAAGTTGGACAGCAGGGACCAAGCAGGCAGGGGCCACAGCATGGTGGTGATGGTGACCAGTTGGGCTGCCTTGCCATCGCCCCACTGTCTGTCTTTGCTTGCCTGCACCCCCGCGCCTCTGCCGCCACCTGTTGCTTGGAAGGCTGGCCCAGTGGCCGCGGTTCTAGGATCCATCTGCGCTCCATGGGCTTCAGAATCCTGGAGTGTGTTGGACAAAGGGTGCTGAGATGCCATCGGGCTGTGGCTGATGCTGGGTACCACTGGCTCCCCCGCGCTTGGCACCTCCTGTGTATGCGCTCAAGGAGATGCCCAGCCAGATGGGATGGGCTGGGGTGGCGGGGGCCAGTCCCTCACCATGGGTGGTCCTATGGGCCGGATGTGGGTCCTTTCCAAATCTGGCCCATGGGCCTTGAGTTTGACATGTCTGCTTTGAGAGCTAGCCTGCTTAAAAAACAAATTGATAAATTTCTATTATCCTATTAGTAAGATTGTTCATGCCAATATTCTAAATATTATTTTATTTTATTTTACAAAAACTATTTGTAAAAAGTATATGGCTGAATTGGCCAAGGAATATGTATCTTCTATCATGCAAGTACAGGTTCTCCTCAGGTTACTGTGGCAATTGGGACTGGGAATTCCATCGCTAATAAATGCAGTCATAAAATATGATGCCACATGACCGCATCACCCAAGAACTGTGATTCTTTCAGTCCCAGTTGTCACCGTTAAATGAGGACCATGCAGATCATTAAATGAGGACCTAACTTGATCACAACTTTCAACTACCTACCGGGTCCCATTGATTTTGCTTGTGGAAAATTGTCGGAAATTCAATCATATGATGATGGGGATGTTGTAACAACTGGAACACTGAGGTCCCCTCATTTAGCACTGTCACAACTTTGAACCATTGCTGTTGGAGAAGACTGGCAGAGCCAGGGGGAGGAGTAAAATGAGCGACCAGCGTAGAATCATTACATAGCCACAAACAAAGTCCAACCCTCTCCTTCATTGCTACTGGCAATTATAACCAGGTGCTAACTGTTAATTGAGAAGATTCCTATGCATAGGCTTTTAGCAATAAATCAGTTAAATTGAGCCTTTACATAGGAACATTGTCTTTCATGCCTGACAATTGCTGAACAAATGGTCATAAGCTGAGGACTATCTGTATAGAAAAAAAAACCCTCTTTCAATAAATTAAGACAGGCATCATGATATGAAATACTTGACAAAATAGGGGTCCTTGGTGCTCTCTGAGCTTGCTTGTTTTATTGCACATATTTCGTTACCCAAACTAGGTAACATCATCAGTAATAGTCACACTAGCACTGATGATGTTACCTAGTTTGGGTAATGAAATGTCTGCAAGAAAACAAGCAAGCTCAGAGAGCATCAAGGCCCCTCATTTCAACCCTGAGCTACAAATATTCTTATTTATTAGTTGACAAAATAGGTTGGTACAATTAAGTAGAGAAAGTGTCAAAGCAAGAATATAAAGTATTTATATAATAAAGCTTTGTAGCTCTGTAATAAAGACTTTAGGAAACATGCCTGAAAGTTCTTTGAAGTGCTTCATTAGTCGGAACCTCTGACAGAAAGCAGATATTTGAAATTCTTTTGTAGCAACACCTCTCTCAGTGAATTGGGCTGGACTTCATTTGTTATGTCACTATTTGCCTTTTATGTTAGGAATAATTACACAGAAATGGAAAGTGTATTTCTTTGGAACATAAAAACCCATCTTATCTAGCACTGTGATTAGTTCAGTTATTGTGCCAAAGTTACAGAAAGGTATAGAAGCCAATCTATGTTATTTTATGTAGTAATATCTTACATGTATTTTATTTATTTGATTTTCCGGCCATCTTGCCTCAAGAATAAGTCTACTGATATACATTAAAATATTAGAAATAATCTGATGTAGGGGCAAAAATATGTCAAACACATTTTTTATATGTTGCATATTGTAATATCTCAGATTTTTACTGTACTTAAGTATCACTGTGGCCTTCCTAGATTCATAATTTGTTTCAATACTTTGCCAGAAAAACACTATTCATTAGTTTGCTTTTCCTCTGTATACCCAGCAGAGAGTAAATATCCAAAGCAAGCTTTTCCTGGATAACTTATTCAAATTGATGATTTTCTCTTCAAATTTTAAGTCATCTCAACTCAAATTCAAGGAGCACTTATAATAAATGAATCCTGAATCTGAGAAATTTGTAGAAAATAACATAGTTCAGTAGGAATTGAAATAAGGTGCTACATTGAAAAGTGGGTTTGGCCTATTTTGTTTCATACTTGAAATTTTTCTTCATATTTCAGTATACAAATGTAGATGCTTTCCATAAATCTTACTACAGTCAAGAGTAGAGATACTAGTTTTGCTTAAGAGTTTGACACAGTACCATTTATTTCCTAGAGGTTTTTTTTTTACTTAACTTATCTATGGTTATGCTTTTATTCGATTAAGACATATGTTTCATTTACAGTATATACTATTTTTTCTATATTATATTGTTTCTAGGTTATTAATTTGCATTTCTCATCTTGAATAAAATGTATTTACATATTTTATTTCCATGCTATGGAACTGCATTTTGTGATTACTTTAAGAAAATATTTTGGGTTTGTTGGGTTATAGCAGTGGTTCTCAACCTGTGGGTCGGGACCCCATTTGGGGTCGAACGACCATTTCACGGGGGTCGCCAAACAAGGCTGTCCGCCATTTTTCCCCCCTTTTGTTTGGCCACGCCCCTGGCACCCGATGATGTATAAGTGGTTGGGGGTACCACAATATGGGGAACTGTATTATGGGGTCGCGGCATTAGAAAGGTTGAGAACCACTGGCTTATAGTCATAAAATCTGACTATAGAATAAGAACCAATTAAATTAATAAAATTTATCAGTGAGTAAACAAGCTTTGGTTTATATTGCTTACTGATCTTGTTTTACAAGCAAATAAATAATAGCATTTTTTTTAACTTTGCATTTGGCCTTTCACCAAATGAATTGCAAAGTAAAGAATAAAGGGAACTTTAGATGTAATACTATCAAATTGTTACACATTGTGTAAACACAATCAGCGAAATACAGTCCTCTATCTTTTTTATGTTCTCTGATAATGACTGCCATCCACTCCTTAAAGCCTGTTCGCACTTTGTTATGTAGACCAAAATTATTTGGCCCTCTTTAACATCTCTTATGCTCTACATCAGGGGTGTCAAACTGCCGGCCTGCAGGCTGGATGCATCATAGCAAAACTGTGCCCACCCCATTGCCGGCAATGGCAAAAAAGTCACGATACGTCGCAACATGTCATGTGACGTGAGTTTGACACCTCTGCTCTACATGGAGGGGAAAAGAAGGAATGACCGTTGACAAATTACAGTGGTTTTCATCACTATTTCTCTTTGTCCAACATAACATATGGTATGTTACATGTTCATAAATCAAAGGAAGGGAAAGACAGAAAATCGCTGACCAGGTTTAGTGACTTCTCATTTTGACTTCCATTGCGCTTTCAGTGAAAGAAGAATTCACAGGTGTTATAGTGTTGTAATTAATGCATTATAGCATTCTACTTTCTCCTGAAGCCATTACAGTACTTTCAGCTATAGAACTGAGTCAGCTCAATACAATTCCCCGCTAAATGAGTGAGTCGTTCAGGTAACAATTAAGATAGTTGAAGATTTGACTGATGTACTTTCAATGGCGAGAATCTCTGAAACACAGGTAAAAATGATTTCTCTTTTAGAGAAAAGGCTCCTCAAAATAAAGATTTAAAATAGAGTGGAGGGTTTCTTTAAATAAACTTTTCATTATTATTCATTATCTTTATATATATATATATATATATATATATATATATATATAATCAATTATTAGAGAATCTCATGTTACTGGGAACCAAAGAGATTGCTGCTTATAATATGGAAAGTACCTAATTAAATGCCTAAGGATTTAATATTTTATCTGCATCTATTCAATTTGTGATAGCCACTATGATCCTTTTGGCCTAGGCCACTGTCCTGGTTTGACTTGTGTATATCACTATTACATACATGGAATCTTTGACCCATTGGTTGATGTGTAACTATAATCCCCAACACTGAGGAATTCTAGAATAATACCTTAACAACACACAAAGGATCTCACGATTCTACATCCGTGCCTTTAGAAGTCTAAACCATATAGGTTTATGTGGCAATCAACCATGATCAACAATCCCAAAAGTTGGCTTATTTGCTGTAAATTACTGAATGTCATGAGTCTGATAACATATTGTTTTCATGAATATATAAGTGAGCTATGTCTATAGAAGTATACAGAGACTGGAGGAAAATTAAAGTTTCTGAGATGCCAATGTTCTTGTAGCTCAGTGGTTCTCAACCTTTTTAATGCTGTGACCCCCAACCGGTCGTAAGTCGAGGACTACTCAACCGGTCGTAAGTCGAGGACTACTCAACTAGTGCAGCACCATTTGGGACTTTTGGCGGGCTCAGCAGGGCAGAGACAGCCTGGACAACTCCTATTGGCTTTTGAAAGCCAATAGAATTAGACTCTATTCAAGAGAGTCTATTCTATTGGCTTTCAAAAGCCAATAGAATAAAAGGGAGTAGCACAGCTAAGGAAAAGGGGGGAAAATGGCGGACTGCGTTGTTTGGCGACCCCCATGAAATGGTCGTTCGACCCCAAATGGGGTCCTGACCCACAGGTTGAGAACTACTGTTGTAGCTAAATGAGTGCCATGATAAAAGGACTTAAGAGGAATTCACATAGTCAAAAGAATGAGATATTTATTTTAATCTTTTCACTAAATTGACTAGTTTTTATTTGATTTTATTCTTTCTTATATACTAGGATGAATAAACCATGTAATAGGTAGGATTTATTGTTTACTTTGAACAACTTTCTTTGGAGAAAGGAATATTCTACAAAAGAAATGTATGGCCAGGAAAGGTAAGGAGGGCATTTAAGTGATATTTTAATGTCTTTTCATGATACTATGCATAATTCCATTATAATTATAATATAATTAGCACATAATTACAATATAATTTGGCAATCACCGTAATCAGTTCGTAAAATATCATTACCTTTTCTTTCTGCTATTTTTCTGCTAAAAGCCACCAAATTTGTCAGACCTTAAAACAAAAACCTATTAAAACCCAGTAAAACAAAATGTTAAATCCCTAAACAAAACAATGTATGTAATTTGAAAGGCCAGTGGAAAAAGGTAAGTAAAGTAGTCTATTATTTTACAAAGATAAATAATCCTATTGAAAGTGGCAATATTTTCAGTAGAAACTCTCTTATAGATCACAGATGTTCAGAATAAATTACAAAGAGGTTTGTATAACAAGGGTCAAAACCATTAGAGTCTGAGGGTCCTTGGAGCTCTCTGAGTTGGTTGTTTTCTTGCAGATGTTTCATTACTGATCTGCACTGACGATGTTGCCTAGTTTGGGTAATGAAACATCTGCAAGAAAAAAAAAACAAGCTCAGAGAGCACCAAGGACCCTAAGACTCTAAACAGTTTTGGCCCTTGCTGTGCAAAGTTCTTTGTAATTTGTATAGCAAGGCCCAAAACCATTTAGAATCTGTAATCAGAGAGCACCAAGGAGCCCTCATTTCAACCCCAAACTACAAATATTCTCCTTTATTGGTACCGATCAGAGACTTAAAGTTGAAAACCTTGAAATAAGTTCACAAAAGAACTTGCAACCACTCTAGAGCAGGGGTAGGCAACCTTGGCTCTTTTATGACTTGTGGACTTCAACTTCAGGAATTCCGGGAGTTGAAGTCCATGAGTCATAAAAGAGCCAAGTTTGCCTACCCCTGCTCTAGACTAGATAATTAAATGCTATTGATATAGATCAGTGTTCCTCAGACTTGGAAACTTGAACATGTGTGCCTATTTTGGGAACACTTGTATAGATGATTTTAATATCTGCATGGGTTAACAACATGAGCTACACTTCCCAGCTACAACAATTCACAATATACTTATAGTATGTAATGGAAACATAGATAATTGTTGACAGCCTTGAAGTTTTCATAAAGTGCAAAACCTCTGTTTCTCTTGTGATCAAAGAGAAGCGTGCAGAAAGCAATTTCTGCTTTGCATACCAATAGCCACAGAGCAACAATATGTATAGTAAAACGGAAATGGAGTGAGAAACAAGGTGGGAGTTGGTGGGTGGGTGCAGGATATTAAATATTAGTTCAGCATCCAGGAAGAAAGAAACGGGGGTTTAAAGGTCTTGTGTCATTTCAACTTCAACTAGCAACAGAAAAATCTTTGAAGGTATTTCTCATAAAGGTCAAGGGAATACAGTCATGCTAGTGAACTTTAAAAACACTGGCAAAATCCTATAACTATAGTTACCAGATACATTTTTCTGTATTCACACTAGCCTATTGCTTAGTAGAGCTATGGCAAGCACCTCTTTAGCATGCCCCATCCATACCTTAAAAGTGTCCAAATACATGAAATGAGCTCACTATATTTTTATTGCTTTTCACTTGAAACATCTGTGCTCTGAGATATAGCTGCAGGCAGGGATTCTATGAACAAGCAATTTGTACAACTGAAACTTTTACTTCCCTCCTTCCCTCCAAATCAACCCTCACCTCAAAGACCTTATTAGGTAGTACTACTATAACATGTAGGTCATGTTGTATATCATATGGGAGACAAAAAATGCTTGTTGCTTGTCAGAAAACCTTGTTTCCCATTAGATCTCCTAGCTATACCCACACAATCACAAAGAGAAGCTTGCATATAGCACAGATTGAAAGTAAGTTGATGGAAAGCAAGAGAAAAAATAACAAGACATACAGCTTGTTCACTAAATACAACACTTTCAGCAAGAGGATTGCAAATTTTAAGAAATAATTCGCTG
The DNA here is from genome assembly GCF_016545835.1 of Crotalus tigris. Taxonomy (NCBI): domain Eukaryota; kingdom Metazoa; phylum Chordata; class Lepidosauria; order Squamata; family Viperidae; genus Crotalus; species Crotalus tigris. The sequence goes on along the minus strand of NW_024100544.1, from coordinate 1,439,222 downwards.
GTTTTGTTGGTTTTGGGGCAAATATTTCAGCCTTGCACTGGCCTTATTAGTGGTAATTCATTAAAAGCGATTCACAGCCTTAGGCTTATGCTTACTTCCAGTCTCAGTAAAACTTGAACTTTGATTTCCACTGACTGGACTGATGCATAATTGATGAAACACCTATTTACCATTTCCTATTTTTGTGGGTACACCTCTAACATCCACCCACTTCTGTTGGAGCTGTTTTCCATCTCTATCACGGGATAGTTGTTTTTAGACATCACAATTCAGCTCAACATGCCTTTAGGCTGGGATGTAAATAGTGAAAAAGTAGCCAGAGTTTCAGTCAGCAAATAGGAAGATATTGTCTCTATAAAAGTGGTAAAGAATTATAATATAAATATATTCTGCCATGACCCAAGACATAGAATAGGAATTGTGTGGATTTTCTTTTTCTTCTTAGATAACTTTGTGTTTATAGTTCCATCTTTTGTTTCCATGGATGTGCTACATGATCTCAATAGTTCCTGTTCGTGAGAAAAAAAAATGGAAGTCCATGTGCCATTGAACATGGGAGAGTGTCTATTTCAATCTCTTTGTTCAGCCTTATCAAGATAATTCATTTGTTCATATTTATTTGATATTTTATTAGATTTCTATCAGAAGTCCTTAGTGCTCTCTGAGCTTGCTTGTTTTCTTGCAGACGTTTCATTACACTAACTAGATAACATCATCAGCGCTACCGTAGTAAGGAATGCTGTTTGCTGTCACTTTATATTCTGGTGTCTTGCCTGTCTGTGTGGGTGGGGGCGGTCTTAGGGATTCTTTGGTTGGGCTGTTTATTAATGGCTCTTTGGCAGTTTCTTGATTGGGGTATTGCTTATTTAATTATTGGTCTGAAGCTGACCTTGGAGTTAATCTTTGCTGATCTGAGTGCTGATTACTAGTGGAGAAATGCTGGAGTCTTTTTCTCTTTTGGGCTGGTTGATTGTCTCTTTTGCATACTCTATAGATATTGTTAATGTCTATGTGTCTATTGATGGCTGATTTGTCAGAATGCCAGGCTTCTAGAAATTTCCTGGCATTTTTGGATTTGGCCTGGTCTAGGATTGTCACATTTTCCCAATTGATACTGTGGTTAAATCTGTCTATATGTTGTGAAATTAAAGAATCTTCATCATGCCTTTGATTGTCAGCTGGTGTTCATGGATGCATTCTGCCAGTCTTCTGCCTGTTTGTCTTATGTAGTGGTTGTTGCAGTTCTTACATTGTGTGTTGTAGAGGACTCTGTTTTTTTTCTTTTGGGGCTACTGGGTCTTTGGGTTTACTTAGGATGCTTTGAAGGGCTTTAGTTGGCTTTTGTGCTATGTTGATTCCATGTGGTTGTAGTAGTCTATTTGCGGTTTCTGAGATATTCTTGATGTGCAGCAGTATAATTCTTTTTAGGGTTTGTGTTGGTTGTGCTGTATTAGGTTGAGTGGTCAGAGACTTGTTGATGAAGTTGCGTGGGTATCCATTTTGTTGGAATGTGTTGTATAGCTGCTCCATTTCCTTTTTCTGCTGTTCTAGGTTGCTGCAGTGAGCTTGGGCTCTTTTAAATAAGCTTCTCTTGTGGGAGATTGGGTTGTTGCTTTGGTAGTGGAACATCTGGTTAGTATGGATGGGTTTTCTGTAGATTTCTATCATTTTCCCTTCATTAAGCTCAGAATATGTATGTTCTTTTCATTTTATCTAAATCTGCTTAGAACAGTTTCCTGCACCAATTTTTTAATGTGATTTTTGTCTTCTGGGAACAAATGTCAGAGAAGAGTATCACATTAGAATGTAATTTTTCTATTCCAAACATCCTAAATGGAAATAAATCAAAGAAGTAACAGTCAAATTAATTAGGATTTTAGGATAAAACAATCTGGACAATTTCTTTCGTTTAAATTTTTAGCATAAGTTTGATGTATCATTTAGTTCTATAGCATGAAAAAAGTAATATATACCTGCTCCTCATTTAGTGACAAAGTTCTGTTCCAAAGAGTAGATTGTTAAGCAAAATGATTGCTAAGTGAATAATGTCAGAGAAAGAGAGAGAGAGGTTGTAAACATCACTACTCGCTGCCTTCTCATTCAGATATAGTTACTATATATTAAGATAATCACCTAAAAATAGGACATGTTTATACAAAGGTTTACATCAATCAAGCATTGAACCACAGGTCTGATTCTTATGATGCAGCACTATGAAGAAGTACTGATCTGCTGATGACATATTGGCATGATAGAAGTCAGGGAAAAGGTTTATTTCTTGCTCTCCTTATCACTGTGATAGTTGTCTTTTGGAAAATTCACCACAATTGCAAACAATGGAAGGAAATTTAATTTAGTTATGTATTTTGTTTGTGTATTTATTATGTTTATAACTTACTGTAATCGCACAGGACTCATTTCACAAGTATATAGATGTTAAAACACCCACAGTAATGTAAGATCCAAAAACATAAAATGTATAAAGCAGAAAATATAAACAAAAATCAATTCAGAACAACGGGTGTCAAGTCCTAAATGCTCTTTGGAAGAGCTTCATCTCCAACTGTTTCTAGAAATGGTTAAAGCTGAGATCAATCTCATTCCATTGGGACAATTTTAGAGGACAATCAGCAAGATGGAAATTAATGTTTGTATTTACTTTTATTGGAGAGGAAGAGGTTACAAGAGAGTAAGTTGGGACACAAAGGGGAATACATATAGAAAGGAATGCAGTGGTATCAGTGAGCCTACTACACAAGCTGCATGTATGCTGCACTAACAGCTGCTGTATTCCCTATGGTGGTACCTGCTTACTCTCTTGTAATCCCTTTCTTGCCAGTCTCTCCACTGTACAAGGGAGGAAAAAGAAAAATAAGCCAAGTACAGAATAAGGCATATTGCCTGTGATGATGATCATGTGATTGAGGGACAATGTGAAGCAAATAGTCATAACCTTTTTATTCAGCACCATTGTAACTTAGAACAGTTACTGAATGATACAGTTGTTAGGCAAGGATTATCTGCACAGGTTTCATTATCTTAAAACTTGCATACTTTTTTTAACAATTCTGACTGTAGTTACCTTTTGATAAATTATTTTCTTTCAGAACCTGGAAATATTATTGCATCAGAGAAAATAGCAGACATGGAATAAATAATTTAAGATAGGATTTTAAAAGTTATTTTATTTTCTTTCTTTTGAGTGGGTCTTGCTGCAAAAAAGTTCTTAATGATACAGTAAATTATGCTTACCTTAAACAGAGAAGTCAAATTAAACCAATGGTCATAAGTTGGGAAAAGTAAATTACAATCAAATTACAATGAAAATGTGAATGACTTGCTGATTACAATCAGGACACTTAAAATATTCTTAGTAAAATGGGAACAATTGCTATTTTTTTTCAATTTAAATGTACAGTTTGACAAATCTTACACATAGTTGGTTTTACTCAACTCCACTCATAAAAAAATTACTATCAATTAATGGGAATTATGTTGTAGTTCAATATTTGTAGAGGAATTTTTTATATATTAACGTGTTTTTTAAATTTTTCAAAAGATGGCTCTACATTACTTTTTTTTAAAAAAATAACTAATTGAAGAATCATAATGTTCTAAATTATGCTTGTCTTGAATATGAAGTGTTTAAGATCAAAATGCCTTTAAAACCTTCAGCAATTTCTTTCCATGGAATCACTGAAATTTACATTTTAAAAGAAACATGGGAAGGATCTCTAGCAACACAGAATATACTTTAATTTTTCTGCTAGCAAATAAGTGATTTTGGCTTCATTATTTAAGCTGTTTTGCCAAAACAAAGACTGCTCTTTTTAATAGTGTTGGTTGAAAACTACACTTCAATATTTAATTATCTCAGACCATTCCTTGGGTTAAAAAGGTTAATTAAAATCTAATAAATAATACATAAACAAGAGAATTTATTTAATTTCATGGGTCCTCTGACAAGTTTGTAAATAGAACAGTTCACACATAATTTATATAAAATAAACAAGGAACTCAAATAAGGTAGCTAAGTAAAAGAATATGCTACACCCAATATGCAAAGTAAAGGTTATATAGCAATTTTGGGTATGTAGAAGCATGAAATACAAATGTGGCACACTGAAAAAGCTAAAAAACTAAAAATATGAAAAAATTTTCTCAGGTATTGCTCAATATCATCGAATATTTTCAATATTTATATATTATTTAGATGTCTGGTCAATGATAGATTTCAGAATAATTCTGAGGTCACTCTCAACCTCTTGCATTTTTTTAAAAGAATAATTTAATCATGTAGTAAAGATAAATAAGATTAAGATTTAAAAAGATGCTATGTTAATAATACATAGTTGTGTCAGGCAGTCTTTCTTTCAATTGTGTTCTGGGACTTTGGGAGGCTCTGAGAAGTCATTGTGATTCTCCTACATCAGACATGTCAAACTCTTGATGTCACATGACATCGCGTGACATATTGGAACATTGTTGGCAATGGGGTGGACACAGTTTTCTTGTGACACATCCGGCCTATGGGCCGGCAGTTTGACACCCCTGTCCTACATAAAGCTTACTAAAGGTAAACAAGTTCTCCATTTTTTTCCCCTGCCCTTATCTCCCTGACCCATATAGTGGAGTGTCAGGACTAGGGAATCCACATGAAAAAGATTCTGACAAGGGATCTGCTCTGTTCTTGCAAGCTACAACAACAACATCAACATCAGTGTGGACTTCCGGTGTGTTCAAGCAGCTACGATGGCTGCTTTTCACAAAGCAGCCCGTTCCTGGGTGGTGTAAAAGCCGCAGGACTTTTACAATCAGCTGTCCCGCGGCTTGAATCTCTTCCCTGGGAGAAAGGGAAGAGAAGAGCTGCTCAGGTAGAGGTAAGAGCTCCCCTGGATCCCCATAATTTCAGGGATCGGAGGGTAGAGCTCCCTCGGAGTCTGAGCCAACTCCGCACTTCAGGATGTCTTTGTCCCGAAGTTCTGGGATAAAGCAAAGTGCCACTCCCACATCTGCTTTTTTTTTTTTTTGGGAGGCTTGTGAGTATTCAAATGCAGACGGAGCAGACCAGGAGAAAGTGGATTTAAGATTGATTGTGACTTTAACTCCTGCAAGCATCTTCTCCCCCCTTTTTTCTCTTTGTTTACTTTCCCTTTTGAAGAAAGGGAAAGTGAAAGGCAAAATGGCGACTGTCTTTCTTGTTTGACTTTGCAACAAAGTTAAAAGTTTATGTTTTAAATATAGAGGCAAGAATTTTGTTCCTCTTTCTCTTTTTTTTCCTTTTTTCTTTCTTTTTATTATTATTTAAAGAACTGTGACATTATAGAGGCAAGAATTTTGCTCCTTTGAACTTAACAGAATGGCTTCAAAACGTTTGGTCTCTGTCCCTAAAGCTTCCATTTCCTCCCCAATGACTCAGCCTGTTTCTCAGTCTAAACCAAAATCACCCTCACCCTTTCCTCCTCCTGCAATCTCTCTCAAAGACTTACAAGAGGCTTTAAAAATGACTGCTTTGGATATTAAAGAGGAGGTAAAAGATCTTATAATTGCAGAGAAGGCTATTACAGAAGAATTATTGGAGAAAAAGAACAAGCAGGTCAGAGAAGACATATTATTTGCGTTTTCTGGTCTTTCCCTGCATATTGAAAGGATTGATGATAAAATGGAAGAGATTACTGAAAATGCAGCAAAACTGGAATTTAGAATGGTGGAAGTGGAGAATAAGATAGAAATTACACAGGATGAACAAATTATTTCACAATACAGAGAAATGGAGTTCGCACTTCTGTTCCCATCTTCCAAGTATAGCTCCATCCACACAGGACTATGGTCTGAAAGGGTCCTGGGAAAGATTTTTACCTTTCTCACCCTAGAAAGAAAATCTGGGAACAGAAGGCCTTGGAGACTGAATGAGAATTTATTTACCCGGGGAGAGTTTGTACAAAAATGTAAAGAGTATTTAAAGGAGTTTTTTGCTTTAAATATGAATAAGGGTACATTGATGCCCATGGTCTGGGATGCCAGTAAGGCATATATGAGGGGAATTTTAATTCATTTAAATAAAGTTTCTAGGGATAAAAGGATACAAAGACGTAGAGAAATAGAAGATGAGATTAAAATAAAAGAAGGAGCACTTGCTCTTAATCCAACTGATAATAACTTAAAGGTTTCTATAAAGATGCTTAGGGAACAATTTAATATGTTGATGGCAGATCAGGTGGTTACCAATTTGCGTTATATGAGACATAATACTTTTTGTAATGCGAATAAGCCTGGGAGGTGGTTAGCTTATCAGTTACGAAAGAAACAGAAGGCTAGGATTATAGAGAAAGTAAAATATAAAGGTACTGAAGTTTTTCAGCAAAATTTGATTAAAAAGAGTTTTTTAGATTTTTACACAAAACTATACTCAAGTGATAATATAGAGGGAATGGATATAGATAAATATTTACAATCAGTACATTTTCCTAAACTTTCTGAGGAACAGCAAAATGGGATGAATTGTTTAATTACTGTGGAGGAAATTGGCTTAGCTATCAAGTAGTTAAGTCAATCCAGGAACAGATGGATTGACGTCGACGTATTATAAAAATTTATATGAAGAAATGTTGGAGCCATTAAAGGAGCTTTTTAATAGTATCTTGCTGGGAGCACAAGTTCCTCCTTCTTGGAAAAGAGCGTTTATATCATTGATTCCGAAGGAGGATCAATGATATAAGAGCCTAAGAATTATAGGCCGATATCATTATTAAATGTAGATTACAAGATTTTTACAAAAATTTTGGCAAATAGATAAATGCAGGTTATGAAGGATTTGATTCACAGTGATCAATCAGGATTTATTACAGGGTGATACATGAAATATAATGTTAGACAAATTATTAACTTAATTGAGTATTTGGATAAGAACAATCAGATTCCTGTAGCTTTTATATTTTTGGATGCTGAAAAAGCCTTTGATCAATTAGATTGGCAATTCTTATTCTCACTGGTAGAGAAAATGAATTTTGGGGATAATTTTTTACATGCACTTAAAGCTATATATCAGCAACAATCTGCTCAAATTGTTGTTAATGGGGGATTGACTGAGACTTTTAATATTGAAAAAGGGACAAGACAAGGATGCCCATTATCTCCATTGTTATTTGTTTTGACATTGGAGATTTTGTTGATCCAGATTCGAGAATCAACGGTAATCAAGGGCATAAAGATAAGAAAAAATGAGTATAAATTACGGGCTTTTGCGGATGATTTGGTTTTGATTTTGGAACAACCAATTAGAGCGGTTGATTGTCTATTAGAACTTATAACACAGCATGGAAAAGTTTCTGGTTTTGAAGTCAATAACCATAAGACTAAGATATTATCTAAGAATACGTTAGCCAATGACAAGGAAAGTTTGGTTAAAGCCACAGGTTTTCAGATGGTGAAAAAGGTTAAATATCTGGGAGTATATTTAACTGCCTCAAATGGAAAATTGTATAAAAATAATTATGAATTACTATGGGCAAAAGTGCAAAAGGATTTAAATGACTGGAAAAAACTACAATTGTCATTGTTGGGGAGAATTTCAGTTGTAAAAATGAATGTTCTACCAAAGTTTCTTTTCTTGTTTCAGATGATACCTATTTTAAAAAAAGATGTAAATTTGGAGGAATGGCAGAAGGATATCAATAAATTCATTTGGGCTGGGAAAAAACCAAGGGTTAAGTTTAAGATTTTGCAAGACGCCCGAGAAAGAGGAGGACTTAAAGCATCTAACTTGAAATTATACTATGATGCAGCCGCCTTAACTTGGATAAGTGATTGGCTTAATTTAACAAATAAGGATATTCTTGTTCTTGATGGATGGGATTTAATGTATGGTTGGCATGCATATTTAATTTTTAATAAGAAAGTGGACCGGGCTTTCAAATCACATATTTTGAGGAGTGCCTTACTTCAAGTTTGGAAAAAGTATTATTATAGGTTAAACTATAAAATACCTATCTGGGGGATTCCTAGACATGCAATTGAGGGGATTTCTAAGGGGATGAATTTTGATAAAATTTCGTATAAAGAATTATTAACTTGGTCAGGTTCGGATTGGCATTTAAAGTCTCTAGATGTATTAAGGCAAGAAAATATTCTACAGTCATGGTTTCAATATTTACAAATAGTGGACAGGTGGACTGTAGATAAAAAAGAAGGAATAACACTAGAAGATGGAAATCTGGTTATTCAGATTAAAGATCAGAGTCAGGCCCATATAAAAAGAATTTACAATGCTTTAATAGAATTAGACTCTGAAACAGAATTGGTTAAAGACTGTATGATTAAATGGGCTCAGAATATCCAGGATCTGATCCCATTGGACTTATGGGAGATAATTTGGAGTAGAAATGTTAGATTTACACAAGCTCAAAATTTAAGGGAAAATTTTTATAAAATGTTTTACAGATGGCATTTAGATCCTAAGAAATTATCTTGTATGCATCCAAATTTACAACCCAAATGTTGGATATGTGGTTATATGGATGCGACATATTTTCATGTTTGGTGGAATTGTAAAAAGGTAAAGGCTTTCTGGATTATGATTTGGTGGAACATTCAAAAGATTTTTAAAAGGAAGATAAAGTTCACCCCTCAATTATTCCTATTGGGTATCTTTGTGGATTTAAATGACAAAGAAACTACTTTAATGTTGAATTTATTAACTGCAGCAAGGTTATTAGTAGGCTCGTATTGGAAGAAGGACTCGTTGCCTACTTTAGAAGAATGGATATTTAAAGTTTCTAACTTTGCAGAAATGGCAAAAATTTCTGCTTATTTGAAGGATCATACACAAGAAAGATATATTATTGTATGGAGAAGATGGATAGATTATATTCAGAAAAAATATGGGACTATAAAGTTTCATTTATTTTATGAGTAAATTTTATAGTAACTGTTGTAGAGATTTGTTTATATGACTTAATTTAAGGGGAGTTAAAGGTTAAGTATGATGTTTTTTTTCTCTTTTTTTTCTTTTTTTCTTTTTTTTCTTTTTTATATTATTGTTAACTTTCTTAATAATAACCCTGTATTCTGCTCTGGGAAGTGAGGGGGGGAAGGGTTGAGGGTGGGTGGGTAGGTGAGTGGGTGGGCAATGATAATATAGTCATGGTAAACACTTGGGCATTTCCCCTATGCTGCGTTCATGTGTGTGAAAGGGATGAGAGGGGAGGAAGGAGTAGGGAGGAAGTAGGATGGTTAGAGGAGAAGGGGAGGGGAAGAGAGTAGGAGGGGAGGAGAGAAAGAGGAGGGAAGTGGGGAAGGATTAGAGAGGGTGGACGCAGCCTGGGGGGAATGGGCAGGCGGTACCAATGGTTAGGAATTTAATTGTATTTTGTGTGAATAAATGGAAAATAAAAACTTTTTTAAAAGCAAAAAACATCAACATCAGTGCCAGAACTCAGGAGGGTTTAGTAATAGTAGTAAAGTTGGAAGGGACCTTGGAGGTCATCTAGTCCAACCCCCTGCTCAGGCAGGAAACCCTACACCATTTCGGACAAATGTCTGCCCAGTCTCTTCTTAAAAATTTCCAGTGTTGGAGCATTTACTGCTTCTGGAGGCAGGCTGTTCCACTGATTAATTGTTCTCACTGTCAGGAAGTACAGCTGTGCAGGTAAAGAAAACTTCAGGATAACAGAAAGAGGCTGGACTGCTACACTGCTGTAAGAAAGGATCCCCGATTTGCCACTGAAACATTCAAAGAATGTGCTACTATTATAGGCATGAAGAACATGCATTCGGATCATCCCTTAATTGGTTGTCTTAAAAAGTGAGAATAAAAAAATTCTGCAGGTCAGAGTATATAAAATCTATGAAATATGTTCGGATTGGTAGGTCAGCCTGCGGAGTATGATTCCATTAAAACTGACTTGAATATATTGGCAGTTGTTAATAGAGCTGTTTTTTTTCTTGCTTCTTCTGTTATGCTGTAATTTCTGAAGACTGACTGACCCTTGAGGATGGAATAACTTGGGCTGGAGATGAGAGTTCGTAGAAATTATGGGCCACTACACTGGATGTGCACAAGCAGCTTCCAATTATGTGGGAAAAAATGTGATCCAACACATCAGAAACATTACCAATTGATTAGACAACAATGTTTCCAAATCTCTTGGATTTCAAGAAAGAGATGTAAAATATATGCATCAGCTCAGTCCCTCAAGTTATATAAATAGATAAGCTTAAGGTAAGTCAATTTCTAGTTGTCCACAGAGACACCTACTTTAATCCAATTGCATTTTTATCAAAAGATATATATCTTTTTAAATATATATGTAACAGAGTATAAAAAATGTGGTCATGCAAGTATTTCATTTATTTACACATGTTAATATTATTTTAGAAATAGAAATAAAATAGTTCCAGTGGGTTTTCAGGAATAAGTCACCTCTTACATTTTTTTGTATATATTTGACCAAATGTTATTTATGTGCCAATAAAAATGCACTCTGTGCATGCAATCGGTCCATGTCATAAACCAGCACATGGTACAATATACATGGCTCCTCCCCCAACAGGGGCCTAGGTTGGTAAACGGGCATTAGCCTCCACCAATCATGTGAAGTGGTTCTTCAAAGCAACCGCAGAAAATTTGCATTTGCTGCTTTAATTTTTTTTTCTTTTAAACCCAGCATGCAACATGAGAGCTTAATTTTAATTGTTTTATTGGGAACAATTGTCTGCTGAAATCAAAGAACTATAAATATAAGCATCACACAATAATAATAAAAAAAAACCTGGGCTTTGCATTCACATTTCACGTAATTACCATTTTGTTCTGTTCCAATCCCCATTTTCTTATCTATCCGTCTCCTGCTAGCATGCTCATCTTCTCCTTAAATTTGTTGTTAGGTTTCAAGAGAACAAAGCTGTTTTGATCTATTTATGGAAATTAATCTGTCACCAACTTCATTCAGATAGGATCAGTTTTTGATATTTCACAGCTGGTCTTTTAGAAATATTCACAGTAAACACGCAGTTAATAATCTTTCCCACTTTATAGCACCCCAGAAGAAAAAGGATGAGAACTATAATACCAATTTCCACAGCTCACATAATTTCTGTAAATAGAACTAAAGCACTGTATAACAGCAGTAAACCTAATTGCTTTTGCTAAATAACACAGTTAAGTGAAATATATCAGTTGTATCAGATCAACTTAAATTAGTTCCTGAAAGTTTAGAGAGCCATCTCAAAAACCAAGCAGAACATTTCAATTATGAAATCCCATTTATACCTTATTCAGTGAAATATTTTAAAATTGAGTCAGAAACATTTTCCATTAGCAGATTTATGATAATTTACAGGATGACATATTGAGAACTGTTTCTAGCATAATACACCCCAAACGTTTTGAACTGCAACCATTAGACTTTCAAGTCAGAATATACAAACATCTTGCCAGTTGTGAACATTGAAGTTTCAAAACATCTGGAGGGGGGCCAAATAGGAGAATGGGGCTACTAATATGAAGATACCAAGGACAGAATCTATTGCCAGAAAAAAGAGGTCTCAAGTTGTCTGCTTCTCACTGGTTGTATTGCTCTATAAAACAATGTGAATGCAATTTGAATGCATTTCTTGTTATGTACATAAACTTTTCTGCAGTACATAGCTTCTACAGTATAGCAGAAACAAACAAAGCAAGTTAGCAAGCAAGCTAGCAAAGATGTTCAAGAACTGAAGCCCCAGAGGACCACCAGAAAAAGAATTGAAATTTATTACTTTCAGAATACTGATAATGGATTCTTCTATAACTTCAGGCAAATCATTTCTATCAATCAAGTAATGTAATAAAATAGAGAAAATGATCTTGAAAAGATTTTGAATGATTCTTGTGTGGAATCATACAATCTTGTAACAACAAACCAGATATGCACAAGAGTAAACAGAAAATGCAATTATAATCAACTAACAGCATCTCTCAAATCACTGACAGTCCACAGCAGGAGTGGGCAACTATGGCCCTATTATATTTATCAAGATATAAAATATAAAGAAAAATTAAAATAATGGGAAAATAAGGAAGGAAAAAGAGAAAAGGAAAAAGTGTAGGAGAAAAAGGGAAAAAGAAAGAAAAACTTTGACTTCCGACTCTTTTAGAATAAGATAGTAACATACAACTTCAACTTTTTAACTTTTACATAGCAATATATACTACCCATTTCTATAACAACAAACTACCTAATCAGCAAAAGTCAAAGCTTCATTTTTTCCCCACCACAAACAGAAAGTCCAGAAATGATTTCCAAAGTTAGCTGTATTATTTTCTTTAATTAAAGCAATTAATTTAGCCATCTCTGCTAACTCCATCAGCTTTTGCAGCCATTCATGCACTGTGGAAGTTAAAATATTTTTGGATTTGACAGTCTTTAGACTGCTGCTATTCATTACAATCATCTGATCAAATGCCCTATAGAAATTTGAATATACAGATCAAATAACATATAAAAATAGTTTGAATAGTTTCAAAATTTCAAGCACTGTTGCAAAATAGCTTGAGCTTTTGGCTATCCAAGGAGAAAAAAAAAAAACTTTGAACAAGGATAAATCCTGTAGCTTTATGCCAAAATTAGCATTTACTGTCAAAATGTGAACTAGAAAAAATGAGTATTTTGAAATGAAATGAAACTTTTTTTAACCAGGATTGAATGACAAGGTTTTAAAAATCTGTTTATAAATGGAGAGATTTTCTTTTGTTTTACTTGTCAAAGTGGTAAAGTTGGAATACAAAATGGATTTTTGATCAAGGTTAATCTCTCTCTTTCTCACATATTTCTAATAGGATAAAATGGGGTATTCTTTTCTTCTATTATAATTCATATACACACTTGTGAATTGTTGTTACTGAAGTGTTATGAAGATAGGAACATGAGTAAAAGAGAAAAGAATTAGATTGATTAAACAACTTTAGTCAGAAAATGTGTACCAAGAAAAACTCTGTTTTGTTAATGGTGTTATTGCCTTTACTAAAACAGTAAAGAAAAATGAACCACAACTAAGATCTAAATTAATAAAAAAGGCGAAAAGGGAAAATAAAACATATACATATGATCTAAAAAAATTAATTAAATCTCCATATTTCTCTTCAGAATGACATTTATAGAAAGTGAGACTTTTTCACTGCTTTATCATTGTTCTGCTAATGTTAATTTTTAAACCAGAAGAATCTTCCTGGTTTTTAAGCAACATTAACACTGTAAAAGATATAATTCATTTTGTGATCTATTGTAACAAACCTGGTAACAAGTAACAGAAATTTAATCTATTTCTAATGTTGCATTAATTTATATGCCTTAAGAAATACAGTATGAACAGGGACAGAATTCTTTGCAAAACATTGTTATTATGTACGTATGTACATATGTACGTATGCAGGGATTTTTTTCATGCTACAAAATGTTTTAATGAAATTTCATCATCCAGATCCCCAAATAAATTCCCAGAAAATTTTTAAAACTTTCAGAGTATCTTGCCATAGTTAATAAAGATATACAATATTAACATGATTCCCTTGCTTTTTTAGATCCAGCTACACCATTTTTCAAGATTTGTTACTTATTCCTAAAGAATAATCAAATTTGACTCTGAGTTGGCCCATTTTACAAAATGTATTAATACCAAAATTTCCAGTAATAAGTAAGTCTCCAGTTCGATAAAATCATTTTCCTTCCTATTCCTTGCAATGAGAAAAATATACTCCTATTTAAAAAGGTGAAAAGAAATGTCAGAAGTCAAGATTTATTTCCACTTTACCAAACTTTGGAAATAAATATTTGGGATAGCAGATATAAATTGTTTAAGGTCAGATGAAATGTCATCACCTTAATAAAAACAAAGGAGAAAATGAAATTTATACCTCAAGAAGATATGGAAAGATTCAGTTCTATTCAAATCTTTATTATAATCTTTTACCATCTTGAGAAAGTTTCAAGTAAATAATGAAAAATAATAATAATAATGGCATTTAAATTATATGGATGTTGGGTCCATAAACAGAATAGCAGAATAATAACTTACTTCTAAAGGAAGATTTTTGTTGTTCATAGTCTAGCATGTTAAAGAGAAAAAGGATGCTAAGAAATAATACAGATATATGGATTTAATTTCTTTAATAAATCAAATATTTAATAAATCAGATATTATATTAAAGGAGAGAAAAATGAAAGAAACAAAATCATGATACTGCAATGTTGTTTATCTTTTCTTAACTAAATGGGCATGTGCTGTGAAGACTAGTAATGCAAATATAGCAACCTTTAGGTTTTGGGGAGATCTTTATCTAATAGGAGATGTTAAATATAAGAATATATCTGGTGGTTGCTGAAATAGCTTTAGTAAGGTCTCCAATAAAGAGCTCCTAAGATCTCTATAGAAATAGCAATAAAAAAGAGGTAGGTCAAAGATTCAGTGATCTCAGCCACATCAGCAAAATCTGCCTGGGTGGGTGGGGGAACCTTCTTGTATCTGCCTTCAAGTACCGTGAAGGAAAAATACAGATATTCTTTGATTTTGTTTAGTGACCGTTCAAAGTGTATAGTGGGGTGCCCCAGGGCTCTGTTCTGGGCCCATGCTCTTCAACATCTTCATCAACAATCTGGACGAGGGGATAGATGGGGAGCTCATCAAATTTGCAGACAACACCAAGCTGGCAGGAATAGCCAACACTCAGAAGACAGGCTTAGGATTCAGGAGGATCTGGACAGACTTGAACATTGGGCGCTATCTAACAAAATGAAATTCAATAGTGAAAAAAAAAGGTTCTACATTTAGGCAAGAAAAACCAAGTGTACAGGTATAGTATAGGTGGCAACTTGCTCAATAGTAGTAACTGTGAGACAATCACTTAAATATGAGCCAGCAGTGTGCTGCAGCTGCTAAAAAAGCCAACACAGTGCTAGGCTGCATTAACAGAGGGATAGAATCAAGATCACGTGAAGTATTAATACCACTTTACAATGCCTTGGTAAGGCCACACTTGGAATACTGCATCCAGTTTTGGTCACCACGATGTAAAAAAGATGTTGAGACTGTAGAAAGAGTACAGAGAAGAGCAACAAAGATGATTAGGGGACCGGAGGCTAAAACATATAAGGAACGGTTGCTGGAATTGGGTATGTCTAGTTTAACGAAGAGAAGGACGAGGGGGGACATGATAGCAGTGTTCCAATATCTCAGGAGATGCCACAAAGAAGAAGGAGTCAAGCTATTTTCCAAAGTGCCTGAAGGCAGGACAAGAAGCAACGGGTGGAAACTAACCAAAGAGAGAAACAACCTAGAACTAAGGAGAAACTTCCTGACAGTTAGAACAATTAACTAGTGGAACAACTTGCCTCCAGAAGTGGTGACTGCTCCAACACTGGAAGTTTTTAAGAAGAAACTGGACAGCCATTTGTCCAAAATGGTATAGGGTTTCCTGCTTGAGCAGGGGGTTGGACTAGATGACCTCCAAGGTCCCTTCCAACATTATTATTATTATTATTATTATTATTATTATTATTATTATTATTACTACTACTACTACTACTACTATAGTTACAACGGCACCGAAAAAAGGGACTTAACTGTTGCAGCATCTCGATGGTCATGTGATCAAAATCCAGATGCTTGGCAACTGGCATGTTTTTATGCTGGGGTAATGTCATTAGCTTTTGCGACCTTCTCACAAGCAAAATCAAGTGGGATTGATTTTAACAACTATGTTACTAGTGTCATGTGTCTAACTAATGAAACACTTTAAAGAACTTTCAGGCATTGTTTAACCTAAAAAGCCTTTATTAGTGTAATGGAGTGTCAGCACGGCTTGGAGGGAAGCCAAGATCTGAATTTCCCTTCCTTTGCACATAACCTTCCAGGCATTTCCCCTCCCCTATTTTGGGGTCATGATTCACATCTTCCAATTAACCTGGAGGGCAAAGATTCACTTCCGTTCCTTTCCGCACGCTCTTCCCTCCTCCTTTCAGTCTCATCTGAATTAACTCTAAAAATACCAGACAGTTCTGCATATTTTGTCAAAGCAAGAATATTCAATATTAGCAGCGTCGACAACTAGCTTAACAACTGCAGTGATTCTTTTAATGACCTTAGCAAGAGATGTCATAAAATGGGCAATGCTCACTTAACAACAGTCTAGCATTTTGGGTTCAACTGTGTTCATAAGTAGAGGTCTACCTGTATTCTACCTGAAGCAATCAGAAAGCCCTTCTATACATGATTTTTTTTAGCAGATCTAAATCTCTTGCTGGCTCAGAAAAGTTAATTTGATTTCCTAATTCTGTTCTTGGGGCTAATTTGGCTATCCTCTATCTTACTATATCATGGATCTTTTTTTGAGCCTCAGCATGGCCTGATCTTCCTCAATATCAATAGACCTGTGAGGGATATGCCATAATAGTGCATTTTACTTTCAATTTTTTAAGTATTCTCTCTGGTAAATCCCATCATCTATTTTCTTGGTTTCCACTTTAGTCTTTTTCCTTTGCCCAGTATCTTTCTTAATCAGTGTATTTTGCTGAATCAAAAAGTTTTTCTGTATGTTCATAAATGTTGCTGTAGATATAAAAAGTAAATCAGGTGAAGTGTCTTTGTATGGGGGTTCTGCCTTTCCATGTTTGTTGAAAATCTTTTTCTTTCTCTCCACTTCTCTTATCATTTCCTTTCTCTCCAATGTTCCTGACATGTCTACAGTCCATTTTATCCAATCTGTTTTCTTGTCCTCAGATTTATTTTGCAGTCTTAAGGGTTAAATTGTTTTTTCCAATTCTTGTAAAAAGATTTTCCACTAGGGTTAAATCATGTTTCCTTGCTTTGTTAAGTTCCATCTTTAAGTCTCTATTCTCAATTCTATATCCATTTATCTGTTTTATCTGCTCCTTCTCTGTTGTTTTCTGGGAATTTTTTTTGTTGTAGAGTTAACTTGGAAATAGATAGATTTATATTTTCAAAGTTATTTTTGATATCTTTGTGTTTTAAAGTCATTGTTGTTTGAATTAGTTGCAGTATACTATATATCTCCTCCTGTGAAGTATTTGTTTTCTTGATATGTTCTTTCTACATGTCTCTGATCCATGATGGCCAAGAATTTGAGTTTTCTTCTTCCCTTCTTTTCTTTGCAAATAGTTTTAGAGTCCCAATTAAATAGATATTTGTAATCCAAATAGTTCGAAAAATATTTTTTTTCTGAAATTTATAATTCTCTCTTTGTTGGCAGCCCAGATTATTGTCTTTTTTTGTCACAGCTGTTCTTTGTTGTTAAAATTTTGAAGGTCACAAACACAGATTAGCTTTTCCCAGGTTGCCAAGTCTTATATTAAAGTTATAGCTATCATAGTCTTCATCCACCACTAGGTGTCAGAAACTATTTGTCTTTCAATTTCCAAAATAAACAATTATCTTTAAAATGAGAATCTTAACCATTCAAACAATTTTAGATTTATCCAGATTTAAATTTTAAATTTCAGGTTTTATATTTATTTTACTTCCATATATTTTGATCCTCCATAAAAAGATTAATTCACCACTTCTGTTAGTATAAGGGTGGGCCGGAAATCCCCTTTCGAGGATATTCTGTTTCTTGGGGATTTTTCCAGGAAATTAAATGTAGAATAGAAAAGAGAAAATCGAATTCCTCACCCAGTTTCAAGTACACTGTTCACAGTTGTGCTGGTTAGTGCTTTTGAACTTTGGTTGCTAGTAGCTTGGGCTGGTCGATGCAATATAGCCAGCCTTTCTCCTGTCGGGTTAGAAGGCTTTCCCCAAGTCAAACAGAATGGCCGCCACCATTCCAGAATCACTGTAGCACTCTTCTTTCTTCGTCGCCTCTCCAGGGCGACTTAGATCCATTTAGGGTCCCCAGACAGGGCAAAATTAGCCAGGAGGGTGCAGAGAATCGGCAAGCCCATGACCGGTCGCTACTGTGCAAAACCGGAAGTCCTCAAACTGAACATTCTAGTATCCTCAGTCTGAAATCGAAGAGTAGCTATGTAGCTGAAGTTACAATGGCACTGAAAAATGTGATTTATGACAATTTTTCACACTTAGGACCACTGCAGCATCCCCAGGGTCATGTGATAAAAATTCAGGTGCTTGGCAACTGATTCATACTTATGACAGTTGCAAGGTCCCAGGGTCATGTGATCACCTTTTGCAACTTTCTGACAAGAAAAGTCAATGGGGAAGCTAGATTCACTTAACAGTAACTGTGTTACTAACTCAACAACTGCAGTGATTCACTTAACAAGTGTGGCAAGAAAGGTTGTAAAATGGGGCAAGCCAAGGACTAGCTGTATATTCCTTTATTCTAGTGGCTGGACATCTGCATAGCTATTCAGCTGAAGATGGAAGGAAAAACTGTGTAGGGAGTATGGATGTGTTACTCTATATTTTCAACATCTGTACATAAACCCATTGCTTTAATCCCTGACTTTAATCTGTTGAGCTGAAAGATCTGAAAGGACTTCTACATATGCTTGTAGAGAGGCTTCTAAATAGATGAAACTGACATGGTTTTGGTCTCCCTTTTACTGAAACAAGTTTCTTGTGTGGCTCTTACACACATATTAAGATGTTTCAGACAAGCTGGGATCCACTTTTAGGACAGGTTTGAATGAATACAACCATAACTTCTTCCTTTTCTTGTTTTTTATTAATCTTGAAATAGTTGAAGAAAAACTTTGATCAGAGATAAAAAGCTAAGCCTATACCTTGCAACAAGGCAATAAAGAGGAGCAATATACATTTCAAAGAAATAGCTGAGTAAGAAAAACATTGCTCTCAGTCTGTTATGAAAAAGATCCTTCTCCCCCCCCCCTTCTTTCAACTTATTGATTAAATTGCATCTCTTTTGATCTCAAATAGTTTTGTCATGTTTGTGCTTTTCCTGAAAAACTCAAAACAGGCAATAACAACAGAGAAAATAGCTATATTGGAGCTTGGATGAAAATTTTGTGCATTAGTACTACAGCCCTCCAGCCGAATTAGAAGATTCCTTCCTGGAAGGAACAATTGGTCAAACAGCATCTTGCTGACAGACTCAGCAGAGACCCACTGCATTACAGTAAAAGTTCTGCTGACATGCGGATTGCCTATAACCAAAATTTAGTTAAGGATTTATAGATTAATTGGGGCACGGTCAGCTTTTAGCCATTGCTTTATACTTTTATAGCCCTAAAGATGGTTTAAAAAAAAACAGTGCATCTTATTTGTTTCAATTTTTTTTCAGAGCCATACATTTCTCATCATATTATCTTCATAACAACCCATCAGCTTATTAGGGTAAGTCTTATAGCTAAAGGCCTTAAGAGAGTCAAATGCAGGAGCCCAGGACTGTAAGTACAAATACTGTAACATCAAACTGCTGGATACCAACTGGATAACATTACTGGAGAATTGTTTCAAGGAGGAAGAATTATTGTGAAATTCCATACTGAAAATCCAACATTGAAGTAAATAAAGAAAAGTCCTGGTTTCTCAAGTTTTAAGTCCTAATTGTGCTAATTAAATAGTCAGAATTTATAGGCAAAGCCCATGGAAGTTTGAATTAAAACTGAAAAGATTTCATCATGCACAAGACTAAATTTTGATAGGAATTTAGAAGATCAAAACCATATAGTACAGTTTTGCTTCCTTGAATGGGAACTCGGGCATGGAGAAGATTCAGAATAAACGTCCTTCCATTTTTACCTTAGTTTATGCACAGTGATTTTTTATTTTCATTTAAATCATTACTTTTTTTTAAATCTTGTAATTTGGAAGGAAAAAAGCTTTTCGTCCAACATTTTATTTTTCAAGAAAGCAGAGAAGAAGTAAAAGCTTATTTTGTAATGACTAAAGAATAGAAATGGGAGAAAAAAATGCAGGATTAATGGAATGGCTGACTGTAGATAACAAAGAAATACACAAAGACTTTAATTGGTAAGAATAATTTCTTCTAATAATTAAACAAAATGAATGTCTTCCCAAGGAAAAATTCATTGCTCTAATTTGTGCTTATACAGTGACAAATAAGAATATTTCTGGCTTGAGCACAATATACAAGAAATTGTTCATGTTCAACAATGAACTTTCTTTAAGATTTGTACCACCATAAATTCTTCTAGGAAGGGGAGGTACTGAGAAACAATATGTGGTAATATGATTAATACTTCATCCTTATATGTACAATGTTTAGGAGAAATAAGAATTCCAGAGAAGGAAAAATGAAATACAGATTATTGCAAATCTGAATATTTAGATCATAGCAATCCAATGTAACAATATCAAATTATTTATATTAGAAAGCATTCTGAAAGGTAATGCGGACATAATTGGCTACTATATAACCATAGTAGATGTCAAATAGCTGATGTTACAATCTAGGTTTATAGATTTATAGTTTAGCTGTGTACTAAATCCCATTCAAATGATTTAGCAAGCAGGAAATGCTTTAACAAATAATAAATCGATGGCACCAACATTATTTGCAATTAAGTTAAATCTGTTCTTATTTTGTATGAGGGGGGACTTTCATGAATTGTCTTTCCCCTGAAGGAATACACATCCCTAAAATCTACTTAACTGGATTTCTCAACCTCTGGAACAAATTTTGAGAGCCTAAAGATAAGGGATCATTTGCTTCTGACTGACAGGAATAGTATCCTCAGTCAAAGATCTTCCCTGGTGATTATGCATTGATTTTGACTGATTTACTTAAACTATGACTGTCATCCCTGTTAAGAATGATTTACACTAATATACAATATATTCCATTAAACTTCATAGAGTTTATACCCAGGAAAGTATAAATACGTTTGCAAGGTAACTCTGAATCAAAATTAGAATTTAGATTACAATAAGGTTGTCAAATGTATCTTCTCTTCTTCACTTTCTAAAATGGATTAAGAAATATAATTTACATCAAAAACACATTGATGTTTCCCCATTTTCAAACACTCATATGTGAAAGAGGCAAGTTAGATAATTCTGAATACTCAAGTAAATTAAATGATTCCCTGGGCAACCAGTAAAACATTCAGAGACATAAAGCTTAATTTGAATTTTAACTACAGGGTCTATTTGAAATCTCAGGAACTATTTATTATTTGTTCAGCTAGTTAACTAAGTCTACTCTTAATTTGAAAAATAAGATTAATCCAGCAATGAATTTGTTTTTTTCTTCAGCAATACAAGTGCTCATAGGCAATTGTGAGACTAGGCCTAAGGCACCATACCTAAAGGTGAAGGAAGTACATGAACAGAGTGGACAAAAGCCAGGAAAAATCCCTTCAGGGAAAGTAGTTAAGAAGGAACCAAGTCAATAAGGAAAAAAAGAAAAAAAATGTCACCTTAATCAGACAAAAGAAGTTGGGCCTGAAAACATGGAAAGCTCCCCCCTCCCCGCCCCAGTCAACCAGAACAAAGCAAGGACTTGGGGATATAAGATAAGATAAGATAAGCTTTATTGTCATTTTTTTACTGTGGGCACAACAGCACATATCAAAAATGAAATTTAGTTGCCCACTCTCAAAGTGAAATACATACATGATGCACACCTAAACATACCATGAACAACATATAGAGCCACATCCCTACATATACGTAGCAAATAAATATTAAATACTGTCCATCTAGGGCCTGGCAGCCGTTGAGGATGTTAGGTAAGTGTGGATAAGAGAGAGTGACCGTGTGAAAGAGAATATAGATATACTTTGTAATCAGTAAAGTTTGCTGTTCTTTTAAATTCACTGGGTCTCCGTATATTCTAAAGAACCGTTTGTGCCTCTGGATTCAGTTGAAAGTGGTTTGAGTATGGCGGTTTTCCAGGCTATGAGTGTGTGAGCGAATGACCATAAGTTGAATCTGAGAGCACACATGTGTAACACAATCACCGTCTGATCATTTAAATTCAACGATCACATGCCATAAAAATTAAGGAACTACTATTTTGTTATTTCTTGTTAAAAAAGAAAAAAAGTAAAAGTGCTTTTGAATGGGATGGATATTTATATTTTGATGGGATAGGCTGGAAGCCATTTATGGCTTAACATTTTACCTTTTATAAAATGTTAAAGAAAATCAACAGAAATCAACAGCTGACAAGCTGCTACTTTTGAACCAGTTAAGGGTGGAGTTACAGTATATGTGTCTTCATTTCCAGTAACAATGCAAAAGAGAGGAAGAACCCAAGTGTTTCCCCCCAAACACTTATACACTAAAGGGTGTGTGTGTTGAACCTATATCACTTTAAAATGTCCTGTTTCAAATTTGCAATGCCACCCCTCCAGCCCAGCTGTCGCCAGCTCAGTTGCTCTGAGTGAAAAAAAGGCCTTTTTGAGAATTTTGGAAGCGTTTCAAGCTGCCCATCTTGTCAAACTGCAATACCCCATTATCTTGAAAGGCATACTGTAAAAGTGACAAAGTATTTTACAAAAGAGGTAAAAATAAAAGAATCAAAAGAAAACATCCCAGTTATAGAATAATGAATTTAACAGCGAAGCAGTATAGATCTATCTTTTTTCCCTGGCACTGAAAAACTAATCATATTATTGGCAGGACGAAATGCTGGGCCAAAATTTGTCTCAGAATGTCCTTAAAATTTCTTTCTCTAAGAAAGAGGGGTTTCCCCTCTCCCTTTCATTAGTGCTTTTGAGTATCACCTTTTGACTGTAGTTAGATAGTAGAAGTTCTGTTAATTGTGTGATTCTTTATTTCCTGATAAACATTTTATGAATCTATTATTTCCTGCCTATCCTTGCATGCTGACCTGGAAACTCCACAGGAAAAGATTCTCTCTTTTCCCCCCCCACGTGTGCAAGCACAGGTGCGTGCGTGCACGCATGCACACACACACGCACACTCTCTCTCATACACACACACACACACAAAAAAAAAACTTAGACTGAACTGAAGTATAGGAAGAAACTAGGGAGGACTATTAGGAAAATGTTAGCACAGACCCAGTCTATGGTCTATCCCAGTGATGGCGAACCTTTTAGAGACTGAGTGCCCCAAAACTGGCCCCACCTCTGCTCCATCCCCTGCCCCACCCCTGCCCTGCCCCCATCCCACCTGCCTGCAGGGCCACTCACTGCCTCCAGGACCCACTGCAGATTGCCCAGGCAGCCCAGCAGCGCCATGGCGGCCATGCCCTCTGCCCGCGCCCCGCAGCATCAACTGTGCAGGGTGGGGTGTGAGAACAGAGTCTTGTCTACGCTGCCTGGCTGCCATGTCCTAGGCCAGGGGTCCTCATCCTTGGCAATTTTAAGACATGTGGACTTCAACTCCCAGAATTCCTCAGCCACTTTTGCTGGCTGAGGAATTCTGGGAGTTGAACTCCACAAGTCTTAAAATTGCCAAGGTTGAGGACCCCTGGCCAAGGCTGTACTGCGTGTGGGTCACGCTCAGGGGCAACTCTCCTCCAGGGGGGCTGCTGGTGAGGGGGTCGTGGGGGGAAGGTGAGGCTGGGGCAACGGCACGTGTGCCCACAGAGAGGGCTCCGAGTGCCACCTCTGGCACGCGTGCCATAGATTTGCCACCACTGGTCTATCCCATCACCAAAGTGAAAGCTAAAGGTCCTGATGCCATTGAGAACATTTTGTAAAAGTTTTTGTTATATAAAAAAAGCAATTTCTCTTCCATACACTTGCTTCAATAAGTATTTCTAAGGAGGTTGTTTTTTTTTTTTTCAAAAAATCTGCTAGCATCTCATGAAACCAATTGATTTTTTTTTAATCATATCTTTCCTTCTCAAAGATACTCATCCATTCACTTGTGGACAGATGCCTGGCTTTTATGCTAGGAAAGAGTTCAAATATCCGGAAAGGTGAAGGTAATTGGCTGCCACTCCCTGTGGTCTGACCTTATCTGGTGTCTATTGTCTAGATTATTAGTTAAGAACTCCTGACACACAGCCATTGTGCTGGAAGGTTTTATCTCTTTTATCTTGAACAGACCCAACTGAATGACATTCAAAAGCCCTGGTCAGCTGCATCAAGGCAAAAAGGATGTAAAGGATGACTTGAGAGCTCGTCTATTGTTTTGGTAGCAAAGCTCTAAAAATACTGCTAAGGCAAGAAAAGAGTTCAGCCTTTTGCTAGTTACATCCAGCTATTAAAGGTAACTGTCTTTTCTGCTTTTTTGTCCTTTTTGTAGTCAACATGGACGAATTTTTTCTTTGTCTGTTTCAAAAAGGACACTATGCTTTTATTGACCCCCATATAATTAAAACGCACAATAACTGCACTTAAAAAATACTGAAGATGTATCACCATCTGATTTCAAAATGGGCCAGAAGGAATTATTAAAGCAATGCAGTTGTTTATTTACAACACCTTCCTTCTCTATGCTGCTGATAATCTATGATCCCTTTGGAAAGCAGCCTTTGGAAATAGGTATTGTTTCTGAGAAGGCTACGGAGGGGGAGGGGACTATGATGAACTTGGTTAACCCTGGAATCAAAGACTTCCTAGACCAGTGGTTCTCAACCTGTGGGTCGGGACCCCATTTGGGGTCGAACAACCATTTCACAGGGGTCGCCAAACAACACAGTCCGCCATTTTTTCCCCTTTTCCTTAGCTGTGCTACTCCCTTTTATTCTATTGGCTTTTGAAAGCCAATAGAATAGACTCTCTTGAATAGAGTCTAATTCTATTGGCTTTCAAAAGCCAATAGGAATTGTCCAGGCTGTCTCTGCCCTGCTGAGCCCGCCAAAAGTCCCATTCTGCAGATGGTGCTGCACCAGTTGAGTAGTCCTCGACTTACGTCCAGTTGAGTAGTCCTCGACTTACGACTGGTTGGGAGTCGCGGCATTAAGAAGGTTGAGAACCACTGTCCTAGACAGAGATCTGTAAGTTAGTAAGGGCTGCAATGGATATTTGTTTACCTAAAGAAAAGTGTTTAACACCAGAAATTTCAGCTTCAGCATTTAACAGAGCTTGCTTAGGATTATTGTAGGTTAAAACAGAAAGTTAATTCCTCACATCTTGAAGGTCTTTCAAAATCCCCCCTCCCAAATGCTGCAATCTGCTGAAGAGATATAAATAAATCAAAGCAATTTAACTAAAAAAAACCATGTGGTTTTTGAAAAGGCAATTTAATAATGCCTATAATAAGGTATTTAGATATACAATGCTTGAAGAGATGGCAGGACCTGAGCAATCATATCGTAAGCTTAGAAACTAAGCAGGGTCAGGTATGGTTTGTACTGGGATGAGAGATCACTGGGGTTATGTCGGGATCATAGGCTACACTAGAGCTTGAAAACCACTCCAGAACAAGGCAATGACAAATCATTTCAAGAGGGTTACTAAGAAAACCGCATAGGCATGTTCACCAAGTCATCATCGGTTAACTTGTTTCTAGAGAGCCTATCAATTTAAACTTTCAGAAATTTGAAGTAAATATGGGTGCTTTTTATTATGCTTGAGATCACATTATATGTAATAGTTATTTGCACTAGGATGAATAACAGTTATATAATTCTAAATTTAGTGGGCTTAAGGATACTACTTTTGTTTTCAATACTGACATGAAGGATCAGCTCTGGGATAGATTGCCATATATCTTGGAAGTGGATTCACTTCAATGCAAATCTGAAGATCAGTTCATTCGTATAGAAACAAGTATATAGATCTGTGTTTTCTATAAAGTGTATAGAGAATTGTTCTGCTCTTATCTGTAGTGATATTCAAAATTTAAGAATGCCATCCCAGTAAAACTCAGTAATTTGTTTCTTAATCTGTATATAACTGTTTATTTCAGGGCTGGGTTGAACAACTTGCATTATTTTTCTAGAGTTTCCTGCCATTGATATTTACATTATATCTGACTCAGCATGGATCATTCAGTCATTCACAGATTTGAAATAGAAGCCTGATTGTAGCATAATCAAAGGTTTTAAGGCCCTCCTTGAGGCATTTCCAAATAACCAGATAATATGCAGTACTTTATTGTTCTTTTTTTGCCCACAATTTTATTTATTGCGTGTCTAGTCTTTCTTCATCTAAAACCTTTCTTCATGCAATTACCAATAATCCTTTTTTCCCCTCTACCAGGAACGCAATTAGATAGAATCATATATTAAACTTGTCTGAAATATTTGTAGCAGAACTCAAGTTTGAACTGAACTTGAAAGATTAGCAGGTCATTCTTCACTGATACACTTAAGAAACTGTAAGAAGACAGTTACTCTCTTAATTCTTTTTGCAATGAAACAAGAATCTACATGTTAATTAATACATTTCTATGTACACTGATCAGTGATTATGTTAGTAACATACTTATTAAAAATGGAGCAGAGGAGAAGAAAAAAATATGGCTGACCTATTTAATCAACAGTACTGGATAGGATTTAGAGTATACCACATAGGAGACTCTATACTTACAGTCAGACTGCAACTTCCTGCAACTGCATTGTAACTGTAATTCATATGTGCACGAGTGTACACATACACTAAAACCTGTGATCAGTTTAAAAACTGTAAGTCCTATGAAAACATTTGTTTTCATGTAGGACAATGCCTCTAATTATAACAGAATTAATTTTAAGGCATACTGAGCTTCAATTTTTCCTAAAAATGGGCATCTCTGTAGCAATTTTGATAGGCAGAGAAAGTGTCCGTCCCTTCCACTGCCACGGCTTTACAAACAGACATGATGGAATTCAAATGGTCTGCAGAAATCTAGAACGCAACTGTTGTCTGGTAGGGAGGGAGTGGTTTCTTCAGGGTGTGTGCCTGGCTAACTCTTGGAAGGATTTTAACCAAGAGTTAATACCCCAAAGTTTTGCATGAAACTATCTTACTTTGATAACGTCTTCACAGGATTAAAGTCTCCCCACTGATTCAAAAAATCCTAGAGCAGCATGACAGAAACGTGCAAAGAGCATGAAGGATGAGGATATAAATAGTACATTGGTTATATATCTTCTTGTTAGCTAAAAACATTTTAGTCTGACTTTTGAAGTTAGTTCCTTATGGAATGGTGTGAAGTTGTAAATTGAACAATAATATAAACATCTAACATTTCTGAAGTAGACTTGTTAATTGCGTACAGTATTGCCCCTTTAGTTCAACTGAGTCACAAATAAAGTTTTTATTCTTACAAAGCTTCAAAATGTTATTGGTTACTGAAAGGCCATCTGTGCTACTAATTTGAAATTGGCCATTTATGAACCTGGATGTGACCCCCCAACATTTTTCAAGGAGGCAAAGCCAAAATGATCACTTTCCATTTTGGAAGGTATCTTAAGATCCCATGCAATTGCCCCAAAACAACAACAGCAACAACAACAAATTCACCTATTCTGGTGATTTCCTCCTCTATTGTAAATCTGCAATTAGACTATTTTTGTGCTATAACTTTACAAAAAAATCTTAATGTCTACTGATGAAGGAAAAAAAAAACACTTATGACCATCAGTGACTTAAGATGGGAATTCCAGGCTCTATTACTATCATAAGTTGAAGTAGCAAGGAATACAGAGATCTCTAATCAGTGGTGGGATTTAAATATGTGAACAACCGGTTCACTGTGTGGATGCCGCATCTGGAAGTCTATTCTGGGCCTGAGCAACAAAAAATTAGCTGCCAAAATAGTGTGAACCAGCTGAATCCCACAACTGTCTCTAACTCCACTCGTCTTCCAGATTACGGTGGCCCAGATATGACATCACTGTTTATCTTACTGTTAACTAATGTGAGGATTAACATTTCTTTCCTTGATTCCATTACGTCATATGTCACTTTCTGAATTGCTTTTTGTTTTCTAAAATTCCCATCTCTGTCTTTCTGAAGATCTCAGTCTTCATCCAAACTTGACTTTCTAGGTATTTGACCAATTCATTTCTCCTTCATCTGATTCAGTTCTGATTCTGTCTCTCTATATGACCCACTATCAGAAAGACGTTTTTTTGGTTTCCCAGTTTTGAATCCCGTATTCCAGCAGTCCCCAATCTTTCCAACTCAGCAGACTAGTGGAGGTGGTGACAGCGGGGGGGGGGAGCAGAGGGGATAATTTTGTATGCATGCAGGCTGCTTTCACAAATGCAGCTTTATGCATGTGCTTGACCACCACTTCTGCAGCCCAGTTCCAAATGGACTGTGGCAGAGCACTGGGCCATGGACCAGGGGTTGGGGACACTTACCCTATTCCTCCTCCTCTATTCATATCCATACATTTTGTTGCAGTATACAATGTAGCTAATATGTAGTAATCATTCAGGTCCTCAGCCAATAACACAAAATCATTTGCATAAAATATTTTTAGAGTTATATTCGGACTGAAAAGATCAAGGAGCAAGTCCACCATCAACCATGGAAGCTCATTGAGTAAATTTCCATTCTCTCTCTTTTAGCCCAACTAACTTCACAGTTGGCTGTAAAATTGTTTGTAAAATTGGAAGAGGCTTATCAAGGCTGCCTTGAATTTTTGGAGGAAAAATTAAATGTAAATCTAATACACAAATTTGCAAATAAATAATCTCTGTAATTTATTTTATTTTATTTTAGATTTGAATTTTCCCATCTGTTACACAACCTGTTTAAAATGTGGCAAGCAAAGACAAGTGGCACTACAGAAGGAAAAATAAAAGAACATTTTAATTTTCTCGCAAAGTGAACAAAGCCATGAATGTTGTTATAAGTACCAGCTAATTATCAGGATATAGAAACAATGGAAACTGTGGAATCAGTGACTATGGTCTTATTATAGCAAGAGTATTTCTCCAAACAGAATTCCATTGCTTAAAAAAAGGGAGAAAAAGGATTAAAAGCTCAAGGATCAAATAATTGGTATCAAGTATGTTGACCTAGAGTAGGGCAACTGAACACTTAAAAACTTTAATCATGTGAGCAGTGGACAGAGGGCGTAGGACAAAGTTTCTATGAAACAGATTAACTAGAAGAAATGGATAATTGCTATAGGTTTAGTTGAGAAAAAGCAAACTCACTGTACAATTATACCTTGAGGTTTAACTAGAGCTCAATGTGCAGTGCATATTAAAATCACAGCATTTCCTGAAACCAGCAGGAACATGGTATTTATGAATTTATTATAGAAAAAAGAGGTTATATTTTGAATGCATAAAAACATCAAACTACTACTACTTTCCATTTACATAACATACTGGAAAACGTTCCCTTTAAAAACCAATTTCTTTTAAATGACCATTGGAAGGATTAAGATGAAAGAAAATTTTCTTTAACACTTTGGTTAATTTATGGAAAGTAATCCCCAATATACATAGTATGCCTCGTTTTGGCAAAAGCTACTCTATAGCTTCTTCCTCAGAGAAAATCAATAGACATTTCAGCTGGGCCTTTGATAAAAATCATGAAGATATGAGGTCTTTCACAAATAGAAAACATATAATTATAAGATAATATTTTGCACAACAGAACACCAGAAAAGGTGTCTCCAGATAGTTTTTCTAGAAAAAAAATATAGGTCAGAAAACTGTTTTTTTTTTAATTCCAATTTAGTCAAACGTGATTTTTCACACATTAAATTACGCCTTCAATCTGTAATATTTAAGGTTATATATTGATCTTCTACATGTTTGTAATGCGTCTAGGAAAGCCACAGTACAATTTTAGTTGCCTGACTATGAGTACTTTTTCCCTATTCTATGTTGTGATAGCGAGTGTGTCAATGCAATATTTTTTCCTCCAATAGCAAATTGGATGAGCAATTATGATACAGCTCTGAAGTGAGTGCAGGTAGTCCTCAGTTTACAATGGCAATTGTTGCTATGCGATGTGGTCGTAAAGTATGCCACAGGTGCTAAGCACCTCTTAGCAATGGCAATTCTGGTAGTATTGATTACTGTCATTAAAAAAGAATGCCACATGATCGCCATTTGTAATCTCCTGCCAGCTTCCCCATTGGCTTTGTTTCTCAAGCCAGCCAAGATGGTAGCAAATGGCAACCACGTGACCATAGAACGCTGCAACAGCCAAAGCTCTGAGGACTGGTCATTTAGGACTACTCATTCAGCATCATCACAATTTGAACAGTCACTGAACAAGTGGTCATTAAGCAAGAACTACCTCCAACTATAGTAACAATATGCAACCAAACCATTTCTGGACTTGTAAATTATCAAGTGCAAGAAACCAGAACAGCTCAGAGAATGGATCAAATAGGTTTCTTTATTGTTGATCACCAATTTACAATCTTGCCAGACTGCCTGCCTTCTTTGGGAAACAGCATATATAGACCTAAAGGTTTGATGTCAAACATTTCCTTCCTCAAATGAACTCTCAGCTGGAATGTCTTTTAATCCCCCACTATTGGGGTCTCCTCTCTTTCAGCCAGTGATTCCACCACTTAAATTATGCCAAGTTCCTATCAACAGAAACTGTCAGGGCCCACTTCAAAACCTCATCCTAAGAAAGCAGGACTCGTGGAAGCAGTTTCTTCCAAAAGGAACTTTTATTAGGAGAAGCTGATAGCAGGCATGATCAGCAGAATCTGAGGATTTCCTGCTCAGATCAATAGGTTAAAAGAGTCCCAAGCAAACCCCACCCCAGGCTCGCAGCGATGTTGTTGGGTTTTCACACTTTCCCTTCCAAAACTAGAGATAAGCCAGATGGCCGGAGGCACATTCCTTTCTCACCCCAAGGTAACATTAAGGGAGAGACAGTTCAAAGAGTAGATATTCAGAAACAGTGGAAGGGATACATTGTAGTGACAGAAAGAAACAAAGAGACAGCCTGCAGTGTCTTCCCCCCTGCCCTTCAGGAGAATGGCAGAACCCAGAGTAATGAAATAAAAAGAAATAGAAAAGAGTCCCCCTTAATGATATATGGTTCTGACAGAAACTCAAACAGAAGTCGTTTCTCTTGATACTGATTGACAAGATCAAGAATAACGTATATTATTATATTTTTAGCACAATGCATGGATGGTATAGGTATAGGAGATGACCAGACTGAGCCCAAGGGAGGGGTCAAGTACGCTATCAGTTTAGAGTTCCTTATATGCCCATAAGAAATCTGTGTTCAGCCCTCCTTGAATTTTTCCTTATCTATCGCCAACTTGCCTTGACAATTAGTTTAGATTCTTGTTTACAGGAAATAAATTTGTATTTGTTTTGGACCTAACCCTAGCTCCCAATTTCTTACACCTGACAGGTGTCTCCAGAAGGAGGTAAAAGGGCAAGATGGTGGCCACCCACATAAAATAGGAGCAGGGCCTTCACTGCATGGTTGTGGCAGTCTTTTGACTTATGGGACCACATATTATGATTAAATAGCTAGCCACCATTGCAAAAGAGACACATGAAAACATACTTCATAATAAGATATACACATAGTTTTGCTTTCTACCTATTTCATTTGTGTTTCAGATCAAATTTTATATATGTATAAAAGATTTTGACAGTCAACTGCAATCAGAAGGCCTGCAAATATCTGTGCGCATATAATCTGAAGTTGAAATTAATGTAAACCAAAGAAGGGAAAGAGGATAAATCACAATAATGGAAAATAAGACAAAAAGCAAAAGTTTGTGAAGTGGAGAGAAACAAAGCATTTCTAGAGGGTTTTAGCTATCATAGTTCCACTTATTGCCTAGATAAAACATGGCGAAAAGGTCTGTGAAAAGGGGCGTTGTCTTACCTGAACACCTTTTCTCAGCAGGATGATGTAGAATCCACCGGATGGGTTCATGACAGCCTTCCTGCCCGACAGACTAGGTCAAAACTTTGGCCACACCCCTCCTCTGGGCGTGACTCCAGTTTTGACTGAGACGAGAGCTGATTGTTGAATTCCATGTAGTAGCTCGTTAGTCACCTGCCTAGACTATCTGTATGGGAGTGTGTGGATTCTACATCATCTTGCTGAGAAAAGGCGTTCAGGTAAGACAACGCCCCTTCTCCAGCAGGATGGCTGTAGAATCCACCGGATGGGACATACCAAAGCCCTCATGTCCCCCTGGGAGGGAGAGTCTAAGCCACTGGATCCTGAGCAGAGACAACCTGTTGGAGTACACGTCTGCCAAAGGCAGCATCAGCTGCCGTGAAGGAATCTACGCGGTAATGTTTAACAAACACCGAGGGATAGGACCAGGTTGCGGCTCTACAAATTTCCTCTACCGAGGCTTGTGTAGACCACGCGGCCGATGCGGCAGCGCTGCGTGTTGAGTGAGCTGTAACGTGTGGGGGCACGGGAGTTGACTGAGAGGAATAGGCTTGGGCTATACAAGCTCTAATCCACCTACCTATAGTTGAAGATGAAACTTTCTTCCCCGTAGTCGATGGTTGGAAGGAAACAAATAGTGCTTCCGACTTACGGAAGAAGTATGCTTGACATAGTAACACAGAGCTCTACGTACGTCTAGTTTGTGCCATTGATGTTCTAGCCTGTGTGTGGGGTTTGGACAGAAATTAGGAAGAATTAGTTCCTGAGATCTGTGGAAGATGGTGTTTACCTTTGGGATGAACGCGGGGTCCGGTCTAAGGACCACCTTGTCCCTGAAGAAAGTGCATAGATCTTTCCTGACTGAGAGTGCTGCTAATTCTGAGATCCTTCTAGCTGAAGTAATAGCAACTAGAAAGGCTACTTTTAAGGATAAGTAGTGGAGAGAGCATGAATTGAGAGGCTCGAATGGGATCGATGTCAAGCCTTGTAGAACCTTAGTCAAATCCCAAGAAGGATACCAATGTACCACAGGTGGTCTGGTATTGACTGCTCCCTTTAGAAAGGTGCTAATCGCCGGGTGTTGAGACAAGGGACTTGAATTGTCACAGGAAAGTACCGTTGAGAGGGCCGCTAACTGTCTACGAATGGTGTTGGATGATAGGCCTTTATTTAGTCCTTCTAACAAGTAATCTAAGATGTTAGGAATAGTAACCGAGAGTGGATCCAAGTGATGTATAGAACACCACTTGCAGAATCCCTTCCATGTAGCATCATAGATCCTGTTTGTCGAAGGACGCCTTGATGCTTGAATGATCGATATCACCCCGGGTGAGTTGGATTGCCTGGCTAAACTTTGCCGCTCAAGTGCCAAGCAGCTAGTTGTAGCCACTGAGGGTCTGGATGTAGGAGTCTGCCCTGACTGAGGATCACTCGGTCCGGGGGAATCCTCCACGGGGGTGATATCGAGCGATCCACAAGGTCGGCAAATCACGGACGTCGTGGCCAATGTGTAGCAATCAAGACTACTTCTGCACCTTCTAGGATCAACTTGTGTATGGTTGCTGGTATCAATGGGAGTGGTGGGAAGGTGTACAGGAGTTGCACCGGCCACCGATATCGGAGAGCATCCGTTCCCTCCATTTCTGGTGTCGGGAATCTAGAGAAGAATCTGGGTAGTTGTGTGTTCTTCGGGGTAGCAAATAGGTCCAGGTGCGGTTGACCGAACCTCCGTGAGATCTCCTTGAACAGAGCCGGATCCAGGTGCCATTCCGCATGGTCCACTTTGGCTCTGCTCAGGGAGTCTGCCTGGAGATTTGCCTCCCCTGAAATGTGTTCCGCCCTGATGGAACCCAAATTTGACTCTGCCCACAGACCTAGAGCCGATGCTTCCTGCATCAGTTCCCAGGATCACGTTCCTCCCTCCTTGTTGACATGGGCTTTTGCTGCCACGTTGTCGGTTAAAACAAGAACATGTTTTCCTTTTACTAGATGGGAGAATCGAAGGAGGGCCAGGTGTATGGCCCGAAGTTCCAGCCAATTGATGTTGTGAACGAGATCCGAGTGTTTCCACTGATCCTGAGCTAGATGAGTTCCCAGATGGGCTCCCCATCCAAATAGACTCGCATCTGTTGTGAGAGTGATCCGGGTCGGTTCCCTGAATATGTTTCCCTTGAGCATCGCGGGTGATATCCACCAAATTAGGGACCTCAGTGTGTCCAGTGGGACTGTAACCTTCCTGTTGGAGGTACTGAGGTTCCTTCTCTGATAAGGGAGGAGGAACCACTGTAACTGTCTGGAGTGGAGTCTTGCCCATGGAACGATGCCCATGCAAGATATCATTTTCCCCAGGAGTTTTGATAGCTGTGCCAGAGGCACTTTCTTGTCTTTTCAAACCTGATGGACCAGTTTCGTGATGCTGATTTGACGCTCCTGGGAAAGATATACCCTGCAACGGGATGAGACTATTATTGCTCCCAGATGCTGAAGCCTTTTTGTGGGAGTGATGTGGCTTTTTTCAAAATTCACTGAAAATCCGTGATTCTGCAGGGTGCGTATCGTGGTTTGAATATCTGATTGTGCTTGTTTGTGTGAACTGGATTGAATTAAAATATCGTCCAGATAGAATTGTACGCGCACTGGCATCATCCTGAGATGGGCTGCTATGACTGCTAGTATCTTAGTAAATACCCTTGGGGCTGAGGAGAGTCCGAAGGGTAGGGCCCTGTATTGGTAATGCCGGTGAGTGTAGCAAAATCTGAGGAATTTGCAGTATTTGGGATGGATGGGAATATGTAGGTACGCCTCCGTGAAATCTATTGAGGATAGGAGGTCTCCCTTCCTGATACTGGCTAATATGGACTTTAGGGACTGCATTTTGAACCTCCTGTAGGTTACATAATAATTCAGTCCCTTTAAGTCCAGTATCACCCTCCACCCTCCTGGAGTAGAATCCTTTTCCCTCCTCCTCCTTTGGTACCCTTTCTATGGCCTGAATTGACAAGAGGTGTGCAATGGCCGAGGTTACCAAATTTGCCTTGGCGGTGTTTCTGGAGAGGGGACACCTGATGAAACGGTTTGGTGGGGGAGATTAGAACTCTAAGGAGAGACGTGCCTGATTGTTTCTAATACCCAGGCGTCGGTGGTGGTCTGCTCCCAGACCTCACTGAACTTCCCTAACCAACCCCCTATGGGAGAGTCTTGTCTGGCGTCACTTGGATCACTTGAAGGGTCGCCCTCCCGATCCCCTGAAGGGACATTTGGATTGAAATTGGCCTCTGGCTCCCATGTTTGGGCGATCCTGGGAATGATCCTGTCTAGAATAGAAGGATCGTGAGCCTCTAGACCAGTCCCAGGATTGCCCTGTTCGAAAGGACTGTCTCCACTCCCAGGAGCTGCTGGGACAGAATCCCTGTCTACGAAATTCCTGTGGGTTTTTTCTATCCAGCTTTTTTGAGGGGTGGACTAGGATCTTACGTTTGTCCCTGCTTTCGCTTACATGTGAATTCAAAATGGATCCAAACAAGAGTGACCCACTATATTTGGAAGTTGATAGACGCCACTTGGCTTTTAGGTCAGTTTTCCAATTCTTGAGCCATAGGAGTCTGCGAGAGGCTACCATGGCTGCTATGGACCTTGCTGAGTATTTAGTTGCGTGTAAGGAGGCGTCGGCCATATATTGTGAGGCAGCCAGTATCTTGGCCAAAGTTTGGTGAGTTATGACCTGATCAGGAGGTACAGTGGTTTGTAGCTCGCGAAGCCACATGATACAGGCCCTGGCGAAGAAAGATGAGGATGTTGCCGCCTTGGCTGCCCAGGCTGAGGCCAGATGTACGCAACAGAGGGAGTGTTCAAACTTTTTGTCTTCCGCTCCCAGAGCATCTGCCATGTCCCCTGGAATAGCAGACGTGGAGAACAATGAAATCAGGGGACTGTCAACTGTGGGAACATCCAGCAAGGCAGAAAAGGAAGAAGCCACATTAAATAACTTCCTCTCCACGCTGTTAGGCGTAGATGGTGCTGCTAAAGATGACCATTGCTCCTCTACAGAGGTACGAAATACCTCAGGACAAGGGATGTACTTGTCCTCTGTTACTTTCTTGGCGAAAAGGGGATTAGAC
Source organism: Crotalus tigris (assembly GCF_016545835.1). NCBI lineage: Eukaryota > Metazoa > Chordata > Lepidosauria > Squamata > Viperidae > Crotalus > Crotalus tigris. Next base: position 1,403,458 of record NW_024100544.1, on the reverse strand, counting down.
TCCTTACTTGTGGAAGGTTTTTCTTCCTGAACTGACGTTAGATTGACAGTGGAAACTGCCTTGATTAAAAGGGATTTAAGAAGGGCTGGGTCAAAGAGACCAGAGTTTGCTGTCTGCTCAGGAGTGGTCCCTTCGTCCTCTGAAAGGGGCATGTCAGTCATGTCCAGGTCCATTGATTCCGCCTCTCCCATTTGAGAGGAGGTCTCAGAGACATTTGTGGCAGGAGCATTGCTCTGCCCTTTAAGGGATGGAGGTTGAAAGACTAATTGTCCTTTAGAGGACATAAATTGGGAGAAAGTGTTTTGCATAAATGCTTGAAATTGGGCAGACCATATGTCCTCCTGAGCTCTGTCGTTAAATGCAGGCACAGGGGGAGTATGGTCTGGTGAAGATGCTGGTGATGAGGAGTGAGGGGAATCCATCTGCTCAGTTTCCCCCAGAGGAGACCAAGTTCTGAGGACTTCCTGAGAAGTAGCTAAGGTAGGTTCTGGTATGGGGCCCTCCAATGGGGCTGGGGAAACCATGTCAGCCTCATTGGATCTGATTCTTTGGGCTCTGGAGAATTGCCTTTCAAGCTCAGCTGCTTTAGAGGGTCCCTTCTGAGAAATATGTTTTGTTTTGGCCTTCTTTCACCCCCCCCACTTCAGATTCCGTAGATCTGCGCTTTTGTTGTTGTTGGGGGGGCAGTTTGGGACCCTGTGTAGCTGAATGCGAGACACTGTCTGCCATTGTGGCCAGGTACCCTGAGTAAGCAATACCTGGAGTGGGGGGAAAAACAGACACGCAGATCAATTACAGAGATTGGAGGCTTACAAGCCTTGCTCTGAACACAACACAATGGCCAGACAGACAGGCACTTTACTGAAGAGAAAGGTCTTGTTGAACCGGTGAAAAGGGTCACCTTAGAGAACAGCTGGAATTAAATTGGACTTTCCTCACACTCCTCCACCAAGGTTAGTGGGGGACAATAACCACAGGCTTAATAAAAGGTGATTAGTTGAAGTAATTGTATTGTCCCCCAATATCTGGGCAACTGCAGCCTGCGTATCTCCTTATTTTGGTAAAAGGGTGATCCGCGGTTTTTTGCATCTCAGCTGAGGGGGAAAAGGCAGCCTCTACTGTATGTGAAAAGCCTCCGTATCTCTCTATTCGGCTGAAAGGTGATCTGCGGATCTGCCGGTTGTTCCGGGGGCCGCGGAACCTTGCGCTTCTCAGCTGAGGGGAAAGGGGCGCCGCTGCTGCTCAACAACGACTCTGAGATTGAAACTAAAGGGAGGGTCGGCTCGCTATGCGCTCTGTTAGGATACGCTCACCGCGTTGCGTAGGGATCCCTCAGGGGATCATGGATCTGACGGAAGGCTCGGAGCTCCGAGTCACAAACCGGGATTGTCCTCCTGTATACACTCAGCTAACAAAGGTGCCAATTTGTCAGAGAAAGAAAAATTTGCCTCAATTTTTTTGACTGTCTACGGAGCTGAAAAATTTTGCTGTTATCGGGCTCGAGACTAAGTCAAAACTGGAGTCACGCCCAGAGGAGGGGTGTGGCCAAAGTTTTGACCTAGTCTGTCGGGCAGGAAGGCTGTCATGAACCCATCCGATGGATTCTACAGCCATCCTGCTGGAGAAAGTAGATTTTAGTAAATAATTAAGAGAGAAGTAAAATCTAAAGGACAACTGAAAGGAAACAACTATATGGTAAAGGAAATAGTGGCCAGAAAGAAAAATACATGTAAGTGTAAATGTACACCAGAAATATGGCAGGGATATTGTATGTTGTTGCCACATTTGGACTGTGGTAATTAGTGAAGCCTAAGGCCAATACAACACCCAGAGTAAATCAGGGTATCTTAATTCAATTTCCCATTCAGGTGGAATGTTCACAATTTAACTATATATTACTTATCATCTGTCAATCTGTCATAGAGCTAGAGTAATGAGGATAAAATATGTGAACGTTATATTGTAAGAGGATACACCAAGGCTTAGAAAAAAATGGAATAATTCAAAATATCATAAAAAAATAGCAAATGAATACTTCAGTGTATTCAGTGTAAGTTTTGAGCACTGCAAAAAAAATAAAAAATAAAATAAAATCCAAGCAACTCACAGGAACTTCATCTAAATAATTTCACCCTTAAATAAGGATGGGTTTTTTCCTCATTTAATTTCTAGGATTTTGTTTTTAACCTATTTATTGATATTATATGCAATTAGTAAAATTTCATGTGAATTGCATTTCACTGATTTTCTGCTACTAAAAGTCTGATACACAAACCCTTTTCCAAAGCATCGTGAGTGGGATAAAAAGATAAAATGTTGTTCTAGCATTTTTAGTACCTTTCCTCATAATTTTATATGCATTTCTGGAGATTGGATTCCACCATCATGGTATTATTTGCAGCAATTTGGTTTTTAATTATCCATTAATACCTCCTAATCACTGGTGGAAAAAGATCAGACAGTCAATAGAAAGAAGGGGAGTTAGTCTTTCTCGGCAAGTGTAAACACATACAGTACAACAGGGTTTGAATGACTCACTGTAAATGTAAGTTCTCAGACTTGAGTGAAAGTTGAGAGATCAAGACTTATCCTGTTCTTCCTATTGAAATTCAGAGCTAAAAATCCTTATAATAAATTGATAATAAATATTAATATCATTGGAAATCTGTCAAAGGGTATAGATGCATTACCATCATAAAAAAAATCTTTAAAAGACAAAATAATGATCTTCAACATCCCATTTTCCCCTCTGAATGAGAGACTCCTTCCCTCCTTCAGTTCTTGATCGTTTATAGTTGACACTTGCTCTAATTTCCCATTTTCATCATTGTTGTCAGCCATTCAGTCATGTCCAACCTTTGGCCACTCTATGGATTGGCACTCTCCATGCCCCTCTGTCTCTGTCTGAAATAAAAATTCCCATTTTATACCGCATAAATTGGAGCTTTCCTGAATGGTCAAACCTTAATATATGACAAATTAGAACCAAACTGCCATTAATAGAAAGAAATAGATATTGCCAAATTCTGCTCATGGATTGCTCATCTTGGTGGAAGTAAAGGGATTCGAAATGTCCAATCTCCTTTCCCCCTGAAAGCAGCTATGGCTACAGAGAATTAGTGGATTGTCTACAATAGTGTGAGAGCATTTCACTGTGTATATGTTATTCTATCTTCCATTACAAGGATCTTTATAACAGTTTTCCAAATGTAGAAAGACAACTATGAATAATTCTTTTTTTTTAACTGTTGGTATTTTCTAGATATGCAGATGTGCATATAATATGAATGTCATATGACTATGTATTAGTAGCTTTTATTAAGGATAGAAGAAAGTACATTTCCATTTCAGGAAATTCCTGTTTATTTTTATTTATAATGCTATTATATTTCTGCATTAGTTTATGATTAATTCTCTCAAAATGGATTAATGCTTCTTAAAATACCTACTTAAATTCATTATTTAATCTGCCAAAAATGTGTTAAAACATTTTGAGAAAAGCAAAATCTGGCAACATGCTACATTTTGATCAGGACACTATTCCAAACAAGCAAGCATCATAGCATTTTGTATGAAAATATGGAAAAATGCAATCTATATAGCATACCTATTTTAAAAACATAAGCAAAAATGTAAGCACCTGGCTTAATTAAAGTTTTCAAATTCATTTATTTAGATACCTTCTGGAATATGATGAGGTATGAATCTATTCATAATTATATACAAATGAAAGGAATCTTCATTATACCACCAATGTGCACGTAGCGGTAATATGTGAAGTTTTTAATTCTTCCTAAATCCCTTTTGTCAAAAGATAACATTAAGCAAGTCTCACTAAAGGATTATTTTCTAAAGATTTTATTTCTTTCAAAAGGCCAGAAACCCAGAGGTATTATTTTGTATTTTGCACTATTTAAGTTTCTTACTTTTTATATCACAAGTGTAGAAGTAAATTAAATGGGATTTCCTAAGCAGTGCATGTTTATGGCACAAGGGAGCTGCATTGTTACAAAAAAAAATTGCACTTTAACAAGAAGTCTGGCTACTGAAAACATGAGAGTATCTGCTCCTTTTGATTACAAATATATTGTATTTATCAGCCATCAATCCAGAAATAGATAAAGGCCCTGATTGAATTGCTCAGAAAAGCAAATGAGAAAGTGCTGAAATGAGGTATATTCAGTTTTATCTACATTCTCCAAACAAAAAAATCAGGGGGAAAGTATGAATATCTCCCATAGTTTTTGTTTCTAAGCATTATTATGCATTTCAGGATTTTTTTTGATTTTTTTTATTTTTTGGTAGTACCAAAAACCTACCAGCTTTGCTTAACACTTTTTGGGGCTAAAAAGAAACCTTAATTCAAAAAGAATTAAGATAATACTAACATAATGGTAGTATGAAAGTACTGGAATTTCAGACATGGAAAGACAATTGTGTTCAAGATATAGAGCATGGAAGAATACTATCTGGTCTTGGATAGTAATAAAATATCTATTTATTAAATAAAGATATGAAGAATGATAGGATCATAGATATTTAAGAAATCCACTATTGAAAATCAAATATTTTACTTTGCTGTACAGCCACAGGAGTGTCCATCCTTTCTCCATTGGAAGATAATCTTCCAATTAATTCTATTTTTGGAGAAAAGTCTGTATACATACCCAAAACATGCATAAACTATACAGAGCACAATACATTTTTTATCCCAAGAGCTTTGCAAAAAGTGGCAGTCTCAGCTAACATTTGCTAAACCCTCTAACCCAGTGGTTCTCAACCTGTGGGTCGGGACCCCATTTGGGGTCGAACGACCATTTCACGGGGGTCACCAAACAGTCCGCCATTTTTTTCCCCTTCTCCTTAGCTGTGCTACTCCCTTTTATTCTATTGGCTTTTGAAAGCCAGTAGAATAGACTCTCTTGAATAGAGTCTAATTTTATTGGCTTTCAAAAGCCAATAGGAATTGTCCAGGCTGTCTCTGCCCTGCTGAGCCCGCCAAAAGTCCCATTCTGCAAACGGTGCTGCAGGTTGTCTGCAGCAAAGGCAAGCTGTCTGGAAGTTTCCACCCCTCCCTGCTGAGCAACTACTAAAAATGTAAGTAAAAGAGGGCCAGGGGTGGGAGGTGGGAGGCCGGCGGGCGCAGGGAGGGTTGCTGGCGCGTGTGGGGCCCGGCGGGTGCCTTACCTCCCTTGGGCTAGGCCAGCTGGTGGCCCAGCCGGTGGTCGCCCTGCACTGTCACTGCCCCTTGCCAGCTATGCCTTGGCCGGCACAGGGGGCGGCACCATGCATACGTGGCGCTCCCGGGCAGGGAAAGTCCTCGACTTACGACCGGTTGGATAGTCCTCAACTTACGACCGGTTGGGTAGTCCTTGACTTACGACCGGTTGAGTAGTCCTCGACTTGTGACCGGTTGGCGGTCGCGGCATTAAAAAGGTTGAGAACCACTGCTCTAACCGAATTGCAAATTAGTAGTCCTACTTTCAAAAGGAAAGACTTGAGATTGACCAAGCATCAATCTTACTGTTCCTTATCAATAAAGCAATTCACCTCATGTTACTATTCTACAAATCTTCATGCAACATCATTCTGCAGTATTGCTGGAACTGATGCTTCTTTCACCACATGTGTTATTATGCTCTGTGAAAACTCCCTTCCCAGAGATTTGGAAGCTGATTGAATGCACTATATTAGTTAAAGAACATATTCCTGAGATTGATTCTTAAAGAAAACAGGTACTTCTTTTTCCTGGTGTACTGTAATGTCAAGCACGTTGCTTAAAGCCCTATGTACAACAAACTGGACCATTCTCATTTGTTGTGCAGTCAATATTTAAGAAACAAATGGAAGACTCACTTCTTGAAAATCAAACTAAGAACTACTACAAAGAAAACTCTCTCTTTTTGAAAGCATAGCTGTGTCAACCCCCCAATATGAGCTGAGAAATGTTGTGAATAAAGTCGCTGTTTGTGTATTTCCAATCCTGCTGATTGCATCTTGGAACCCATTCCTTTAAGAAGCTTTCTCTCTCAGAAAAAAAAATTAAATCCATTTTTCACCCTCAGAGCAAAGACTTCAGGGTTATTTGCTGGTCTCCCAATTTCAGTTACACACACACACACACACACACACACACAGAGAGAGAGAGAGAGAGAGAGAGAGAGAGAGAGAGAGAGACGGACGGACAGAGAGAGACAGATAGAGAGAGACAGAGACAGAGAGACGGAGAGAGACAGAAAAAGAGACAGAGGCAGAGGCAGAGACTAACTACGGTATTAGGAAAGTATTTATGCAACTGTGCATAATACCTTACTAGCCCTTAAAATAACACTCTTCCCCTGTAGTCTTCTGTGTCCTCTGAAAAATTGCCTCAGTGTTGGAAGTCCCTCTAGAATTGAAGAGTGGGGGAATATGGCAATGAAGGTTAAGGATTAATGTGGGAATTAATCAAACTTGTCTCTTCTGTTCAGGGGAATAACAATTCTGTGTCATTTTTGATACTCTATGTAGCATGCCAGGTTCCTATCACCTAATTCCATGTACAAAGGAAGTCACCTTTCTAGATACCTGTTAAATAAGTGGAACAATAATGCATTCTTGACTTTTACTAGGAACAGATGCATTTGTCTTTCCCTTTCTAATGCTTGACCAAGGGAATAAAGACTTTGTATCTGTTCCAAGATATAAAGTCAGTGACACCAACAACGGGAGATTTAATTTGGATCCAAGTCACAATTGATGCAAACCAGGACAAACTTATCTCTACTACACATCACATAAATTAGAATAAACATCCCCGTTCTAGCTACAATTCTCAAGATCTTTGAATCCCATTTCCATTTTAACAAAAGCTCACAATACAAAAGACTTGAGCTTATCATATCTTTTTAAAAAAAAAAACATGAACAGATTTCTAGAGTAGACATGAGTGTTGGATAGTTTTCACACACTGCAAGATAATCAGGTTAGTCACTGTACCAGTCGTAACTTCACTAGGGCTGTTGTCTTTACTTGCTTTCCCATCCTTGTGTTTTTTCCTTTTTTTTCTAGGTAGGCCCTACTAAAGCCCTTTGCTACTTCTCTCAATTCTTTCCATCTGTTCTGAAGGGTATGTTTACAGTACCCCTGCACAGTAGCATTAGAGCGGAGGTCCCCAATCCTTTGGGCAATAGGGACCAGTTCTGTGGAGAGATATTTTTCCGTGGACCGGAACGGGTGTGGTTTCATGTAATTTTTTTATTTTTTATTTTTATTTTTAAAATTTATCAGCCGCCCCACTCCCGAAGGACTCTGGGCGGCTAACAATAAAAAACACATCAAACATAACAAAACAACAATACAAAAACAATCATCCAGGGGTAAGGTTTTATAAACCCCAGGCCTGCCGGAAAAGCCAGGTCTTAAGTAGCTTACGGAAGATCAACAGGGTGGGAGCGGTCCTAATCTCCGGGGGGAGCTGATTCCAAAGCGTGGGCGCCATCACAGAGAAGGCCCTCCTCCGCGGCCCCGCCAAATGGCACTGCTTGGCCGATGGGGCCTGAAGGAAGCCCAGCCTGTGGGATCTAACCGGACGTAGGGAACTATGAGGTAGTAGGTGGTCTCGCAAATGTACTGCCTGCATCCCTCAGATGGGGCTTTGCTTGTTTGCGCAGACTGGTTTCTGGCATGCTGCGGCCCAGTGCCGGTCCATAGACCGGGGCTTGGGGACCCCTGCATTACAGAGCTTTTCACCTTAAGGGGTGTGAATGAATGATGTGGTAGAAACTCTTAGCTAGATTGGAGAGAAGGTTAAGAGGGGGTTGAGCTTAGAGTCCTTGCACTGCAGAAAGCAACACAGGCCTGACCTCCCAAAGAATCCTTGAAGCCTTATCTGACTCTTCCTAAGGGAATGTAATCAATCTGGTGAGATTCTTGCAACACAATTTACTAACAGTAAAGCTTCTGCTTGAGACCTGTTCCTCTATGGTTCTGGTTGAGCAGAGAGAGCACTGTTGTTGTTGTTTTTCAAAGTCGGGGAGGTATGTGGACATTCAAGAGGCACCATCCAGTGGTATTAAAAATGTTCCTGCTGATTTGGATGGTTGAAGCCAACAGCTATGTGAAAGGACCTATTTATTTTTATTTTATTTTATGAGATGCCTTCCTTCTTTTACCAGCATCTTATAATCGGATATAGGAAGAGTGCTATAAAAATGTTGTATACAAGGAATAATGCAGAGACTCATAGATAGCATATAAACACATATTTGTATATCTGGATTTTGCCAATTAAAGGTTATTTAATGAAGTTTATAAAAAAAATTGGGACAGAAAGAACAGTGCAAAAGAAATTTTACAATCTAAAAGGTATATTAGCATATTATAGCCATTGTTTGGTCAACCATACTAATTAGATGATTTGTATTGTCCCGTTATATATATAATTTTATTCCCTTATTTATATTATACCATTTCTGATAGATTTCTTGATAACACAGTAAGCCTTGATATCTAAACAGACTGAAAAGTAAATTTTTGTTTCACCCATCCAATCTGTTAATGAAATACAACAATTAATTATTCTTATGACAAAGAATTAAATCAACTGATTACATGATAGTAAACTGTACAACTCCTAATAAACTTGAGAGTTTTGGGACAAGATTTTTTTTAAAAATCTAAATCTCTGAAGCACAAATAGACAAGACTAAGAGTACATAACATAAAGCCAACATACAATTAGCAACACCTTATTCTAATTATCTTTCAGCAGTTATAAAGGTTGGTCTATTTTTCTCCATGGATTACTCCTTGGATTGCTTCTGTAGATTAATTTTGGAAGAACTGGTACATTCCTTTTTATTTTTAAGAGCAAGCTAACGCACAAAACTAAAATCAATGAAGAAATCCTATTTGGTGGCCTTCCACAGCCAAGATTGCGTCTTAAAAATGTAATGAGTTTTCTTTCTCTCTCTTATAACAATTGGCAATAACTGATAAAGCACTATGATTTCATTTAAACAACTCTCCATCATTAGAAAAGAACTGAAGAAAAGAAAAACTATGTAAACTATACTAACCATTCATTGGGAACCCAATGAAAAATATACTGGAAGGATGAGAATGTATCCTCTACAATAATTGATGAAAAATGAGAAAAAATAAGCAACCCAAAGGTAAACAAAAGTATTTATTCACATTTTTGGAATATAGTTATCGAGGCTATAAAGTAAGATATGAAGTGATTTCAACTGCAAGGGCTGCATACTTGAAAAGTCCTAAGATTTGTGAAATAAGATTTGATAAACTTCAGATCTTATGAAAAAAAACAAGGTTAGAACTATGAGACAAATAAAATCATGACTCAATCTGTTTAAAAAATCCCTCAAACTGTATTTTTAAAAACATAGTAAAGGTTATGCTGGATAAGCTTATAATGAATGAAATTACAAGCCAGTTCTAAGTATTTTTTACTGATATCATGCCCATTGCACTCAATCATTTTCTAAACATGTACAATATAATATTGTGGGGCTAGATGGCTAGGAGGAAATGTTTAGATCATTTATTTTGTCCTAAGTAGATCCGTGGTAGTCATGAACTCCTAAGACACTTCTCAAGAGACCTGTATCATCATGCATGTTGAAATCCCTGACAAGCTTGGGACCCCCAACACCACTTCTAAAATCAGCTCAGACAAGGAGACTGTTGGGTGGGGCCAGATGCCTATCCTGTCTTGATTACAAAGGGTTTGGGGGGTGGGAGAAGAGAAGCCTGCATTATTTAATAGGCACAGTATCTAGAAGTCCAGCAATGCTACATCATGAAGCTCTGTAGGTAAATGGCTGTGCTTCTCCATCCCCATCCTTCTAACTTCTAACTTCTATGCATCCAATGATTATGTAGTGTAGTGCCTTTCAAACCGTATTCAAGGCTTGCTGCTAGGAGCTATTACTACTACCCAAGTAACCATAGGATCACTGAAACATTTATTACATTGGTATTCTATTGCTTACCTCTGATTTGGGGAGGCCCCACTCTCTGCCTCAGCATGAAAAGTAGAAGCAGTTCTTTTGTGGCTTGTGTCCTAAATTAACACTTCAAACTATATCATACAAACTAAGTTTTCTGTATTAAAGTCTCTTTGGCATTGAGCTAGCCTCCAGGTTGGAACAACTTACATTTATTTATGGAGTTTTTCTTTAAGGTACATGATCCCTGACATTAAGAGAAAAATAGCTTCAGTGATTCCAAGGTGCAACGTTTCATTCATCCTGATCTAATGAATCATGATCAAAAATATTTTTTAGCAGAAGCTAGGTGAACTGCGAGAGATAAAATTTATACTGAACCACTATGGTGCCAATAAAAACCAAGACCCTGGATGAGAGATGTTTCTTTTTATCTTACCTCCAGAGCCTTCAGCCGTTCCAAGAGTAATTTTGATTTGTCTCTTTCCTCTTCACTGCTGCTGTTTTCACTCCTTGAATGTTTATCTGACATGCAAATGTCTTCCACTCCTGTTTTGCACTGCTTGCCCTCTTGCATTAATGTTTCCTAAAACAATGAATATATATTTTCATCAACTAAAATGAGAATGATTGTTAGAAAATATGCTGGAAGTACATTATTACATTAACCCCCCAACAGGAACTTTTTAGTATGCTACTTACTTACTTATTAGCATTTATATTCTGGCCACTTCCAGAAACTTCTGCTGGCTAAAAATCATAATCGTAACATAAATATAATACAAAAAACCCAAGAGACAACAAAGGGTTAAAAGGGTTAAAAACAATCCACATCATGGTTCTTAATCTCCAAAGACCTTGGTGTTACTCAAGGTAAAAACAAGGAGCCATAAGGATTGAAATTCAAAGAAATAAGGACAAGAGTGACTTGTTAAAGCCTCCTTCTCAATAAAGAACCAGAAGCAGAAGCTGGGATAGCCCCTGAAACCCAAACTCCAACAACTGTTCTTTCATGGACTTGTTCATTCAAGGAGAATGTAACTCTATTCAGAAGTAGCATAGAGGCCAACAGACAGACAATGTGTGGACAAGGAGCCATTTTGTCTTGCTGGAATTCAAAGTCAGCCTGTTTCATCTTATACAGGCTTTACAGGATTAGAATAGTAATGGTATTACCTGTCTATTTACAGTAGGAGGTATCTAACTAGGTATTATGTGCACACTGAAAGTTTCTTACTCCAAACTACAGATGACTTTTCCCAGTGATTTCAGAGAGATGTTTCACAGATATGGGGGATAACACTGAGCCTGGAGTTCATCCAATATTGTTGTTGTTACTTGCGAAGTCATGTCTGACCCATCGCAACCCGATGGACAATGTTCCTCCAGGCCTTCCTGTCCTCTACCATCTTCTTAAGTCTATTTAAGCTCACACCTACAGCTTCAGTGACTCCATCCAGCCACCTCATTCTCTGTCGTCCCCTTCTTCTATTGCCCTCAATCTTTCCTAGCATTAAGCTCTTCTCCAGTGAGTCCTTCCTTCTCATTAGGTGGCCAAAGTACTTGAGTTTCAACTTCAGGATCTGGCCTTCTAAAGAGCAGTCGGGTTTGATCTCTTCTAGGACTGACCGGTTTGATCGCCTTGCAGTCCAAGGGACTCGCAGGAGTCTTCTCCAGCACCATAGTTCAAAGGCCTCAATTCTTTGGTGCTCAGCCTTTCTTATGGTCCAACTTTCACAGCCATACATTGCAACTCGGAAAACCATGGCCTTGACTATACGTACTATTGTTGGCAGGGTGATGTCTCTGCTTTTAAGTATGCTTAAATCCAATATATGACACCTAATATTTAAGGAATGAGGGAGCTCACAGAATATTGCCATTCTATCAAATATTTTGTTTTGTTCACAATTTGAATTTACAATGATGTAGGATTCACACTGAAATTAAAATCCTCATTTCATGTTTTCTGTTAAATCAGAAGTCCCCAGCCTCTGGAGAGAGGTGGAGAGAGGGGGCGTGGTTTTGTGTGCTGCCTGTACCCTGTGGATGGGGCTTTCCTTGTTTGTGTCGACTGGTTGCTGGCATGCCGCGGCCCGGTACTGGACCACAGACTGGGGGTTGGGGATCCCTGTGTTAAATAGAGTTACATTAAGGACCTTGTCTGCACCAGTGCTCCTTTGGTCACCAATTCAAACCTTCTTCACTTATCTCTTACGTATTTTAAAAATGAGAAATACATTTCTAATATTAGTGTACTGAACACAAATGTGAGCCAGAATGAAGAAGCTCACAGAATATTGCCATTCTATCAAATATTTTGGCTTCTAAATCCTTACAGGAAATAAAGGAGAAAGAACTACAAGGACAATATATACAGAACAGTTCCAGCCTTAGGCTGTAAAAATAATAAACTTATTTCAAACCTCTATGACCATAAAACTAGGTAATTTTATCACCAGAACTGGCATTTAGGCTTGACGTACATGAAGAACTGCCAACCTATCTAATATTTCTCATCGTATCCTTAGGTAACTTGACTACTTCACACTGAATACTGCCTCAGACAAACCAATACTTTTCACACATACAATTTATTCCAACAATGTGCTAGTGCTTATTTGAAAGAAGCTCTCTGTTTTTAAGCACTTATGTCCATTGCTGGCAGATCCTCTGTGGGTGCTGACAGTAGCAATGAAATTGAACAACTTTGAGAAAAGAAGATGTTCACAATAAAAGTGCAAAGCATCAAAATACAATTGAAATACTCTACTTTTACAAAACAGTAATATATTGAAAGATCAGTTAGGCCAAATCTAGTTTTCAACTACATGCATATAAGCCACCTGTTGATTTACTTAACTGTACTGTATAGTGGATGCAGTTTTAAATCTTAACCTTCTTATCTCCAATTAGACAATGCATGTGATCTAAGCTACAAGCAGAAGAGTCAATATTGCTCTCTTTTGGTTTTTTTTAAACAGATGATTAAAATGGATATTCTCCAGTGAACCTTAACAACAACTCTCCACACCGCTTGAGGGAAAATTGGATATAGAACATCGGAGTGTGTATAGTTTTGATCTTTTCTTGTTTATTTCTATGGGCAGTGAGAGTACAAAAGAAATGGGGAGAGACAACGCAGGGGAGATGGCTACACAGGGAAAAATAAAAGAAGTTAAAGGGAGAAGAAAGAGAGGGGAGGCAGCAGAAAAGAGATAGAGGAAGTATACATTTGCATGAGAATAGATATACTGCTTCATTTTTTAAAAACATTTATATCGCGTCTCTTTTCCACTGATGCAGCTGACAATAATCCTTGAAATATTATTCAATTGCAAAAAAGAGAAGCAAAAAGTGGCAACCCAAAAAAAGTGGCTAGGTTGATATGCTACCTTTGATTTTGTCAAAATTTTAACCCAGCAGGGGATACCCAAAACAGCCCTGGGGGTTAAATGCTCTGCTGTTAGATAACAAATTAATGCCATATAGATCAGGACTATGTTTATTACAACAGCTATAGTGCATGTCAAGAAAGCCTGAATATGCTTCCGCCTTCCCTCCCTTTATCTTTGTGTGAATTAGAGCAAGGCCTGTCTGAGGGTTGTTGTTTTTTTCAAATTAGTTTCCAAATTTATTCTGAAGGATGATAAAATGAGAAATTATTTTATTATTATTATTATTATTATTATTATTATTATTATTATTATTATTATTAAAATTTATAAGCCGCCCCACTCCCGAAGGACTCTGGGCGGCTAACAATAAAAAACACATAAAACATAACAAACAACAATACAAAAACAATCATCCAGGGGTAAGGTTTTATAAACCCCAGGCCTGCCAGAAAAGCCAGGTCTTAAGTAGCTTACGGAAGACCAACAGGGTGGGAGCGGTCCTAATCTCCGGGGAGAGCTGATTCCAAAGCGTGGGCGCCATCACAGAGAAGGCCCTCCTCCGCGGCCCCGCCAAATGGCACTGCTTGGCCGGCGGGGCCCGAAGGAGGCCCAGCCTGTGGGATCTAACCGGACGTAGGGAACTATGAGGTAGTAGGCGGTCTCGCAAATAGCCTGGCCCTGAGCCATATAGGGCTTTAAAGGTAATGACCAACACCTTGAATTGGACCCAGAGACTAATAGGCAGCTCACGGAGGCTAGGTGTAATGTGGGTGTATCGAGGAGCACCCACTATCACTCACGCGGCTGCATTCTGGACCAACTGTAGTCTCCGAATACTTTTCAAGGGTAGCCCCATGTAGAGCGCATTGCAGTAGTCCAAATTCAAACTTGTTAGAATTTCTCACCGGAAAATATAAATATGTTACTATTTGCTTCCTAATTTATTTATTTAACTTAACATCTCCTTTTGCCCAGATATCTTTTAAGTGTATGGAAATATATTACTGTTGCACACTGCCTGGAAATACATGCAATGACTGTCAGCATACATTTATTTTAAACAAAATAATGCTTATAAAAGCAATGTTCTCCTTCAACATTTTAATTTGTGTTTAGCATTACTGGTTAATAGGAGGGGGGGGGGTCCATGATCTTCTCTATGCCATTTCAAAGGCTTTCAAAACAGCCAGTGAACTACAATGGTTAAGATGTTGGGCTAGAACCAGGGAAACCTCAGAGAGGGAAGCTGATTGGCTGACTGGACCATTTCTAAAATAATCTCTCCCACTGGCAACTATTCTATGCAAATTAGGAGAAAAAGTGTATAGGCTAATTTGAGCATTTAGAAAAAGATTAGACTACAAATATAATAAATATGTAAATGTATTACACTTGTCTCATTGAGCAGGCTAGAAACAAACAACATTGTTGCACTGAGAGATTGTATATCTTTTTTTTTAATTTTTATTCATAATACAATTAAAACAACAATGGACAAACATGACATTCCAGAATGAATTTTCCAATCAGTTCCTATCATAGTACAAAAATTTTATACATTGTTCTTAACCTCTATATAAACCTCATCTTTTATACAATACAATTATATATACAATTATATGTACAGTTATGTATATCTTTTAATTCTACCATTAGTTTGAAGTCCGAGCAGTTCTTAATTCATACCAGCGGTAAAATTTGCCCCAGATTTCGAAGTATTCGTGTTCCGTTTTGTCTTTCATAATCATTGTAAGCCTGTCCATCTCAGCACATATTAGAATTTTATGCAGGATCTCTTCTTCCGTTGGGGTTCCCTTGTTCCTCCAATTTTGAGCAAAAACCAGCCTGGAGGCCGTTAAAATGTGTAGCATTAAATAAAGTACGCCTTTGTCATGTTTTTGCGTAGTTAAACCTAATAGAAAGAGTTCTGGTTTTGGTTCTACCGCTTGCTCTAATATTTCTTCCAACCATATTTTAATCCTGTTCCAAAAATCACAAGCTCACGTGCATTCCCACCACATATGATAGTAAGTTCCACTTTTCAAATTACATTTCCAACATTTAGGGGAGACATTGGTATACATTTTAGACAATCTTGTGGGTGGGAGATGCCATCTATAAAACATTTTGTAAAGGTTCTCTTTGTAAGAGGTGGCCAAAGTAAGCTTCTTGTTTCTTGCCCATAGTTCTTGCCATATATGCAGATCAAAATTAAGACCAAAATCCTTACTCCAATTCAACATAGTCACTTTTACTTGTTCCTCGTACGTTGCCTGATCTAGCAAATAGTAGTATAATTTTTTAATCATTTTATCCTCCGATCCCAAAATTATTTTATCCAATTCTATTGGTTCTAGTTTAATGCCTAACTCTTTTTTGTCTTTCCGATATCTTGCCTGCAGTTGCAGGTATGCCCACCATTCTAATTCTATCCCTTCATCGTGGATGGTTTGCCTGGATTTCAATTCCCCTCTTTCATCTAAGATATTTTTATATGTTATGGTCTTGTCTAATTGAGTAAATTTTGGGTGTACATATATTTCTAACGGTGAGATCCAACTAGGTACTTGGGTATAATTTGGTTGCCAAATTTTTGTCCATACATCAATAAGAGCTTGCCTAATATAGTGACTTCGAAAATATTTATGTACTTTATATTTATGATCCCATAATATGGCATGCCATCCTATTTGTAGGTCATGGCCCTCCAGACACAATAGTCTCCTATTTTTTAGTAATATCCAATCTCTTACCCATACTAATGCTGCGGCCTGGTAATATTTCTCCAAGTCTGGAAGACCAAATCCCCCCCTTTCCTTTAAGTCCTGTAGTAATTTTAATTTAATCCTTGCTCTTTTTCCTTGCCAGATGAATTTACACATCATTTTATTCAAATTTTGAAAAAAATTCTTGTCTAATTTTATAGGTATACATTGGAACAAAAATAAGATTTTTGGCAACACATTCATTTTTATCACTGCAATTCTGCCCATAAAAGAGAGCTGTAGGTTAGTCCAAATATCAAAGTCTTTTTGAATCTGTTCTATTAACTTATCGTAGTTATCCCTTTTAAGCGTAGCGCATTTGGCAGTCAGTTGTATCCCTAAATATCTAATTTTATTTGTGATTTGAACACCAATTCTGTCAACCAATTCATTTTTCTGTATTTTAGTCATATTTTTGACAAGCATTTTAGTTTTTTCTTTATTTTTAAACCTGCTATTTCCCCGTATCTATTCAATGTTTCCATCAGTCTAATCCCTGATTGTAGTGGTTCTTCAATTATAAAAACTAAATCATCTGCAAAGGCTTGTATTTTAAATGTCTCTTTCTTGATTTCTAGACCTTGGATCTGTTCATCTTGCCGAATTGCTCTAGTTAATACCTCAAGAGATAATATAAATAACAATGGTGATAGTGGGCAGCCTTGCCTTGTGCCTTTTTGCATTTGGAAACTCTCAGTCAGTTCTCCATTGATTATTACTTTGGCCACCTGCTTAAAGTAAACTGATTTAAACATATTTAAGAAATTTTCCCCAAAGTCCATATACAATAATTGATTAAACATAAAATCCCATTTTACATTGTCGAATGCTTTTTGGGCATCAAGAAAAATTAAACACATTTGCTTTTCATTATGTACTTCATAATATTCCAATATGTCCAAAACAGTCCTAATATTGTTTCTTATATATCTTTTAGATAGAAAGCCGTTTTGATCAATATGTATAAAATCCACTAAGAACCTTTCCAATCTTTGTGCCATTATTGCCATGAAAATCTTGTAATCTGAATTCAAAAGAGAAATGGGTCTATAGTTCTTAATTTGTGTCAGGTTTGTGTTTTCTTTAGGTATCAACGTGAGGAAGGCTTCTTCCCATGAAGCTGGTATTTTAGCTTGGGTTAAAACCTCGTTAAATAAGTCCAACAGCATTGGGCTTAAAGATTCTTGTGCAATTTTATACATTTCTGCAGGTATACCATCTGGCCCAGGTGTTTTATTATTCTTCTGTTTCTTAATTGCGACCGAGAGCTCTAAATATGTTATCTCTTTATTTAGAAGAGTTTTAAATTCTTCTGGCACCTTGGGTAAATCGACTAGTTGTAAATACTGTACTATGTCATAGTTATTTCTCTTTTCGTCGTCCTTATATAAATTCTTATAAAACTCATATGCCACTAGCTTTTTTCCTTCGTTCTGGCACACCATATCACCTTTGACGTTATAAAGGTTGGTAACTCTCTGTATATCTTATGTTAGATTTAAACATACATTTGCTAAAAAGTGGTATTATTCAGAAGCCACCACAAAATAATTACCAAAATATAGTTTATGTTCATTTTTAATCTAAAATTAAACCAGCAGCTAAAGTAGTTAAAGTCACTCTATGCCAGGCAATATATTCAATAATGACACCAAAGCGTAGCTTTCTTGATTTTTTTTCTGCAAAATATTCTGCTCATAATACTTGCATTCTTTTCAATTTTATGCCTTTCTTATATCTTATCAAAATTAGTAAAAAGAGGAAAAAAGCATAAAAATTATTTACCAACATGTACAATCAAGAGGAAGTAAGAAACTGTTGAAACACTTTGAAGTACGTGAGCAAGCCTGTTCTGAAATGTCCATGTTTCCTCAGAAAAGAATTATTTTCATGAAAATTGGTACGATCATTTGAGATAGGTCACACCATCCCCTGCAACTTAGAGATAATTCTATCCTAATTATAGGAGTTCTCAGTTTTTTGACATCTCCTTCATGATTTGCATGACCAAAGATGAAGAAAGAGAGAACTTCGGGATGAAACTAAATCAGAAGTGGGAGTTTTGAACATATTATAGGGACCACTAAGCACCTGTAAGGGGCAACCTATTCCTGACAGACAATGGCAAGGCATGTTCTGCATATCTATTTTATATTCTGCACAGATTTACACTTTCTAAAATTTGCTCCTCATTATTAACTTATAACACTTCATTATTCAATGCCAGATGGCTATAATTTGTCTCTTCCCTTTTCTATCAGGGTGGTAAAGCAAGGGCTTGGGATCTAAAAAAGACAAGAATTTCTGAAACTGAATATAGAAATTTGATTCTAAAGTATCTAAATAGACAATCAGGAGTGAAATTTGCTTCTCATAAAAGCCTGTTTAGTCTAGTGCAGAGTTTCCCAACCTTGGCAATTTTCTTAGGTATATGATTTCAACTCTCACAGCCAGCATAGCCACTGCTAAGAATTCTGGGAGTTGAGGTCCACTCACTTTCAATTTGCCAAGGTTGACAAACACTGGTCTAGTAATTAAGGTATCAAGTTAAAAACCAGGAGATTCTGAGTTCATGTCCTGCCTTAGGCATGAAAGCCAGCTGGCTGATTTTAGGCCAATCGCTCTTTCTCAGCCCAGCATACCTCAGAGGAAAATAGGAGGAGGAAGTTGTTTTAGGCATGTTTACCACCTTGAGTTATTTGTAAAAATAATAAAGGTAGGATTAAAAAAAAACTTTTTAAAAATTGCTTCTCTGAATCTGGCCACTGCTTATTCTTAGCATCACAGTTCTAACTCTGGAAGTCCTTCAGAATTTGCAGTGTTATAGCGATCCAAGAAGGTATTGCAAACAGAATGTGTTTAACAACTATTTTCTATGACTAAGAGTGGCTGTTGGAGGTTTTAAACTGAAGATTTAAAAGATGCCAACCATTTAATCTGGGACTTTTGTATGCATAGCAGGTACCCTTTGACTGCCATTTTCTACTCTTTCTGCAGTCGAATGGCTAGTGGCAAAGTCTAACACAGAGCCCTGAGTGCCAACTGCTTCCTTTCATAATCCAGCAAGATGACCATGGTGTCAGAAAAAGCTCAAGGGATTGGAGATGGAGAGATCTGAACTATGATGCTACCAAGTGATTAAGGAAAAACATTGCCTCAGGCAAAACAAATGATAAAGTGTTTTTAACTTTCAAACTCAAGGAAAGGGGTAAGGGAAAAATGAATACAAACAGTAAGAGAAAATAGCACTTTGAGTAACAGAAGAACAGAGGAAAGAAAGGAAATTATAGCCAGAGGTATGAGAAGATAGCAATGGGAAAATGTTAGGAAAAAGAAGAAAAGAAACCTATGCCTTTAGGAAAAAGGACTAAAAAAAATCAAATAAATAGGGGTAGATAATAAACAATGAGAGGGGAGGGGAGGAGGAATAGGAGGGAAGAGAGGGGAGGGAAGGGAGGGGAGGAAAGGAGAGGAGACAGGAAGGGAAGATGGGGGAAGTGCAGGGAAGAGGAGGTGAGAGAAAATTGTATTTGAAAATCCTCCATATATAACCTCCAGTCTTTCAATCAAAAATCTCTATGATAAATCCCTTTTTAAGTCATAAGTGGAGATGCAGTATAAAGTAAAGTAATATAATACTAGAAACACTGATATTCAAACTGTAGTATCCTGGAGGAAAAAAACAAGAAAAGAGAAGACGGAAGCTAATATCTGAAAGTACAGCACATTAAACCAATTTGAAGCAAGGGAAACCAGCAGGCTGCCAATTATCATATCCTTGAATGAAAAGCAAGCATCACATAAAATTTTCTATTTTTGAGCTCTGCAGTTAATAGTAAACAAGCTGTGTACCATTGATAGATAAACAAGGTATGTATGAAAGATATTATCAGCATGCCTGTGGTCAACATATTCTTTTATTATAGAATATTTCCATGCTAAATGTACAAAAATGGGTTCAGTGAATGGCTAAGGCCCTTTTTCTTCTCACAGCCTCTAGTTTTATTCTCTGTCTTCTTCGGCTTAATCATTGTTTATTTTGTTATGGATCAATACACAATTTTTAAGCTTAGATGTTCTTAAATTGTGCTTTCTGAATTTCTATATATCCACATCCATACTCATAGCCAACCTTCAATGACTATCAGGTTCCTCTTCGATTCTGGACATTCTGTGTAATGAGAAAGAGAGTTAAATTTGCTGTAGTGGCTTTGATAGTAGGATACAAACCTTATAGAATAGAATAGAGCTAGAAAGGACCTTGGAGATCCTTCTAGTTCAACCCCCTGCTCAAACAAGACTCTTTACCATTTCAGACAAATGGCTGTCCAGTCTCTTCTTAAAAACCTCTAGAGATGAAGCACCCACAATTTCTGAAGGCAAGTTGTTCCACTGCTTAATTGTTCTCACTGTTAGGAAGTTTCTTCTTAATTCCAGGGTTGCTTGTCTCCTTGAATAGTTTCCATCCGTTATTTCTTGTCCTGCCCTCTGATAACTTGGAAAATAAGTTGACCCCTCTTCTTTGTGGCAGCCTTTCAAATACTGGAATACTGCTATCATGTCCTCCCTAGTCCTTCTTTTATCTAGACTAGCCAAAACCAAACCCTGCAATCCTTCTTCATGTTTTAGTCTTGAGGTCTTGGGAATAAAGGTCAGCTGGGTGATTTTGGGACAGTCATTCTTTTTCCCCCCAACACACATCAGATCATGTTGTTATTGGGAAAACAAGAGCAGAAGCATTAGATAGTACATCACTTTGAACTGACTGAAAATTAAAGCAGGATAAAAATCAACTAAATGCAACTAAATTACAATAATTAAATTGTAATACATTACAATAAAATTCTTTAATCAGTAAAGACGATTTTTGTTGGCTGATGGGTAGAGATTATTCCCCTTGCCCACATAGGGCCTCTAGCTTGAAATTTATGGAATGAGGAAAAATAAAAAAAGAGAGAAAGACAATAATGGAGGAAAGTAATTGCCTGTGGAAGAGTTCAGAGATCACATGGAGAATTGCTGAGATTAGAAAAGTAGGAAAAAATATTTGTACTGGAGGAAGATAATTTATGCAGTGTCAATTTTACCAAAAGTTTCACAACCTGAACATTTTTATTTGTGAAATTTGATAAATAATAACAGCTGTTTTGTTCCTTACCAATAAAACACTTTTCATATACTAAGACCATGACCTGTGGCTAAACAGCTTGCTTCTAAAAAACAAGCCTTAAACCGCTAGTCCTTAATGAGAGAAAACTTAAGGTCCATTTGTTTAAAATTACTGATTTTACTTATTTGTCACATGTGGAGATGCCCAATTTTTTTAATAATGATAATAACAATAATAATAACAACAACAACAATAATAAAGTTGGAAGGGACCTTGGAGGTCATTAAGTCCAACCCCCTGATCAGGCAGGTAACCCTATACCATTTCGGACAAATGGCTGTCCAGTCATTTATTACTATTACTATTTATTACTATTACAATATTATTACTATTGTAATAGTATGAATTACATATGAATTGCAACAGCAGAGAACAGATTATTCCTTTGTTTTAGACAGCTTAATGCCTATAAGATATAAATGTATATTTTTGTACTGCTAAAAATTTACTTCAGTTGAAATTAGCAAAATTTTGAACTAAAAGAAAAAGGGATTAGAATAAACAGAACATTTTAGAGGAATAGCTACACTGTTCGCTTTTCAATATTATTTCTGCTAGAAAACCCTATATCAATTTCCTCTTTTTCCCCCTCTGCATTTTATGTAAAAAGTATACATAGAGTTGGCTATAAAATCTTAGATTAAATGCCTATGCCAGATAGGAAAACAAAGTGTTTTCTTTACATCTCTGATGTGAATCTACAACCACTGTCATATCAATCTAAATCTACCACACATAAGTCTTTACTCGAAACACTTCCAAATATTGCAGGATATTATCCTTACGGAACAGCCCTGCAGAGCTATACTAATAATTTTTCTGAATAAGAAGCTTTTATTGCCTCTTCCATTTATCAGAAACATTTATTTACAATGGCAAAATGCCTAGTCCTCAAAAAAAGGGTTCCAAGGTTCCAGATATAATATTGATAAAATTATAATATTAATTAAATGGATTATAATATTAATTAAATGGATTAAAAGAAAATTGTAATATTAATTAAATGGATTAAAAGAAAAAAAATGTTTACCAATATAAGATAGTAAGAAAAAAGTTGCATATAGGTTCTTCCCTCAAACACTTGCTGAAGGATACACAATCAATGATCCACATCAACTGGTTTATGACATAAAGCCAATTTCAAGGAGGTGGGGGGGGTAAAAGATTGATCTACAAGTATGTCATGATAATATTTAGTGATTGTCACACAAGATTACTAAGAAGAGCAAAAATAAAGAATTTTAACCTGCTAAAGAGGAACTGAAATGATAGCATCATATATCTATCTGAAAGATGAAGTGATATAGTTTAAATTCATTTGCCACAGAGTATTCTAAATAGGGGTACATCTTTTTAAACCCCAATTCAAGCATTGGGTATTATAAATGCCTTTAAAAAATTTTTACCAAATATTACAATTAAAAAGATAAAAAGTAATACAAACTAAAAGAAAAACAAAAACAAATAGAAAGTGTAGAAAAACTAGAAAACAGTAGAAAAGCAAAAAATAACAATATGGTAGAGAAAAAGAAAAATATATAAAGAAATGACTTCATCACAAGAAAAATGTTTGTTAATTATCATCTTCTCTTAAAATACAATGAGTAATCATTCCCATATTTTACCTCTTGTATATAAACAAATCCTTAAAACATCATAATTCAGTCCTGTTCATCAAAAGTCAATTAAAGGTTACCAAAGATAAGTGTTTTAAACTTGATCAAATTAATCTGTTATTCCTTCCTTTTACTTTTAGCAATCTTGATCTTTAATCTTTCAGTCTTGAGTCCTAGAACTCAATTTCTTTTCATTTTTTTTTCTTTGTCCATTATAACAAAATCCTCCAAAAGTTTAACAGGGTAAGAATTTGTTAATCCAGTATAGGAGAATTCAAACCAATAATATTTTTCCGTAAGAAAGTTTTTTATAATTAATTTCAAAATCTTATTTCAAATCTATCTACATTCTTAACTGTAACTTCCCAAAATCAACATTCTAATCACTTTAAAATTTTCTTTCTCTAAGGATTGAAGGAAATTCACCCAGTGAATGCTATAAAACATTTTGATCCAAAGATTCTTAAAAGTTGAAAACAAATTAAGTTTTAATTTCAAAGCAATTAAAAAATGAGACTCAATGAACTCTGTGTCCATGTGAGCTACATTACAGCTGTGAGCTTGATTGAAATCCCAGCTACTCAATTCACAAATTGAACACAAAGACTTAGGTTCTGTGGTCTACTCATCTGGAGCAACTGTCTGGAGTACATGTGGATAATTTTACAATCTCTCCTTTATCTGGAGAAATTTCACCAATCAGAATTTGCTGACTGGCCACTGATAGCTGCCATAATGTCATCCCCATGTCTTCAGGAACATCTAGTTTGCTATGAGTCCTGACTGAAAGTCACCATTATAAATTTATTGACAAATTTCCTAGTTGCTTCTTCCTTGCTGGCTTTCCCAATTGTCATATATCTTATCATGAATTCTAATTTCATGTGACTGCTATTATTAACCATGTAAGGTTGCAATGTCAGTTCACTCTACTCTAATTCAATAATCCTCACTTAAAACAACAATAACCCTGCATTTGGAGGAAACAAAGAGAACTTCTGTTGTCATCTGTTATTTTTGTAAATGAATCTAACTATGAAACTTAGAAGAAAATGTAGTTTAAACTGAAGTCAGAGCACTACCTATATCCCTAAATCAGCTCCAGGGCTCCTTCAAACATTATGGAAGATGTTGGAAATCATTACATACATTGACAGTAATTATATTACTTTAAATTTAATTGTATTAATTCTAATTACATATTTATTATGTAATCAAATTTACGAATCAATTTTTAATCCACAAATTGTAGCCCTGGTATGTTATTTGAAGGTTAATGATGCTGACCTAAAAGAGATTTGATTCGCCTTTCTAAAAAGTGATTTCATATCTAATACCACATACTGATCCCTCCTCCCATTATCTCACAATATGCATGTTTCAGTTTCATTTTAAGACATACTATAGTTACTAGTATCCATTTAGTATGCATTTACTCCAAACAGCAGACTCTTTCAAAGAGATTGTCCAAAGCTAAACACATTGGCTACACTGTTTTTTTTTAAGGAGAAATGCAGAATAAAAATAATCAAAGATGTCCCAAAAGATGTAATTTCACTGTAATTTGGGACCAAATGTCTACCCAGCAGCAACACTACCAATTTTGGGAACTGCTAACTAGAAAGCATCTTTCACTGTGGCTGCCTGTCAGTGTGTGGCTCCTACTGCCAGGAGGAAACCGATATTTAATTTATCACCTGATAAGTGCTTTCACTCTGGTTGATGGAGCAAACGGAACAAGATCTCAACCTTTTGCATTGGGCAATCAATCATGTCAACTGGAATAAAGCTGGAAGGGACCTTGGAGGTCTTCTAGTCCAACCCCCTGCTCAAGCAGGAGACCCAATATCTGCCTGAAACTTCTAAAGGAGGTTCTGCATGAACTCTGGCAGCCAGAACACAGCCAGAACACTGAAGTGGAGAAATTGGTTTCAAATCCACATAAGGGAATTTCATTCTATTAAGAGATTAAAAATGTTATAGTCATGACTGTAAAGAAAAGAAATCAAATTCAAAAAGCACTTAGCTCTCCAATCTTTAAAATAAGGCAGGTTTTATTTCGTTATCAGGGGTTATTCTGCCCGAAAATGTCACTACTTTTGAAAAAAAAAATGAAAAGATACTAATCATTTGTTGTTTTTCCTGTAAGTAAGGAGACAGTACAGTCAGCTGCTGATTTTATGAATCAAGATGCCACTTATTGGAATGGCAATCACTACATCCCCAACACACTGACCTCAGCTTTAAGTTTTCTGAAGATATACAAAGAGTTTAAAAGCATTTTCTTCTTGCACTATTTTTGGTGCACATCCTATATACTATGGGGGAACCAACTTCATCAACATTCCACAATTTGATGCAATAAATTTTCATCTTGAGGAGATATCTTCAGCCAGCTATTTGTCTTCTTTATTTTCTTCTCTGGAAATCTCTACTGGTTTTTATTATAGAAAAATAAGGCAAAATTGCAAACTTTATTCTGTTGACTTCTTCACCAGATAAAGGGAATGTGAGGCAGGCAGGCTGCAAAATCATTTTGGACCTAGCTTCTGTCCTAACTTGGTTAAGCTCTTACTGGCCCAAGTCATTCTTCAATGTTCAATTCCACATCATTCCTTCCCCTGAATCTCTCATTCTTTCTGCTTGCTTTCTTTCATGTTTGTCAGGACTATCAGCTTAGAGCAGTGGGAAAAACATGTAGGATCTATAATATTCGGAATTAGTTTCTCAGTTTACACTGGGGATTTTGCTGCAAAAATAGTTCAGGGCATAAGAGTGAGAAGTCAAAAAGTGAAGGGAAAGGTCTGGTAGAGCTTCCAGTTTCAATCTTGTAACTCTGCTGCAACATACCCATTTAAAGAAAAGTGGTATTTCTACCAATGCAGTAAATCTTTTGTTCATTATTGAATAGCTGTGGGTCTGTCCTCAACCTTTTCCAAGTCTGAAATTAGTGCTGAAACTAAAAAAGGATGTGATATTCAGAGAGGCATATAAACATTACACTTCACGCTACAGACATTACAGTATATGATATTGTTCCAGGAAAAATGCTGAATTGAAATAATGTGTAGGAACTCTGATGGAATTATTTTTCCTTTTTTTTTTTTCATTACCCAATTATTAGCTGAGTAAGCAATGTGTTTCCAGGCTCCAGATACATTTGATGGCACTGGAAGCACTTCTTGTTTATTCATTATATTTGAACTCAGTCACATCTACCTGGGAAGAAAATCCTAAATAACTTAGAGGCAGTTACTTCGGAATAATGATGCATTAAGATTCTATTGTTAAGCACTGTTCTCAATTGCCATCTCTGGCTGCCTTTTGCAGTTTAGAATTTATACTGCCTCAGATTTATACCTTTCAGCATCTTTTTGGGGAGATTAAAATTTATGACTTAAATCAGCCAAATTCAGTCACAAATATTGGAGCTGATACTATACCATACATGAAGTTCTGAAGTTTTAAGACAAGGGTGGTGTTTTTGTTTTGTTTTTTTACATACAGGCAATTCTTGACTTACAACTGTTGATTTACTGACTGAAGTTACAATGGCACTGAAAAAAGTGACTTGTGACTGTTTTTGACACTTATGTCTGTTGAATTATCCCCATGGTCATGTGATCAAAATTCAGACCCTTGGCAACTCACTCATATTTATGGCAGCTGCAGTGTCCTGGGACCATGTGATCACCTTTTGCGAACTTCTGACAAGCAAAGTCAACGGGGAAGCCAAATTCACTTAACAACCATGTTACTAACTTAACAATTACAGTGATTTAGTTAGCATCTGTGGCAAGAAAAGTTGTAAAATGGGGTGAAATTCACTTAATAACTGTCTGACTTAACTAGAAATTTTGAGCTCAGTTGTGGTTGTAAGTTGAAGACTGCTTATATGTATCCTACATTTTTGTCTCATATTTCAGTTCTTCCAGATTTTGGGAATGCCCAAATTTAGAAGTTCATTAGTGACATTTTAATTCCCAGAAACATTATCTTATAGGCCAAAAAAACCCCATAGATTATATTTTCTAGGGCAGAGGTGGGCAATCAACTGTCTACTGACTACACACCTGCCAACCCAAGGCCACACTGCCAGAATTCAGCAACAATGCCGCTAATTTTGGATAGTGCAATTGTTGCTTTTGTATTTCTGAAAAATAAGGGCAGAAATGAAACTGGAAGGAGGGAGACTACTTACTTTCTGCCCTAAAAAATTCCCTCCCATCTGAAATCACACTGTTAAAATTCAAACACCTCAGTCTATTTTTAGAAGATTGGAGGCTTTTTTTCCTGGATGGAAATAGGAAAGAGCTGTTTTTATGAAGCTTCATACTCCAGCAATTAAGAAAATGAAAAGGGAAAGGAATGGAGACTTTAAGAAGAGGCTTTACTACTGATGTTGTGCCCCTTCCAATTAACTCACCATTTGTCATAAATTAACCAACCTATTTACTTATTTGAATTTATTAGCTTTTGATAATATAATCTCTGGGGCCTTTAGCAGGTAGAAGAAAACTGCTTGGAAGCCACAATCATTCCCAGGCCAAAGAGGTTATCCACATAAGTACGAGGGCAATTCGGAACAGATACTCGCAGATACAGAACTTTTATTATGCACGTTAGAAAATTACAACATTACATTACTTTTCGACATAATCGCCCTTCAAATTGAGGCACCTGCCATAACATCTTACAAGGTTTGAAATTCCTTCCTGCAAAAAAAAAGTCTCCCGCCTGGGAATGAAGTCATCCTTGCCAATTTCCTGCAGAAGTTCATCACTGACTGCAGATGGGCAGCCACGTCTTGCCTCATCGTGCATGTCAGTTCCTCCATCTTTAAACATTTGACACCATTGATGCATGACACCTTCACTCATCATGTTTGGTCCATAAACATTACACAGTTCACGATGAATTGCAGCTGCCGAAAGGTTTTTTTTTTTTTTGCACACAGGAATCATATTACTGCATGCCCTTCACATTTGGCAGTTTTTTCTATGGCAGGGTTCATTTTCCATTGATCTAGCAGATGCATCAACTGCAATACGACTTTCTCCTTTCACTCTTCCCTGCCTACTGAACTACTGCACACGGTGCCATAGGAAGAGCGTCGCTATCCCCACCTATTTCTCGCACATGCTCAAATTAAGGTTTATATCCGAATTGCCCTTGTATTTTGATCAGCTGCCACTCAATTATCTTTGATGTAGTTGTTAGGTTTTGAAAGATAAATCAATTCTTATTGTGCTGACTGGGAATTTAGATATATGGAGAGCATCAAGCCTAGCCTATCTTTAAGAGTCTATTGTATAATTCAGCACTACTGCAACATCTGATGTTTAAGATCAAATTCAATTTAGATTTATCGAGATTTACCAATTTCAGATGCCAACTTTAAAAGTACTTTTAGGCACTTCCATCTAGTTTCTGCTTCTCAATATTTCTTCAACAATGAAATATTACATGAACCAAATGTTTCCGGTCTCCCCTTAACTCTATTTATATTTTTCTTGTATATTAATTTGCAAATATAAATATTTTACCTTCCAATCTACATTCAAAGTTATTGGGTTTGACAGTTATAATTATGAAGCAAAAGTATGCAAATTAATTATTTTTGCTTCCATGTATTTTGGCAACTGAATTGCTGAATTCAAATCTAA
Organism: Crotalus tigris; assembly: GCF_016545835.1. Taxonomy (NCBI): domain Eukaryota; kingdom Metazoa; phylum Chordata; class Lepidosauria; order Squamata; family Viperidae; genus Crotalus; species Crotalus tigris. The sequence continues at coordinate 1,374,893 of NW_024100544.1, read as the reverse complement.
CAGCAAGTTGATTTACATCTCTTCCATTTTAACTTGAAGTGTATTCAATTTTAATAAAAAAACCTGTGCATATTACATCAAACCTTTTCCCAAAAAGGCACTTTACGATTCATAATGGAACTTCAAAAACTTTTAATGAATATATTTTCATTGTGCTCCATTTTCTACTATTATCTTTATATTTCAGGTGGAGATATGTTATGAAGAGGATACTAAGAGTGCGGTGGGATCAATTAAATAGGGGAAATATGAACCAGAACAATAAGAAATTATTTTTGCCAGGAAAATCTTCCAACACTGGGAATTCATAGGTTGCAAATGTTCTCTATGACAAAAGTTGCTATTTCTACTAGACCCATAGCCACACCTGAGGGGAATATCGGAGAGTAGGGGTTAGAGAAAAGTTGAATAACACAGACAGAAAGAAATTTCTCTGTTTGTTTTTTTCTGTTTTAACTCCCAATTCCTTCCATTTATTCCATTCCTTCTATATAAGCTATGCCAAGAAAAGATGTTATTATTTTTCAATATGGCAATATGATAAAATGTTGCTGTTTAGAAACATTTTATTCCAGCTGCTGATTTTATTGTTTCAGAATTATTTTTTTTTATTGGGTTTTAATGTACATGTTAATTGTTCCAGAACATTTATTTGCTTGCTTGCTTGCTTGCTTGCTTGCTTGCTTATCTATCTATCTATCTATCTATCTATCTATCTATCTATCTATCTATCTATCTATCTATCTATCTATCTATCTATCTATCAAATGTCTATGGCTATCCAGCTATCAAAAAAAAAAAGTTGTGCAGCAAACAACATATAAACATCCATTAAAAAAAGCCAAAAAAAAAAATCCAAATTAACACATTCACACAACCAACATTCAAGTTAATTAACATCCTGGTCTCAACATCCAGGGAAAGGGGCTTATCTTCATAGCCTTCTGAAAGACCAGAAGAAAAGTTGTTGTCTTTATATGTCATGTTTCATAAGGCAGGCTATGACAGTGAAGGCATGCTTCCTAAGGTGAAATGGATGACGCTGCTTTTGAACACTTCATGTCCAAATTCATTTTTGCTATTTTATTTTTGAATATGTCATTAAACAAAATGTAAGTAAGAAGTAAAGCAGTGGGGTACCACAAGGCTCCGTCTTAGGCCCAATACTCTTCACCCCAGAAGATAAGCTCAGGATCCAAAAAGATCTTGACAAACTTGAACAATGGGCCCTATCCAACAAAATGAGTTTTAATATGGAGAAAAGCAAAGTTTTACATTTAGGCAGGAAAAACCAAAGGTTTAAGTACAGATTAGGCAAGACCTGGCTCAAAAACAACAACTGTGAGAGGGACCTTGGAGTCCTAGTGGACGATCATTTGACTATGAGCCAGCAGTGTGCAGCAGCAGCAGCCAAAAAAGCTAATACAATCCTGGTTGTATAAATAGAGGCATAGAATCAAGATCACGCAAACTATTAGTACCGCTTTATAAAACCCTAGTAAGACCACACCTGGAATACTGCACCCAATTTTGGTCACCATACTACAAAAAAGATGTTGAGACCATGAAAAAAGTTCAGAGAAGAGCAACTAAAATGACCAAAGGCCTGGAAACTACAATATATGAAGAATGGCTGCAGGACTTGGGTTTGGTTAGTCTGAAGAAAAGAAGAAACAGAGACAACATGATCACAGTATTCCAGTATTTTAGGGGCTGCCACAAAGAAGAGAGCATCAAACTATTCTCCAAAGCACCAGAGGGCAGGACAAGAAAGAATGGCTGGAAACTGATCACAGAGAGAAGCAACCTGGAATTAAGGAGAAACTTCCTAAGAGTGAAGACAATTAACCAGTGGAACAACTTGCCTTCAGAAATCGTGGCACCCCATTACTGAAGATTTTTAAGAAGATTCTAGAGAGTCACTTGTCTGAAATGGTATAGGTTCTCCTGCTCAAGCAGGGGGCTGAACTAGAAGACCTCCAAGGTCCCTTCCAGCTTTATTCTATTCTGTTCTGTTCCTGTTCTGTTCTGTTCTATTCTATTCTATTCTAAAATCAGTGCAACTATCAGTGTCTTTGTGTCAATAAGATGTTAAAATAATTTATATAAAAGAAATAAAATAAATTATCTCTGTCTGGAAAAAAAGATCTTAACAATTTAACAATAATGCATGTATGTTCTGCTATTCCTCTGATTACTGTTCCATTGACATGTGAACTGGGCAATATTTAAAGTTCATTAGCATCAGTATTTATTCGAGAGACAGGAATATTGATATTGTGATCAGAGCCGTCTTATACATCCCTAAACAATAATTAGGTTTAAGAAAGAAAAGATAAATACGCAGTCAGTGGTCAATAGATCAAAAAGTATTTACTGCAAAGATGCTTTTATGATTATTGAAATATTACTTTGAACATGTTGCACACAGTGAAAACAATTTACCGTAGTCCCCGGAAATGTGGAATTGTTTCATATTTCATAATCCCCATAATCAAAATAATTATTCTCAATATTATTTTCTCATTTCTTTCTGAATTATTTTTTATCAAATTTAATTTTTTCTTTTGACTATAATACTCTTAAACTAGTGGCAAATACAGCTTCAAAGTTAATTACACAATTCACACATTCTCTCCTAATGATGAAAAATAAAAGTATTACTATTTTTTAAAAAGCAGTTCTATAGCCTAAGTTATACCAATTGATTAATACTATGGGTCTGATGATAAAAATACATATTTAAAAAATACATATTTTTATATATATATATATATATATATATATATATATATATATATATATATATATATATATATAGTTTTCTGAGGTTTTCGCGGGTATTTGTATGTAGGTCTTTGGTTGTTCGGGTTTTCTCCCGCGTAAAATTGGAAGTGTCTTGGCGACGTTTCGACGAAGTCCCATTCGTCATCTTCAGGCTGGTGTTTTCAGCTTCGTGCTTTGAGCTGCTCGAAGCACGAAGCTGAAAACACCAGCCTGAGGATAACGAATGGTACTTCGTCGAAACGTCGCCAAGACACTTCCAATTTTATGCGGGAGAAAACCCGAACAACCAAAGACCTACATATATATATATATATATATATATATATATATATATATATATGTTTGCAGTAAATTAAATGTGTCTATATTTATGTGTATATATAAGAAATACAGCCCTACATCTTTTTTAATATAACAGGTCGCAAATGATGTCATAGAAGATTTTTTTTAAATAAGAAAAGAAATGAAATTCATACACACATAATGTAATTTTAATGGCTATGCACATTACAATCTGTGCCCACTTACTAAGACTTTATTGTTTAATTGAAGAGGGTTTTAATACATTGACCTCATCAATTAGTCAATATTATTATTCTGATGATATCATAAAGCATTTTCTGGAATCGTCTGCACAAATATGCATCTACACAAGTGCTTGCATGCAGGCACTTCATGTCCATCTACAGACTTATGCTACTTGTATTCATGTGAAGGCAAACAGTAGGCTAGCTTGCCTAAATGCACAAAGCATCTTCAGTGTTCACATATATGTGCAAATGTAGACATGGCTATATTTTCATAATATGCACATACATGGACACACACAAAGGAAATGGGGATGCACTTGTACATCTTACCCACATGTGAACATATCTTATGTAACCTATATGCTTACACAATTTACTTATATGTTCAGTACACATGTGCAAAACATAAAAAATAACTCTGCAGTGGGGAACAAAAGGATCATCTCAGTCACCATCTATATTTGCCTAGCATTAAATTAGGATCCGCCCACCTGCCTGTAGTATTTTACCTGCCTGTCTTCCCAACTCTCATCCTCACTTTTCCAGATGTTTCAGAGAATCCTCATTGCCATGCATACTCAATGCATGGGAAATCTGTGATAGCTCCAAGCATTTTTCAAAAGCTTAAATGTCATTTTTAATCACATTCTTCATCCATTATTTTTACTGCACTTCCGCCTTACGAGTTTTTGGTTCCGTAGCCAGTACACAGACCATTTCCCAATTCTTCTTTTCCTGAGAAGTATTTTCTGCTTCAACTAGTTATGTGACAGTATATCTCTTATTCAGAAGAGATAACTGTAGCAACTTTTAAATCAACTGTGCTTACTCAAATTTCATCTTCTAATGACTCTACCAGTTATTAAGATTGCAAATAGAGTTATGAAAATCATTATTACCTGATAAGATTTTAATATGGGCACAGATTCTTCTCCATTGGGTTCAGATAATCCTTGACTTTGTAGTAGGTTCCTCACTGTTTCTTCCATTCTGGAAAAAGAAGAGGAAGAAAAGGCATATTAATAAAAGCACAGAAGCTATAACACAGTGGTTTTCAACCTTTCTAATGCCACGACCCCATAATACAGTTCCCCATGTTGTGGTGACCCCCAACCACTTATACATCACCGGGTGCCAGGGGCATGGCCAAAGAAATGGGGAAAAAAATGGCGGACAGCCTTGTTTGGCAACCCCCGTGAAATGGTCGTTCGACCCCAAATGGGGTCCCGACCCACAGGTTGAGAACCACTGCTATAACATATCTCATTATACAAACACAGTTTAAAATATTTCTTAATAACTATGGTAAAAAAGAATATTTCATGTTTATTTATGTATAGGCAAATAAATATCACCAAGAAAGAATCCAACATTTAATATAGCTTTATTGTCTGTGCTACTAATCTTGCCTTTAAAACTTCTCTCGACCCGGGGGAGGGGGGGGATTCCAGCAACAGTGAAAATCTGAAAAGCATGCTACTGTATTTAAGTGCAAGTTAAAACTTAATTTATTAAACCCTCATTTAGTGGAATTCAAACACAAATTTCCATCTGGACATTTTTCAAATTAATGGGCTATTCATACAAATTAGGCTGTTTGTTCAGTAGTGTAGTGGCATTCAATATAATTTTCTACATTTCTATATTTTGACAAAGAGCTAAGGACCTCGGCACTATCTTACTTGATCTGACTACAAACCATTTAATCTATTTATTTATTCTATTTTATTCTGTATTTAAAGAAAGATGAAGCTAAGAACTCACAAGCAGGACAAAAAAAGAGAAGTCCCATTGTTATGTTCCTAATATATTCTTTGGAATTACATAAAGTAGTCCACCAATCCAGTCAATTTATTATAGGTTTTTTTCCCTTTCATTATAATAACAGAGGTTTTTATTCAGGTCTCTAATTGTTACTTTTGGTATGATTACTGATTTGATATGCTTATTTTCCATTTATCAAGAGGTACCTAGCACAGTCATTCCATCTTCTGACCAAATGTCAACAAACCAAGTGTAACGTTCAACTAAGACAGCAAGTCTTATTTTTTTTCTGCAGCAAATTAAAATATCTTCATTTTATACATTGATATTAATCTTTCTTCAATTTTTTTTCTTGTGAACCTGTGACTTCACAAATTTTTCTTAAATACATGCTTATAATAAAATCTTCAGCACATGGAAAAGGATAAAAAAATAAAACAGGAGCAGCCACCACCATAATCATATTGCCCAAGTGGTAGTTGGGCTGTCCTGCTGAGTCAACATTTATATGAATCAACACATTCATGTGTATGTGAATCAGGAAATCAACGAGATGATAGCAGCTTCAAAAAAAGTGTTCAAAAAAGTGTTACTGGCATTCTAGAAATTAAGCTTAAGATACAGAAGGATCTGGACAGACTTGAACACTGGGCACTAACTAACAAAATGAAATTCAATGGTGAAAAAAGCAAGGTTCTACATTTAGGCAAGAAAAACCAAATGCACAAGTACAGCATAGGTGGCACCATGCTCAATAGTAGTAACTGTGAGAGGGACCTCGGAGTCCTAGTAGACAATCACCTAAATATGAGCCAGCAGTGTGCTGCAGCTGCAAAAAAGGCCAACACAGTGCTAGGCTGCATTAACAGAGGGATAGAATCAAGATCACGTGAAGTATTAATACCACTCTTCAATGCCTTGGTAAGGCCACACTTGGAATACTGCATCCAGTTTTGGTCACCACGATGTAAAAAAGATGTTGAGACTCTAGAAAGAGTACAGAGAAGAGCAACAAAGTTGATTAGGGGACTGGAGGCTAAAACATATAAGGAACGGTTGCTAGAATTGGGTATGTCTAGTTTAACGAAGAGAAGGACAAGGGGGGGACATGATAGCAGTATTCCAATATCTCAGGGGCTGCCATAAAGAAGAGGAAATCAAGCTATTTTCCAAAGCACCTGAAGGCAGGACAAGAAGCAACGGGTGGAAACTAATGAAGGAGAGAAGCAACCTAGAACTAAGGAGAAACTTCCTGACAGTGAGAACAATTAATCAGTGGAACAGCCTGCCTCCAGAAGCAGTAAATGCTCCAACACTGGAAGTTTTTAAGAAGAGACTGGGCAGACATTTGTCCGAAATGGTGTAGGGTTTCCTGCCTGAGCAGGGGGTTGGACTAGATGACCTCCAAGGTCCCTTACAACTTTACTACTACTACTACTACTATTATTATTATTATTATTATTATTATTATTATTATTATTATTATTATTATTATTATTATTATCAACAGTTACATACCGGTACATAATAATAATTAAGGAACAATTAGTTCACAAAAAAGATGTTTCTATACAACTGAAAACCAGTAAGTTGTCACACACATTACTGACACTCACATCAAACTTCTTAAAAATAGGTTCAACCCTTCCTTTCCTTTTACTTCGAATAATCTAAAGAAGAAGCAAGATTTAGCCTTCCAAAAGAAAATATTTGAATTTGCATCAATTATTAGGTTCATATGAAATACTCAAAACACATTCATACACAGAAACACAGATGCACCAGTGCAAGTGTTTAACTGTCAGAAGAGTGTATCATGTGTGCATGTATGTATGTATGTATGTATGCATGCATGCATGCATTTAAAACATTTATATAGCCATCCATCTTTCAACCTACGGTACTCTGAGTGGCTCCCAATCAAACATTAAAAGCTATAATCATATTAAAGCTATAAAACTAAACAGATTAAACCATTAAAACAACAAAAAGCTGGCACCAAACAGTTCTAATGTTTGATTATCTAATCTTCTCCCGATTGGGGGGGGGGAAAGCCAGATCTTCAAAGTCTTATGGAAGGCTAAAAGGGTGGAGGCCTGCTGATCTTCAGCAGGCAGAGTGTTCCATAGGGCAGGGGCAGAACACAGAAAACCCTTCCTACCTCCCATAAGATGGCAATATTTAGGGGGAAGGGACTAGGAGTGTGCCCCTCCCTATCTGACCGGGTAGGATGGGCAGATGTCCTCAGGGAAAGGTGGTCCTGAAGACAGCCTGGTATTGGGTCACAGAGAGCTACAAAGATGATGATCAGCACATTGAATTGCACCTGGAAAGAAACTGAAAGCCATTGCAGCTCACGCAACAGAAGTGTTACACAGGCCACCTAGAGCCCCATTATTGTGCATCCTGCTACATTCTGGACCAGTTGACATTTCCAGTTGGTCTTCAAGAGCAGCCTTTTGGTCAGTGGAAAAATATGATGGCTTTATCTTTTTTTTAAAAAAATTCATCCAGAAACCATTTTTTCTACTGTATATATATTCAGACTGAGCAAAAATTCAGACTGCTACTTTCTTTGTTGAAAGTGGAAAACAGCATTTTTAGAGACATCAAAATATCCCATGTAATAAACTAATCCCAGTACTTTGTTTTAATTGTTATAATGAAAGACTAAACAAGCACTTATTGCTTTCATTTTTAGAAAAGTAATGCATACATCGATAAAAGTGATTTTGCTGTGAATTAAGTGGTTAGTTTGAAAGTTGTGAGGTACTAGCTATCCTTATCTAGGCATACAGACATAAACTAACATAATTCTGTTATCACATTAATTGTGTTTTGCACTAGCTCTGTACTGAGGAAAAGGGACATAGGAAGCTGCATTATTTAAGGTTTATCCATCCAGCTCAATATTATCTGCATAGAAAAATGGAGTAAGGGTTAGTATTATTGGTTGCACAGTCAGCCAGACTTTGAGACTGGATTTGGTATTTTTTTCTGTCTATCAAGTCCAGGAACCTGTGATAAGCAGATGTTGTTTAATGATATTAAAGGTATTATCACAGGATGCAAAGCTTCATTTTACAATTGACTGATGGTGATTTTGTCAGCGTCGATGAGGTTCAAGTGGAGCTCCAATTGCTTTGGGATTGTGCATAAGGTATCTATCACCATGGCTTATATCTTTGCTTACTTTTGCTATAGTTGTTCTACTCCTAACTTGCAGGTCTTTGTATTTTTTCCAATTCTTTATCTTCTATTCTGCTGTCTCCAGGTACTGCCACAAGTGCCACATCCATTGTCCAGACTTTTATTTTTCTTGCTGACAATTGTTATGTGGCAGGTGCTTGTCTGTTTGAATTTCCTGAGCACTGTAGTCTGTGCGATCTTCTTGCAGCAGCTAACCTGGTGATCCACTGTTTCTTTAGTTTCTTTGCAGAGGTGACACTTGCTGTCTGGCTTTGTATGCAATTGTTCTTAAGGATTCATCTTGTACAGCCAGAATTAGCTCTTCTGTTTCTTTCTTCAATGTTCCTGCTCTTAGCTATTGAGAGGACTTATTATCTGTTATTGTTTTTGTGGTTATGGTGATTTGTTACAGTCATGTTTAGACTGGAATCGGCATTTTTATCCATCTATCAAGTTCTTCCCAAGAACCTGGAATAGGCGGATGTTCTTGTTTGAAGTTGCTATATTATTATTTCTAGAATGTATGAAATCTGAGAGTTTACAGAATCAGTTCCCTAACTAGCATTTATCCCCCTCCAACTTTTCTGCTTTTTGTACTGAAAGATTTCTAAGAGATTAAAAATCAAGATAGATTTTCCAGTAATCAAATTCACACAGCTGAAGTCAAGAGATTGGGTATATGTATCTGATAACACACCTGACCTCAATCTCTGTGTTATACCAATGAATATTAGTTCACAAAAATGTCTTTTGTTAAACCAGTGGCGAATAACTAACATTCATGAAATAGAGCTACAAGCAAAGGCAACAAAACAGAAAAAGACAACAGATCACAAATGATACTTTGTTCCTCAATTAAACAAATGTAATTTTAATTGTTTTCATATTTTGTATAATAGGTAAATAGAGCGTAGAACACTACAGAAAAAGGTATGGCAACTTAACCTTTTACTGATTAAGCACCAATTATTACTAGCAAACAGTTGTATATTTTCAAAGCATGCAGTCATGTGAACAATTGCAATTTTCCAATCAAGCAATTAAGGTAATGGTCAAATTAAAAATGTATACAACTGTAATCAGCTTGAAACCATTTTAATGAGTTGTCCTCCTTCCTGTACTAAATCAGCTGAAAGAAAACATTTTTACTACATTAGTAAGGGATAAAAGTCCAATAGTGATCATCTGCATGCCACATGCATGTACTTTCCATTGGTTCCGAAAGATTTTAAATTATAAATGCATAGTTGAAGAAGTAATGAAGAATACAGTTTACTCAGTCTACTTCATAGCCCTCTTGGAGAGGAGTCAAGATCATTAGTCAAACATTTTGAAGTGATCTGATTATTATTTTAGCTGCTGTCTTTAACTGGGGTTTAGATGAATTAAATTATTTAAATCACTAATTTATTATTTCTTATTAATTATTAAACTAGTTAAAGTATTTAGGTTATTTGTGAAACATTATTCTAAGGAGACAAAAGTGTCATATTAAGTGAAATCATAAAAATCAATAATGAATGACATGATTCTATAGACAACTCTTCTGTCACTCAGAATTAAGATTAAGATAGGAAAAGCATAACCAAAATGAATGCAGTTGTAATGATTAAATTCACTCTAGAATTCTAGGGTTAAAATCAATTATACAAGCCTGGATATCAAAGTAAAGGATACTGAAATTAACATGAGTTGTGAAGGTGGTTTGGGTATTTGCTCACAAAATATCTGATGGAACAAAATTATTTTTTTAAATGTTTGAATTATGGGTTTTTTTAATATGCTTACATTGGGCACAGTAATAAATAACATCAGTTGTTTCCATTAGTCAAATTAGACCTAATAAAGTACATAGATCTAACGTTTTCAAAGAAAACTTAGAGAATGAGCATCTTTCAGATAAATATAACTACATTTAGTTTGTGAGACTATGAAAAATTTATCAACAGGCGTTATTGCTCAATGATCACCAAAAATACTCCTGTTGAGCAAGAACTTGCATTTAGCTTCCCTGGCCCCAATCCAATATCTTTAACATTGTACCATTTCAGTAATTAGCATTAGTTTTACATTTATCTTTAGTTGTTAGTTAATGAATGTCTAGTCCCTCATCACTGGCTACCCTGGCTATGTAGGAATTATATGACGTGTATCAAGGATCATAGCTTCCCCAATCCTTTTCTAAGTGGCCAAATCTTAAAAGTATGGAAAAGAGTAGGAGTGGGGAGTCACATTCTCAAATAAACACTCTAAATTGTGATTCTGGAAACAAATGTTATCAATTAAGTCTGGATTTTCCAAAACAGGAATGTCCTTTAAATCAAGCAAAAGGATTCTTCAGCATGTGTTGCACGTGTGCATGTATGCGTGCATACACACAGAGAGATGCATGCAAACTTATATATGTACACAGAAATAAGCTCTCTAAATTCTGATTCCAGAAATGTTACCAAAACAGAAATGTCCTTTGAATCTAGCAAAAAGATTCTTCAGCATGTATTATATGTGCTTATGTATGTGTACACATACACACAGAGAGAGATGCATGCTTACTTATATAAGTACACACAAACACGTTTTTATTCTGAAAAGTACCTGTAGAATGGAATATTTATGAAATGAGGTAATAAATTGAGCTTTGTGTACAGTGCGAGAAAGCAAAACTTAGAAACATAAATATTTCCAGAAGGTAGAAGAAAGGAGACATCTGAATTAAAGATGAATGAGAAAAAGAGAAGAAAAAAATATTTTTATGAGGCTATTAAAAAGGTTGTGGCATAGAATCGAATGGAAAGAGTCACTGCTTATTCACAAACGCATTTTATTTATTCACAGCAGGTTTCCGTACATTTACTCTTCCGAAAGGGTGAGAACAAAGGGCAGAGAATCCAGCAGAGCATGATTTGTACGGAGAGCTAAGGTGAGGGAGGGCTTGGTCTTAATGATAGCCTCAGAATGGGAGCTACACCATCCTTTATTTATTCATGTCTCAACCACTTGCACATAGCATTTATCTTCAACACAGTCAGAAATACATTTTCCAAATACTGTGTGGGTTTTTAGCTCTAAAGCTCCCATCGAGCCTAATGGGAGTCCCGTGGCTAAAACCCCATGCTAACCTTTGAAAATATATTCCAAAGTATTGAAATAATGTACTATTTGAACATTATCCTCTTAAGCTGGTGCTATGATGTGACTGAAGGGAAACAAGGATTTTTAAAGCCATATTTTGTAACACTGCATACCTAGCAGGGGTCTCTAAAAATGTTTACCTGGAAATAAGTTTCTTTTTCACTACAAGTGTTTTGCATTATTAACACCAGTAGGACAAAACTCTTTATAGATACTGCATTAATTTTCAAATTATGAATTGGTTTTTTTTTCAATCAACCTTACAAGGTCTCAGATAATCTGAAGTGATAATTTGAAGCGATACTGTAGGCCAGTGGTTCTCAACCTATGGGTCGGGACCCCATTTGGGGTCGAACGACCATTTCACGGGGGTCGCCAAACAACGCAGTCCGCCATTTTTCCCCCCCTTTTCCTTAGCTGTGCTACTCCATTTTATTCTATTGACTTTTGAAAGCCAATAGAATAGACTCTCTTGAATAGAGTCTAATTTTATTGGCTTTCAAAAGCCAATAGGAATTGTCCAGGCTGTCTCTGCCCTGCTGAGCCCGCCAAAAGTCCCATTCTGCACGTGCTGCACCAGTTGAGTAGTCCTCGACTTACGACCGGTTGAGTAGTCCTCGACTTACGACTGGTTGGGGGTCGCGGCATTAAAAAGGTTGAGAACCACTGCTGTAGGCTGTACTTTATAAGTAGAATTTATTTCACTTAACACTGTTCATAAATTATCTAAAGGTTTCCATCTGTTAGGTAAGTCGTATATTTAATAAATATGGGAAGAATCGTAACTATTAAGACAAATAGCAATAGCACTGACACTTACAGTATATACTGCTCCACAGTGCTTTACAGCCCTCTCTAAGCAGTTTACAGAGTCAGCATATTGTCTCCAACAATCTGGGTCCTCATTTTACCGGCCTCAGAAGGATGGGAGGCTGAGTCAACCTTGAGCCAGTCAAGATCGAACTCCAAGCTGTGGGCAGAGTTAACCTGCAATAGTGCATTCTAACCACTGCACCACCACAAAAATGGATAGGTTTTAAGTTCTGAGAGCCCATGAATTGGCAATAACTATTTGTTTGTAGGAAGACAAAACCAGTTAGGTGTTCTCTTTCTCCACCAGAGCGGTTTATAGAAGCAATTTGAGCAATTTGAGAACTTTCTTTGGAAGGAAGTGGTAAAGTCTCCTTTCTCCCTCTGATCATGAAGTGGAAAAAAAGTATCTCTCAAGTGCAGGAAATCAGGAGCCAATGTGGTTCAAAGGAATATCGGGTTATTGCATGCTAACACTCTCTACAAGAATATGAACTACTAATGGTCAAGGAGCATTGGTGGTAGATAAGAGTCAATAGAATTCAAGATGGACTGGACTTAGATCTCTTGTGGGCACAAGGGGACTCAAGACTGATGATGCGCTTGACCCATCCCTCAGGCTCAGCCTGGTCATCTTCTATATCAGTGTATCTCAACCTTGACAATTTTAAGGCATGTGGACTTCAACTCCCAGAATTCCACAGCCAGCAATGCTGGCTGTGGAATTCTGGGAGTTGAAGTCCACATGCCTTAAAATTGTCAAGGTTGAGATACACTGTTCTACATTATCATCCCCATTACACCCAACAACCTTTTCACTGCCACTGCAGGTAGCTGTGTGGAACATAACTTTTTGTAGGCAAATGCTATGAGTTGACTACCGCCATAGAAGATTTTTTAAAAGGATTTTGCTTTAATCTTGTATTAGATAACCCTGTTAGATAATTGTTTCAAAAGTATTTCCTTAATTGAACAGAGAAATAGAATAATCAAGGACACTAAAGCAGTGGGGATGGGCAATTTCTGACTTTCTGCTGGCTTCATTGTGTTGATCACCCGCTGGCAACCAATGGTGGAACCAGTCTACCTGGCCACCAGAGGGCTAGGGAGGGACTGGTCTACCTGATCTTCAGCAACCAAAGAAAAGCTCAGTTTATCCAGTCTCTGGAGCGCTGGGGAAGGACCTGCCTATTGAATCTTTGTGAAGGCCAAATTTACTGCCACTAATTCCTATCTCTCCACCCTCACCATTTCTTGTCTTCTTCCATCCCTGGGCATGCATATCTCCTTGCTTATTGTTGCAGCACTGAAGTCAATCTTACTTGAGTCATGGGTCCCAGATTTTGGACCCATACTTTAGGTTGACCCATTTTAGATACCTTTGTTCAAAAGTTGCTGCCCTATGATGCATTGTTTCACCCAGTTAAAGATTACAGATATGAGAGTTTTAGTGGTATATAGATAAGCAAGGAAATGTACATGCCCAGGGATGGAAGAAGACAAGAAATGGTGAGGATGGAGAGATGGGAATTAGTGGCAATAAATTTGGCTTTCACAATTCTGCTGAATGGCTTGCCATCAATGGTTTGTTCATGTGTCAATCAGAAAGTTCAAGAAGGAACACTAACTCCTAGTATATTTTTCCTAATATTAGCCTAGCTGTCAGCTGCCCTACTGTATGCCTGTCTTACTTCTTAGAAAGAAAGCCATGTTATTCTATATATGCAGCAGCTTTTTGCTCTAACACAGTGGTTCTCAACTTGTGGGTCGGGACCCCATTTGGGGTCGAACGACCATTTCACGGGGGTCGCCAAACAACACAGTACGCCATTTTTTCCCCTTTTCCTTAGCTGTGCTACTCCCTTTTATTCTATTGGCTTTTGAAAGCCAATAGAATAGACTCTCTTGAATAGAGTCTAATTCTATTGGCTTTCAAAAGCCAATAAGAATTGTCCAGGCTGTCTCTGCCCTGCTTAGCCCACCAAAAGTCCCATTCTGCAAATGGTGCTGCACCAGCTGAATAGTCCTCGACTTACAACCAGTTGAGTAGTCCTCGACTTACGACCGATTGGGGGGGGGTCGCGGCATTAAAAAGGTTGAGAACCACTGCTCTAACACATGCAAAGAGATGGGGTCAGTTCCTGAACTGAAGGCAATTTCATTCTCAATGAAGTCACTTTACTTAATGGAATTTTTTAAAATTGTATGGTTCTGGCTATTCACCTCACAATACTTTGGAACATCCCTTGAGACTCGTTTATTTTAAGATCTGAGGGATATTGTTTCTCTTTTCCTTTTGTCATTTTCCCCTCCCTTTTGGATTTTGACCCATTTCTAAAATTTCAATTTGCCTCAGCAATCCTTCTGGAATTGGATTTCTTATATACTTTAAAGAATAAAATTAGCAGCCCACAGATTGATAAACTGATTTTAAGGAAAAGGTGAGGTTGGAACACTTACTTTGAAATATGTCAAGTGACCAAAGGGGAATTCACTTTTGAGGGCAAAAATATATATACATTTGACTCAGTATCATTTTCTTGATCATTATTTCATGTTCATGGTGCAATGAAGTAGAATAAGGTCACAGTATTTCTAAGGAGTCCATCATCTACATTTACCAGCAAAACTGGATTTAATCTGCATAAATACTGACTTCCACATCTGTAGTTCAACTTCACAGAAAAACCACTTTAACACACTAAGTAGTAATAAAAGAGGATAGAAGACATTGCTCTATAAATACTAAACAACCAGATAAAAGCATAAATAAATAACAAATGCAATCATAAATGTTTAAGTCTAGGAATGGGGAAAAATAATTTGAAACATTTGTTAATGCAATTATACACAATGCACTCTCCCCAATGAACAAGCAAATCAAAATGTGATTTCTGAGGTTTGTGAAATTAAAAATGCATACAAGAGTGTATATTAAGAGAAAATGTGTTAAAACTATGTCAAAGAAGTGAATGACACTTCTCACTTATCTTACTCATTTTAAGATGTTTACAAAATATAAAACTGATGTGCAAATGGGACGAAAAAAATACGATCAGGAAAATGAGAAAACTGAACTGAAAACCAACTTGACAGATTAGCATCCTCTCACTAGAGTAAATACCATGCCTGCAGTAGTCAAACCATTTCCATATTGCTGCTCTTTGGATGTGTCTATAAGTCACCATGAGTCAAACTTGATTAGAAGGAGACTTTTCTTATCTGTAATACAATGTTTGTGTATTGTGTTTGTGTGTGTGATTGTTCATCGTTCATCGATCATGTGATCGTTTATTGGATGAAATGTGCAGAAACGAATTTTTAGTTTGAAAACACTTCATTTATTCTTTGACACATATCCCATAAATTTAACCACGTAATGCTTTAACTACTCCCATAGTTTTTATTTTCTATGACCAGATATTCTGATTATTGCAACTTAAATACCAATAAGAACTGCATCAATAGCACTGAATTATTCCAATCAAGATATATATAAATAAACAAAGAAAACCTTTTTGAATTCATTAGCTGAAATGGGAAATAAAAATACTGTAAAGAACAAGCCAAATAAATAAGGTATATACTTTTCTCGTGATGAAATTTGTGACAAATTTCGTGTTTCTGAAGGATTAGCCTATCAAAAGTTATTATCATACCAAAATGTAAATTCTATGTTCTGAGAAATTATGCTTCTGAATTCATAAAAATACAAGTAGTCCTCAGATTACAACGTGATGGTTCAATGATGCTGTATTGTAAACAAATTCTTCCCACAGCCAGGAGTTCAAATGCTGACGGGGCTCAAGGTTGACTGTCAAGGTTCCCACAAATGAAACACTTCAAAGAACTTCCAGGCATTGTTTATCCTAAAAAGTATTTTATTCATGTAACAAAATGTCAGCACGGCATGAAGAGGGATGCTAAGATCTAAATTCTCCTCCCCTGAGCACATATTTTGCCAGCATGTTCCCTCCCTCAATCTGCTGTCATAAATCACGTTCCCCTATCAGGTTGAAGGGCAAAGATTCTCTTCCCTTTACAGCATGGGATTTTTATCTAATATAATTACCCACATACATTCTTTCTCCTCCCCTCCCAGCTTTATCTGAAAATACCTAAATACTCTAAAAATACCACACAGCTCTGCATATTTTGTCAGAGCAAGAACATCCAATGTTAGCAGTGTTGATATTGACTCAGTTTTCCATCCTTCCAAGATCAGTAAAATGAAGACCCAGATTGTTGGGGACAATGGGCAAATAATGCTTACATTATTTAGCTGGGGTGGGCTAATTGCTAGGAGAGAGGAAGCTACCGATAGTTAGGATCAAGGTCGAATTGCTAAGATGCTTGTTAACCTCCATCGCTACTCAACTTGCCACAGAAACAGGGGGAAGGGAAAGCCAGGGAAAGAAATGGGAGTTTCAAAAAGCTGTCCACGGATTGTGAGACCCAAGGTCATCAAAAGCAGGAGTCTGACAGAGAAGTGTACTGTCCCATAACAAACAGAAAGCATGTGAGTGGGCAACATGAACACATGGTGGGTGGGGGTTATGAAAAGCCATTGTTAACTAACCAGATTTTCACACAGAAAAACTAGAGTTGATTTTGCTTCTGCAGTGCTGGTATATGTAGTCGATAAAGATTATCTCTTATGGCACCTCAAGACCTTAAAGTTTCTTCAATATTGGATTCGCCAGAGAATGACTGACAATTAGAAGTTAAAGAAGGAGCAGAATGGAAGAAGATATCCCTACAGCCTCCCCCTGCTTCCCCTCTCTACCCCAATTGGAGGCTGGGACAGCAGAACGGGAGAACTGATCCAGTATTACTCATGGCCTTGTTTTATTTTATTTATCAAATTTGTTTATTTATTAAATTTATTAGCCACCCATCTTACCATGGGGTAACTCTGGATTGCTTGCAATTCCACAGTCATTAATCATTAGCCATTGTTCCATTCCACAGCCACTGGTCAGGCCTTGAGAAAAAAGCCAGAACATTGACCAGAGACAGAAAGCAGTAACAATATTGCACCTTTCAACAAATTTTGGCAAATCTGACTAGGAGGAAAACAAGCTCCCAATCCAAAGTTAGCAGAATGATTTCTCTACTCAAGTTGGCAGAAACAAGGCTGCACTGCTGGTATGGTCTCTGCTAATGGGTTAAGAGGCCCAACCTGAGTTGTGATGCTGTCTCAATGTGGGCTGTGAGTTCTAAAAAGACTCGGAGGGCTTCATGCAGCCTACAGGCTACAGGCTTGAGACCCTGGCACCTTAATGAGCTCAAACTAAAAAAGGACGATATATTAAAATGTAAATAAAGTTCAATACAGGTCTGAACATTGCACAGCATTGAGTAAAGCAATTTCTGTAAAGAAATCATTGTATGAGCATAAGTTTAAATGTCAGCTCATGAGAATAATTTACATTGAAGAAAATATATAATACATCTTTCAGCAGAATGAACTTTCTTCTCTGTGTTTCAAATTGTCTTGTAAAAGTCTGTACATAATGAAATACTTCTGAATAGCTACATGTTCTGATATATAAAAATGCAAAAATATAAGCTATTCAAATGTTAACACTGAAAAAGAAAACCATTAGAACTCACTGAGGTGTATTAAAGAAAATGAGTCTCTGTGCTTTTTTATTCAACTCTAAGTTTCTCATACGCACTTCTATTCTGTCCTTTTATCCTCACTGCCAATGAAAAGGAAAGACCTTTAATCCAACTAACCTGGACGGATAATTTGGTCTGAGCATTGACAATGGTGAAGCCTTTCAACAAAGGATGGACAGAAAAGAAATTTTCTAAAACATGTTGGAGGTGAATCCCGAACCAAACAACATTTGGAAAAGTCGGAATAAGGGACTTGGTTGATGGTTGATGGTTCTCACAACCAACTTCACAAGGAAGCCTACTAATCTCCCAGCAGATGCCTTCAGAGGCAGTTACACCCCCAGTCAAGGTTAATGGACACTGATCCCCATGAGATCCATCCGTGAATTTGTCCATTCTTTTTTTGAAACTAGCAGAACTGATAGTTGCCACCACATCTTCTAGTAAAGGAGTTCCAGCCACTGGGCATCACCATAAGGTACCAGGTCCCCAAGATCTGAATGTTCTTCTATCAAAGCCACATGCTGGATCTCACAGATATCATTATTTCTGAAAAGGGCTTGATGAAAACCTCATTCTTCTCAGCTGGCTAGTGGTACAGAAAAGTAACCATCTCTAGCCAGTGGCAAAACCTCTGACACCTTTCCTTTTAGGAACTTTGCTCTATTAGGCAAAATCAGACAACAACCATAGATGGCCAGTTCCAAGAAATAGCAACAAGACAGAATGTTATGACCCCAGCCTCCCCTTTGCACTCTATGTCAGTGTATTGCATTCAGGTTTGGTGGAAAAGATGTTAACTAGATGTTAACTTTGAGCCAGTTGTTATGAACCAATTGTTGTATTACTGCACTGAAAAGTCATTCTGTGTTTCTTAGGCAGCCAGAATTGTGCATAGGAGGGCATCATTTTTCAGATTGCAAAGTCTAGCATTACCAATTATAATGGGTATGGTAATTTCATAATTCTTGGGTGTTGGAGACACTGTTCCAGAGTTCATGCTAATGAGAGACTGAACTGTCAATCCAGCCAAATTTTGAACTTAGAATGGGGTGAATTGTTCTGACACTCAAAGAACAAACTGCCTTCAGTCAGCCTTGTTAAAATCTTTCTCATTTAAAAGCTTATCAAGCATAGTATTCTAGTTTACAGCTAAGGGGATTTAGGATTAATTGAACATTAATTAATTGAATATTTCACGGTTTTAGATGCTCTAGGATGCTTCACGGTTTTCACGTGCTGGGAAAAAGTCTTATGTGTTTCTCATGATTATATAAAGGAAATTCTCATAATAGCTTGAGTCAACCTTAGTCGTGAATAAGATTATGAATGATTTCTCACATTTCCAGGTTGTTATTTAAATTAGGCAATAATAATATATAAATATCTCTTTCCTCCCCATTTTCCTAACATCTTTATCTTGCTACCACCAAATTATCAACCGGCTCCTTTCTTCAACTTTCATATCGATTCCTGATTTTTCTTAGTCTTCCTGCTGACTCCCCTTTCCGCTCTTTTCAAGGTCTTTCAACCATGTGTTCCCATTTCCTCAATACCTTCCCACTGCTGTCATCAGTCTTCTTGCCAACCCTTTTCCCTCTTCAATTATTTACCTTACAATAATTGTAAAAGTTATATATTTTATTCAATTTAACATAGATAAAAATGAAGTATAACTTTAAAAAATTGACTGGTTCCATGAGCCACAGAAGATACCTTAAAATGTAGGTAGTATATCTATATCTCTACATTTACACAAACACCTATAACTATATATAGAAAATGACCTGGACCCATAATAAAATGCATTTCTTTCAGAGATAGATAGATGGATGGATGGATGGATGGATGGATGGATGGATGATGGATGGATAATCAAAATATGTTAAAGCAGTATTCTTTAGCCTAAAAGTGTGTACAAACGGTTGAAATGTTCTCTTTTAATCAAGTAAGTGTGGATGTTAAAATATAAATATAATAGCTAAATATATTCTATTTAAGGCCAAGTTTAAAGCAAATTCATGTTTTATTGATTTTATTAACTATTAGCTATTAATAACTTAAGCACTGAGAGCGGATATATACATATAATAAAGGCTCCAAACCAATGGATGACCTCACTCAGTGGTTTCATGTAGAGCAGGGATTCCCAACCAGGGGTGCGAGACGATATTCCAGGGGGTGGGAAAACTTGGGTTTTCAAAATTATAATGTATATGCATAATTCATTGCTGTTATTTCAAACTTTAAGGGGTGCAAGAATATATCAGAAGTGTTCTAGGCGTGCGGGGTATAGAAAAGGTTGGGAACCACTGATGTAGAGCAAGAAGGGAAAGAGTATTAAACTCTATGGCACCCCTCAAAGGAGGGGTCTAGAGAGCAACCATCAACACTGACTATAATTGCCCCCAAAAGAAGGAAAAGAACTGTCATATATGGTGCCCTCAATATATATGGTGCCCTCAATTCCCAATCTACAGAGCTAGTCCAGAAAGATGCCATAGTTGATGGTCCTGAAAATCTCTAGGAGATCAAGGAGCACTACGATGTATATACCACTCCCAGTCACCACAGGTCACAACCAAGACTGTTTTCATATTAAGTCCTGAGCTGAAACTCAACTGAAATGTATCTAGATAATTTGTTTCCTCCTATAACTGCAGCCTAACTACCTTCTCAACAGCTTTCACTAAAATGGGAATATTGGAGACAGAATGACAATAGTCTAAAATCGTTGGGCCTAGGGATGGACTTTCCAAGAGAGGGAATACTACCCCCTCCCTCAAGGAAACTGGACATCCCAGTCTAAGTACAGGTAACCTGCCTGACCAACTTAACAAGCCAGAAAGGGCCTGGGTCCACCAAATAGGGGACGAACTAACAACATAGAGAACCACTTCCTGACTCAAACTCTTCCCAGATCGTATCAACAGATTTTGGTGGTTGATGTAATTGCTAATATGAGCTTTTACCTGTGTTTCAACAGGTTCGTTCTGAGATTTTCTTCCTACACTAAAAACTGAAATCATTTTCTATTCATTTCTGATGCTGAGAACCTCTGAATATTTTCCTTCTGTCAATGCAATACTCAGCTTCTAAACCATATGAGGATTTAAATTGCATTTAGATTTCTTTCACACTCTAATTATTATGCAGTGTTATACAGACCAGAAGTCTAAATTGGAACTGGACAAGTACAATAGTACTGCTAGATCTGATGCCTGGCTAGCTCCTTGTCAAAGACAAGGATGCTGAATTATGTTTTATTTGGTATGTACTGGATAAGACGTAATCTGTGCTTTACAAAATAGTATGACTGGGTTTATGTGTGGCATTAAACCAAAGTCAAACAATCCTATGACTTAGTATGACATATGATCCCTAAAAGTGCAAGACATTTGTCTTGTAATTTAATTGCTTTACTCTCAGCAGTAATTGGTGACCTAATCCTAATTTTTTGTCTGTATTTAACTCTTTGTAATTTTAATTGTTCTTATATTTATAATTGTCTTTATATTTCTGTTTTTATTACAAATAAATAAGTAAACTATTTTCCAGTTCAGTTATATCCTGCTAAATTGCTGGTCAGACTACCTAATGAGAAAAGCAATATAGACACATATTTTATCATAATCCAAGAGGTAGTGTTTTTACTATTTACAAAAAAAGTTGCAGTATTATCCCTTTGGATTTACTGGGTAGATTAAATTCAGTGGTCAAATCCAGTTGTAAAACTCGTAAAGGATAATTTTCTCTAGAGGCATGCAATGTGGAATTACAAATCATCACTCAAGCAAAAAACTAGTGCTAGAATGAACTAAGCAGGAAATGGAGAAAAAGCACAAGCAAAAGGATTACAAATACCTGCTGCCATGCATCACTGCAATTTACATTTTGCCCAATTTAAGCAACAACCACTCCCAGGCAAAAAATAAAATAAAATACAGAGAATAGAATTCCAAGTGATTTGCTCAAACTCCCTTCTAGACTTAATTATTCTGTCTCACAAAATCAAAACAAGCAAAAGCCATTAACTGGAATGAAGAAGTTAAAAATTAAAATATCAGGATTAGCCTTATCAAAATAACTGCAAATTACTATCTTTCCTGCAATCCACTCAGCTCTCAGCAGTGCAGGCAGCTGTTTTATTGCCTAAAGCAATGAGACCAGTTCCAACTACTAGTAATCATTATGCCAGGGTTTGTTTTGCTAAAATTAGTGCCTCACAACTTTTGACTTGTTTCTGACATTATAGAAAGATCATTTATTAATTTAAAAATCATTAGGAAAACTGCTAGGCTGTTTTTTCACACTGAAAACCTTCAGAGCAGTTTACAGATTATGAAAAGCAAACAGAATAATAAATGCAAGCAAAAATGAACCAGCCTCCTAAGCAACAGGAATGTATAAGAGCAAGCAAAATCAATGTTATGTCTGGCAAAATAAGAGAGAGAGTGCAGACAAGTTTTCAAAGAGAAACTGAAAATGGCACATGTGATCAGCCATCCTTTGGAGACAAGGGAAATAAGAAATTGAGCCCTATTAAAAATTAGAGCAAGCAGGTAGGATAACATCGGAAAGTGCTCCCTAAAATACTGGATGTTACACCAAGTGGAGTTAATTTATTTCCCTTTGGCTTTGTGCATAGCCTCCCAGACTAATTAAGGAAGAGTCTGCAGTCTGAAGGAGAAGTTTAGTTCTGGTGTATTAGTATACTCCCATAGCACTTATAGCACTTAGCCTTATATATCTCTTCACAGTGGTATTAGTATATTCCCATAGCACTTATAGCACTTAGCCTTATATATCTCTTCACAGTGCTTTATAGACCTAACTAAACGGTTTCCAGAGTCAGCACATTGTCCTCAACAATCTGGGTCCTCATTTTACCAACCTAGAAAAGGATGGAAGGTTTGAAACCCTGAGCTGGTGAGACTTGAAATGCCGAACTGCTGGCAGTCGGCAGTCAGCAGAATTAGCAGTACTGCATTCTACTGTGCCACCACAGCTCTCCCATAATATTACATTATACCCCAGTCCTAATCGTAGGTTTAAAAGGCAGCAAAAATGTTTTGAGTTATGGTTGGAGAAGTGTAGGGGCCAAAAACAGTATTAATTCAAGTAATGAATACTAGTAGGCAGTGAACATTACTGCAGTATTTCTAACTAACTGAACTTCCCAACTGCTTTTGAAAAACATCTGTACATACAGATCTACGACCAACACTGAGCCCAAAATTTCCATAGCTAAGCAAGGCAGTTGTTATGTATGTTTTGCTCCATTTTATGATCTTTTCTGCCACAGATGTTAAGCAAATCACTGCAGATGTTAAGTGAATCATGTAGTTATTAAGCAAATCTGGCTTCCCCCACTGACTTTGCTTTTCAAAAGATAGCTGGGAAGATTATAAATGGTGATCATATGATCTGGGACAGTAGAACTGTCATAAATATGAATCAGTTGCCAAGCATCTGAATTTTGATCACTTGACCATGGGGATGCTGCAACGGTCGTAAGTGTGAAAAATGGCCATATGTCAGTTTTTTCAGTGTTGTTGAACCTTCAAATGGTCACTAAACTGCAAATTTGACCAATATTAATATAGAGAAAAATAGTTTATACCATGCAATTACGGTTTAGCTAAAACAAAGGGAGAATGATATCAAAACAGCAGTCACAATTCCAGGTTAAATGTATCTATCCAAAACTGGAACTAAATCTAGATAAAGAGAAGGAGAAGGAAAAGGAGAAGCGGTTCTAACAGCCACCAAACCCTGTATTATTCTTGTCTAGGCAAGGACCTTATATCAAAACATCTGAAAACAGAATCAACAGCCCTAGATCTCATATGGAGCAAAGACCTAGAGCTTTTTCATCCACTATCAATATCCTTAATTTAAAAGCTCTGAATTAATTTATTGACTTCAGTTGACATCTTAGTAATTATATTTTTCCAGATTTAATTAGGGATTGGAACATATGCAACTTGTAACAAAGGGAAATGGGGGGAAAGTAACAAATAGGAAAAATAGCCCAACTAACTTCTTTTTTTAAAGTTCATCAGAACCCTGTTATTAATCATCTTAAAGCTTTAGATCAAATCTTCCTTATGTTTCCTACATCATGTTGTTTTAGTGCCTATGATAAAAGTCTCATGATACCTTCACAGAAGCAGTTGTTCACTATTCAAGTTCTTCCCTTCAAGTCCTTTAAGAATGAGTAATACAGCATTCAGAGCTTAATTAAGATTAATGTAAGAAACATTGTATCTCAAACATTAAGTTCTGAAGGCCAAATACCTCAAGCAGGGCTTTTTTTTGTCACAGAACGTCCATCCTTTTTTGGATGGAACTTTGTAGGGTAGGCAAGGCGAGTTATATGACGTGTGTGAGTCCCGGCACCTTTTTTTTTTTTTTTTTTACAAAAAAAGCACTGACCTCAAGTATGGACATCTTATGCTTTAGTCAGAACAAGAATGAAAAAAAACTGACACTCTGACTGATATCTGAAACTTCCTAAAGGCCTTTCCAAGTTCCCCCAAGTGTCAAACTAGTAATTGTGAAATTTCTGTTCAATGACCCATTATATGAGAAAACAAAAGATCAAGTGTAAATGCTTTTCAGAGCCTTGAGGATTACTGGCAGCAACCCAAAACAAAAACAACTTGTTGCCAATAATTAATGGGCTTAAATATGATTTTGAGTAACTGACCATTTTTTCTTTAAAGAGCATGCAATACTTCCTACTTATAATTGACTTCCTTTTACTATAAAAAAGAACAACTGGATGAATCCCAAATTGTGGTAGATTATTCAAGAAAATAAATGATCAAATCAGTATCAATATGGCATTTTTCATTTAGTAAATAACTTGAAGTTATCTTACAGTATATTTTTGTACATATATTTTCATAGGAAGTAGTTAATTAAT
The DNA here is from genome assembly GCF_016545835.1 of Crotalus tigris. NCBI lineage: Eukaryota > Metazoa > Chordata > Lepidosauria > Squamata > Viperidae > Crotalus > Crotalus tigris. The sequence continues at coordinate 1,350,125 of NW_024100544.1, read as the reverse complement.
ATTCTAATTAAAGAGCATAACACAAAAGTCTTCTAATTAAAACAAAAGCATGGATTTGTAGGGAGGAAAACTGCTATTTTGCTTCAACTTTATCTCCTTGGGACAGAATACTTATTTGATGACTGCACCAAGCAGCACAAGGACAAAAGAAATAATTATTTGGGGCTTTCAAGAACAGTTCAAATCAAATATCCCTGTATGGTTAGGATTTCTGTGCAAAATATCTTGATGACTTTCCTGATTATACATTATTATATAAACTTCAAAACAGTATATGTGTTATTAAGAAATAAATAATTCCAGTTAAGAAAACAGTGATAAAGCCTAATATTAACAAAACCAAGATAAGAACAATTGTTCTCAAAAAATTATTAACTGGCTAGGAATCATTGAAAAATGCATAATATGCCGAGAATGTGTTACTCTATTGCTGAAAGTTGACTGATATGGGAGTTAGAGGAGACATGAGATATATATCAAATGATAAATTCTTCCTTCCTTTCTGGTATAGCACATGGAATATTGTACCAATACAGGCATAGCCTCACTTCCAACACAATTTAATTTTGTGAGGAATGGTCTACATTCCTCAGTTTAGAGAATCACTGCTGGGAGAATAAAATATAATAATACTGTGGATTATGCTCTGGATTCAAAGGAGGAACAACCGATTAATTGTGTAATAATATGCCAAAATAAAACTTTCTTTCTGCTCATGAGTAGCAAAGTATTTTGAACCCCTGATATAAAGAACAATTTATCTTGCTAGTTTTAGATTAGTCTACATCCTAAGTAGAGTTTTTTCCCCTTCTATAAAGTCTTTGGAAAATAAATATTTTGATAGCAAGCATATATACAGCAAGCTTGGATATTGTTACTTTGCTATCTTAGACAACCTGTATGAACATAGCCTGTGTAACTTGCATTACAATTCATGAAAAAACTAAGGAAGGTAATTCACACAAAAAAAATCATACTGCAGTACACCCTACCCTATTAATGAGTTATTAATAAACTGAAATTATTGTGGAAACTAAACATATGGGTTGTAAATTTGGTCTGATAGAATGGCTCACTAAAGCCATATATGAATAATTCACTAAAACTAATAATAATCTGCTGTGCTATATTTTAAGTTAATTTTAATTTCTGAATCATGCAGTACAGCATATGAAATGTTAATGCTTTTCTTCTGTATACTAACATCAGTATATTATGTTTTATGTTAACATGTACTTTATTTTTATAAGAGCATTTCACTAAGTAAAGAGCCAGTTTGGTGTAGTGGTTAAGGCACCAGGCTTCTTTTTGTTTTTCCATGTCTAGATCAAACTTTAAACTGTCAGAATGAAGCTACTGTCTTGGCTCTGTCACTGGCCAAAAATAAGTCATTATTGGTACAGGTTTCTGGTAGCAGCTGACATACCAGCAGATGGGCTGGACTTTGTGTCTCTCCACATTCACAGAGCATGTTGTTAGTTGCTAAAAACTCCACTTCAGACACCAGGCTAAAAACCTGGGAGTTCTAGTCCCACTTTAGGTCTAAGTCAGCTGGGCTGACCTTGGGACAGCCACTCTCTCAGTTCTAGGAAGAAGGCAATGACAAACCATTTCTGAAAATGTTGCCAAGGAAACTGCACAGACTAGTCCAGACAGCCACAAGGAGTGAAGACACACACACACACACAAAATTTTATTTATTCATCAAACTTAGAGACTGCCCATATCACCTTCTCTCCCACTCTACAGGAAGTTCAATAATTTGCAAATTGCAAATTTCTTTGCTTCTACACAATTAACAATTCAAAACATTTACTGTGGTTGCAAAAGCAATTAAATATTTTTCCAATGAAGCACTCAAAGACCATTAGAGTTTCAAAACATGTTTTGAATAGTTCTACCTCAAGAAAACAAAGAAAACTCCGGACATAAAACTCTAAAGAATCTGTGCTACCGGTATTCCCATGATCATCCAAGGGGCAGGACAGGTGGTAAATGATGAAACCTGCATTGTAACGCTAAGATTTTTCCTAGAACACTGACGGATCATAGTCCAGTTTGGATGGAATTGGCTAATGAAAAAGAGGAGAGGAGATCCTGGAGGATGAATGAAAATTTATTTAGACACGAAAAGAATGTTCAGAAATTAAAGGAGCAATTAAAGGAATATTTTTCTTTAAATATGTATAAGGGAACTTCAATGCCAATGGTTTGGGATGCAGGTAAAGCTTACATGCGGGGGGTCTTGATACAAATGAACAAGGTTTATAGACAGAAGCAGGTGCAGAAACGTAAGGAGTTGGAAGATGAGATTAAATTAAAAGAAAAAGCCTTAATTGTGAATCCTACAGATGAGAAGATTAAAGAATCTATAAAATTGATTAAATCACAATTTAACATGTTGATGGCTGATCAAACTGCAACCAACTTACTTTACATGAAACATAATACATTTTGCAATGCTAATAAACCAGGGAGATGGTTGGCTTATCAATTGCGAAAGAAGCAGAGGTTGAGGACTATAGATAAAATAAATTATAATGGTAAAGTGGTATATCAGAAGGAGCTGATTAAGAAATCTTTTTTAGACTATTATAAAAAATTATATATGGGAATGAAAGTACAGGCTTCAGATATAGATAAATATATACAAGATGCTCACTTCCCTAAATTAACAGAAGAGCAGAAACAAGAAATTAACGGTTTGATTACCACTGAGGAAATTGAGACAGTAATTAAAGAACTAAAATTAGGTAAAGCACCAGGTACTGACGGACTGACATCTATTTATTATAAAACCTTGGTAGAAGAGTTGAAACAACCTTTAAGGGAACTTTTTAACAATATATTACAGGGTTCAGAGACCCCCTTGTCATGGGGCAGGGCTTTCATATCTTTGATTCCAAAAGAAGACCAAGATCTCACTTTACCAAAAAATTATAGACCCATATCTCTTTTGAATGTAGATTATAAGATTTTTTCGAAAATTCTAGCTATTAGACTTATGAGGGTGTTAAAACAATTAATACATATGGATCAAACGGGTTTTATAACTGGAAGGTATATGAAGAACAAAGTTAGACAAATTATTAACTTAATAGAATATTTGGATAAAAACAACCAAGTTTCCGCAGGATTGATATTTTTAGATGCTGAAAAAGCTTTTGATCAGTTAAACTGGCAATTTATGTTAAGATTAATTGAGGAAATGAATTTTGGAGAAAAAATTTTACAAGCTCTCCGTGTTATTTATCAAAAACAAACGGCACAACTTATAGTTAATGGAGGTTTGTCAGAGGTGTTTTCAATTGAGAAGGGGACCAGACAGGGTTGTCCATTGTCATCATTGCTGTTTGTTTTAACTTTGGAAATTTTGCTGATTAAAATTCGGGAATCACAGAAAATAAAAGGAATAGAAGTCAATAAAAAAGAATATAAATTAAGGGCTTTTGCAGATGATTTGGTTGTTACTTTATCCCAACCAACTTATTCTGTAATTGAATTGTTACAACTGATACACCAGTATGGACAAGTTTCGGGTTTTAAAATTAATAACAATAAGACCAAAATATTACTTAAAAATACGACTAATTTGGATAAGGAGACCCTAGTTAGGTTGACAGATTTTGAGGTTGTTAATAAGGTAAAATATCTGGGGGTTATTTTATCTGCTTCTAATGCAAAACTATATAAAAATAATTATGAAAGGCTGTGGGTTAAAATACAAAAGGATTTGGGAAATTGGAAGAAGCTGCAATTGTCCCTATTTGGGAGAATTGCAGTGATTAAAATGAATGTTTTGCCAAAGTTTCTTTTTTTATTTCAAATGATACCTATTTTAAAGAATGAGGCTAATTTAAACGAATGGCAGAAAGGTATCAACAAATTTATTTGGGCAGGGAAAAAACCAAGAGTAAAACTTAAAATTATACAAGATATTCGTGAGAAAGGTGGACTCAAGGTACCGAATCTGAAATTGTATTATGATGCTGTGGTGTTAACATTAATTAGTGATTGGGTTAACTTAACAAATGTAGATGTACTCCTCCTGGAGGGATGGGATTTACTTTTTGGATGGCATGCCTACTTAATTTTTAATAAGAAGGTTGATAGGGTTTTTAAGTCTCATATTTTAAGAACTTCCTTACTTTGGGTTTGGAAGAAATATTACAGAAGTGATTCAAGAATTCCATTATGGGCTATTCCATGGCATGCGATAGAAAGGATAAGGAGAGGAGTTAAGATGGATAGTATTTTCTATACACAATTACTTAGATGGGATGGTAAAAATTGGCAATTAAAATCCATGGAAGATCTAACACAAGAAAATATTATTTATTCATGGTTTCAGTATAGACAATTACTGGAAAGGTGGAAGATAGATTGTAAGGTGGGTTTGCTTAGAGAGGATGAGAATTTGTTAAAACAAATAAAAGATCAAAGACGAACCCATATCAAAAGAATCTATGGGGTGTTAGTGGAACTGGATTCAGAAGCAGAACTAGTTAAAGATTGTATGGTTAAATGGGCACAAAACTTTAATGAACCGGTTCCATTAGATACTTGGGAGATTATCTGGGTGAGGAATGTCAAATTTACACAAGCCCAAAACTTACGGGAAAACTTTTATAAAATGTTTTACAGATGGCACCTTGATCCACAAAAAATGTCTCGTATGTATTCAAACTTGCAGCCTAAATGTTGGAGATGTGGTTGCTTGGATGCTACTTATTATCATATTTGGTGGTTATGCAAAAATATAAAAGCTTTTGGGATTAAGATATGGTGGGATATTCAAAGAATTTTTAAAAGAAGTTTAAAATTTACTCCACAATTGTTTTTGTTGGGTATTGTTTCCGATTGTGACAGTAAAGAAACTATATTAATGTTAAATTTAATTACAGCGGCTAGGTTGTTAGTAGGGCAATGCTGGAAGAAGGAATCCTTGCCTACTTTGCAAGAATGGTTTCTTAAAGTTTCCTATTTAGCGGAAATGGCAAAGATTTTGGCTTTTTTGAAAGATCAATCTCAAGAGAAGTACCTTTTGGTATGGAAAAGATGGATAAATTTTATACAATATAAGTATGATATAAAAAATATTATTTAGCTTTTGAATAATTTATATTTAAAGTTTAAGATATTTTTTAGATATTTTTTTCCTAATTTCTTTTTTTTTCTTTTCTTTTTTTTCTTCTTCTTGTTTCTTTTCTTTTTCTCTTTCTGTTTTTTAAATATTGGTGTTAAAGTATTTTATGATTTGTTTAATTATTGTAACCAAATTTGTATATGGTTTATTTGTGTTTAAATTTTTTTCTTTTAAATTTTAATTAAGCCTGTATTCAGCTCTGGGAAGGTTGGGGGAGGGTTGGGGTGGGTTGGGGGGAGGGAACCTTTTTTTTGTAAAACTTTAAAAATTTTCAATAAAAAAAAAGAAACCTGCATTGTGATATATACAAAAACATGGCCCTTTTTGTATATGGCCCCTTTTTGTACTATGTCTTAATTCTGCACACAAATATGTAATGGACCAAACTTGCTTTGGAACAATACCACATAATTTGTCATTTTGATGAAATTTCCACATGCTGTGGACACTCCTAACTATTCTGATCTTGTTGCCCCAATACACCTAACCAGTTCAGCCTGCAAACCTGTCAAATTCCCTTACTAGTAGGTCTAACAGCACATAGTAATACTGAGCCAAAAATTTTCAACCTGGAAACTTTCCAAAGTTTGCAAATACTACATTTGTTTACTTTGTACTGACATTTCCTATGAATGGGCAAGGAAAGCCAACAGGTCGTGGTAGCAGGAGCACAACTCAAGTACATAATAATTAGAAACACCGAAATCCCAGAGGCAGTGAGAATCAGTATAATTCATAAGGTTTAGACAATATACATGAACTTAAGTCTTCAATTTGCCAAACAGAAAAAGAGAAAGTAGATTCTCAAGAAAACGAATAGGATCTAACGATGGTCTATAATATATTTATGAGATCTACTATGTTATTAATACAATATGATTAAATAAAATATTAATAGAAAACAGGCAGCCAAAAATAATTGAGCACAACAAAGCTACCATCGATCTCCGCTATTTTTTAAAAAACAAGCAAGTTATTTTATGTGGGGATGAAAAGGCTATTATTGTTTACAAAATACAATGCATCTCTGCTGGATGATACCATGAATTTAAAAACTACAGAATTTGACAAATGGAAAGAACCCAAATAATCGAAAAGTGTGAATGCTCTCTCATGCTGTATATATGTGTGTCTACTGAAGATGTTCAAACCATCCCTAGCAAATAATTTAATGCAGAACTTCTATTTAAATGAAATGCAATTAGTTTACATACAGTATTTTGTCATACAGAGAGCCATTCAAAAAAAGGCCGTTAAGGAGTATAAGTTCATAGTACAAGCCAAACACTGTGATTGCAGAAACATTTAGCAATAGGCTAACAGTCTGTTATTTAAGCTAGATGAACACCGTTGAACTGTAATTCTAACCCTTGCCATTGTTGTTGTTGTTAATTGCGAAGTCGTGTCCGACCCGTCGCGACCCCATGGACAATGTTCCTCCAGGCCTTCCTGTCCTCTACCATCTTCTAGAGTCCATTTAAGTTCACACCTACTGCTTCAATGACTCCATCCAGCCATCTCATTCTCTGTCGTCCCCTTCTTCTATTGCCCTCAATCTTTCCCAGCATTAGGTCCTTCTCCAGTGAGTCCTTCCTTCTCATTAGGTGGCCAAAGTATTTGAGTTTCAACTTCAGGATCTGGCCTTCTAAAGAGCAGTCGGGATTGATCTCTTCTAGGACTGACCGGTTTGAACGCCTTGCAGTCCAAGGGACTCGCAGGAGTCTTCTCCAGCACCATAGTTCAAAGGCCTCAATTCTTTGGCGCTCAGCCTTTCTTATGGTCCAACTTTCACAGCCATACATTGCAACTGGGAAAACCATGGCCTGGACTATACGCACTTTTGTTGGCAGGGTGATGTCTCTGCTTTTTAGTATGCTGTCTAGATTTGCCATAGCTTTCCTCCCCAGAAGCAAGCGTCTTTTAATTTCTTGGCTGCAGTCCCCACCTGAGGTGATCTTGGAGCCCAGAAAAATAAAAATCTGTCACTACCTCCATTTCTTCCCCATCTATTTGCCAGGAATTGAGAGGGCCAGATGCCATGATTTGCCCTTGCCATTAGCCATAACCAAATTTTGGGGGTGGGGGGGGGAGGCCTAGGTTCCCCAAAATGTTTCTTGCTTCCAATTTTCTATACAAAATATATATGGACAAAGGCTGTAAATATAAAATATTGTATAAATGATTAAATTTAATGTTAATTATAATCCTTTTCATACAGTTCTGTTTTTGACTGCTATCACTCAAATAACAAGAATTGCATGCAGCCCATTACACATCAGATGCTTACTATCTTTAGAGAGTAATTATATATATATATTCAAATGTACATATTATTAGAGTGATACAGTAGTATTGGTAAGGAATTCAGAGTATTAATGTTTGAGTGAGCCCAATTCACCTCACAGGGTTGATGTTGGGGGGGGAACAATAGGAGGAGGAAGGTGTGTTGGAAATGTCTATGGAGATTCTTAGACATCCAGGTCATGGTTGTCCCAAAGGTGCTTTTTTATGAGGCAATTTTGCAATATTAAAAAAAAATAACATTTTATCTCTAATGTAACCAAGAATAGGACCCAGGAAAGAGTAAAACAAACTTGCAAAAAAAAAAAATACATGGAATAGTTGAACACATTCAGTTCACTTTATCATCTAGAAACCAATTCACTATTGAATACAAGTATATAATGATGGATCAGCAACCAGATAAATAGAACATAATCACCTATCCCCATGAGGAATAGTATACTGAATGTTCACTAGAAAACTAAATAACACCTCTTCTACTAACAGTATCTATGTAGAAAATTTGTCCACATTTTATGAAATAAATAATTGAAGAAAATGAGAGGCTAGTGAGCTAACCTCAATCAACAAATGGGAGTGGTGGAAAGTATATTCTTCTTCTTCCTTCTGAAGGTAAATGGTCTGTAGTATTTGGATTTTTAGCAAGCAAATAAATCTCAGTTGCATGATAAGTACACAAACACCCAGGAAAATGTGTCTTTGAGTTAAGGAGCTGTAAAAGAGGCAGTGACAGGAATCATCTACCATGTTTCCCTGAAAATAAGACTCGGCCTTTTTTTTTCTTTTTTCCCTCCAAAAGAAGCACCAGATCTTATTTTCGGGGGTATCTTTTCCACTCACCTCGTAGAGGCGGCACAAGCAGCCCTGCCCAGCCAGCCCACTTCTTCTGTGGCCGAAGCAGCAGCTTCATTCTGCAGCTGAGAATGGAGCTCTGGCTACATTTTGCAGTAAGAGGCCTTTCCAGAAGGCCCCTGCAGACGAGAAGTGAGCTACAGATTGAATCCATAGCTTGGTTCATGGCTGCAGAGGCCTTCTAGAAAGGCCTCTGACTGTGAAATGCAGGCCGGGGGCCGCCACAGAAGAGGTGGGCCGGCAAGGAGAAGCCTGATGTGGGTACGGGGTGCAGCTCCACCCCCCAGCTTGATTTTTAGACATGCGTGTCGCTCCAAAACTAAGGCTTATTTTTGGGGTAGGGCTTATATTAGCCCTACTTTATATTAGCAAAAATCAAGCTAGGCTTATTTTCAGGGTAGATGTTACTTTTGGGGGAATACAGTATGTGTCTATGTGTCATTGCCTCCTTCCTTAAGTGCTTATTTTCCTTAACTTTCAGATCAATTTCATGTGTCTTTGGAATTACTATTGCATTCAGCTACCAATCCATCTAACCACAGAAGTAAAATACACAGGCCTGCAGGAATTTGGTGCCAAAGTTATTTTGATCCCAAATTGGATGACAGAACTGAATTATATTTGCAAAAAATAGCAGCAGCACCAACGATCTCTTATGTGCCCACTTGTTGACTACGTTCCTATCCACTTTGCTTAACTTCCCACCATCTCTAAGTGTATCATTAAAAGAAACATATTACTGAACTGAATTCCCACTTATACCACACCTGGATGTTTATATGATAGTGGATTATTAGAAAAAAATCAGATTTTGTTTTAACCCACAAAATACCAAAATATTAAGTTACAAGTTATTAAGTTGTATTATAATGTGGAATTCAGATAATCTGAAATGAAATTCCTTCATTTACATTTTTGTGATATTGTATAAAATACTGGAAATCTAATAAATAGTTCTAAATTTCAAAATTCAGCATTTCTGCTGCTTTTTCTCTTCCTTTTCTTCACCCCTCCCAGAATCTACATTAAATATTTCCAAAAGTACATTAATTGAACCTTTTTTTTTGTAAGTTCTCCATAAAAGAAAATATAGATAAACTCAACAACAGGCTACCCACATGCTGATACACACATCTTGCTGCCCAATGAGTGGATAACACTGTCAGCTTGAATAGAGATATTTAGCTAATAAGGAACAGACCAACTCCTGTCATACTTTAAGAGGGCGAAAAACAAATTTAATCCCCAAGCATCAAATAAGTGATCAGTCCTGTCAAAGCAGAGCAGCCATCTGTTCAGCACCATGCGGATTGTTCCCAGTTGAATTGTCAGAATCACAATACATACTCCTGAGTACTGAATACTGAGTGATCCTAGGAATTATACATACAGCAAAGTATTTCACAAGACTGTCATAAACAAGCCGCATTTCAGGTAAATTGCATATTATTTTTTATTGTGCCTCTACCCATTTTATATCTTGGCACCATTATTGTTATGTATGATTTACCACAAAGGGTACTACCAAAGTAAATGTGCAAGCATGAATCTGATCAAAACCAATTTGTTCTGTGTGATTTGTGGAATAAGCCCTAATATATATTTTAATCATCATAATCTGCATCCAACCAAAAGAATTCTAACATTGCCAGTGAAGGAAAATGTTGCCAGCACTACAAAAGAGGGATGTGAATAATTTATAATATTTGTTTCAACTGCAAAGCAGATAACCTGTCACATCAACTGCCCTACACATAACACACCAAACATTGATCTTGTTTTTTTTATATGTGGCTTTTAAACATATAGGCATGTTATGCTATATGACATATTCAATATATTCATATCATGTCTTTTTAGTTTGCTTGATTTTAAGTAGGATTCTCTTTCTATTGCATTCATTTACTTTAGCGTACATACTTCAATATTTAACCATGTATTCAGTGCCAATAAAAGCTAATATTTAAAAAGCAATGCAGTTGGCAAATTTCATTTTATTTTTCAATTTCAATAATGTTTAAATCTAGATATGATTCATTCCACAGGCCTAATATGAAATGAAGAATGGAAATTTGTTTGATAATGAGTCAAGGATGTACTTCAAACTAAGTTTCTTTATATCTGCTTTGAGAAAAAAGAGAGTCAATAAGCACAAAAAATCTGAATTATTTTTTATAAATATATAATAAAATACATCAAACATGAGGAAGATTCATATGGATGTAGGAAGTTCTCCAACTAAGTGTTTTTTTTAACCCTGTAACCGAGCCCTTGAATATTGCAGGTTAGCAACATCATTCAGTATTAGATATCTCAGTGTTTCTCAACCTTGACAATTTTAAGGCATGTGGACTTCAACTCCCAGAATTCCACAGCCAGCAATGCTGGCTGTGGAATTCTGGGAGTTGAAGTCCACATGCCTTAAAATTGTCAAGGTTGAGAAACACTGAGATATATATTTACCCAAGATCAGTGAGCTTTTTTTAAAACAATTATTCTCCTATCTTAAGTGACAGTCTCCTCCATCTACTTCCAAATGCTTAATCGTGATACCTTCAATCTTCTCCAGATTAGAAGAAATGTTTATTGTTCATATACTGAAGTCCTTGTAGCCCACAACATGATAATATAATGGTCAAAAATGACAAAAATTCTCAAAAGCAAATTATTATGGGGCAGAACCAAGGTCTCTCAGGATGACTTCTAGATATGTCCTTCTAAAGACTGGAGTCATTACACCTCTACATTACTCAATCCTTTCCAGATCAGATGACTTGAGAACTGACTAGAACAGAAATCTAGAACATAAATATAAGAAGACATATAAATAAAAATACAATAGAAGATTATTAATCGTTTCAAATAAGTATTCAAAAAAATACTTCTATCATAACTCACCAACAAGTTACTTGCAATCAGAAATGTTACATTCACATCCACAAAAAGAGCTCCAGCCCACAAAACTGATCCCAGACTGGAGTTAATCCAAACATCAGTATCACCTGCAACTGAGAACCCTCATCTCTTCCTTGACCCTTTTTGACCATTTTCCTCAATACATGAAATAGTTTAATTAGGGTCTTTCCTGGACATGAAGCCAATATGCATAGTAATAAAGAATGGAGATGAATTATATTTTTGACTAACTAATATTTTTATGATAATGGTTATTCTTATCGATTATAGTTATTTATCATTATATTAATTACTGTTATTTAATATTTGTATCCGGACGACAGTCTGCTTGCTAAAGCATGGAAGTATTGTTGGGGGAAAACCCATTTTTGTACCTACCCTCACCCTAACCCCACTCCTGAACCCTACCTGATACTCATATCGATCCTATCCTTTCTTTATCCTTGCAAAACCTAATAAAATACTTGAAAAAAAAAAGAATGGAGATGAGATGCCTTCAATAAAAGTTATTTCGAACGTTATCATTAATCTTCTATATTTTAGGGGTAAGCCTATTATGTTACATACCTTCTCACTTGCCTCTCCATCCCTATTTGTATTAAATGTGAGATGCTGTTTTAGACTAGGCATGAAGAAACCAAGAACACTGGAAGAAAAATGTTTTATGTGAAGCATAAGTTCTCCTAACATTCAAGAATCAAGTTGTTGCAACTATAGTGTAAAAGGAGGAAAAACTTTTATGCTATGACAATATCATAACAAAAAAAACATGAGCTACTCTAACAAAGATATTATCAGGTGGTAAGAAGTTAAGTTTGTCTTTGAATTATTTTTTATTCTAGTTAACTGGTCAGTATAATTCAGTAGGCAAACATCTGTACAGTAATCAGCTCTCTGATGTCCTAATCATCACATATTATTCTTCACATTAGTTATCCTAAGGTCTCAATAATTAGTTTTCCACAGAGAAACATCACAACAGTAAAAGCACTTGATACAGGTCTGGTTAAAAGAAATGTTAATTGTGTATTCTCATGAGATCACTGACATCAGTGGTAAATGGTATTTGACAGGCAAATTTCATCTTGGTTTTCCTTTCCATTTAAATCTTCCCTGGTGGAAAGGTTTTATTTTTTACTTTCACTGTCAATGCTGTCTATGGGGCAATATTTCAAATAAAAATTCCTGTTTTGAATCCACCTTTTGTTCCAGGTACTAAAGTTGCTTGCTTCCACAGTACAAACCTTTTAATTTCCCTTCTCCTGATGCTAAACAATCTAAAACACAAAACAATGGGATTTGCAATAGTGACCAGTATCTGTAGCTCAGGTGTAGGATGAGGGTGAAGGTTCATTCCTCGAGTTTGAGAGTCCCAAACGTTTCATTACCAAGCTAGGTAACATCTTCAGCTGTGCTTAGGGGATGTCTGTGTCAGTGTTCTACTTATATAAGGGCTTCAGATCTGGGAGTGTCAAGTGAGGTTCTTGTGATGGGTCAAGTGTGAGTCATCAGAGAAAGGCTTGTGATGGGGAAGTACTTCAGATTAGGGCAGTGGTTTTCAACCTTTTTAATGCTACGACCCCCAACTGGTCTTAAGTCGAGGACTACTCAACCGGTCTTAAGTTGAGGACTACTCAATGGTGCTGCACCAGAGTCCCAAACGGGTGCAGCACCGTTTGCAGAATGGGTCTTTTGGCGGGCTCAGCAGGGCAGAGACAGCTTGGACAATTCCTATTGGCTTTTGAAAACCAACAGAATTAGACTCTATTCAAGAGAGTCTATTCTATTGGCTTTCAAAAGCCAATAGAATAAAAGGGAGTAGCACAGCTAAGGAAAAGGGGGAAAAATGGCGGACTGCGTTGTTTGGCGACCCCCGTGAAATGGTCGTTCGACCCCAAATGGGGTCCTGACCCACAGGTTGAGAACCACTGGATTAGGGTCATTGGGGTGTGTGAATTAGGGGTCAGGAGTTGAGTCATCAGTGGGAGGCTGGTAATGGGTCATGATAGGGAGATTATGTCAGGTCAGGGTCATCGGAAGATGAACTACTGGAGGGGAAGAGAGGCTTCAGGGTTGGTGCTGTCTCCGGATGGTTGTTCAATTGATTTGGATTCTGAAGGTTCATATGCTGGTTGTAGATCAATACAATATTGTAGATGCATCAACAGACATATTGATCTACAACCAGCATATTAACTCACTCACTCCAGCAGAAGGAGTCTGTTGCAGATGCCATTTGCTAAGGAATTCTGGATTGTGGGATTAAGGAGAAGTACTTTGCCCATTGTAGCCCCTCCCCGTGGAACATTCTTGTCACTGGAAGTGAGAACTGCTCTCAATCTTTTGAGCCTTCTGGAAGGGGATCAAAACCTTCAAGGTTGAAGATGGCTGATGGAGTAAGAAGAAAATCTCATCCCCATGCCATCCATCTCCTTAGTTCTAGTTTTTTGCGTAGTTTTTAAAAATGTATTTCTTTATATTTATCTTTTTACTGTCTTCTGAAAGCCCTTCAGAGTTGGTTTATTGATGAGGGGGACAGCCTATAAATTTAATAAATAAATAAATAAATTATTAAGGAGGTCTCTTGGGGCTTGAGGTTCTGGTTGCCTGAGATGCTCTAGCAGTCAAGGACCCACTGTCTAGCTCCTGTGCCAACAAGACATATATTTCCTTAACCTGGATTATCTTAGGGACTTGGGCTCTGTTCTGGGCTCTGTTCTGGGCCCAGTGCTCTTCAACATCTTCATCAACGATTTGGATGAGGAGATAGATGGGGAGCTCATCAAATTTGCAGACGACACCAAGCTGGCGGGAATAGCCAACACTCCAGAAGACAGGCTTAGGATACAGGAGGATCTGGACAGACTTGAACACTGGGTGCTATCTAACAAAATGAAATTCATTTGGTGAAAAAAGTAAGGTTCTACATTTAGGCAAGAAAAACCAAATGTACAGGTATAGTATAGGGGGTACCTTGCTCAACAGTAGAAACTGTGAGAGGACCTCGGAGTCCCAGTGGACAATCACTTAGATATGAGCCAGCAGTATGCTGCAGCTACCAAAAAGGCCAACATAGTGCTGGGCTGCATTAACAGAGGGATAGAATCAAGATCATGTGAAATATTAATACCACTTTACAATGCCTTGGTAAGGCCACACTTGGAATACTGCATCCAGTTTTGGTCACCACGATGTAAAAAAATGTTGAGACTCTAGAAAGAGTACAGAGAAGAGCAAGAAGAGAAGAGGGGACTGGAGGCTAAAGCATATAAGGAAAGGCTGCTGGAATTGGGTAGTCTAGTTTAATGAAGAGAAGGACGAGGGGGGACATGATAGCAGTATTCCAGTATCTCAGGGGCTGCCACAAAGAAGAGGGAGTCAAGCTATTTTCCAAGGCGCCTGAAGGCAGGACAAGAAGCAACGGATGGAAACTAACCAAGGAGAGAAGCAAACTAGAACTAAGGCGAAACTTCCTGACAGTTAAAACAATTAACCAGTGGAACAACCTGCTTCCAGAAGCGATGAATGCTCCAATACTGGAAGTTTTTAAGAAGAAACTGGAGAGCCATTTGTCTGAAATGTGATAGGGTTTCCTGCCTGAGCAGGGGGTTGGACTAGATGACCTCCAAGGTCCCTTACAACTTTATTATTATTATTATTATTATTATTATTATTATTATTATTATTATTATTATTATTATTATTATTATTATGTTACAAGTGAACAGGATTGGTAAAAGCAGCCAACATGTGATAAGATTCTGGTTGTGGTTGTGGCATTAGAAAAGGAATTTACAACCCGAGATCCTCAGGTTCAGACTGGGAACTAAAAGCTAGCAATATAATACAAGTAATGCATTAGTACAGGTAGTCCTTGATTTACAACAGTTTATTTAGTGATCATTCAAAGTTACAAAGGCAATGAAAAAAGTGACTTATGACTTACAACCTTTGCCGCTTTCTCATGGTCATGTGATCAACATTCAGATGCTTGACAATTGACTCATATTTATGATGACTGAAGTGTCTCGGGGTCATGTGATCAAACTCCGTGACCTTAAGTGAGTCTGGAAAAGCCAGACTCACTTAACAACTGTGTTACTAACTTAAGAACTGCAGTGGTTCACTTAACAACTGTGGCTAGCAAGGTGTAAAATGAAGCAAAACTCACTTCACCAATATCTCGCTTAATAAGGGAATTTTTGGGCTCAATTGTGGTTGTAAGTTGAGGACTACCTGTAGTGATGTGGAAATGAACACAGTGCTAATTACAGCACTGTTGCACTGGAGATATTCTTTCCTTCTCAAGATCAAAGCACCCTTTAACCTCCAAACTATAGGTTTAATTCCTATAGTTTGACTTTGTCCTTTGTCCTTCCTTTTTTTTAAGTGTTAACATCCTAGACAGAAAAGCATTATTAAAAAAATAAATCGTATGAATATTATACAGGAAAATATTCTCTTTACAAAGCAAACCTTGTAAAGAATAATAATACTTCAAAAGTTTTTTTTCCAATGGATGATAATTATTCAATTAATCCTGATAAGTCTGATAATGAATTTAATTTTTAACTAATAAAAATTTGTTTTAGAAAAGAAGTAAAGGACTTCAGAAACACATAACAGTGTATCACATCATCTATTTGTTCATATTCTATACTGAATTGGCATATGCATAATAAATTGCCACTCTTTAAATTTGCATGGCATTTTTAACAAGCTTTGGAATATATGCAGTTGAATTAATCATTTAAAGTCTTGTAACAATAATGTATATTAGGAATGCTAATTTCATAATTACACATATTAATGCAGATACTCTTCCTGGGAAAAAAACACAAGTGTGAAAAAAATACATTAGTTTAAATATTTCATTCTAAATATGAGGAAAGATCTCCTGCCAAGCATGCCGTGTCATAGGCTTAAGGTCATGATGTGCAAGAAAGTGAAAATTGGATGTCCAAGGAATTCAATCAGCACATATTTAGATTTTTGGGTGCAGTAATGGGATAAAATTAATACAAAAAACAACACCGATAGAAAAACACATCAGGCTATCCACATTTGAAAATCATACTATTCTTTATGATCCTCCCCAATCATTCATATTTGCATGCATGCTCATGCACATCACTCTCAAATCTTGTTTATATTGTGTTATAATATAATTTTGATTTATACCCATCCCTTCAGGCATACCCACATTTTATTCTTGCGCTCAGGATAAAGTCTCAGAGGAATTCTTTTGTAAGATAAAGATGAAAATTTTGATCTATTTTTATTTCTATCTATAGCTTCCAAAAATCCTTTAGCTCCAGACTGACCTTTTAACCATATTTTCCCTAAAGGAATAGCTGGTATACACATTCATAAACAAAGAGAGACAGAATTTCATCAGCCAAACACTTAACATTGTTCCAAGATTTACTTCTCAGGACTTAAGTGTGTGGGAGTTTTCAATATATTTCTGCAGAAAAAAAAAAATTCTATAGTAGCGGTTCTCAACCTTTTCTTTACTATGGACCCCCTTTAAATACCTTTTGTGGCCATGGACCCCCAAAACATAATTCATGATTTAAATCATAACATTTCTTCAAGCTCCCAGGGAGTCCAACCACAGGTTTAGAACTACTGTTCTATAGCAATCTTGAATCCAGAATCCAGCTTGATTCATAATGGAACCACATTTAAATAGTTCATCAATACAACAGCATTTCATTCAACTATGAGTGAAACAAAACCTAACTATTATTGAGTTACTATCACCTTTCATTTTATGTGTTTGATTTTCCTGCTGGCATGGCTTTATAAGATAAAATACAAAAGAGTCATACCACTAAACAGGTCTTGTAAAATAAATAAAATTAGATGTAGATGCACTATAGATACAGATACATAGACACAAACAGAGGAAAGGAAGTATAGTAAAAATCATGCCTCATAGAAACTCTATTATATTAACTACACTAAATGTTGAAATTGGAAATTTAATTCTAAACACTTCTCATTTGATTGACACATGATCTCTGATGTTTCCTAAGTACAGTAACATATTTCTTTGAAATGGCATTGGTACTTTTGGTACATCCTGTCTGTATATCAAGATTTGTCCAATGTTTTCAACTTAATCAGGATAATAAAGGTTGGTTAGATAATAGTATTTACTATCATACAAAAAATATTTTATTTGATCAAGCATTTTAAAATCTGGCTTATTAGTTCAGTTAAGTTAAAATATTCACACAATCCATAAAGTAAAAGTTTGCAGCATTATAAACATTACTGCTACTTCAAATACTACTTAATGACAACATAAATGTTTTAAAGTGAAGTAACAAATCATAAATATTTAAGAAAGAAAATATAATTACCCATAATATTGATTATATCTTTCTCTTCATCACACAAAGGGAGGAAATTGGAACTGCTTTCAAAAAAAGGAGCAAAGCAAAAAAAAAAAAAAAACCAAATTCAGAAAAACTGATTCTCATATAGACTTTTGTGAAAATAGGTGACATAGTTAATTATAACATATGTACAATACGAAAACAATTTGAAATAAGTACGGCTGAAAAACTCCTGATATACTTACTTGATTTTTTAAAAAATATTTATTCATCTATTAGCCACCCAACTGATAAGCGACTAAGGGCAATGTATAAAAAGTAATAACATAATTTTGTTTGATAATGGAATTGGATTTTGATTTGACCCAGAGACTATAACTAATGCAAGATACCTAGTGTATAAACTTGCAATATCACTCTTCTTGATATTCTGGAGAAAATAGTAGGCCAGGACTGTCTATGTCAGAATAAATATGAGGTGCCAGAACTTTTATTCCTTTCATCATTACTTTTAGGCCTAATAATATTCACGTTTCCTCCCACAGATCATGGGGGCACTGCCTGATTTGCAATGATTTGATTTGCAATCTCCTTCAGATGGGAAATAATTGATTTTACTGCAAAGTAGACACCTAGGTCAATATCTGCTACATTTTTAGCTAAAGAACTCTGTCTGCCACTTTCTCCTAGTGTTGGCCTTTATGTTAACCTAATGAAGAAGCAATATTCCTGTATTAAAGTCAATATTATATAATGATTAACTTATTACATTTTAGCCTGAAAAATGACATCTTCAAATTCCTATCAACAATTCTAGGCTCAGTGGATAATTTATATTTAGTCAGTGTCTAGGTTCAACCCACATCAATGCTTGCTGTTGAGGCAAAATTAAGAGAGACCCTCAATGCTGTCTTTGGTGCAGGATAGGGAAAACGTAAGATAGAAGTGCAATAAATAAATATACAGCTAAGATATTTCATAGTCCCATAGTCCCATGCATTAAAATTAAAGCCAACTCACTCAATTGGACTGGCTTTAAAGAAAACATTTAAGATGACAGAGTGAAAATGAAGCATACCTGATTTTGTTTTAAAAATCTAAAACACAGAACAAAGCTTATCCTCCCACGTGCTGCCTCAAGAGTTTTTCCCAGGCTGCTCTTGAAAATAAAAGGAGATCTCAAAATTTCTCAAAATGAAACTTCTCCTGAAATCATATAGGTCAATCTCTTTTGTGTATAGTTTAGTATTAAATAATATTGTTTTATAATGGAAATTTGTTACCTAAAAGGAATATGCACAACTGCTTTCGTCCTTCACTAACTTTAGTAAAAATGCCAACAGAAATAATCATCAAATGGTTTTTCTAGACTTTTTTATATCATATTTTTCATTTTGAAAATCTGCTTATACTGTATCTCTCTGTCAGGTTTTTTTTATAAAAGTTTTATTATTTTTTAAAATTACAGTCTTTAGCGTCTGGGTTCAAATACTTTGGGTTCAAATACTTAACATTAACTTTTTCAATATAAATCTGTTCAATACTACACAATCCAGTATTTTTTCCCTGATCCTCCTTTCTTCTCCATATTTTTTCCATTTTCCCTTCATTACACCATTACAATTTTTGGTACTGTTAATGTATACAAAGTTAGATATAAGCATCTTCATCATATTTTACTAATATCATACGAATAACAATAATATCAGTTCATGAATCAATAATGTCAATTCATTAATTAATATCCTGTTTTTAGTGCTCTTGTTAAAGTTTAATTTCCCATCAGTATTTGAAATATCCTTATCAGTTATGATTTTCTCAATGTTAATTACATTTATATAGCTGAAAGTTTTATTCAAACCAATCCTCCTCTTATCTTCATATTTCCCATATCAAAAAAGAGAAAAAAATGCTATCTTAATTGTAAATCATATCTTTAATTGTAAAAGTCTAATTATATCTAAAAGTCTTCCATTCTTTTAATCTTATTCAAAAAAGTATTTAAACATATCATGCCCCCTCTAGTAAGGTGACCAACTTTTTTACAATGAAAAGGAGGACACAAATAAATTGAAGAAAAAAATATCGTAAAAACTGGCTTGGCCCATGGAAGGTCAACTGCCTGCCGTGCCCCCACCTGCAGCCGCCCCACCAGCACCGCTGCCCTGACATGTAGAGCGGTTCCCGCAGCTCCCAAAGCACCAGCCGTGCCAGCTCCAGCCCTGGGGGGCAGCCTGCCGTCAACACACCCCACCTGCAACCGCCCCGCCAGTACCACCGCCCACCCTGCGCAGCCTCGTGTAGAGAGGGCCCCGCAGTTCCCACAGCACACTATCTTCGGAACTAACTAGGAGATGGTATAGTTGGGTAGCAGGCAGGGATGTTAAGTTCCTGCCAATTCGCCTTCGCTGCAGACAACTTGCATGTGCAAAGTTTGCCGGTTGGGGGTTTGGCACGCTCAGCAGCAATTCCTATTGGCTTTTGACAGCCAATAAGGGGAGTAGCACAGCTCATACAAAAGTTGAAAAAAAAACCATCAAAAAAAGGTGCCAGAACGCCGTTCTGAGTG
The DNA here is from genome assembly GCF_016545835.1 of Crotalus tigris. Classification (NCBI taxonomy): domain Eukaryota; kingdom Metazoa; phylum Chordata; class Lepidosauria; order Squamata; family Viperidae; genus Crotalus; species Crotalus tigris. The sequence continues at coordinate 1,329,991 of NW_024100544.1, read as the reverse complement.
TTCTATGAGAAAAAAAGCTCTGCAGATTAGTCTTCAAATATTAAAAAGGAGGACATGTAGGACACTTTTCGAGGGAGGACAGAACTTACAAAAGGAGGACTGTCCTCCCTAAAGGAGGACGGTTGGTCACCTTACCCTCTAGAAGGTCAAGTCTTCTGTTTTTTTAAATCTGACTCTGGCTTTCTTTCTTTGCCAAGTCGCTTTCCAAACCAGGACAATTAGATGAATTTTCTTTCTATTTTTGTGAAAATTACTTGGCATGAGGAAAACAATTTAGGTAGGGTATTTTTTTTGGAGGAATTCTGCCCATTTATACTCCTTAAACAATTCCCAGTTTCTTTCTCCATCTATTTCTCTTTTCACTTCCTGTCTCTCAAGTTGTGACATTTCCCAAGAGCTCTATATTCCCTTTTTAAAAATCTTTTCTTTGCCATCAGATATATTTTTCAGACCTAAGGGGTAAAAGTCTTTCACATTTTCATTGTTTTAGCGAAGTCTTACAGTTCTTTTATTTCTTCCATCTCTAAATCCATTTTCTCTGTTTTGTCTTCTGATTTCTGGATTATTTGTTCATACTTTGTAATCGTTATCTGGGAGCTTTCTAGTTATAGATTTAATTTGGAGATTTCCTCGTTTATATTGTCTAAATTGTTTTTAATCTCATTCCTCTTTGCATTCAACAATTGTTTGGTGAATTAGTTGTAGCATAGAATATATTTCTTTCTGAAAGGTGTTTGTTTTTTCTTGAGGCATCATTCTTGGAGATTAGTTTTCTGGTCTTTATATGTATCCTTTATAATCCAATATATTCCAAAGTATAGGTTCAGTTCTGAAAGCAATATTTTATAGTAATCCTTTGTCTCAAGTATCCCGAAAATTGTCAATCAGACAAGGTTGTAAACCACAATGTTCGACGTGTTCAAAATGTTCAACCTCTCTGAAAATAGTTCAAAAGTCTCTCCCAGCCAGGTATAGTCCAAGGGCAATTTTTTCTTTCTCTCCCACTAGCTCTTGAAGTTAAAAGTCCAAGCTCAGTAGGTTTTTATAATCCAAGAAGTTCAGGATGATAAGTATGCCAAATATTTTCCTTTATTGCCAGCTGTTTTCCCAGGGTAGGAATCACCAAGCAAATTATAGTGCTATACACAAATCCACCACTAGATGTCATTCAAAGTTCATTTTCCACTCTTAAAACAAAGGATTGATTTCTTATATTTTGCCTCAATGTTTTTTTCTTTTTTTCAAAGAGAAAATCTTAACAGTTATCTCAGTTCTAAAATTTATTGAAACTGTAGCTTTATGTTACTTCTACTTCAATATTGTATGTTTCTGTCCCCCATAAAATTAAAATGCTGCTTCCGTTTACATTCGGAGGCTTTTCATTTCTTGGGAGACTTTCCCCAGGAAATTCAGTTTAAAATAGTAAAGAAAGGATCAATATTCTCACCCAGTTCCAGACATGCTGTTTACAATGTATTAAGTAGTGCTTTTTTCCTCTTCAGTTGTCAGCAGCTAATGACCGGCCACAGGAACGTAGCCGGTCTTTCCCCTGAGGGTTTGGAGGGCTTTCCTTGGATTGAACAGAGCGCCATCTTTCCGTGATTGACAAGGCACCCCTCCTCTTCATTGCCTTTTCAGGGAGATTTTAGGCCCTTTTTAGGGCCCCCAGCAGGGCAAAATCGGGCCCAGAAGGCAGAGCCCTGCCTTCCTGCATCCTGTTCTACAGCGACGCAAACTGGAAGTCCCTCCCTGTCAGTTTTATATAGTGCAGAATATTATGGATTGAAAAATATGAAAGTTTATGTGACTGTCCCTAAGGTTAATGGGAGTTAAAGACATATATTTGGAGGCAAAATCTGACCTTAACCATGACACTATAATCAGTACAATCAAAGCCAGCCAGTTTAACACTGGAAGTACCATGAATTATTACAGCTGCTTCAAAATTAATTACTCTCACTCATAATTTGATTTATCCAAATTAGTTGAAAAGTTCCTAGGGAAAAACTCTAATGATGTATGTATGTATGTATAGTATGTATGTATATATAAAATATATATGCTGAGGCTACAGCTCTAGAAATGTCATTTGGAATTTGGAATGATAAGGCAACTCCGGGAAGCTTACAAATCATAAAAAGATAAATAGAAAAACAGTTAAAATTTTAAAACTATTAAAATTATTAAAATTAAACCATCCTGTTTTCTCAGGAATGGAACCAAGATAGGATTCCAAATGACATTTCTAGAACTGTAGCCTCAGTAACATTATTCCTGAAAATTATGTGCTTACCAATAAAAATATAAATGAGTGTGATAGAGGATCATAAACTTAAATAGATAACTCCCACGTCACTTCATTGTACCATCAATACATTTTTCATGAAAAGTCTGGAAAGGACTGTTGTAAAATGATCTAAAGGTTTGAGGGTGGTGTTAATGAAATACTTTTTGAATATAAAATTTGGCTTGATAAAAGATTTCTCAGGTTTAAATGGGAACGTCTAAGACATTTCCAATAAAACTTCTTCAGAAGGCTGAGAGATCCAAGATTACCTAATTGGTTTTGTACCTAAGAGAGGTCTAGAATTCACTGTCCCTTGGTTTTTAGCCCAGTGCCTTAATCACCACAGCAAACTGTTTCTCTTTTTAATGAATATATTATTGATATTTATGAAATGCATAAAGCCTATTGTTCAATATCAAATGTAGATCTCACTAAAGCATTAAAATGATTTGGAAACATTTTTACAATATGATGGCACCAACGGCTCTTCATATAGGATGTGACTATAGAAAAGATACTTATGGTGTTTACTTAAATATACCACAGATAAATTAAAAATTAAAAATTATTCAAATAATGTTATGTAATGTACTTCAGAATTTTAAATATGAGCAACATATACAAATAAACACATTGCTAGGGTGCAATTTTTAAACAGTTTTTAAAGAAAACTGTTCCATTTGTACAAAAATCAAGCAATGCCAGTTGTTCACAAACGTAATAGTTATAGAAACACAAAATACTAATTATATAACCTGCATCAATCATGTCATAAATGATGTACAGTATGCAATTTGGGCCATCTCTGTAATGAGATCATGACACATAACATCATTCCCTCCCCCACAGATACACAAGTATTTGTTCATTCTATGATAAGATTAACTACTATGTAATTTTTCAAAATATAATTACTGTGTGATGTGTCACAGAAGATAGAGATAAAGATGAAAACCAAGGACTGCAAGATCCAGGATTGTAACATATCTATACAGCTGCAAGAGTCTATATTTTGGGACACATATGGGAATAACAGGGATAACATCATGTAAATCCTTTAAGCATATTCAACCAAACACAGGTATAAAAAGGTATAGTTTTTCCCTAGCCAGTCATGTCCAATGCTAGGAGGTGGTGCTCATCTCCACTTCTTATCCAAGGGAGCCAACATTGTCCAAAACCATTTTCATGATCATGTGGCTGGCATGACTATATGCCAAGGTGCACAGAACGCCGTTGCCTTCCCACTGAAGTGGTACCTATTTATCTACTAGCATTTGCATGTTTTCAAACTGCTAGGTAGGCAGGAGCTGGGGCAAGTAACTGGAGCTCACTCTATCACACAGCGCTCAGGTCTTGAACTGATAAGGTCAGCATCTTTAACCTCTGAGCCACTGCAACCCCGAAACACACTTAGGAATGCTCTTTGTAAGGGTTATGTTCTTGCACAATGGATCCCTATGAAGACCCTAACTTATCAGTATGAAACCTTATCCCTTGCATAATTTCATGTATTACATATTCAAGCCAGTACTTCAGTATGGTCCAGTGAAATTGTTATTTAGCAAATTTCTGTCCTCTTTTTCACAACTAGCAATCAGTGATGTCTATTTTCATCAGTGTACATAACATTTGAGAGAACCAATATAATAATACTAATGTCATGGTTCTGACAGACAGAGACAAATAAAGCAGAACTCTAAGGCTTGGAAATTCCTCAAAGAACATGTTTATTAGTTACAAAGTATCAGCACGTCAAAAGTGAAACCAAGTCTGAAGGCACATGTAACAATTCCCTAATACAAAGTTAAGAAATCCCACCTCTAAAGCTATGCAAGCAACTACATTCCCCAATACATCTTCTTGGCGGGCTTTGCACAAAATGCCCAGCCAGAAGCTGATGACCTTGATTCCCACAGGACAAACAATTATTTTGACTAGTGAAGCACCTGGCAATTCCCCCTCCCCCCTTCAATGTGTCAACCAAAAATGAATAGGGAAAATGGCCACAGTCATGCTCGTTTTCAAAGTTGAAAACTAATTCACATTGCTATAACATAAGAATAAAAAATTGCAATAGACATCAATTAAAAGACAAATTCTTTCACAACATACTTGAAGCCAATAGGATAATTTTGCTTGAAGCAATGAATTAATTTAAAAGGGTGAAACATTATATGAGTAATTAACAAGTGATTGTATCAGTAACATCTCTCAAAAGGCACTTTAAGGTTATTTAGAAAATGATCTTGAAAGCAATTACCAATCCTCTGCATCTCCGTCACATAAATTTATGTAGGTGTCCACTAGGCTGCCTATCTATATAAATACATTTTATGAAGAAATTTATTAGGCTCTTCAAATAAAACTATAGAACAAGCTGATTAAAATATCTATAAATCAGTTGTTATTACATAGGTTGCAATTGTTCTTTATTGTTCTCAGAAAACACTTTAAAATTAATAACCACAATCTGAGGATCTCCAGATGTGCTAGAATTGTAATTCCCAGCTTTCCCCATCTCATTGGCCTCTCCAACTGGGAATTACAAAAGTAAAAGTGGCAAGTTTACCCACAAGGCAAGGATTTGAAGCTATTAGACAAGTTTACAAAAATTCAAGAATTCCGGATAAGAAATTATTTACTGAAGAAAGATTAAACAAGCACAGTCTAGAATGCTAGTGATTGCTTGTTTCAAGAGCAAGCCTTAATTATAGAAACAAGCAATTCTGCATGTCTTGTATTTCCATCTGGTTCCCGTCTGTTTTTGTACTTGTCAAACTCTTATTGGTTTTGACTGCTGTTTTAGAACTCTCTCAATACAAAAAATATATGTAAAGTCTGATATAAAGATCCATTACTTTATAATAGAATATTTTGAGATAAGTTTTATGACTCCAAGATAATATATTATCTGAAAGAAAAAAAACTCCATTTATTATTATTGTAATTAGATGTATATCCAATCTTTTAAGTAGTACATAGTATTCTCTCTTCAATTTTGTAAATTGATCATAAAAAGCTTGAAGTCATGTAGAAAACATACATACATATGTGCGCACACACACACACACACACACACACACAGAGAGAGAGAGAGAGAGAGAGAGAGAGAGAGAGAGAGAGAGAGAGAGAGAGAGAGAGAGAATATTACTGGAATACATGAAAGATTTCATCCAGATTGGGATAAACTTAAAATCTGAAATTAATAGACACCAGATTAATTATGACAAAAATTCAATAGGATTCCAATAGGATTTGTGTTTACTTTGGTCTAGATTCATCCCTAACTATCAAAAATGTTAATAGTATTACATATTCTTTCATGCTCCCGTATTTTGATTCTATCTTGTTCTGAAAGTAAATTAATATTATTATTTTAAGTTGGATCTTCTTTCTATCATACAGTGAAGCTGCATATACATTTTATGAAGTATATAGATCTTAAAATATAATCTAAATTTATGATACCCATTTATGGTGTATTGCATGTAAACAGTGTATTATTACTTCAATTTACATTTCTTACTACAAAAGAGTAATAAAATACTTAAAAGCTGAAATATTCAGTGAGAACTGAAACCATCAAAAATATTTGTTGAAAAGCTAGTTAACTTGCTTGTTAACACACTTCCTTACCTTACATTGCACAGTTAGTATTTTCAACCATTTCTGGAGATTTATATTCTATTGTCTGCCATGTCAGATCATGGAAAAATGTTCTGATGGCATTTTTTTCTTCGACTCAATTATGTCTGATTTTTGGAGACAGTCTGCAGTTTTCTTGGCAAGGTTTTTTTGGAGTGGTCTGCCATTTCCTCTTTCCTAGGGCTGAGAGAATGACTGGCTTACAGGTCAGACAGGTCATAAAGGTCATACAGCTGGCTTTGTGCCCAAGAAGGGACTAGAACCCATAATCTCCTGGTTTCCGATGACATGTCAACTGTTTAATTAGGTTACCCTTAACAATCCCAATCTACAAAATGCTGGGAATTCAGAAAATGTATATGCAGTTTCATTGTATAATAGAAAGAGGATCCAACTTAAAATAATAACATTAATTTACTTTCAGAACAAGATAGAATCAAGATACGGGAGCATGAAAGAATATGTAATACTAAAATACACAAAAAATCATGGATATGATAGCAGGAATCTCAGAGAAAATTAACAACAATATTAAGTACAGCAGCATTTAGATACATAGCTTATATTATTTGTGAGATCTTAAATTAACATTGTGTGCCACCTCAATTTCTTGCTTTTCTTAATTGGACCAGGTTCACTGCAAAAAGCTTGCTAGATTTTGCTTATCTCTACCATGCATAATGAAAAATGTCTGGCAAAAAAGTTTGTTATTATTGCTACCAGAATAATATGATTAGCCTTTGTTTATTATGCATCTATAAGCCACAGTAATATTAAACAACTGGAAAGTTAATTTATTTAGTGCACCAAAAATCATGGACATCAACATACTAAAGCAACCAATAGCCAATTCCAGCCAGTAAACAGGATTAAGGTTTTAATTCACTAATGAAACCTCAGATTAGCCCTTCAACAGAATGAGAGCAAGAATTACGATCTGCTGTGATTTCATGCAAGTCATTTTGTATATAAGCAATAAATGAACACAATGCACTACAATTTCATGATCTAAATATGTATCAGAATCCAGAATCTAATGTGTATCAAAATCCAGAAAGCTACATAAAAGTATTTCTCTTTGGAGAATCTAATCTAATGTATATACTCCAACATGCACTTAATATAGATAACAAAAAAGACATTAAGACATGTCCAATGAAAAGTAGTTTTTATTGAACTAAATGCTACAATAAATAATGCTAAAGTATTAAAATTTATGTGAGCCTATGGGTGCCATCACTATATGAAGAGATAAAGACAAAGACAGTAAAATTACACTGGGGAAGTGTAGGTGGGAAATAGGTTTAGGTAAAAAAAAATGTTGTAAACTCAAGAAATGTTCTATAAAGAAGAAACCTAAGCATTAGACAGGCTGCAGATCAGAATTGTCAGAATCCAAATGAAGATGTTTTTGGAGTTTTAAGCTTGGGAAGAAAAATAACACCGAATAAGGGTAAGATCATAAGAGAGATTTAAAAGCAAAGTTACAGTGTGTCAGGCATCCTATGATTTAACTGACAATACATTAAGCAAATAACCAGCCAAATGAAACTTCAGAACTATTGTTAATTATAGTATCCATTTAAATTATACATGTTGCAAAATGTCAGTGTCAATGAAGATTTGTTTTTTTTTAAAGATTATGAGGATGGTTTTATTAAGTATGGAATCAGTTAAAATGTAATAGGTAGGTGGCTGAACTCATTGTTTAAAACATGCGTGCCCCAACTTTTCGTATGCCTGGGCAGCGCTGAGCAAAAAGGAATTGTCTGTGCCGCATACAATATATATAATATACTTAATGCATATAAATCACATAATAATTAAAAGTTTATGACATGGGTTGAAAGTGCCTGGTTTAAAAGGAACACTTATCCTGACATAATATTAGAAATGTTATAGTATTTTCTAATACAACAAAATATAATTAAAAACAAATTTAAAAATGTAAGGCCATTCATTGTATGATGAATTTTATCCTTAATACATTTTGCTCAAACGTATCAATAGAAACTTACAAATATATAAAGAATTGCAAATAAAATATCTAGTGTAATAGATAGCTAGATAGCTAGATATTATCAATTCTTAGATAAAATAGTTATAAGTACAGACATGCCTCTGAACACTTTTTAAATAACCCACTTTTCCCCTGTGAGTAAAATGGCTCTAATGGTGATGTATTTAGCTTATTCTTTTAAAGAATGATGTTGGGCATACTAAACTTATTTTTAATCTACTAATTTTGGTGAAAGAAGCTTAAACATGTGCTTGAGTTTGCTTTTTTTACTTACATCAATGGGTATTTCTGTTTTAAAGATAATGGCTATAAAATATATAGAGTCACAATAAATGGAGCTTAACCCAAAGTGACTCAAAGACCTTATGTCTAGAAAATCTAAAGAGCTTGAAGGTGAAGACTAGAAAGGAAATATATTCTATATTTGTACCAAAGAATGCTGAAGATTTACATACCAAAAGCTTTCCACAATCCTATACATGGCTTATATTTACTTGCATTGTTTACAAGGGCAAATGTGGTACTCCAGATGTTGTTTACTATAACTCTCCTAATTGCCAATAGCAAAGGATGCTGATGGTTCAGCAGCATCTGGAAAAGCACCAGTTTTCAGTCATTTCGCCAGGGGAGGGAAATAAATGGTGAATCCAGATTCTCTCTCTTTTTTATACCCTATGAACTACCTTATTCCAGATTTTCTGTGTGTACACTGGAAATACAAGGGGGAGAACAGATTTCTATAATCTGAATACCAGTCCCCTCAGATAAGATTGCACTGAATTTGTAGCTACATAGGTGGGGGAAAAAGACCACTTAAGCCTATTAAGACCTACATTTTTATTATCATGAGAACGTGTCTTCCAAGATGTAGGCTAGATGGATCAGAATAGAGTACATATTGGGAATTCTAAAATTAAGGCACTCAGAAGTGCCGATACATATTCTATTCTAACCATCTAGCCTACATCTTGAAAGACACATTTTCATGATAATAAAAAATGTAGGTTTTAATAGGCTTAATAGGGGTTTTTTCCCCACCTACAAACTGAAGGGTAGGAAAATACACACATTCTGATATTTAAAGATTTTATACATAGCATTTCTCATTTTAACAATATGAAATAAAGTAGCTTCTTTTACGAATTATATTTTTACTGTACAAATGTATTATATGGATTATATTATTGTTGTATAAAGTTTTGTTCTAGAAGATACCCACATAACATACATGCATTATACATGCAAGTAAGTCTAATGGATTTATTTGCAAGGCAACCTAATTACTTTATATTATTCTTGGGTCATGCAAAGAAAAAGAGGCAGTTTCTATTTGCATCCTAACTATAGCTACTTGGTTCCCACAGGAAAAACGCCAGCGCTTTGGGCAATGTAACATACTGATAGCTTCCTTCAGGCACTCTTTCCAGCATGGCCCGATGTTATTATTATACTGCATGATTAGTGGAGAACATCCGTTATACTCTAAACAATTAAATGTTTAATTAATGGTATTGTTGCAGGCACGAAAAAAGTGTAAACTTTGAGATTTTACTACTGGGTGAGAGGACAGCAAGACGTAAATGGTCCAAATTAAAATAATTTCCATGATAATATGATTTTAATTGCAAACATCTATCGCTTTTTTGCAGTATCTGCAAATTGATGTACAGTGAACATTTTGACCAAAAATAAAAACATCCACACATTTTCTTTATTTCCTCCCCCCCCCCCCAGCAACAATTGATAATAAGCAGACAGTAATTGTTGCTCAGGTTCAACAAACTCTATGGAATTTAGTGTTACCTCCATATTAGGTTTCAAATACTTAGTATAATTAATAACTCTATAAAAAGGTACCAAGAGAATATAAATGATTAGCTACTGAAGAACAAATGTATATATTTTAGGGCAATTATAGTCTGATGAATAAATATGCTGTGCCCTGACCCAAAGATCATCTCTGTGTCTTTCACTGATTTTAATTACCAAAGGAAAACTTTGAAATACTATATCTGACATCATGATATGGCCAGGCAAATCTGAACTTAGAACATCCTATTTAGGGCACCAGCACCCTTGTAAGTAATATTATTTGGGCCAAGAAAAAAAATTCTTATGCAAAGATTCTCACCCATTCATCTTACTACGCAAAGCAATGAGGCTAAGAACACAGTTAGCCCTTAGATCAGTGATGGCAAACCTTTTAGAGACCGAGTGCCCAAACTGCAACCCAAAACCCACTTATGCATCGTTGGGTGCCGGGTGGGTATGGCCCATTAGCTGGATGTGGCTATTTGGGGGGTGTGGCCTATTGGGTGGGCATGGCTGTGGTGGTAACGGCAGACTGGGTGGAACTAAAAAGTTCAATCAATCAATTCCAACTTTGCAAAATCTTTTTTTTTCCCCACAAGAAGTTGAAATTGACTGATTAATTGAACCTTTTTTTTTTTTTGCATATGGCAGTAGAGGCCTAAAACGAAAAGGTTTTATAAAACCCAGCTGAAGGCCTAGGACTGGGGTGACGGCGCTTATGCCCACAGAGAGGGTTCTGAGTGCCACCTCTGGCACCCGTGCAATAGGTTCACCACCACTGCCTTAGATCCTAAGATATCTGAAGTCCGCTCCACAAATAGAGAAAGACAATTCGACGGAATAGAAATCACACAAGGGAAACAGATTTCACCATTTGTTTTTTAAATGCGCCTCTTTGGCAGGTTTCCCACAACCTACAAATCCCAGTCAGTGCTAACCTAGATTTTGACTAATGTGCATATCATACTACCCGGGTCAAAAGCCATACATTTTCGCAAGGAAGGGCCTGCTATAGTCCATGAGCTCTTGCACGAGTAAGGATTCATTATATCACTTGTTCCTTTCCTGATGGAGAAGCTGACAGCAGTAATTAGGAGGTATATCCTGTGTGTGTGAATTCTGCAGTGGACACTGAGTTCTGCAACAGAAAGGGTGGCTATTTCAGCCAGTCTTTTAACATTTTTTTCTTGGTTACAAAAACATGACTAATTGGGTAGAATTAGTTGAATACTGTGCACGACTTGTTTATTCCCTGGAGAATCAGCTGATGAACAAATCTAGTTTTCCCACAATTTAGCAACGTCCTACTGACCCAGTTAAGCATCTTATGAGAGGGACAAATACTGTAACAGACAAGTTTGATTGTTTCATACCAGCCTTCCATCAACTGGTGCTCTGAGATGTCTTTGACTATCACAGCCAGCCTAAGGAAGATTGATAGTTCACCCATGCTCACAAAAATTGCAGGCAGTCCTCGACTTACAATTGTAACGGAGCCTGCCCATTATGGTCATAAACTGTGATGGTTGTAAAACAGGTCATCCAGATCACCAACCCGATTTTACTACATTTTTGCAGCAGTTATTAGGCAAACACAGTGTTTGTAAGGCAGCCAGTGGTGGGATTCAGCTGGTTCGCACCACTTCGGCAGAACCGGTAGCTACTTTTTTGTTGCCCGGAATAGACTTCCAGAAGCGGTATCCACACAGAGAACTGGTTGTTCACATATTTGAATCCCACCACTGAAGGCAGCTATTGTAGTCATTAAGCAAACACTATGGCTCTTAAGTGAACCAATGGTTCACTAAGGGCTAGTTTTACTGAAAACCAAAAGTAAATGCCGTTTTTTTTTTAGCAAAAGTGTTATAAAATGTGGTTATGTGACCGCAGGACGTTGCAAATGGCTGTAAATGCAGGTCTGTTGCTGAAAGCCTGACATGCAGAACTTCGAAAATGGGTCATAAGCACCCCCTGGGAGGTTTGTCATAACTTCAAACAACTGGTAAGCAACCTGTCGTAAGTCCAGAACTATCGGTAATCTGTGGCTAAATGCAGGGGTCTCCAAACTTGGCAACATTAAGACTTGTGGACTTCAACTTCCAGAATTCCTCAGTCAGGCATGCTGAGGAGGGAATTCTGGGAGTTGAAGTCTACAAGTCTTAAAGTTGCCTAGTTTGGAGACCCCTGATAAATGGAATAGGCAAAATGATATTGAGACTGCAAATGGAGGAGAGATCAACAGAAATGTTTCCCACCCTGCCTGGAAACCAGAGCTGCATTTTAACAGTGTTTTATGAATGCAGTCCAGGTTTTATTTCTCCTATGGCATTGCATCGACCTTGAATGTATCTGAATAAAGAATTACTATTGTGATAATTATTACAATGAAGGGATTTCTTTTTCCATTTCATACTATAATCTTGATATAACAAGCATTTAATTCAAATCTTTTAAAATTAGAGTCTTTAAATAATTTTATCCAGAGGAAGGGGTAAGGAAATTTTTCTTAGCGCTGCTATCCAATTCCAAGCTCTGGAACAGGGTATTACTATACAATGTTAAAACAATATCCTGGAATAATTGCACATTCCTGGCAATATTTAAATTATCATATTGGTGGATTAAACAATGTAAAATATGCAATGAAGAGAAACCGCTCTTACTCTGCGCAAGATGCATATAAAATGTTACTGAGGAATGCATTATAAATTATGCATATTATTAACTATTGTAGATACTTAAAAGATTTCACCAAGAAAAATGACAAACCAATCATAGTAATTAGAGATAAATTAGACACATTTAGTGAGAAGCACTTTTTGTAGGAAATTGGGGAAAATAAGCTTAACCAAATATTAGGGCTGGTTCATATGCCCCAGCCCCTAATGATGCTCCTGTTGTAACAAAAATTCATGAAAGCATGGTTACAATACTGCACTTTTTTCTGCTCACAGAAAATATTCAATATTTTAAAAAATGAACTACAGAGCTACTGTAATTTTAAATGTACTCTGAATAAAATCTAAACAGCATAGTGAATTCTTACAGGCTTTCACTAGAACCATTATCTACAATTTCTCATCTTTTCTTTCATCCTTTGACTGAATTTCTTTGTCATAAGTGGTAGCTATGAAACCTTCTAGCGCATGGTTGTTTCACTGTAATGTTAAATGACTGTAGTACTTACATAATCATGGGGTGCAGTGAGAGGCTTCATTATACAAACTGCATCTTCATGCAGAATGAAGGTCCTGCTATTGGCTAAATGGAACCTGGAAAAGTCACTATGATTTCAGTATAACAATCTTACTGAAGGAGAGTAGCACCGGGCCCAGTGCTCTTCAACATCTTCATCAATGATTGGGACGAGAGGATAGATGGAGAACTCATCAAATTTGCAGATGACACCAAGCTGGCAGGAATAGCCAACACTCCAGAAGACAGGCTTAGGATACAGAAGGATCTGGACAGACTTGAACACTGGGCACTATCTAACAAAATGAAATTCAATGGTGAAAAAAGTAAGGTTCTACATTTAGGCAAGAAAAACCAAATGTATAGGTATAGTATAGAGAGTACCTTGCTCAATAGTAGTAACTGTGAGAGGGACCTCGGAGTCCTAGTGGACAATCACTTAAATATGAGCGAGCAGTGTGCTGCAGCTGCCAAAAAAGCCAACACAGTGCTAGGCTCCATTAACAGAGGGATAGAATAAAGATCACGCAAAGTATTAATATCACTCTACAATGCCTTGGTAAGGCCACATTTGGAATACTGCATCCAGTTTTGGTCACCACGATGTAAAAAAATGTTGAGACTCTAGAAAGAGTACAGAGAAGAGCAACAAAGGTGATTAGGGGACTGGAGGCTAAAACATATAAGGAACGGTTGCTGGAATTGGATATGTCTAGTTTAATGAAGAGAAGGACAAGGGGGGACATGATAGCAGTGTTCCAATATCTCAGGGTCTGCCACAGAGAAGAGGGAGTCAAGCTATTTTCCAAAGCACCTGAAAGCAGGACAAGAAGCAACGGATGGAAACTAATCAAGGAGAGAAGCAACCTAGAACTAAGGAGAAACTTCCTGACAGTTAGAACAATTAACCAGTGGAACAACCTGCCTCCAAAAGTGGTGAATGCTCCAACACTGGAAGTTTTTAAGAAGAAACTGGGCAGCCATTTGTCCAAAATGGTATTTTAGCTGCAGTTGCCCCTGCTAGCCTTTGAAACAGCATAATAATAATAATTTTAATATTCTGTGTCTCAGAAAGTCAGGAGGACAAAGTCTATTACCTAGAAGAGATAGAGAAGGAAGGAGGTAAATAGCCGACACACAGAGATTGCTATAAATTGCTGTATGCAGGTCTTACTTAGGGCCTTCTTTCTAGTCTACAATAAAACAATTAAACCAAGTCATGTTCATGAGCCTTTAGTCATGAAATTGATTCAATTCAAATCGGGATGAATTAACACATATCTAAATATCAGAAATTATAATTTCTACAAGAAGCAGTGTGCAATAAAAGTGAATCACTGGATTCAAAGCTGAAATGATAAGAGTGACTGCCTGGCATATGCTTCATAATGAGTCAAGACTTTTACTGGACATTACCTTTCATCTCAAAGGTATTCATGCCAGATTATCTCAAAGATATTCATCCCCGATTTTTAAATATGTTATTTTCCAACAAATGTTATACAATAACCTAGAACCAACCTAGAACTAAGGCGAAGAATTAATCAGTAGAAAGACTTCCCTCCAGAAGTTGTGGGTGATCCAACCCTGAATATTTTAAAGAAGAGATTGGATAGCCATTTGTCTGAAATGGTATAGGGTCTCCTGCTTAAGCAGGGGATAGGACTATAAGACCTCCAAGGTCCCTTCCACCTCTGTTATTCTGTTAACAGTTAGTAGTAGTTTGGGTGGGCCAATCTCCATCCAGGTTTTCAACTAGTGACTTGTTCCAATTAATACTGCACTGAAAGTTTAAAATAAAAGATGAAATACTCTATAGTCAGGGCTCCTAATAGCATGCCTGCCTGGACCAAAATTTAGTGAGTTGGCGACTGAAGGAGGAGGAGGAAGAAGAATCAAGGTAGATAGTAACCATCCTCCTACAACCAGATCAGGAGATGCAGAGATAAAGCAATGAAATATTATAAAAATACAGTTTTTAAAATGGCATAGTGACTCGAAAGGGGAGGAGTTGTCATAACCAACTATGTAAGGAAATTGCTTTCAATTGTTGGCTATAAAGCATGAATAATTAAGCATGTCCCAAGTCTTTGAACTGTATTGGGAAATAGCTATTCTGTTATACACAATCATTTTGAGAGTAGTATAGAATTACATAAATTAATAATAACTGTAAAAATGAAATCTGGCTTCATTAATTTGCCAGAGGACTTACAGTAAAAAGCATATTGCTCCCCATGCTTCACCAAAACATGACAGCAAAGGGAAAATCAATTTGATCTTCTACAATGGATAGAAAAAAACAGCTGCAGTGTGTTTGCTTTGTTCTCAACACTTCCTTTAACAACTTCACTCTTGTTATTTACATTTTTCTAGTATAAAACATGTTATTCCAACATCAAATAGCAAACAGATCAGAGACTACTGCAAGAAATAGTTGATGCCCTTTGAGGGAGCTGACCTCAAGTCTTGCCAACCCATTTCTTAAGCAACATCTATCAGAAAATTCAAATTTTATTCCATGACACTTCAAAAGCTGTCTTCCCCCAAATTTGCTTCAATAGTTGGCAGTACATGTCCTGATGAATGTTTATTTGCATATCTAATAAACAAGTTCTGGGGGGAAAACACAGGGTTTTTTTTTTCAGTTTATTCAACTGAGCTATTCCATTTCCATTATAGCTACTTACCATATTCTCTCAATCCAATTACTCTCTGTGAAATCTACTGGAAATGTTCTTTTCTTTTCTTTTTTCTTTTGGGTTTTCCATGCACATTGCTCCTAACATGCAATTTACCAAACTTTGATTTTTTTCAGCTATTCCAGCTATCAAAGGTGAGGAGGAGAAAGAAGAGTTGGAATGTGTCATGTCCTTGAAGGGTTGGAACTACCACTTCCAAGGTAATTATCACTACTCCATTCCATAATCAGTGCATTTTTAAAAAATAAAGACTACCTAGTGCTATCTGTGAGTGGAGTACATGTTGATCCTTATTCATCAGCCCAAAACCACTAATTGAAAATAACAGAAAGAAAAGACAAACACTACGAAAAACGCAGGTCAGCTTATCTGTGGCTGACATATTTTTATGGTATTTTAGTTAAAAATTCAAAGGTCAGCTTATCCACAAGTAGGCTTATACAAAAGTATATACAGTAATTATACTGTAAAGGATTCAAACTGTAATGGATACTTGCAAGATCTCTGGCAAGTATATCAATATCCTGTGAAGTTTTTTAATACTGTGAAAACATAACATTTTGGAATCCTGAAAATGCCATCGGGGTATCATTAGGGTACCCACAGATAAACATACTGCCAACTAGTGTTTAATGTAAATATTTTAAAAAGAATATCATGATCTTATTTTGTCTGTCATCTTCCAGAGTTACATCCCTTTCCATTGTGAAATTATGTTTCGCTTTTTTCCACAATGATAATGTTTACTAACTATATTCTACCAAGTTACCTATTAACAACATCGCCTGGAGCAAATATCCCCACAAAATTCTTATATTTTCTCTTATCCTGCAAAAGCCG